>NC_082609.1:1670000-2305500 GCF_030936135.1 Gavia stellata | reverse complement strand
ATCCCCGCGCGGGCGTCCTGCGGCGCGGGCAGCGAGGTGCACGGGGACTTTGCCCCCTGAGACTTGCTCTGCGCTGACTGGTCTCGCAGCCCTGGCACGCTTCTGTGCTTCGTCTCCGGGGGGGAAAGTATAAACGGGATGTGTGTTCCAAGAGTAAACTCCTCTCGGTGCAAATAATCTTGCTTACTAAGTGAGATTGCACAGCTTCCAACACCAACTGGCTTAGGACAACAGTTTCCTTAATGTGCTTTATTTTATTGGCCTGATGTCAGGTGCTAGCGCTCGGCAAATCCTAACAAGGCTCCAGTGGCCAGATAAGATAGCCGCTGCTGGCTTTGGGGGTTTTCCAATTTGTTCCGTAGCATCAGAGTATCTGCTTGGCTGGGAGGGGGCTGCTCGTTGATCCTGGTCTCCTTGGAGGGGAGGAGGGAGGTGGGTGGTAATATTGGGAAAGGTGGGGGGGGGAAAATAATTGGAAAAAGCTATGTGAAAAAAATTGGTTTGTAGTTGTGCAGATATAGTTCACTGGTTGATGACTTGGCAAAAGGAGATACTCGGTTATGGGATGTTGGTCCAGTGCTACAGCCCGCGGGTCGCGTTTGCTATCATTATCCTCAGCATGGGGGTGATGCTCGCAGCACTGTGGCCGAACCTCCCGTGGTGACAGAGGAGGCAGAGACAGTGAGAGAGGGGCTGTTCACTGGGGTCTCTTTCTTTAAAATGCTCCTTTTATTGCTGGAATAATATAAAAGGACCAAGACAGGCGCCAATATTGGTCCCTAGTATTTTTTTGAAGCACAGTGCTATGTGGAGGATGTACAAAGGTGTCACAAATGAGACTTGCCCTGAGCGGATTAGGGAGAATAATGTGCTTTTTAGAAAAGGGGAAAAAAAAATACATCGTGGCTTCCTACTGGAGTGAATCCCTGCAGGAGGCACGCTCTGCAGACGCGCTGCGTGGGGAGAGGCTGCTCTCTGTGCTCTCGAGAGCCTGGAGTTACTTACCAGGGGCACACGCTCTGCAAACCCTGTGCCCTGCCCCTACAACATTGTTAACTGTGCACCGTTTTTGTTTCTTTTGGTATTTTCTGTTCATAAATATTCTTATGCATCTGCACTTTTTTTGAGAGAGAGAGAGAAATGAAGAAGCAGCTGCTTATTTTTATGGATGGGTTAAATGCAGGACATTGTTCTCTATTGGCTTTGTTTAATTTTGGGAGAGCGCTAAAAATGACGCATGTTTACGCTGCCTTCCCGGAGCAGACACCGTGCTGTGCGTGCCTTGGGCAGAGTACACACGAATGCGCTTGTACGGGCATGAAAAGCTGTGAAAACATGAGTGCCAGTGCCCTCCCCAGCACACTGACCAGTCCTGCACATATTTCATCCCCAGTTCCTTCCTGCAGAAGCTGCAGAAGTGATGAGGTGATGGGTATGGCAGTGATCGTGCCCCTGTACTCAGCGCTGGTGAGGTCACACCTCGAATGCTGTGTTCAGTTTTGGGCCCCTCACTCCAAGAAGGACACTGAGGTGCTGGAGCGTGTCCAGAGAAGGGCGACGGAGCTGGTGAGGGGTCTGGAGCACAAGTCTGATGAGGAGCGGCTGAGGGAGCTGGGGTTGTGCCGTCTGGAGAAGAGGAGGTGAGGGGAGACCTCATCGCTCTCTACAACTGCCTGAAAGGGGGTTGTGATGAGGTGGGTGTTGGTCTCTTCTCCCAAGTGACAAGTGACAGGACAAGAGGAAATGGCCTCAAGTTGTGCCAGGGGAGGTTCAGGCTGGATATGAGGAAAAATGTCTTTCCTGAGGGAGTAGTGAAGCACTGGCAGAGGCTGCCCAGGGAGGTGGTGGAGTCACCATCCCTGGAGGGGTTCAAGGAACGTGTGGCCGTGGCACTGTGGGACATGGTTTAGTGGGCATGGTGGGGTTGGGGTGGTGGTTGGACTTGGTGATCTTACAGGTCTTTTCCAACCTTAGTGATTCTGTGGGTAGTGGGTATGCCACGTATAGCGCTGTGTGGGGTCTGCTTGATCATCTCATAAAGAGCTCACCACCAGCTAACTCTATCCCTCCCCTGGTCCCAGATGATGGGTCCAGTGCACTGGACCCGTTACTCTGAGTTGCTTTGATTCCCTTTCAGAAAACCGTTCTGTACTGGTGGATTGCATCTCAGGCTGTGCTTAAAAACACCTGCTGAGCACCAGGGCTGGCACAAGGGAAGAGGCTGGATGGCACCCAGGAGTGGGAAGGTGCAGGAAGAAGGTCCTCTCCCCTCTCGTGGGCGAACTGTGGGGTTGACTAAGCTGTCTTGTGCAGCTTCACCCCAAGTCTCCATCAGTTGGCTTTGGATTTATGTTGGTGGGAAAATACCTTCAAGTGCAGGGCAACAATAATTAGCAGCATAAGTTAACTGGTGGCTTCACATCAGTGCTGCTTTGTTGCTGCGTAAAGTTGTGGCTTTGGGAGCTCAGAGCTTCCAAATGAGGCAGGATGCTCGGCTAGTTGAAAAAGAAAAACCTTTAGGGGAACTTTAATAAAAATATTTATGTTTCTTTTAAGCCTGCAGTGTTTGCTGTGGGTTTGGCTCTCAGTGCTGTACACTTGACTGCTCCGAATGTGTATCGAGGTTGCTGTCACCCCACGGCGCAAACAGAGCTCTCTGGATGCTAGGTGCCTCGCAGGGAGTAAGACCCCCTGAGCTGCCAACAGCACGAGGGCTCAGACTGCCCCGTCCACCCACGTCATTCTCCACCAGCCCCTTGCTCCAGCCCTGAAACACCAGCGCCCGCGCGGGGCCCTGCAGCCCCAGGGGTTAGCAGGGTGCGAGGGACTGGTCTGGCTCCTTGCTAGCGTGTAATTGTGCTGCTTGAGCTCTTCACTGGAGAAAAAGCAGACAAACAGCCCAAATCCTGGCAGGCACCCAGCACAGGCAAGATGAGGCATGGCACACGCAGGGCGCAGCAGGCGCCGTGGGATGGAGCCCGTGTTTGGCCCCAGTGCGTGAGTTGGGGCTTTGCTTTAGGGTAGTGGGCATTGCCCATGGAAAGGCAGTGTGTGGTGGGGAGACACGACCTGTCCTGGTCCTGGGGAGACCGCTCACACCACCCCGAGTTACGTATCCATCGGTCTTGTCTTGGTCTGTGTTCATTCAACTGTGATTTTTAAAATGCTTTGTTCTTAGCATGGATGGAGAACTTCAAAAGCAAACAAAAATAAATCTTATCACTGTTTTCCTTAAGCCTATCCTATTCTCAGACCTCAATTCCTTTGGAGGCCCCTTTTAGGAACACAGGGCTCCGGCGATTCGGTGGAGGTTTTCTTTGCGGTGTTTTTAACTTCAGAACATCCCCAGTTACTCTCAAATTTGTGCGCGCTCCGTTCATGTTGCCCACGCTGCGGTTCCCGCTCACAACCGACCCAAGGCATGCGTGAGTGTCTCTGGTAAAAGCTCCATCCCGAAACCTCTGTGTGCTGCTGGTCTTTAATGTCACTGCTCTGGAGAGACCTTACACCCCTGGGCGATACACTGTGCAGCTGTCGTTACATCGTGTAGCCATAGCCCTGGAGAATGGGCTAACGTGCAAAACAAGGTTTAGCACTTGAACAAAAAACGATTTAGGTTTGATATTTTTTTTGGGGGGGGGGGGGGGGGCGGGTTGTATCTTTCCTGAGAGAGTGGTGAAGCACTGGCAGAGGCTGCCCAGGGAGGTGGTGGAGTCACCATCCCTGGAGGGGTTCAAGGACCGTGTGGCCGTGGCACTGCGGGACATGGTTTAGTGGGCATGGTGGGGTTGGGGTGGTGGTTGGACTTGGTGATCTTACAGGTCTTTTCCAACCTTAATGTGAATGTACTTGTTTATAATCGTAGATGCTCAGCAGCTTGTTGGGCAGTAGCTGGCCTTTGCAAGGAAAGAAGTTGGTTAAGGGTTGAGCTGATTGCAACATTCTGGGTTGAGCTGATTGCTGCTGGGTGTGGGTGCTGGCTGCTTGTAGCTCGATGTGTGCCTGAATGAGACACCCAGATCCCTCCTGCTCCTTCCTGGTGTGTTTGTTCATTTCCATGTGACACTGGAGAGTCATCTTGCTTGGATGTTTCACTCCAAGCATAGACTCCATTACAAAAATTACTATCTTTAAAAATGCATCCTTGTCCTTAGGGAGATCCTGGTTTTGCAGTAGGCTGTCTGCATGGATCCGCATGGAGCGAAGCAGGTAGGACCCTTGCATGAGGATTCAAATGCAGCTCTGACCCATAGCCAGGCTCATAGGGCTTTCTGTGGCATGTTTGGTGTCAATGGCTTTGCACAGCTGTGAGTTAGAAGTTGGTTTGAAGTATTTTAAACAGTATTCACTAAAATACAAACTTTGGACCTGACGGACATTACAATACCGATGCTGTATCTCAAACTAATGAGTTCTTGGAGCGCAGCTCCATTTCAAGCCCTCAGTATCTCCACGGCTAGCATAAAATGCTAATATGAAGATACTGCCAAAATAATTTGAAACAAACCAGAATCTAAAAATAGGAAACATCTAAGAGCCCCATTTACGAGCAGCTTATTCTCCGAGGAAGCTACAATCTGGTTAAGATCAGTGCAGGGAGAAAAATCCATCCGACATCTAGACAGCATTGAATAGACAAGAACAAAATACAGCTGTCCTGGGTCAGACTGAAGGTCTGTTAGTCCAAAAGTCTGCTGGCAGCTGGGGCTGCGGGGCGGACACCGAGGGAGGTGGATAACAACAGGCAAGCATGTGGAGATGCTTCCTTGGAGGTGCTGGTTGAGCTTCTGGTTGACTTTCTGGTGGGTCTGGCAGCTTCTGTGGCTGTAGAAGGATGCTAACGCTCTGTCAATGCCATGTCTTCTTACACAGCTTCAAAAAACAGAATCACAGGATCACTAAGGTTGGAAAAGACCTGTAAGATCATCAAGTCCAACCACCACCCCAACCCCACCATGCCCACTAAACCATGTCCCGCAGTGCCATGTCCACACGGTCCTTGAACCCCTCCAGGGATGGTGACTCCACCACCTCCCTGGGCAGCCTCTGCCAGTGCTTCACCGCTCTCTCAGCAAAGACATTTTTCCTCATATCCAGCCTGAACCTCCCCTGGTGCAACTTGAGGCCATCTCCTCTTGTCCTGTCGCTTGTCACTTGGGAGAAGAGACCAACACCCACCTCCCCACAACCCCCTTTCGGGTAAACCCAACAAAAATGCTTGCCAGGGAAAAAACAAACCCATCCTGGTTTGAAATGTCCTGTGTCAGAGCTTTACAGCTAACGTGCTGTGTTTGGAAATACCTCCTGTTGTTTGCTCTGAGCTGGGTTACAGGGAAGCCCGGGAGCAGGGAAGGAGTTGGCCTGGCAGGTTTTTTGGAGCAAAATAGCCTGTCTGAAACTATTGAAGAGCAAATGGCAAATGCTGATTTACTCTGACAACGCAACAAAAGGCTTATTTCAGGCTGCCAGTTTTACTTAAATGCAAAAAGCAGTTTGGAGCTCCTCAAACACCTTCAGGTTCATGTTTCGGTAGTATCATGGTTGTAGTCACGCAGGGAGCGGTGCAGCAGGTCCATCTTATGCTGGGTGCTGTCTGCCTCTCGCTGGCTGTTTTACCGACCTCGGTCCTGAGAGCAGCCGGGGTATGATCCCCAAAGGGCTGTGGTGGTAAGGCTAAACCCTCTTCAAATTCCCTATGAAAACAGAACTGGAAAAAACAGATCAAAATGAAAACAGGCAGGCGCGCGTGCCTTCCTTTCTAAAGACTGCCTGTTTAATGATAGCCTGCGATGGTCGGGGGGCTTGTGGGCACCATGGGGCAGGCAGATGGACGGGCACTTGGTCTCAAGCTGCCTGAAGAACCATACCTGTTCTGTTATCGTCTGGTTGCCCCGTGCACCGAGGTAAGCTACGTCCAAGGGGAGATCCAGGACAGAGTTGTGAACCTGCTTCCCGGACCTTTCGAGCAGGGTGTGATGGAGCAGAGACCCATCGCCTGAGGTGGGGGGTTATACCCGTGTAAATCAAGAGTAAACAGAATCAAAGCACCGTCGCACTCTACGCGCAGTGAGATATGAATAACCGAAAGCCAGACTCGCTGTACTTTCGCACTCGGTAAACCACGTGGTTGGTTAGCAGAGCATTAGCAGATGCTCTGAGTGACTGGAGAGGAAATTAGAGGGCAAGCACATAGCTATTAAGAGTTTAAACAGACACAATTACCTGTCCTGCCTATGCCTTGCATCATTTTATGTTATTGCAAAAATTAGAACCACATTTGGACTGATGTAGATGAAATGGTAATTTCTCAAGTAACTCTTTTATGAGCTGCAGGATTAGTCTTATGGCTGACCACAAACAGTACCTGGACCTGTCGTTAGTTCCTCAGGAAAGAAGTTACGAGTTTTATAAGGTTCTGGCATTCCTACAAAACCAGAAGCAAAGAGTTGTGGAGACTTAACGAGCTGCGTGATATTTCATGTAGGGCTAGAAAGAGACAAGTCATTTGAATGACGGTCAGGAAAAACTGATGTCAAATGTAACCTCTCCGCAGGAAGCAATTAGGGTGACTGCGCTCATCTTCCGATGACGTAGTTAGCCAAAGCGGAGGGTTGCGTGTGCTCTTTAGGGATTGACTCTCACAGCATGATTTAAGGCCTGCAAGCCAAAGCAGTCTAAGGCATCTCTCTTGAAAGAGGGTATTGCATTATTTTAAGCAAGAGAAAAATCTGAAGAGAGGACCTGGTCACACACTGACAGGGGTTGACAGAAATCTCTTGATTTAAGAGCGTTGTTGTAGCGTATGGCCCTCAGAGAACTGGAGCTGACCTGGGAGCCCTGGCTCGGACATCCAACCTCTGGTAGCTGCCGTTGGTGTAGGCAAAACACATGTCTTCTCCAGAAATAACTATTGCCTTTTTCTGCTGCTTATTCCAAGAAACTGGATTTTTTTAAAACCGAGTATTCTTTTAAGTAACCTTTTTATTTTTCCCTGCCTAGATTAACCCTGGCAGTAAAGCAGCCATGGCAAACCTGTGCCCAGGAGATATCATTCTGGCAATTAACGGAGAGAGCACAGAGAACATGACACACCTAGAAGCACAAAACAAGATCAAGGCATGCATGGACCAGCTATTGCTCTCCGTGAACAGGTAGGTCCTCTTCTGTTTGATGTGCTCTTGTGTCAGCTTTGCTTGGCTCTTCCGCAGAAGGCTTGCGGCTGGCCCCGGAGCAGATGTGCCCTTAGGTTCAGTTCTTGGTGCGTCCCCATGGTCCATGTAATTGTTCCGCGTTTCTAAAAAACAGCGAGACAAAATTATTTTTAAAAGGTCACTGATACAGTAAGTGGGTCCAGTTCATTTGTATAAGTCCGGATTATCATTTGCACCTTGCAAGGCTCGTGCAGGCTGTGAGTGGGGTCAGATCCTTCAACCCAATGGAGGTTTTACAGACTCAAGCAAGCGTAGCACTGGGATTGAAATCTTCTTTGGGCAAAGCCTCCCACTTCATTAACACCCACCTATCATTTTCTTAATCATCTGTTCAATGAATATATGTTCAAAGGTCCTGCCAAATTCACTTTTTTAGAATACTTCACAGCAAAACGAAGGCTTGGGATTTTTTTGCTTTCCATTGGAATTAATTCTGTAGCTAAACGTTCCTAACACAAATCACAAATTATCTAGTCAAAATGAGAGCTCCTTATAAGGCTCACAAATGACTAATGTTATCTGTAATAGATTAAAATAAGTTTATACCATTTTCCACTTCAGATTAAAAAGGCATTTCCTGCTATAAAGAGCTATCATTTACTGTTTATACTTCTCTTCGAAAACACGTAGTTTCTGACTGAAAGCCTGGGCAGCGGGGAAGGAGCGCTGCCGTAAATGGAGCAAAGCCTCGTTTGTTCCTCACAGTTTGTCAGCTGGTGGTGTCGGAGCTGCCCAGCCAAAGCAGAGTTCCTGAGCTCAGCCCGTGCCGTAGGGATGATGTGGCTTCAGCATTAGGAAAGAAAGAAAAAAAAGAAAAACAAGGAAACCCTTCATGCAGGTAGAATTTCCCATAGCCAAGGAGTCATTTTCCTCTCCATTAGGAGCAGTTTTAGGGAAACTGGACCGTCTTCTACCCCAAACGGGGGCCGTACCTAGGGCAGGACAAGGGTTCCCTTGCTGGCTGTCCACAGGCTGGCGGAGCTCTCTTCGGAAGAAATGGGAATCCTTGTGTAGCGACAGAAGGTTTTGGTGAGCTAGCAGCTGCTCAGGTGGTTTGGCAGCAGAACATCTTCGCCAGGAGTTAGGATAAGGTTTTGCTGAAAACAACTTTCACCTGCAGCACAGCAGCATTTTATTCTTGTGTATGAGGGTTTCTACTGTGTGTGAATTTATGGGCTGAATTCCCACTTTTACACCTCATTTTAGCTACTGGTATCAGTTGGTCTCTGTTTGTTGGCTGAGATCGGACCCTTGAGTACTCCTCCTCCGCGAGAGGCACGCGGTATGTGCACAGCTTTCTGCTGGTGTCCACTCGGTCCTTGTGGTTAGGAAATGGTGCTTGAATCTTGCCGGCGGTAGCCGTGACCACACTGGTGGCGGCAGCTACCGTGTCAGCGTACCCTGTGTCAGCGGTATCTCCGTGGAAATGTATCTCCTCTCCTAAGAGGTGACTTCTTGCATGGACACAGGGCAGGGGTTGTGTCACACTGCTACAGCTCCACTCCATCGTCGAAGGCGTGGACAGAGGTCTTGCAGCAGTGCTGGAATGTGCCTTGGTGGAGCTAAGGAGTTTGTGTATCCTGAGATACAGAAACGTTCATTAACGACCTTGTGGTTGTCTGGAAGCTGCTGCGTGGAAGCCTTCTGGCAGGAGGAGGGTCTGCGGCTTCAGATTGGGTTTGCCCAACTACACCTACCAAGGTGGGTGTTTTTAGCTGTGAGGCCTCGCAGCACACCCGGCGGAGTGGTGGGTTCTCTATAGCGGCCGCTGCTGGTGATGGCTGGCAGCCTTGCAGTGGTGCGGGGTTCGTGGGTGAGGTGGCCTGGGCTTTGCTTGGCAAGAAGGTAGGCAAGAGGATTGCAATGGTTTTGTCAGGCATTAAAGCCTTTGTAAATGCAGATTTTAAAGGCTCTCACATCTTATAGTCAGGCAAAAATAAATGCTCAGGCATCTGTGAGACAGGAACGGACAGAAGCTGGTGACGATGAGGAACTGTTCCATGTGGGGTGGCTCCTCTCGGGGAGGAGATCCCGCTGTTGGGTTGGTTAGGTGGCTCCTCCAAGAGCAAACACACCCTGGCCATGCCCGGAGAAGTCCGTGGGAGTGGCCTTTCTCTTGGTAGGAAAAACCGAATGGTTTATTTTTTCTACAGTAAGGAAAGCAGCTCCAGTAACGCTTTATTAGGTCTATTTTTAGTTTGGCCTAGAGTGAGTGCTCGGTGACATGGCTCTTGGATCTCTCTCCTGTTTCCCGAGTGACCTGTTGGGTCCAGACGACTCTGCCCAGCCGTTAGTCATCGCTGGAAGCGTGTCCGGCACTACCTCCTCAGTGTGAGTGGGTCCCTGCTCCGGGACTTGCCTCCCAGAGAGTGGGGTGACCTGGTGCTATCGAGGGAACCGCGTCCTGGGGCAGTGATGGGGGGATTTTGTTGGTTTGTGTGCATGTCCAAGAAATGCTGTTTGTGATAGCTGCGGATCACTACCCTGGACGCCGCTATGGGGCTGAGCTCCAGGAAAGCCCCGCGTGCAGAGGCGTGGGTTATATCTTCTCCTTCAGGCAGAAGGATGCTCTCCAAGCAGTGCCCTCTCTGTACACTGCCTTCAACAAAATACAGTTTGCAAATCAACACAAGGAGATTTTTTTTTTTAAATAAGTGCATTAGTCGGAAATATATTTGAAATAACGAGCTTGTTTGTTGTATGTCTTCACTGAAGACATATGAAATTTGATGTTAATTCTGTTTTGCCAAAGGAGGCTCCCTCCAGCCGGGCGTGTGAGCCGAGGGAGGGCAGGGAGCTGGGCAGCGAGCCTGGCAGCAAAGGGCTTCCAGCCCTCTGGGCTTCTTCCATCCCATGCCCTTTCTCCGTGAACACTTGACATTATGTGTTACTGAGATACAGAACAAGATTGGTTTTGTTTTCAAGCTGTGGTCAGTAAATGCCCTTTGACTAGAAGTTGAAGCAGGAAAGTCGGAATGGGGGGGAAGGCAAGAAGGGGGAGTTACTGTGTGGTCCGATGGGATGTCCTGAGACCAACGTGGCCTGTCTGAGTTTCAAAGGTGTTGGGGATGCAGAGAGCCCGTTGAATTTGATGGGAGGAGATGCTGATTATCCTGTTTATCAAATTTGTTTCATTAAGACATTTAGATACACCGCTGCGGAAACAAGTAAAGAGCCAGGAGAACTGACCGCTTGTGGGTGGAATAGATCATTAGCGTGTTAGACTTTCCCATGCAGTCAGTATCTGTCCCCTATAGTTGGGAGGGAACAACTGAAGTTGGTGGGATTTCTGTTGTGATGCAAACTTCGGCCATAGCCAGGCATGACCGTGTGGCTGGACTGCAAATAGATCGGCTTATCCATCGTTAGCACAGTCTGTCATTAGGAGTGTTACACTGGGTTTGATGGTTTTTCTCTTATCCGGCCGCATGGCAGAATCCGTTCACGTAGTTTGTCTGGAAGGAGAAAAAAAGAGAGTTTCTGATCAAATGTGAACGTGTAATTTCCAAACACCATAAAGGAAAGCAGCACCCAGAGCGCTCCTCCCCATGGCTTTGCCGGCCGGAGGACCGTGCCAGCTGTTGGGAAGCACATCTGCTGTGGCTTCACTCGCTGGGAGCTGCGCTGAGCTCCGGGGGGAGCTGGGGGGGTCAGTGGCACCGGGACCCCTGGAGAAGCAAAGTTTTGAGGCAGCGGGAAAGATCCCCGGTGCAAACAGCATGGCTGTGTCGGCAGAAAGGAACCACATCATTTCCTAGCGTATCCGGCACAGTTGCGTGACAGGTCCTGGGAAACTGTAGGAACATTTCATTTTTTTTTCTCCGTGGGACACTCCAGTTTCCCTGGGCTGGTTATGAACCCCTCAGGAGACAAGGCTGGGGGTGCAGCGCTGAGGAGGTACCTCTGAAGACGTGGGATCTTGGTTGGCAAAGAAAAGCAGGGCTCAGGGCAGCTCTGCATGTGATCTTTCACGTAATTTTGGGGAGGCTGAGGGAGGAGGTGTCTGGAGGGCATCAGCAGCGAAACACACAGGGTGGTGAGAAGCCAGCAGAGCCTGGGCCTTCCGTCTCCAGACAGTGGTCACTTTGGCTGGGAAAAGCTATTTTGTCTTCTAACAGTAACAAAAGGTCCAGCAACACAAACCAAAATAATTACAGGCTTCATAAATCAGAGTCTCTGTGGTGATGTATGTTCATGTGAACAAGTACTTGCGCATTAAAATCAATATTCTTTCTCGTAATCAACCCTTTCTTGTCCTGGAAGGCAGTCAGTGTCCGGGCAAGTGCACACAACAATCTATGGTCCAGAGATAACCAGCTCCGCAGTGCGGCTTGCCCTGCTCTTGCTTACGTATTACTGTGTTTTTTCTTATCTCTTTTAAAGAAAGCCTTCCCAGCTCCTTCGAGTGTTAACATCTCTTGTGGTTATGCTGCAGACCTGGTTATGAGGGAAAACTTGTTACTTCAAATCAGGTCATGCCTCAAATAAAAGCAGCCATAAAATCAGGTTGGAACTCTGCTTTGCTGAAACCACCACTTGAGAGCAGAGGGTTGAGTGCCCAAAGGACCTCGGGTGCTGGACAGGAGACTGGTGGCATCGCCCATGCTGTTCCTGCTGACGCACACCACTGGAAAGTCCTTGGCAGCACTGTCCAGACCTGCCCGGCTGTGCCAGAGGGAGAAGGCGAGCCTGAAAGCTTTCTCTGAAGCTTTTGTTGTCTGCCAGCTGGGAGCATGAAGGCTTGTGCTGCATCCTTCCTGGAGGAGCTGGCCCCAAGCCCACACTGGGAAAACTGCTGGGAAGGGGATGTTGCAGCTCTAAGTGTCTTGGGGCTGTGGCTCCCCTGTGTCCCTTGCAGCCCAGAGCCCGCGTTGGTATCTGTGAGGCTGCCCCCGCTCTGAGGCTGTACTAACATATATTTCTTTTTTAAAAAATCTCTACTCCGTCCTTTACCGAGGACTTTAAGTGCTCTTGGGGTGGTTCACCCTCTTTAGTCGCACACCCATTCTCTAACGCCTTTCTTGGCTAGACCCCTGTCCCCAATGACGTTAGTGGGTGTTTTGCCCCCGGCTTCATGGGGTCGCCTTTTGCCCCAAGATGTGCAGGGCTGTTTCTGGACAGCAGTACTGTGGAAAGCACAGCAGCACAGTAACCTTTCCGTTCTGAAACAGAGCGGAGGAAAATCCTCATCAGCTCATGAAAGGAGTCAGGCTGGATTGATGGGCCGAGGCCAACTGTACGGGGTTCAACAAGGCCAAGCGCCGGGTCCTGCACGTGGGTCACAACAACCCCCTGCAACGCTACGGGCTTGGGGACGAGTGGCTGGAAAGCTGCCCGGAGGAAAAGGACCTGGGGGTGTTGGTCGACAGCGGCTGAATGTGAGCCAGCAGTGTGCCCAGGTGGCCAAGAAGGCCGACGGCATCCTGGCCTGTACCAGAAATGGTGTGGCCAGCGGGAGCAGGGAGGGGATCGTGCCCCTGTACTCGGCGCTGGTGAGGCCGCACCTCGAATGCTGTGTTCAGTTTTGGGCCCCTCACTCCAAGAAGGACACTGAGGTGCTGGAACGTGTCCAGAGAAGGGCGACGGAGCTGGTGAGGGGTCTGGAGCACAAGTCTGATGAGGAGCGGCTGAGGGAGCTGGGGTTGTTCCGTCTGGAGAAGAGGAGGTGAGGGGAGACCTCATCGCTCTCTACAACTGCCTGAGAGGGGGTTGTGGTGAGGTGGGTGTTGGTCTCTTCTCCCAAGTGACAAGCGATAGGACAAGAGAAGATGGCCTCAAGTTGCGCCAGGGGAGGTTCAGGCTGGATATGAGGAAAAATGTCTTTCCTGAGAGAGTGGTGAAGCACTGGCAGAGGCTGCCCAGGGAGGTGGTAGAGTCACCATCCCTGGAGGTGTTCAAGGAACGTGTGGATGTGGCACTGCGGGACATGGTTTAGTGGGCATGGTGGGGTTGGGGTGGTGGTTGGACTTGGTGATCTTACAGGTCTTTTCCAACCTTAGTGATTCCGTGATTCTGAGTTGATTGATGTAATCAATGTTCGTGTGGGTACTGATGTACCGTGTGAGGAGTTACCTAGGCATCCCTGTAACAAGGGGCGGGCGTTCAGTTCATGGTTAACGGCTCTGAAATGTGAGGCCAGGAGTTCAAGTGGGCTTAGTAAGGCTGGAGCAGCACCTGGCACCTGGGCTGCAGGTGGAGGCGGTGGTGGTGCCGATGAAGATTTAGCAGGACGTTTCAGGATGCCTTGATGATAAATCAGCCTGTTCCAGTGTTGTGTTCCCAGCTGTTGAACCCCAAGGCAAGGTAGCACGGGGTCTGCTTCGCCTGCCTTACTGGCATCTGCGAGGGAGGGTAAGGGCAGGTATGTGGCAGCTGGTTGGAGAAGATCCTGGGTGTTAAGAAGCCCCATGAATTAGTACTCAAAGAAACGTGTTATGGAGATCTTGGTATTCGGCCACAAAATGCCTGCATTTGACTGGAGGCCAAAGATTTCAGAGTTTTAGATAATGTAAATGTGTGGATAAGGATGGTCGCATGGTAAAATTTGTTCTTTTTCTTTTTTCTCATTGTGAAGTTGTCTCTAAGTTATAGAAATGAAGACATTCCTTATCAGGCAAGAAGTGTGCTTTCTGGCTCCTCCGCCCCGGGAGTAAAGTGTTCATATCCCATATGTGCAGAGAGGAATTCATGTGTGTTGTGAGACTTGTTAAAAAAAAAAAGCCGTTCTTCCCAGTCCAATCCACTTACAGCCCTTTCTTCCTGTAATAACACTGGGGCTGTTTGTGCACGGGGCTGGGTGGGTGCTGGAGGACTGGCAGCATCTGCCTGCCCCCAGGCACAGCCAAGGACCCCGGGGTTGTTGCGTTGTGTTTGCTTCCTCACTGTGGTGTCAAAGCATGAATCCCCAAAGGTTCGGGTTTGGTTCCTTCTGTCTACGATAAATCCTGGAAGCAGTTTCTTTCCCCTCCGTCTGGTGTGCGTGCCGCAGGAGCGGCGCTGCTGGGCTCTTGCCCATGGAGGGAAGGTGTTTCAGAGAGGGGAACTCTTCTTTTTAAATAGCAGCTGTGGAAACCCCTGCCCAGGTCGGGGGACCTGGGGGGCGGTTATGCTCTGTGCAACCCTGGCAGAGCAAGGATGAGGGGCTGAGAAGGAAGCAAGCCACTGTGCGTGGGTCCGGAAAACCCAAATTCCTTTACCGATGGCAGTGGCGCGTAGCGTTGCGCTTGCAATGCGGATCAGATTTGTTCTCGTTCGCTTGAGACTGAGTGACCAAGGAAAGCAGCAGCCCAAGTGCAGAACTGCAGAGAGGCTTGCAAGCGCGATGTGTGCGGATGGATAACCGAACCCCACTTCCCTGGGGACACGTACCGTGCAGAGAACCAACACGGACTGATGCACCATTCCAGTTCTGCTGAGTGCTTGGAGAATTTGAGTATGAAGATTTTCTATTTATTCCTGCTCCCTGTACAGAGATGGAGTTTCTCTGGAAGTTTCTATGGGAGAAAGCCCAGCAATGAGCCTGCTGGACGCGTAGCCCCAAAAGTCCCTGGAACCTCACGTAGTTGATGTTCTTCCGAGTCCCCCCTCCTGCCTCCCCCAGCTCGTGGAGATTTTGTCGGGGTCTGTTAGCTGTGAGCCGCGCAGGCACGCTGCTGGAAGATGGGAAGGATGACAATGTATGATGTTCTCAAGTTTCCAGTAAAAGTACAGCTGAAAAAGTGAATCACAGCTTCCCCTCCCGAGCTCCTCAAGGACTAATAGAGAGGAAAACCGGCAGTTTTCCAGAGCCTCAATACACAGCAATGGTTTCAGCCGAGAGGAATGAAGGAGGAGGAATCCCACAGCTTCTCCTTCATGTTCCCTGGACGAGCCGGGTCCATGGGGGTGCTCATCTGAGCTCAGCTCCTGTGCCTGTTCAGCCGCCTGTGCAAAGCCTTGCACGGCAGGTGACAGCCCTGCGCCAGGCTGCAGGGACGGATCCATCGCCTTACGGCTATCACGGCGAGGTTCACGCTCCGGGGACTTACCAGCGGTACCTGCTCCTAGAAGGCTAATGGCCATATCTGTGATCAAGATCAGTCCTGACCGTAGTGATGTGTCATTGTGGGAGGTAAATAGCATTCAGGAGATGGGCAGGAACCTGGAGTCACCCCCCAGAAGGGACTGCACAGATTGGGGTGAAATAGAGCAGTAGGGTTGTTCTGGAGGTCTGCGTAGCTGTCACCCGCTCACACCTGTGTGGCTGCGCGATAGCAGACGGCAGCGTCCCGGGTCCGGTCTGGCACTGTCCCAAGTGCTAAATGTTAGTTTATAAGGGGATGGAGAAATCAGAAATTCAATAAGACCCAGGAATTCTTGGAACTTAAAAGCAGCTCTACAAGTGTAGAGAGCAAGACTTGCAGATCATTACCAGGTGAAAAAACATTTTGGTAAAATATGTGAGCATATGCAAGTAATCTTTTGAGAATGATGTGAGTCTTTTAGAAAACAAATCGTGGTATAAAAGGTGTCTGCGACTTTATTTTTTTAGTTGTCTTGTTAATGGGCCCGTTTCCCACGAAGCCCCGTGTTGAAGGCCTAGCACTACCCTAGGTCAAGTTATTTTTCTTAGGCTTGTCATGGCAGCCGTTAAAATAGAGTAGAGCGTTGTTAGTGCAGGGTAATGATTTCCACATAGCTGACTTTAATCCCCTACAACACATCTGAAAACACTTTTCCCGTCCTTGAGCCGTAAATTAAATGACTCGGAACATTTGAGCGCGACGTCTGATCTCTCACCCATTGCGTTAGAAAAGCGTGATTAGTTTTTGCTGTTGCCTAAACACAAAGCTCTGACTGTTGGTAGCGTGAACCTGCTGCCGGGGTGGCTTGGGGTGGCCGTGCTGCCCCAGAGCTTGCTCGGTTCCCCTGTCCTGGGGGGCTGCAGGGGACCCCCCCCGCTGCTGGTCCTGCCGGGGACGTGGGCACGGGGGTGTTCCTGCAGCCGGGATTAGGGAATGAGCCCAGAGCATCAGCCGTTCTGCACTAACAGCCCGTGGCATCGAACTCTTGGGCAGTCGCCTCTTAATTATTTTGGATTACCTCGTTTTCTGCTGTTCCTGGGGAAAAGAGGGAGTTTCTTTGTGTAAGCATAACGTCAAACGTACAACTTGCATTTCTCTTTGGTGAGGCTGGTGTTTCTCCCAGTCCCCTCTGCTTTGCAGGCAGCCTTTAAAAGTGCCAAATAGAACCTAAATTGTGCCGTATCAGCTTAACGTCAGAGTAGTTCCAGTGGAAGCTGTGGCTGAGGTGAGTCTGGCTTTGTTCAGGCCATTGCTGGAAGCTGTACGGGGCCGTCGTGCTTATACCAAGAAATTTTGGTTGGTCTAAAGAACTGATGGTGAAGCCTTGAGTTTAATCATTAAAAGCACTAACTACGAAGGGGCTTCCTACAGGCAAACCCAAGTCTGACCGTGTCTTTCATTAAGTGTGAAGACATCTATAATGATTTTCAGGAAACACGAGTTTAGCTGCTTTCTGGTACAGGCAGTGTGATCGTTGTTAATTTAGGGGTATGGGGAACTGGGACACTCCAACTAGAAAGTGCTGGCAGTACCGGTGACCGAATGCCGTAGCTTCGTGCAGAGCGAATTTACGGCTATCGCTCTTATCTTCTACAATCAGAACCGCTTTCTGAATCTCGATTCTTATTTACTGGCAAACTGAAGTCCTCAGGGATCCTTTAAGCTGTGTTTGGCATGGGGGCTCCGGAGCTGAGCGAAGGGGAATGTCGTAACTGCCCCTTCTCGGCGGCAGCGCGAGCACGCATCAGGCTGATTCGATGCAGGGGAAAAAGCACGGAAATTCTGATGATGGTCTCTGCCAATGTCATTAGGCATTTTCATTGTTCTGGGCCTCCAGATGAAATTCTCAATGTGGAAGCAATATACACAGCGCTGGGTCACGGCAAAAAGCGAGTTGGGATTGCTAGGAATGCTGCTGTTCCTGGGAAGGCCGGCTTCCTTCATCCCACCAAAAAACAGCTGGACAGACCAGCTTAAAGTGAATTGCCCCAGCCTAAAATCAGATCATTAAGTAAAGATAATTTACCAGAACAAGACGTCTAGCTATGAGAGAGAGAACGTTTTTCCCTGTTGAAAAAGCTGTGATGGTAGTACTGAGTAGTGGTTTGGAACAAAAGCAGCTTCGGTCCTCAGGGGATGGATCCAAAGTGCGTTAAAGCCAGCGGGAGTCTTTGCTTTCGATAGGTTTTGGATCAGACTCTGAATTCGTGAAGGTAGGTTTGTATGCTGACTGGCTTAGATGCAAAATACCAAAGGTAAAAATTCACCTCAAGGATTCCTGGGTTAAAACCACACTCCTTATTTTTCAAACTTGGACTCTGCAGATAATTAAACCAAAGCCGAACGTGGTATGTGGCAGGGGCCAGAGTCCGACGAGACGAAGGATGCTTGGCTGCAGCGAGTGATCGGTGCCGATCAGAACGAGACCTCCCATTTTTATGAAGTGGTGCATACGCAGATTGTGAGGATAAACACAAGAGTTCGCGTTCGAAAATTTTATCTTGTACTTCTTGCAGTTTCCATCTCCCAACTCAACCTCTTAGCACCCAGAAAAGCTCGTGAATGTGCCCGCTGGACCTTGCCCAGGCCCCTGCGGCTCCCGCATGCCCCCAGCACCCCAGCCCTGCCCCCAGACGCCTCGGGGGGAAAACGGATCAGGCACATGGAAAATCTTTGGACAGTGGCAGTGTCCTGCTCCGGCTTGGCAGGACTGGAGATGCATTCGTGAATGGAAACTGTTTTTTTAGGGTTTTTTCTATCTGGCACCTGTTGAAAGGGTCGAGATGATTCATACAGGGTCACGTAAGCCTTCTGCCTCAAAGGCGTTTATATAATTCCTGCTGTCGTCTAGTATATAGGCCTGCCAGAGAATGCGTATATATACACACACACATAATCAGAATACATTTTGGGATTCAGGGCCAGAATAAAGGGGCAAAGCCAGGAGTATGCAAAACAAGAACCACCACAAGCCTTTCTAATAATTTTTTTTTTTTAATTTTAATTTTTTTTTAACCAAAGTAAGTTTGTATCTTAAACTCCACACAGAGTTGGAGCCTGTAGTTCAAGAATGGTCTTGAGCTTCATGGTTTTAACAGCATGGAACTGGCATCTTCTCTGTTTACCACTGTACTATTTCTGAGGATAATTTTAGACAAACACATACATATATTCATTCTCTGGCAGGCCTATACTATATGATGTATGCTTGGGGTTTGTTGTTTTTTTTTTTTAAAAGGTCTGGTTGTTTGGGGTTTTTTGGTTTTGGTTTTTTTTGAAATGCAATTTAAGTTGAGCTTACTTGATTTCCCATTGCAGAGCCGAAGGGAAGACCTGGTCACCCCCCGTTCTGGAAGATGGCAAGGCTCAAGCGTACCGGATCAACATAGAGCCGGAACCGCAGGTAGGGCAGCAGCAGCCCTGCACGCAGGCTGGTCTTCCAGCTTGCTTTTCTGGGGAGAGGAGATCCATGTCTGGAATCTGGAAAGCCCTCTGCTCTGCCTGCAGTCCTTCCAGAGGTTAAGGAGTTTCTACGTGTGGTTTTAAAACGTCACATTTGTTGGACTTCTCCATGCAGGTCGTGCTGCGCTTTCCTTGGGCTGGTAAAGCCCAGGCTCCTGTGGTGAACCAGGTCCCTGAACTGATCTGGCTTAAACCCAGCTCCGTAATTGCCCTCCGCCCAAGTCAGACTTTGTTGAATCAGCTTGCCAGTGGCACGGGGAGGCAGGGCAGCGCCGCGGGGGGGCCAGAACCATACCCCCCTCGGGGCCAGTGACCAAGCTCGTGATCAGCGTTGTTTTTGATGGAGCTATTGGGAGCCTTCCTAAGGGCGCTGCCCCACACCTGCCCTTTCTGGAGCGCAGCATGCCCGGTGTCTGTTTGCACCTGCCTTGGCCGACGTGCCTCCGTCTCGGCTGCTTCCAAAATCCACCGCACCCTCCTAATCCCATGGCGGTGATTCACTTCACGTGGTGTTGGATGATTTTTTTTTTTTTTTTTGTAATGGTCTCTTCTCTTTTTTTGGTCTTCTTTCTCTTCCTTCTCTCTGTTTTGCAGCTTGTCTCTTCCCTCTGTCTTCAGCTCTTTTCCCTAGACCCTCCTGCCAGCACTCTGCCTGCAGCCTGCCCTGCCTTCCCACCCGTGGTCTCCCGGAGCTGGGGTGAGGGCAGCGCCATCTTCAGCAGCAGCCTGCTACGGTGGGAGGCGGATGGAGCTGAACAGATCTCCATCTTTCCTACCCGTCTCTTGGCTAATAGCTCGTTAGCAAGGTCAGAGGTGACTCTTGTTCTCCTGTGGCTCCTCAAAGGGAAGAGGAACGGTGTCTCGCTCCTCCCTTTCTGCCTCCGAGTTACCTGACCGTTGCGTTTTTGGATGTGCTGGCCCACCGTGCATGCTGTAGAGGTATCTGGGGAATGAGGAGGTGATCAGGAGGAGGGGATGGAGCATGTCTTGCCCCTCCTCGGATGGGTGCTGAGCTGATGCACGTGCTGCAAGCTTTCCCAGGGCACACGAGGTAATGGACAGCAGGACTGAAGCCTGCTGAGACTTCTCAAAATGGCCTCAAGTTGCACCAGGGGAGGTTCAGGCTGGATATGAGGAAAAATGTCTTTCCTGAGAGAGTGGTGAAGCAGTGGCAGAGGCTGCCCAGGGAGGTGGTGGAGTCACCATCCCTGGAGGGGTTCAAGGACCATGTGGCCGTGGCACTGCGGGACATGGTTTAGTGGGCATGGTGGGGTTGGGGTGGTGGTTGCACTTGATGGTCTTACAGGTTTTTTCCAACTGTAGTGATTCTGTGATTCTCACTGCTGCAGGTTGGCCGGCCCCTCCCCGAGCAGTGGCAGAGGCACTAGAGCCGCCTGCAAGCTTCAGAAAACAAAAGTATGTGAGTTTAGGCTGACAAAAATAAGAATCCTTCAATTGCCACAGCAACAGGGGAGCACTCTTGTGCTGATCCTGAGTGTTCAGATTTTGCTCATATGGTTTCCTTCTCTGCAAAGGTGGTTTGTGTTATGGGCTGTTTCGTGAGAGCTTTTTCTCCAGAGCTTGCAAAGTGCCCGCATGCAGATGCTGTTGGCTTAGCTCTGCTGCTCCTTCCTAGAGGTGGCTCTTCGAGTGTCCTGACAAGGGTCCCAAGGTCCCCCCCCAGCCCTCCCTCTGCTCGGTCCAGAAGGAACACAAGACCTGCAAGGGTGGAAGAGGGCAGGATGATGCTACGAGGAGTGGTGTTGGCCTCGTTTCCCTTCAGCGAGGAGTGGGGAAAGAGCACTGGCAGCAGAGACTGCGCCAAATGATGAGGACGGGGGGTGAGATTCTCCAAACCCCCCGAAGGAAGACCTGTACAGTCACGCCTGTGAACCTGTTGGCCATCGCAGCCATGTGGAATTTGCAGATATTTTGCATTCCTGCCCGGGGACAGCGGGCAGAGGGGCTCGCGGCTGCTGGCACTGCAGAACGGCAGCACCGGCAAACCCGCCCCGGCATCTCACACGAGCGACTCGTGGGTCTGCTTGTCTTTCCTGCACTGACTGACAGAGCAGGGTGATCTGTGTGCTTGGGCTTTGAGCTCTGGCCGTGTTTGCTTCATTAATCAATTACGGCAATCTTTTTTGACAGATATTTTTTCTTAACAGACTTTGATGGGCCCAAAACCCTATGAATAATATTAAATGAGGAACAAATGTGCAGCAGTCCCACTGCCAGATACAACATTTCTGAGGTTTAATGGAGATTGGATTTGAATCTGACTATTAATATATGTTACATATGGATCTTTTTAAAAATTAGACAGTTACATAGAGTATAATGAGGGGGTAGAGATGGATTTTCCTGAATCCAGACCTACACTGAAAATGTGTAAATCTGGGGAGTGCTCAGTGGGTAAAGCAGATGTGTTTGCGGCAAGGCACCGAGAGAGGTGTTCGAACAAGAATGCGTGGGTACAGACAGTGGCTTCCTGCTCTTGCTCGCTTTTTCAGTGGCTGTATCCCCACCTCGTCTTGCTTAATGGCTTTTTGGGTTTCCCAGAGAGGAGGTGAAGGAGGTACCGTGCACGCATCGGAGTCCTCTTGCTGTGGTTGCACCCAAGATGCACTGGTTGACTCTTCTCCCTCCCCAAACCAACTGTGCCTTGAGCGTGGTTCAGGCTTCAGCGTGGTTCCCGCTGACTGCTCGGGACACGTGCCAGCAGCTGTCCTAACCCCTGCGTTATTGCACATGTCCTCTGACTTGCATGACGCTAAGGGGGATCAGCAGGATCCAAGAGCGCAGGCCCTTGCAGCAGGCATCCCGTCCCCCGGGAGCGGAGATCCCGGTCATGGCTGGAGTCCCCTATGGAGTGATGCCATATGACCCAGGGCTGTCCTATGCTGTATTCATTCAGCCCCTGTAGCAAAAGAACTTATTAGACTGTGAGAAAGAAAAGACTCATTGTAAAGTAATAGCTTGGCTCAAAATGTGCAACCTTTAGGTGCACTTCCTTGCATCTGGAAAAAAGCAATCTGCTTTGAAACGCAGGGGGGAAAAAAATCTGCTGGAATTCTGCCCTCGAATCACAAAAATAGGTTTGGGGTTGTCCTTGAAAAGGATTTTGAGAGTTTTACCCCAAGTGGCCTTTCCAGTAATGTGGAGCACATGTCTTTCCTTTCTCCAGGTTTTACTTTATCAACTTTTACATCGGCCTGGGCAAAGGTGTCTTGAAAGTCTTTTGACTTGCGACTACAGTAATTCCTGCTAGGGGCCCCTGGCCCAAAACACGTGTGCATAAGCAGAATGACTAAATTTGTGCGATTTCTAGGAAAGCATGTACCCCACCATTACTTTTTCGTTTATTTAGATGCAATCTTTGTCTTGAAGGCAGTGAGGTTTGCAGTTATCTCTTGCGCAAGGGAGCTTGGAGGTATGGACCAGCTGTGAGCTTTCCTCTCTTTCTAAATCTGTTGTGGTTTGTCAGTTGAGCTTTGTGGAAAAACCCCTACTCAGAGACCAAGAATTTAGTCCATCTTCCATATTAAAACTTTGATTAATGCCATGACTGCAGGGAATAGCTGCCCTCACAGCTGAAGAAGCTGGAAGTCGAGAGAGCTGCTTGTTCACAATTTGCAGAAACGATGCTGAACAGGATGCTAGTGAGTCACCTTCGTGAAATAATCTTTTTTGTTTTATAAAGCAGACTTTGGCTATCAGTTAGTTACACTATATATGTCTGTCCTTAACAGCAAGGGTCTATAGAGGAGGACAGAAATTCAGTGACATTCAAACTTGCGTCTTAAATAATGAAGGGCTGTGTGTCTGTCAGACCTGGTCGTGGGTGATGGGACCCACGGGGATGCTGCGGGGCAGCTCGGTGCTTGCCAGCCGGCAGTGCCATTGCGTAATGTCAGGATTCCCATCACGCGGACGTGACATCGCTGCTGACATGTTGGGATCTCTGGTCTTGCTTTGCCACCGGCTGTTTGCCCGGTGCCGGTGTTGCTGTGGGCACTGTCCCTCCCTGGCAGAGGGGGAGAGCGGGAGCGCCAATCCATCAGTTTCTGGAAATCCCACTGTCTTTGGCTTCTTGTAGTGTGAGCTCGCTAGTCAAAATATCGCCATGTGGTGCTAATAAAAGGAGAGGATGTTTGTTTTCTTGACCGTTCCCATACTGCCAGAATTGGCAGCGTTCTGGCCCTGGGGGGCTGTAAACGTGGGCTTTGGGCCGTGAGGTAGAGCCCCGTCTGCGCCAATTGACAGTAGACTGAGTGTCTGGGTGTGAGAATAATTGCAGCAGAAATTAAATAGGCAGCGCGTAGCCAGAGCTGGAATAGGATGCAAGTCCTCCCAAACCTGGACACTTGGCTAAAATAAGCTACGTGGGGTGAAAGGCTGGGTTGAAAGGCTGGGTTTCCTCCGGCCGCCCAGAGAGGGAGAGGCACTTCCCGCAGGCGGTCGTCAGCCCTGTTCCTGTGGGAATGGCATCCCAGTGCCACCCAGCTGGCAGAGCGGCACCCGTGCCCTTCTCGGCGGGAGGGATGGGGACGGCGGGTTGGTGCTCCCGCTCCCCTTGGTCCTCTCTCACCCCCTGAGCAGCGGCTTTCCAAGCCCGACCGCCCGATGGGGGGTGAGCTCTGAGAGTGGAGAAGAGCTGGTCTTTCCGTAGTGCGGGGAGTTGCACAGAAAGGATGAGGAGGTTGTTTCTGCTCGTCACGTAAGTTTTTTCTCTCTAACGTGTTATTTTGTGCTTGACACCAACTCAAAGACTTTCTTTGTTTTGGTGATTTTTTGATTTTTTTTTTTTTTTTTTTTAAGACGTGAACTCATCTGTCTTTTTGTGTTACATCAAATGAACACTTTCTTGAAAATATGAAGTTGGGGGGCAAATTTTATGTCAATTTTTAACTTGACAGAATTAATCTGGGTCTGAGTTAGCTGGTGGTGAGCTCTCTGAGATGATCAAGCAGACCCCACACAGCGCTATATGTGGCATACCCACTACCCACAGAATCACAGAGGTTGGAAAAGACCTGTAAGACCATCAAGTCCAACCACCACCCCAACCCCACCATGCCCACTAAACCATGTCCTGCAGTGCCACGGCCACACGTTCCTTGAACACCTCCAGGGATGGTGACTCCACCACCTCCCTGGGCAGCCTCTGCCAGTGCTTCACCGCTCTCTCAGGAAAGACATTTTTCCTCATATCCAGCCTGAACCTCCCCTGGTGCAACTTGAGGCCATCTCCTCTTGTCCTGTCGCTTGTCACTGGGGAGAAGAGACCGTTGCTTTGTTAAGAGTACTGTTGTCGGATGGGCTCAGGTCGGTATGGTTGCAGGACTAGCTTTACACTGGCTGAAGAGGCAGAGCACGGGTGACCCGGCTTTCGGGTGCCTGGCTGAAAACCTGCTGCCTCCCGTTGCACGTGTCCTCCAGGCAGCGTGGGCTCTGCAGCTTCATCCCCGTGAGCTTTTTGTACCTGCCCTGACCTCAGAAATAGCCACTTTGTAATAATATCAGTCTACTATACTGCTGATCATACTTGGTTCTAATTAAAAAAAAATTAAAAAAAAACGTAAAAGTCACTTGTGGGCTTCAGGTGTGAGTGTGAGCCTCTGGTGTCCTGGCTCTGGGCACCTGGGGACAGCAGTGGTGTCCCGCAGTGGAGCAGGGAGGGTGGTTTGACGCTAACTTGTCCCTTAGCACTGATTTTAACAGCTTTTAAAAATGTTGTAAATATTCTCATATGTATTCTTTTGGTCTCAGTAGGTTATCATTACTTTTTTTTATTAAGGATGAACGACTCCTCACCTGATTAATTGGCTCCAAGTATTGCTTTAGGTTCTCAGTGGGTTGCTGTTGTGCAGGAAATTTCCATCTACGTCTTTGCAAAAGCATGGCACAGACCATACTTATTTCTGTGAACCGGGGGCTAAAGCCTCCTCACTGGAGAGGTGGAATTTCCTTTCCCAAGGTGACCGACCTTCCTTCCTCCCCGTCGGCATGGCGGGATGGGCCATGGCTGCTCCTGGGAAAGCTCTTGCTGGGATCCCCAGCTCCACCGGTGCTCTGGGGGCAGAAGGGGGGGAAGATGTCTGCCTCGTACTTTTGGGAAAACAAAGGATGAGATAATGCCCTGGCACGAGCCCGGGTTCCCGTCACATGGGAACTCCCAGCGTGTTGTTTGAGGACTGATTTAATAGCAGAAACATGCTGAATCCTGACGGCCGCTGTAAGTGGCGTCAGCCTGGGACTGCGGATGCTTAGGCAGCGTTTCACGCTCAAATATCAGGGGTTTGCACACCGCCAAAACCTGCTGATCTAATTTACGGGGTGAAGAGGTTAAACACAAGTTGGTGTGCACTTGTGTTTATTTTTTTCCTGTGATATAATATTGAATCATTTGAAAGCTATGGAATTTTCTCAGTACCGCTGTAACTTGTCGAACTGTTGCAGCTGTAACCTTTTATGTGAAATCCTCTATATATCTTTTGTGTAAATCAGCGTCTTTATTAAGTGAGCTTCAATAATCCTGGTATATGAAAGAGGAAAAAACAATCTTAGGATAAAGGGAAAAAAAGGTGAATGGAAACTTCAAAATGGTGGTGGTGTTGTCTTCTGTCCTGGTAGCTTGAATAGTTTGTTCTCATCGAAGGTGAATAGGAGCTCTGCTGAAATAGTGGCAGTGTGGGTTGATTGAGGACAAAACAGAAACGCTGTTGAATAAGGAGCTAACGTGGATATATACCATGTTATTTTACTTGATAACATCAGTTTCAGTGATGTCTCTGTTTACACAGGTAAGGAAACTGCCTGTTTGTGTACTCAGAATTACTGAGTGTGTGTTTGGAAGCACGTGTGTAGTTGAGTGTTTCTGTTCTTACCTGTCGGGAAAAATAACTTATCCCATTTTGGTTTTCCTTGTTGCTCACTTAAGAGGAATGAATTGCTCCTTTGCAGTGTTGGTCTCTTTTCCCAAGTGACAAGTGACAGGACAAGAGGAAATGGCCTCAGGTTGCACCAGGGGAGGTTCAGGCTGGATATTAGGAAAAAAGTCTTTCTTGAGAGAGTGGTGAAGCAGTGGCAGAGGCTGCCCAGGGAGGTGGTGGAGTCACCATCCCTGGAGGGGTTCAAGGACCGTGTGGCCGTGGCACTGTGGGACATGGTTTAGTGGGCATGGTGGGGTTGGGGTGGTGGTTGGACTTGGTGATCTTACAGGTCTTTTCCAACCTTAGTGATTCTGTGAGAGTCTGCGGAGGGAGCCCTGCCGAGTGGCTGGGTGCAGGGTGGGGGGGATGCTGGGTGCAGGGTGGGGGGGATGCTGGGTGCGGGAGGGATGCTCGCTGTGGTACCCCAGACTCCTTGCAGCCAGCCAAGTGGCACAGGGCGGACCGGCTGCCAGCACGGCGGGTGAAGGGGATGGGGTGAGGGCAGGGAGCGGCTCCCGAAACTCTCTTTGGCAGGATGGGTTGGTAAATGGCAGCCAGGGTGTGTGGAGAGCAGAGCCCAGGACGGCCGGGCTGGAGCAGCTGCCTCCTATCCCCTGGGACAGCAGGTTCCTGCTGCGGAGGGCTGGGATGTCCCACGGGCACTGCCAGGGCTTGTTTGTTAGCAGGAAAGCCTGAGACACGTTTTTGAGTCGAGCTGAGTTTATCTCCTTTATTAATGAGTAAAAGCAAAGGGTTGGGGCGTTCCAAATGGGGAAGAAGAAAAAAAAAAATATCCTATTGCTTTTGTTGTGTTTTCTTGTGTACCTTACCCTGGCTTTTACAGAAAGAGACATTCGGATAAGCCACGCCGATGGAAGTAGGCATCTTTTGGTTTTAAGCATGTAATATTTCTGTAGTCTGAAGCTTAGCTTGTTGCCAGCGATCCTTTTTCCTCTCGATTAGCTGCTGGTAGTGGTTATGGAAAGAAAATCTGAAAGTGTGATATGATAACACCTGAAAATGCAACAATTCCCCCGCCTGGGAGTAGAGGAGAGAGGCAGTAAGCTGAAAAGGATGAAATCAGGACATTGCCTGTTAGCGTTAGGCTCACTGGGTTTGTTCTTTAAGCCAGACACCAGATGGTGAGAAAAGTGATTTAATGGTAGCATTGAACAGTGGCTTGGTCAGGTGGCCCTGAAATAGGAACAGCGGCATCTTCCCTAAGCAGAGGGGGAGCAGGCAGGAAACCGGGGTGGATACTTGTGATGGGTTTTGGGGTTGTTTTTGTCTCTGTAGTGGACATTATTTTCCATCGGTGGGGAGGTTGATCCAACACACGCAGCAGCCCGTGCACGGCAGGGCAGCTTGAAGCTGAGCCCTGGCAGGAGCATCAGCCTGATGCCGGCATGGAGCAGTGCTCTCCTGCGCCGTAGCTGTCTGCTCCTGGGCTGGAACGGTGACCCTGAACACTGGGAAGCAGAGAGAAAATCCCTCCTAGGGTTTAGACTGTCGTTGAGCGTAGCAATGGCTAGACGGCCTTCTGGCAGGAGGGCACGGCTGCTGCCGCCGGAGAGAGGAGGACATTTCGAGGCTCTTCTACCTTTGTTATCCAAAGTATTGCAAAATTACTTTGAGGTTTCACTGGTGTTTATTTTCTGTTAATGGTCATTAGGTTTTCCTGTGTGGATGAAAGCTAAATACTACATATAGGATACATAGAAATTCTTTTATTCTTAGGCTTCTTCACCTACTCTAATTTCTTCTAAAATTACTTACCACGAATATTAGTTCTGGTCACAGGTGAAACTGTGACTGATGTTGTCTGAAGACTGCGAGAGCTGGAGATACTCAGGCCAAGCCTGAGCCTTAACAGGGTTTATTGTGTTACTGCAACGCAGTAGTTACTCTCACGTCCAAATGTATTTATGTTGCCTGCGCAGAAGGGCTTTGTCTGCAGAGCTTTGCCCGAAGGTGTTTTGAAAGCACAGCCAGTATATGCTGTGCGCTCCAGTTCAGCAGAGCCTGCGATCCCCAGCTATCTTGCTTTTCTTATGAAAGTGTTAATAAAACCGATCCACTTGTACAAAGCCCTCCTCTGTCTGCTTGTTAAACACCCCCTTGCACCCCGGTATTAAAAACATGCCCTTTGCACTGGAGCAGGCGAGATAAATGGAAACACATTTTAATCATTCTTGCCTCTCTCGGGTAACTTTTTTCCATCGCTGTGGATTTTTAAGAGACCGCTGGGGAGCCAGGTAGCTTAAGGGGTAGAGTCAAGGCATTGCAGCTCAAGTCCCTCTTGAGCTCTTTAAGTCGCATGAGGGCTGGGGCTTCTCCCGGGGGGCGAAGCTGTTCGCTGAGCGGCCAGCGGCCATCAGACCCTTGCCCGGTGGCCACCAGCATGACCACGCCGAGGTGGAAGAGTGTTTGCTCTTTAAGAAGGGTCTGTGTAGCTTCCTTGTCTCTAATTGTGAGAGAGTGTCCCTGGGTTAGATGTATGCTGTCCTTGTGCTGTATAATATATAGTGCAGAACATGTGCATATGCAAATACAGAGCTGGAATATTTTCCTAGCTTACCCTAAAACCACTTTTTTTTTTTTTAATAAGACCTCATTTTACATCACAGAGCTGCTTCTCGTGAGAGCACTCCTTCAGAAAGGGGTGGATGTCTTCCTCCTGGAAGTTAAGAAATTCCCAATGATCATTTACAAATGGTTTAGAAACTTCCCCGTCGATGCAAATACGTTTCGGATGACTCTTGTCAAGGCTGCTGTAACACTGTCAGAAGTGACACAGCATTCAAAGCTAGTAGGAAACCTTCAACTTTTACCTCTCTGGTGCTGTCACTCCTGATCCGGTGCTCCCGGCGGGGAGAGCCGCAGCCTGGCACCAGCCCCCGCAGCTCTGCAGTGCCCGGGGCGAGGGCAGCGGCTGCTTTCGGTCAAGCCCCAACTCCTGGAGTCATGTGTTTATGGAATTACTCCTGGAAAACAAAGCCAGGCTGCAGTATGTAAAGGTATGTGTGTTTTACCTGTGGAAATGGGGTTCTGTGGTTGGAAATTCGCACTGATGGGAGATGGTGGGGCTGACCTCACCCTGCTCCCTGCCATAACGGCAATTAAATAGAGAGCGGTGGAGACTTTCACGTGACGCTTTTGCTTGCAGGGGGTTCAGCAGAAATTGCAGAACGTAATACAGAAATAACCGCTTTAAAATGAGTCTGACTGCCAGGTCTGAGTCCACGAAGCCGAGCAAACCTTAGCAATGCTGGCAAGGGCTGCATCTCTGGCCGCCTGGACAGGACCCACGGGTGTTTTTCAGCATGTCCAAGACCCGGCACAAGGCCGTGGGGCTTGTTTTGAGCCCCTGTCCTGAGATCTCACCTGCTGTGCACTAACAGCCGTGCCTTCTCAGGGTACAGACCGTCCTGGGACGCGGGCGGGCTGGGGCTCGGCCAGGCTCCAGCTTGAGTCATGTTTCACGTGAACATTATCTGAGGCCTTTTAACTAAAAGACCATCTGATTTTAAGGGTTTGGTCTCTTACTTAGAGAGATCTGAAAAACGAATTTGGTGTTGAGCTGATGACTCTGAAAGGAGCGTAGTGAGAAGGACGTGATAGCTAAAGTTTTTCTTCAGACCGTGGTATATGCTGAAAGAGGAACTTGGCAGAATATTTGAAATCTGTCTCATAAAAATAACCCACACACTCCGTTCATCCAGCTTCAGTAAACTACACCCGCCCTTTTTTCTTATCTGTTAATCTTCTGAGCTGAGCTAAATAGTGGGATCGTACTTACTAGAGCTTTTTAAAGTTAGATTGAAGTCTGCTTAGACTGTAAAACCAGCATCTCAACAGGACATTGAACTGTGCTTGTAGGGAAATATGTGTTAAAATGTGTGTGGCTTTTAAAATTTATCCTTTTCCCCCAGTTTTGGGGGCAGCCTTTGACATAAGGGTTCGCCATGGGACTCCCTTCGAGGTAGCGAGCTGGAGAATCGATCCCACCCCTGCGGACGCCGGCCACAGTGTAAATCTGTTATTTGCATTCAGATGAAAACCATGCCGTCCGTCCCATATAGCTCCTCTTTCAGGTAATAATAAGATTTCCATTTCTGTGACTTTTGAACCAGTTGATCAGAGACAAAGCACTGTCTTTGCAGTTGGAAAGCTGGGGGACAGGAGAGGAAGGGATCTCTGTATTGCAGTTGTCTTCCGTGCAGAGGTTGAATTTCAGTCTTGAGGGTGTTGGGCTATGCTAGGATATGTCTTGGTGTCAGGATATGCTAGGATATGTCTTCAGGCTTAACTGCGTGTCACATTTGCATGAAAGAAGACTTGCAGCAATGAAGGCAGTAAAATTTCACCCACAAAAAGCTTTCTGCCAGGAGAGGTCAGAATCGGGTCATCGAAGTCCAACTGTGCCCCTTGGGTCAGAAGAAAAGGCAGAAATTGCACCTTTGCTTTAAAAAAAAATCCTTGCCCATATCCTATCCCTTTCTCTTGCTGCCAGGTCTGGGCTAGTCCCGTTGAGCCCTGGGCAGCCAGAGGTGCCAGGCGCCCGTTGGAGGAGCCAGGGAGTCCATCACCAGGCTGTCTGGGCGCGTCGGACAGCAGGCACGGTGGGGACGGGTCTCAAACCGCTGCTCAGCCTTGCAGGAGCCGTGATGGGTTTGCTCTAAGCCGACCTTCCTTTGGGTGCAGCTATTGCGGCAGATGGTCTGATGGTCTGCTAATAACGATAGTAGCGACATGCAAACGTTATCCCAGTTCTGCAGAAAGGTATTCTCGCCGCCTTCTCTTGCGTGGTAGGCAGCTGAGGGACTGATGCCAGGGACGCAGCTTTTAGCCATATATTGCAGACAGCTGGCGAAGCGCTGGCGGGCTCTCTGCGGAGCGCAGCTGGGCTCCATTACCCAAACTCGGAGCGAGGGAGAGAGAAGTCAAATATCGGTGAGGAGCCGGAGCGCTCGCGCTTGTCGTGCCGCCACTGGAAGATGGACACAAGTAACCAAGCCTGCTCACAAGAGGTACCCCTTCGAGGTGACCCCACGGCTAAGGGATGCTCGGACCTCCTGGTGCACAAATAGCAATGCTCGCATCCCTAATTCAGCATTTTGGCAGCAAACGTCTAGCTGACACTGACTGATCGTATTCTGGTTTTAGGAAGAGAGTGGATCTGAAGTACATCAAACGGAAAACTGCTTTCGGCTGAGCCAAGCCGTTAATGACCTTCAGCTCTGTTTAAGTCTGACACAGCGCGTGTTTATAACCGAGAGCAGGACTGGCTCCCCTGGGCTTAGCAAAATAAACATCTTGCAGGCGATCCCTGCTCTGGCTGGTCCTATCCCTGCAGATCTGCACAAGTGGGCTTCGGGATGGATTTGGGGCTGGGAGGTGTAATTTCGGAGGTGTGTCTAGCTCTGTGCTGGTGGGCCTGCTCCCAGGGAAGGTTTCTCAGATACACCAAAGCTGCCATCGCGCAAAGCACTTCCAAATTGGGCCACGGGTGTAGGTGCTGCCGTGGAGGCTGTGGGAGCCAACGTTGGCCTCTCAGATTAGCAATCTTCAGTTTTAATCTCTGTCTGATAGTCTGGAAAATGAAATTATTTATTTTGTTCGTACTTCTGGCCTTTTAAGGGTGTAGTTTAAAACACCGTGGATGAACTTTAAATGCTTTGGATCAGGACATGAAGGCTGATGTTCTCTAAAGCTGTGTCTAAAACCTCTGGTTTCTAGAGCTAAAGACTTGTGTTTTAAAAAGCCTGGAAGGACAAAGAGGGTATTTTGCAAAATATTTTAAAAAAAATCCTTTTTTTTTTTTCCTTAAGAACTTGAGGCAGCAAAATGGTCAAACTTTAGGAAAGTAAGGTTGGATGTATTTTACCAAAGCGTATCAGAATACAAATGCGAGTTCCCAAAACTCTTAAGAAATTGCATCTCGTACAGCATATTCTCTGAGTGCAAAGGGCAGTTAACTCCTGCCGCTCTGCAAAACACAGCCCTGAAGAGCGTGGCTGAGGGCGGCTGGTACCGAGAGCAGCTGAGGCGGCGAGCACAGGGGACTTCTTGCCAAGAGACGGGCTTAGGTTTAAATCTGTGAGTTAAACTCTTCCCAGCTTTGGATCCCAACGTTGTTCCTGTTAAGCAGGCAGCTGAAATGGCGTGCTCACCTTGACGTATTTTAAAAATCTGAAGAGATTTCTGCTTTTTGTTGACTCTACAAAAAGTGGTTTCAAAATATGGTAAACTCTTTCCAAAAGAGATAGGGACTGAGACTGATTTTTAAACCCTTCAAAAATTCCTGGTTGGCCACATGTTTTCCTACTTATGGGAACACTTATTTCAGCAACGATTAGCTTGATAAAAATTTTTCATTTTTGAGTCTTCTGTCCTCTTACAGGTTTGACTAAAAATCCTGAGGGATAGAAGTGCCTCAGTTCAGCTACTCCAGCAAGAGTCAGCGGCACAACTGCAATGAGCAGGCAAAGCCTATCTTCATATTCGTGACCCAGAGCATGCATTAGCTCTGCGTGGGGAAGCCAGAGAATACTTGTATTTCTGTTGAAATCTTCAATTTGCTTCTTCTAGTGCTTCCCTGTATGTTTCCTGAAATTGGAAACCATATGTCCTGTGAAAAGCATTTAACTTCATTACTTTGCTGATCGTGCTCATTGCTCCGCCAGCTGTGTCTGGACATCATGCTGTAGCTAAACGAGATACCTTCAGCTGATACAGGGGAAAAGAGGTTTGCTAGTAAGCAGGCATGGAACAGGAGGACTTGCTAGAAATTGAATAAGTCCTTGTAGAAGAAGGAAGGAAAAAAGCTCTCCCTATTTCTGGCTCTTTGAGGAATTCTCAGATTAAATCCAAGCAACCTGTCCTTCAGCATCTTTCCCTTAAACATAAAAGGAAAAGCATTCCTTTCATGCTCTCTATGCTGCACTGTGTGTGGGGGACAAGAGCCAGGCATCCAAAAACCAGTTAAACTTCTCTTTTCTCCTATCGCAATAAATGGTGGCACCCAAGAACATGCTTGAGACTCTATAGAGTGAGGTAGCGCTCAGCACAAGCAGGGTTGATGGCATCTGGCTGTTGGTGTCCGAGGGTCAGTGGAAAGAGATGCCGTGGCTCAGGCACCATAGCCAACCCAACGTGCCTGATGGGTGCTTTACATCCCTACGGCAGCTCGGGGCGAGGCGCTGCTTGCTGCCAGCGCTGCTCCTACCACAGCTATGTATACACGGCCACCCCGGCTTCCTGCGCCTCCTGCCAAGAGAAACACTCCGTACGCCATGTCGTGTTTTCCTTCTGCTGGAAATAGTTCCTCGGGATATAAACGCTACGTTGGTAAGGGCAGCCCATACCTGTACGTGATAAGGCACAGACTGCGTTCGTGCAACGCTCTTGAATTCGTCTCGTGGAGGAGGTGGTTTGATGAGGCCATGCACGGGGTGGCCAAGGCAAGTGCTTGCTGCAGGTTGTCTTTTTTTGTTTGCGGTGGCTCATTCTCCTCCAAGTAATCCCTTTTCCTCCTCTCATTCCTTCCCCCGGTGGGAAGGGACAGGTTGGGGGTCTCCAGCGAGGCGGTGACCAGAGAAGGTCACTCTGGCTGGACGCTGGCTGTGGGTGCTCGCTGGACATTGTGCTGCATCGGTACCGCAGCCGCACACAAAAGCACCCCAAAACCCACCTGCTCCCGGGCATTGGGACTTCATCCGTCCAAACAGCTCCTTTTTAGCTCTGCCTCCTGTTTATCTGGTGTGGGACGGCTGTGTGAGTCGTGTTTGCCAGCAGCGGGGAGGCCTGGGCTCCAGGAGCTCCAAATGCTGCGTGTCAGGAGGTTGGTTATGCTTCGTAATTGATGGTCCTAGAAGGCAAGCGTGAGAAAACAGATTGCACGTTTCTGTTTCGTAGGCTAAAAGAGTTCTCCTCGGTGAAACTTTGCAGGCCAGCTCTCAGGAAGGGTTTGCAAACCCTCTTAATTTAAAAGAGGCCATAAAAAGCAGGGAAAAAAAGCCAGCAGAGAAAAACAAATTAGGTCCCGAAGGGGGGAAATTTTTTCTGATCTTGAATTTGAGAACTGGAAAGAAATCCATCTGGTTCTAGGTTTCTGAGACCGAATGCATGAGTGTTTTGCACAATGCAAAGCCTTGCAGAGGTCTCACGGGAAAACACTGAAACAGCCTTTGAGAGGAGAAAAAGGAGACGGAGCTCAGTCCCGGGAACAGCTGCTCTTGTGCAACAGGAAAGTTGTGTAGCACAGAAACTGGGAGCGACAAGGGAGGCAAAGACCGGTGTGCTCCCAGAGGGGTCAATACTTTCTGTGTGTTTCCCGCAAAGCCGTTAGCTGCCCCGACACGAAGCCACCAAAGCCTGCGAAGAACTTGGTGGAAAAGACTGAGGGACATCCATTGCTTCGCCTCCATGGTCTTGGTCTGGTGGGCGTTAGGGTAGCAGGAGCGCTCCGGTGTCCATCAGGAGGAGCCTGTTGATCCCTATGGATGGTGCTGGGTCAGCTGTGGCTTTGTAACACAGCTGGGCAGACATCACGGTGAGCTGCCACCGCCACAAGCATCTTCCTCCCGCGGGGACAGGGAGCCGGTGGCGACCGGGGACGCCGAGCAGCTCGGCAGCGCAGGGAGAGCTCTGAAAGGCCCCGTTCCCATCACCGGGCTTTCACGCCCTTTGGAGAATGCCCAAGCAGTAAGTTTTAGCTTTATAGCAACGTTTGCTCTTGATGTAGAAATTGTTGAGTTTAACAGGAACGAATGGCCAACACTTTACAAACTACCTCGGATTAAAGCAAGGCCGTGGAGATTACGGTCTCTGGGCACTTGGATGGAGGAGGTTTCCATTCCAGAAACAGCCGCCAGCCCCGTGCTCCCCGGCGAAGGCTCTGGGTGTCCCTGGCATGGAGGAGCCCGTGAGGAGAGAAGAGCAGAGGACTCTGCCCTCTCCTCCGCCCGCGGAGGCTCTGGCTGCTGCTTCCCTCAGACCGAGTGCACATCTGGGCCCCGATACACAGATAATTAACGATAATGGCTTTTTAAAAGCATAAGTCTGGCCTGCCAGGCAGCGTGGGCCATTGCTTTTTTCCCCCGAAATGTTTATGATCCTTCTTTTCCTCTCTGTGTCATGGTTGAAAGTGTTTTCTTTATTTCCCTTGAAATCATAATGTAAATCTGGGAATTGGAAACCCATAGCCTGGTTGTAATTTTTTTTAAAAATATAAATTGGGGAACAGTTAAAATTATATTATTCCTGGCAGCGAAATTCCTTTTTTAATAGATAATTTGAAGTTATTATGCTGGAAGCAGTTTTCCCCACGTGTGCGTGCATGCATGGAGCAAAAGGAGCAGTGCCGAGTGGGCTCGGGGCGGCCGGCGGGGCTTTCGAGGCGGTGGAAGTGCCGGGAGCTTGCCGGAGTCTGCAGTTTTTCAGCTGGTGGCAGAAAAAAACCTCAAAGGCACCATCTTGCAGTTCTTAATTAAGCCCGTTTTTTATCAATGGGACTTTTGCCTTAGGAAGAACTGAAGGGTTGGACTTCCAAGATCTTTTTCTAGCAGGATCTGTTTTTTATTTCTCTTAGCTGTTCATTTTTACAAGGCTTGGGAGCACCAGTGTTTTCTGCTATGCACCAGTGACAGACATTTGTTTCCAATTAGTATTTATTGGATCATTTTAGTCAAAAGTAAGCTTTGTATTAGAGCCCCGCAATATGCACTTTGTTATTTGTTCACAGGACGGTGTTTTCTTTTTCTGCTTGGTTTTGCATCAGCTTCAGTCTACTGAAAAGCTGGTGCAAGGCAGCATCGCTGGGGACCTGCCCTGAAACAGATTAAACCAGATTAAACAGATTAAACCAGATTAAACAGATTGCAGCCTCTTATGCAAGCTTCTCTTTCTTCCTTCGGTACGGGCATGATTCTGTCTCGCATGGCTGGAAATAGCAGCAGCCGGCACATGTCCTTAGGCTGCGTCCGGCTTTCTGCTGCTTTTCCCGATAGCTGGAATTAGCCCCTCGCCAGGGAAGGGGCTGCTGGCCGCTCCCCAGGCTAAGCGTTAGCTGGTAAAGCCTGGTTCAGGTGGCTTGTGGCAAGATTAGCAGTAGGTACTGTTGGATTTATGGGTGTGCGCGGGGCTGACTAACAAAGCTTTGGAAAAACACATAGGTAATGGTTTACGTAGGTAAAATAATATGGAAAACTTGCGTTTTAATGGCATCTGAGTTCCTGACTTGAGGTCATACGACAAAAAGATTTCCGTAGTTTGCCTTGGGAATTAGAAAGCCAATGAAAATACAAATACCGAGCTAAACCCTTGACCAATGCGTTTCTCACACTGTTAATGACTGATCTTATTTTGGGAGAAAACCTCCCGAAATGAACACAGAACTTTCTGGACGAGGGTAGTTGCATGTAAGTGAAAATACCAGATTGGCCCCTTGCCTTCAGGTCTTGCCCAACCTGTACGGGTAGCTGCAGAGCTTGGGTTTTATCGTGTTTTGCTAATGTAAATCAGCAGTGATTGCCCCGAAGTCAGGAGAGCGATAAGTGCTCTCGGAGTGATGTAACGTGAAACGAGAAGCCAGACTCGCAGCCTTTCTTTTGCGGAAATAACAAATATGCTTTTACAGGAGAATAAATGCAGAATACTTGGCAGTGTCTCACTATGGAGAAACAGGCAAGTTCATTTGGTAGGAGACCAAGGAAAGCTGCATAGATTCAGCAAGATTTAACTGCAGGTCGGGTCTGAGTTTTCCTTTTCCTGCTGCATATCTCCATTTTCCACAGCGCATATAAAATATTATTACTGCAAACTGCACGTCCCAACGCAGTCTCTCCGTGTATATCATACTAAGAACTATAAATCTCACATCTGTTTTTTTCTGCTTTTTCTTCTCTTCCAGGACAACGGGCCTGCCCAGAGCCGGAGACCGGTGCCCCACGGAGCTGGGGGCAGCCCCATGGAACACAAGCAGATGCTGAACGTGCAGCACCACAACCCAACCCGGCTTTACGCCAACAGCGGCTCCGAGTCAGCTCTGCCGGGCCAGCTGAGCGGGCTCCACATCGCTCCTGCCCCGAGGTAGGAGGAGAGCATGGCTCACGCTCTGGGTCCTTCTGCAGTTCCTGCAAACTGGGTTTCAGGGCTGTGCCTGGAGGCTGTGGTGCTCCCGGAGCTCCAGAGACGCTGGGTTCGGCTCCTGCTCCCTTAGTCGAGTGTAGGTGGGAGGAAAAAAAGTAAACCAAACCAAAAAGAGGGGGTTTGGACATGCCAAGTTCTGAACGAAATGGCCACCTGTATGTATGTAGCAACTGCAACACTGAATTTAAGCTTGTGATGCTGAAGCAATGTTCAGCTGTTTATCTCGGAGATGGATGAAGGTGCTGGTTTTCCAAATCCACATAAAATCCTTCTATTGCTGATGGGGCTAGGTAGATTACTGAATCACAGAATCACTAGGGTTGGAAAAGACCTGTAAGATCACCAAGTCCAACCACCACCCCAACCCCACCATGCCCACTAAACCATGTCCCGCAGTGCCATGTCCACACGGTCCTTGAACCCCTCCAGGGATGGGGACTCCACCACCTCCCTGGGCAGCCTCTGCCACTGCTTCACCGCTCTCTCAGCAAAGACATTTTTCCTCATATCCAGCCTGAACCTCCCCTGGCGCAACTTGAGGCCATTTCCTCTTGTCCTGTCGCTTGTCACTTGGGAGAAGAGACCAACACCCACCTCCCCACAACCCCCTTTCAGGCAGTTGTAGAGAGCGATGAGGTCTCCCCTCACCTCCTCTTCTCCAGACGGAACAACCCCAGCTCCCTCAGCCGCTCCTCATCAGACTTGTGTTCCAGACCCCTCACCAGCTCCGTCGCCCTTCTCTGGACACGCTCCAGCACCTCAATGTCCTTCTTGGAGTGAGGGGCCCAAACCTGAACACAGCATTCGAGGTGCGGCCTCACCAGCGCCGAGTACAGGGGCACGATCCCCTCCCTGCTCCCGCTGGCCACACCATTTCTGATACAGGCCAGGATGCCGTTGGCCTTCGTGGCCACCTGGGCACACTGCCGGCTCACATTCAGCTGCTGTCGACCAGCACCCCCAGGTCCTTTTCCGCTGGGCAGCTTTCCAGCCACTCGTCCCCAAGATTAGTGGCATCAGGTCCAGTCCCCAGGCTGGGATTAATGCCAGGGAGCATCACAGACGTTAGCATCCTGGTTTTTCAAAGTATATATCCAAGGCAGGATGGAAGGTGTTGGCTCTCCTAGGAGTGGGGATCACCCTTCCGCAGACCCCGGAGCGAACGCTTGGCCTGGGAACTGGAGGGATCCGCAGAGAAAATTAACCCCAGTAAACTGGGACGTTTAGAAACGAAAGATGTGCTCAGTGCAGCTGGCCGGGAGGCTGCGAAATAAATAATGCTCGTAGGAAAGAAAAAGCTTTTGTGTAGCCAAGAACGGTTGGGGTGGATAATTCGGACTTTGAGACAGGCCAGGTTGTGGACTGCGATGCTTTCACATGGCTTACGCTGCTGCTGATTTATGCTCCTCCAGACTGGCAAAATATTCTGCAAGAAAGTAACGTCTGTATCAAATACAAAGAGCAAAGAGAGTTTCTTTTCAGCTCAGGAACTCTGTGCCTGCACAAATTCATATTTCAGTGACGCTGCAAGCCAGCTTATTCCCTGTGCTGCTCCAGGAAAGTTAATGAACTTGGAAAGAAGAGAACCGCACAAAAAAAATACAGAGAACAAAATCTGATGTTATCTGTGTGCGAGCCAAAGGCCGGGAGATCAGCTTGGGTGTTTGAGTGGAACTGGGTCAGAAGTGCATCCTCTTTGAGCAGGCTGGACTGGTCAAAATCTGCCCTTTTTCACTGAAAAGGATGTGAATTGATGTAGGAGGGGGCTGGGGCAGGGCAGGTAGGCTCTGGGGGCTCACGTGGAGGGTTTGGGCTGGCCGGGAGCAGCGGGGATGGGTCCTTGCCTCGGCAGCCCTGATCTGCGGCAGCGGCACTTCTGCCCCTCGTCTCGAGAAGCCGCAGCCGTCAGAGCTGCAGGAGAAGCTGGCGGGTCGCTCGCAGAAAACGGAGCTTTGGTTTTTCTTGGAAAGTGAATTGTTTGGTTTTTTTTCTTTGTTCAAAAGTGAATTTTCTTTCTTTCTTTTTTTTTTTTTTAAGCGGGCATGACTATAATGCTGTTGGAGAAAATGAGTCAGATGATAGTTTAACACACTTCAGCTATCTGATGGGGTTCAGGGCACTTGCTGGTTTTATTGGTTCTGTAATGACCTTGATAACCTTCTCCTTAAAAAGACGGAGGAGCCGCTTCCCACGACGCTGTGCTGTGAGGCCTCAGCAAAGCACAACGGCACTTGAATTCATCTCTATTCAGCAGGACGCTTAAACACGTACCCAAAATATTTTTGATTCCAAGCTACACTTTTCATGTCTTGATGTATTGAATGAACTGGAATAATGGTTTAAATTATTATTTGTTGTCTGTCATACCCCAGTCATGCCACATACAGACAAGGAGCAGCTTTGGGTCTGGATGCTGAAGGTCGGCACATAGTTGGGGGGGAATTATGGGGCTGCTCTCGTGTCCCGTCCTCAGTGCTGTGCGGCCCCATGGGGTGGTTTTCTCATTTAAGCTGTGGGCTGTGTCTGGCAAATGAATCTTCTAATGCAGTCGCCTACAGAAATGTTAACTTCAAAAGAGGCGTTTGTGGATGGAAAGGAGATTTGCCGTCATGCCTGTGCCTGGCAGCAGCACCCGCTCTCCCCGTGCCATGCCGGATGCCCTAACAGTGGGACAAGGGGTGGGTGGACGCCCTGGCCCTACATAATTAATGAAATGCATTGTTTTACCCATTTTTTTTCAATATGTTCCATGTGTGGCAGAGCAATTTGCAGTGCTTGTAAGCAGCTGCCCTCTTTCCTGAAGGCATCTGGTAGCTGGGCCAGCCCTGGCTGTGTTGCTCAATCGGAGCCGAACAGGGAAGGAGTTTAACTTCCCAGGTTCAGTGGCTGTTCCCGGGACAGGTGTACCTCCAGGCAGAGAAACCCATGGGAACAGAGAGGTGCTTAATTGAATATGTGGGAATGTGGAGGTTTCAGTACCTCCCTGATGAGCTGACAATTGCTGTTTATATTTGACTTGAGCCTTTCTTGCTTTTCTTTAAAACAGCCTTGACCCCTTGAAGTCTCTCCCACGGAACAGAAATGGGATTGATGTGGAGTCGGATGTCTACAAGATGCTTCAGGATTATGAAAAGCCCGTTTTAGAGCCTAAGCAGTCCGGATCCTTCCGGTACTTGCAGGGCATGTTGGAGGCTGGTGAGAACGGTAAGGAGGTTCCAGCATGTCCCAGCGTGTCCCCTGCACCTCCCCACGACCAGGGCCATGGCACTGCACTGCTGCGGGGCTTGAACCATCATTCGGTCCCTCTGCACCCCTTTCCATGGCCACGCACCCACCAGGGTGCTGCTGCAGGCTCAGCCTCCTTCTCCTTCCCTTGCTGAGGTCCAGGAGCTTGAAATGCCTCTAAAGGACCCGTCTGCGAGAGCTGACGGGGTGGGTTTGCAAACTCTTCTGCTCTGTCATTTTACCGCGCGTTGCCTGGGTGCCGCGGAGGCTCAGCTCAACGCGGGAAGCTCCAAGCACCCTGTGAGGGGGAACACCCGGATGGCAGGTCTCAAATCAGGGTTTTAGGTGCTCAGGCCGGCATCTGGGGAGCTTACCAAATTTTGTGGCTTCCTTGGGCATTGTGTGAAAGTTGGATTTGCAAACAGCTTCTGCATGGCAGCTGTTTGCCTGAGATCGTTTGTGAAATGCAACGGCTTAAAGCGGTTCGGTAAGATCACCGACGGAGAACCGTAGACCTGTTTGAGTAAATGGCATTTGCATAAGGACGTGGGATGGTCCTCAGCAATGCCGGAACAGAGATCAGGAGCTCTTGACTCATTTCTCAGGTCTGTCACAGCTTCCCGCCTGTGTCATTAATGCAGGCAGGAGCCAAATCCGAGCATTAAATAACAAGATCCCCAAACTATACATCTCAGCTTCTTTTTATTTGCCTTTCAACCTTAACTCTATTGGGGCTTTTGTGTTCAAACTTGCAGGCTTTGCTTTACAATCACTAGGGCAAGGCTTTTCCTTCCAAGAGCCTCAATACTCCAATCATGTGAATCCAGGAACTTAGTTTTTAAAGGAAAATAGCAGCTACTGCGAATCTCATTATGAAGCTGCAAGACGTAGCGAGTCAGGCTGTTGCACTTCAGTTTCTGTGTATGTAAAATGATGGAGAATGATACTCTTTGACTAGAAGGATATTGCTTCTTGCCTCACAAGACACACGATTGCAGGTAACTTCTGAGCATCAAGAGTTTCTACCAATTTTAGTTTTCTCAGCGGTACTTGGGCATGTCCACAAAGCATGAGATGGGATCGGTCTTGCAAGTACTGGGTGTAAATGTTACAGCCCCTTCGAGGCTGGCAGGAAAACTGCTGTTAATTACAAGTTCCAGATGTGCCTTCAGGTCCCTCACCGAGAGCAAGCACAAGCAGCTTCCCAGCCAGGCGTCTGCTGCACCCCCAGGTCTCCTCGTTAGGAAGAAGCAAATTGGAAGCGACTGTGTTAATCCCGATTAATAACAAACACTGCTGCCTTCCTCCCTTCTCTGTGCCAGGGAAAGGGAACAAAACTGAAGCTTGGCTGGTATCCCTGGCATCCCACGGCCCTGGGGTGGGAGAAACCCAGCGCTGCCCTTCGGGAGGACGGGAGAAAGAAAAGGGTGTGAGCTGGGGGAAGGGGAGGACAAAGAGGTGCCAGGGCAGTCCCCGGGCCCTGGGACTGTCCCAGCCGCTCCTGGACCTCTGCTCGCCCCGGCAGCGTCTCGGTGCCAGCCCATCGCTGATGCAGCACCGCATGTTTGGAGCCTATTGCTGAGACGCTGCCGTTGGGTGCCGGCCAGCGTGGCGGCAGACTGGAGAGGTCACCTCCTGCGACTCTGCCACAAACCCTTTCCCTCCCTCTCGGCTGCGCTGGGCAGCGGGCAGAGGGGATGTGCGACTGCCTGCAGGCACGGTCTCGCTCCTGCCTCGGTCCTTAGGACACTATCAGTGTTTATTTCGTAAGGGGTGAGAAATCAAATGAAGAGGATCTTTCCTGGCATAAAGCTCTGTGATGTTTCAGCAGGGTTGAAATCCCTGGGAGTGTTCCTGCTAGGTTGTTTTACAGCTTCTACCCCTGCTCCTTTTCGCTTAAGCCTAAAATTACACATTTTGGCCCGAGCCTGCTGTGCGTTGTCCTTTTAAAGTCCAGATCTCTCCTGAGGAGCTGGCTGTCTCAGGCAATGACCTGTTTTATATGGAAGGTGTTTCTACTGGAAGCTGTATTTTCTTCAGCATCGCCAGTCTTATCCTGCGCCTGTAAGGAGCTTCGTGCCGAGGATCTGGTGGAAGCTGGAGGAATCGCAGCGGTTGCCTCCGTAGGTATCCTTGGCGTGGGAAGGATGAGCGCTGAAGCTGCAAATGTGGATGGCGATGGTTAAGACTGTGGAGTTAAACCAACTCGCTGCCTTGCTGAGGACCATAAATTACGATGAGACTGTGGGCTGGTAAATGGAAGGAAATGATCTGTTGTTTGGGAAGATGGGAAGCAGCCCTCTCTGCAGGGCTCGTTTTGCTGTAAAATCTCTTCCCCCCGTCCCCCCCCCTTAAGCAGCTTATCCAAGCGCGCTGTCTGAGAGACAGTGACAGCTTAACTGTTAAATGTTGGCAGATGAGTGTGTCTAGTCCAAGCATGCTGTATCTCACGCTGGGGGAAGCCAACAGCTTGAGCAGTTGTTTCGGTTTATTCCCAGCAAGGCAGCGGAAGGACGACAGGCGAGCCTGGCTGGAGCCAGCCGAGCGCTCGGAGAACCCCTGGGGTGGAGCAGCCCCGCTCCACTCCTCGACAGGCAGTCTCGCACGTACCGAGGCTCCCGGCATCTCCAAACACTATATTATACCTTGGGAAAGGGGGGGTTGGTGAGAAGTTAGTTCTTTTGGTTTTACTCACTTGGCTGGGACTGTTGGCAGCGTTGGTCTCTGGATCAGAGCCACGGCTGAGATGGGGTGTGCAAGGACGCCTGCGCATCCCGAGGGTGATCCTGGGGGGATAGGGCCAGGCGTGTTCCCACCTCCCCAGCCAAGCCCAGGACAGCGGGTGCTCCCGAGACACAGCGGATGGTGGAGCGGGAGTCTCTCCGTGGAAGGAAGCTCTGCCCAGCAATGCCCTTCCAAACATAGTGCGTGAACCTGCACGGGATCAGTGAGTGACCACCAGCAATGATGCACCGCTTCCCTAACAATTCACTTCAGGAAATACAGAGCCATTCCTGGAGCCGCGGGGGGCACCTCAGAGCAAGATCCAAGTGGAAGTTTCCGAAACCGGCGCAGTGCGTACAGACAGTGGGGTCAGAAAGCACCTGGGCCCCTGTTGAGACCTGCTGGGCATCACAGGCTTGAAGCACATGTTTAAGATTGACCATGGGCTGAAATACCCTGGAAGCTCAGGGAGCATAGGAAGCCCGAGCGCTGAAGAATGGCTTGTTCATCCAAGAGCTGCTCTGCTTCTTTTCCAAACTGTGTCAGCTGATGGAATAAAGTACATTGTCCTTCTTCATGAGCTTTTCCTTTCTGTAACCTTAGGCCATCGCAGAGGAACCACAGATCAATAAATACCCAAAAGACCAGTCAGTTGTGAGCCATGAAAAGCCATGCAGTGAATACTGGAAGCTTTTAAGTGTCCCAGTGGTTGGCAACAAGTGAGTTTGTATTGTCTGAAGTGCGAGGGCAGATGATAGATGATCTGTAGGGAGGGGGGCTGCAACACTGAAAACTTTGCCATGATGTTGTTCGTATGCACAAAATTTTCATTGCTTCCTTTCCTGTTGTTGGACCTTTATGAAAGGAGGCTTGGTACCCCAGAAGACCTTATCTTCTATCACAATGTTTTCTTTTAGTATAATTTAGATTATTTGAGATTACATGAGTGTTCTAGGAAGAAAAATGCATGTAGTTCCATTATTGTTTGTTTTAATTTGCCTAATCTCTACAAGGCTTTCATCTTTGTCTCCTTGCCTGATGGTGGATCTACCAAGGGCACCTGAAGTGTTGGTGGGATAGAATCTCTTCTTTCTGGAGCTTTTCTGAGATTTTTGCTATTTATGTTTCTTAACTCATGAAATAGTATTGCAGACAAATTCATCTCTCATCTCTAGAATAAGGCAGCTTTGCCTTTTGACAAGGTGCGTATACTGAGCTGGTGCTATCACAATATGTGGGTAGGTCATCTGCTGATGCAGCCAATGGCTTCTGCCACCACCTGTGCTTCGTTAGGATGAGCAGTTGCAAGCTCAGTTGTGACAGGCAGACACTCATCTGACTCCTTAAGAAAAAAAGAAAGGAAGGGAAGAGAAAAAAAAAAAAAAAGCCCCAAGAGGACAGGTTTTCAATCTGTGTCTGTTTAAAATTCTTGGCAGGTGAAAAACTCGACAAACTGAGCAACCCCCGAAGCATCAAGTCCCCAGTGTCAAAGCTCGGCGGTGCCATGTCCGGGCTGCAGATGCTCCCCGAGTGCACCCGCTGCGGGAACGGGATCGTGTAAGTGTCGCGTCTCACCGGCGCCTTCGGTTCGGTGGGGACGGTACTGCAGGGACACGGCTGGGGCGGGTCCTACCAGACACGCGGTTAGAATTTCTAGCAGAATACCTTGTATTTATAGCAGGATACCTTGAATCCCTTTCTGGTTTTTCCTAACCTTACATAAACCTAGAATTGAGGAATACAGTTTGGATTGCCCCTTTTAAGGGAATCTTGCAGCAAAACGGGGATGATTCATGGGATGGTTTCTGCCCTGCTTATCATAGTAACTGCCCGGGGACTATGAATAGCGCCGGCGGCGCTGGCACTCTTTCGCTGCCTTACGGAGGGAGAAACACTTCAAGGGTCAAGTAGAAGAGGTCTGCAGATTATTTTTGTTTGTTTGTTGAAGAGTTACTCTCCGACGGATGGATGTTGGGTCTGATTTCAGAGAATATAGGTGTTTTTCTGCTTCATCGTGTTGTAATTTATGGTCTGTGGTCATTTACGTTCTGCTCAAGCCGGATTTCCTGGCTGAGAGTCCTCTGCTCTGCAAACGCCTGTAACCATGTTCTTGCTGGTGCTGTGAGCTGAGGGTCTCTGCTCCGAAAGCCGTGGTGCCGGCACGTGCGCAGCCAGCCCTGCCAGCAGCCCTTGGAGGATGCTGGCTCCCGACGTTCGGATCTGGGCTGAGTGTACATATGTGAGGCTCGGCTTTGCATCAAGCCATGGAGCGGTGCTGCAGAGGGGGTGCAGACAAACGGGAATGGAGCATCCCTTGCCGCGGAAATATGGTGGAGCCGCGCCTGGAGCAGGCTAGCGGCTTTGGGTGGGCTGAGATGTCGGGGTGGGAACCCACGATAACACCCTTACATGCTCCTGCATGCCGTTTTCCTTCCCTTACTCTGTTTTACTCGAGGCAGCAGGAAAAGCTGTTTATGCTCATTGTCTCTCCATCTCACCTGAGCTCTCCCCATCTCTCCCCAGGGGCACGATCGTCAAAGCTCGGGACAAGCTCTACCACCCCGAGTGCTTCATGTGCGACGACTGCGGCCTCAACCTGAAGCAGAGAGGGTATTTCTTCATCGAAGAGCAGCTGTACTGCGAGACGCACGCGAAGGAGAGGGTTAAGCCCCCCGAGGGATATGACGTGGTGGCTGTTTATCCAAACGCTAAAGTTGAACTTGTCTAAACCCGGGCTGTGCTCTGGAGAGGTCGGGCGGCCGCGCGCCCACCCACGTCCTCCCCGCCGGCTGCGCAATGTGGCTGTAATCAACCCCAATTACCAAAGCCCAAGTTAAAATGCCTTTTCCTAGATAAAACCGTTTACACTTGGGATCGCCAGGGGAGGGTGTTGAAAGCATACGAACAGGTTTTTCCCTTCTTTTTGACACTCTGCTTTTTGGGTTGCTGTGTTGGGTTATTAGTCTGTGCCATAACCTTATCCAAGATCTGTGTAAATATTGATTAATTCTCTACTCTGTTTCATATAAAACCAGTATTCCTTTTTTTTTGCCCCCCCCTCTTCTTTTGAAAAAGCAAGAAAGGTGTTTTAAAAGCTCAAAGAATATAAGGCACTTTAACAAAAGAAGCTGACTCCTATATCCTGACCTTAATCTCCTGCCCTCCAGCTGCCCTGGTGATTACAAACCGACCCCCTGAGGAGTCTGGTGGGTCGGGGTCCCCGGCTCAGCCCCAGCCCAGCAGATGTGCCAAGGAAGGGCGGTCTTTTAAAACAGTATTTGCTGTGAAATTCCCTGGATCAGGGCATGGCAATTGGAGGCTGACACAGACCCGTCAGAGTTCCCCGAGAGATCTCCCACTGAGCGTGCGAGGAGGCTTTTTTCTTCCTTCTGTCACTCCTAATTCAGTTGTTCTCTGTCATCTGATCACCCGAGCAGCACCTTTAAAGGACAGCGGAATAGCACGGAGCCCCTCGGCTATTCCCACCTCCCGCGCTGCTGCCCCATGGCTGTCCTTGCTTTGGCCGTTCTGACTCTTCCCCAGCTTTTGCTATATTTTTGTAGTCCTTTATTTCTAGATCCCCAGACTGCTGACATCTGTGTCTGCCTCGCAGCGGGGAGGTGGTGATGAAATCCCTCCAGGCACTTAGGAAGTAACTGGAGTGTCTGTAAGCCCCGAGACCAGAGGCAGCGGGTCTGGATTTATACCCAGATCCCAAGGCTGCGCTTTCAGCCAGGTCCGTTGTCCACTTTATTTGACGGGGAAAAGTTTTTGAGGATCTTGGGATGTTGCTTTGTTGGAGAAATGTTTTTTTTCTTGTTAGTGTTTGGGGGAGAGAGAGTTTAGTCACCCAGCTGCTGGATGCCACTGTATGTGGTGGTAGGAGCCATGTGTTCGGTACCACGAGGTTAATTCTGCTTTGCGACAGCCTCCTTCCCCCTCCTCACTTGAGACAGGGAGGACATGGGGGAGAAAAAGAAATGTCTGTGCTCGCTTCCCTTCCGTGGAAAAGGAAAGTAAGAGATGGAGCGATGGCCAAAGCACTCCTTCCCCTTCTGGCTCTCCGTAACAGGGGTCCGAGAAATCTGGGACTGGAGGAGGGTCGGGAGCATTAGCCCAGTTGGGGCTGGGCACGCAATTTCTGCCTACAGGTGCTGCACCCCAGAGGGAGTAAGGATTTTAGGGTGTTACAGGGCCACATTTAGACCTTTTCGTGTGGTGCTTGATAGGGATTTAAGCAGCTCCTGCCCTGTGCCCGGCAGCCTCCCGGCAGGGCTGGGCTGCCCGAGCGTGCATCCCGGCTGGGCACCGCCTCGCAGCCGGAGGGATGCTGGCTGTGCGCATTCCTGCTAGCAGCAGAACATCTGCCTCCCCCTCCTTCTGCCATCAGGACTTTTTAATAATTAAGTACAAGAGACACGTGGAGAATTTTATCACAGCGCTGAGCCTCGTTTTTCTTGTATTAGCATAGCCTTGCTCGGTAGGTTGGACCATCTGAAGGGAAATACTTGGGACAGCTGTAAATGATGAGGAGACTAACAATAATCAGGTGGGAAGTATTACTGCCCTCGTTTGCAGGCCTCTGCTTGGAGCTCGTTAGTTTGCCATTGTCAGAAACATTCGTTCTGAATTCCTCCATTAACTTCGCGCGTTGCTGGGCCAAGCTCCAGTGCCCGTAGCGTGAAAGTTCAGGCGTCGCCCAAACCCAGGACTGAGTCCAGCTCGGCAGAGCAATGGAAAACTCACGACACGAATGGCCCTGGCGGGGCTTTTCCCATTTTCCACGGCTCTTGTCCCCTGTTCGACTCCATCTGCGCGGCGGCTGTGTCCTGTGGGGATGCCAGATGTCTGGCAGCCCGGGCACAGGGAATGCCTTAGAAACTCATAAATTGTTTCATTGCCCTCATTTTGAACACCGAAGTGAGCGGGCTGCTGGTGGGGCATCCTCAGTGCTCTACCCTGGCTGCTGCACCAGTACAGCACTGGGAGCACTGGGTGTGGGCCTTTTAATTTAAAACCAGGTTCCCACAAATCAATTTTTCCAGATGGTTGTCTTGTGATACCCTTTCTTAGGAGTAATCAACTCATTTGATCCCCCCCGAGGAGCCTAAAGCTGGAGCCGCCCCACACAACCCCATCCCGGGGCACGTTGATTCCTGGCTTCAGGCCACCTCATTCACGTTGCGGGGTTTGTAGGAGCTGCCTAAAGCCGAGCGAGCCTCCCGTGTCACCAGGTAACGCTATTTAACTCTGTAAAACGTGGGGAGGGCACCGTTTGTATGAAATACAGAATAAAATTGTATTGTTGGTTTTATGTCTCGCATTACTTAGCTTGGCCTTTGCCCGGTCCGCGGCTGGGTCTCTCTTGCAGCAGTACCCATACGTGCGGGGGTCCCTCGGCATCCAAGTAAGGAGGACACTGGATAAACTTCAAAGCACGTCTCGGAGAGCTGCACCTCTCACAGCACTGAGAGCCTTGTTTGAGGTTTGGCCTGTGTTTGGGGTTTTTTTAACCTCCTGAAACCTTCCTGGGACCCTGCATCCCATCGGGCGCAGAGATGGGAAGGGCCATCGCGTCTCTGCCCATTACATGAACGCCTGCGGGTGCCCAGCTCCTCTCCACCGGTGTCACCCAGCTCCTGCGATGGTCCAGAGCTTTACAGCATCTGCACCTGCATAAGGCCAATGAATTGGGGTTATACGCAGCGTTTAACCAGCCGTGGTGCTGCTCCAAGGGTGCCTTCTCCCACCTGATGGCCCAGGCTCTCACCGGCCCAGGAGCCGCAGCTCTGCGGGGCTGGGGATGTCACCTGCCCCAGCACTGTCGGAGTGATCCAGGCAGCACCCAGGCTGGAAAACACCCTTCTCCCCAGGGATGATGTAAACCACGGTACAGCCGTAAGCAAACAGCGCTCCTGAAAATCCCCTTGCACGGCGCCGGCTGCGGCACTGCTCAGGCTCGTTCCCTGAGCCCAGAGCTGCAACATCGGCACGGTGGGGGCAAAACCGGTCCCAACAGCCCTGTCCCACCCCGTCATTGCTGACCCTGGAACAACAGAAACCCACGGGGTGGTAGGAGCACGGGACCAGGAGGGCGAGGGCAGGCTTGCTGGGGTTTCATGGAGGGACGTTTGCTTACGTAGCTAAACCTCGGTAGGTCTGGGTTTAATAGTTGATTGGTATTGGAGGCACTGGTGTGGGGGAAAGTCAGAACTAATGTCGGTTAAGTGCCTCCAACAGATACTTAAAGGTTTTATTTGGAAAGCGTTCATATATGGAAATTGTTGCTTGTATGTGCCTAAAAATATTTTAAAAGACAAAGACTCTGAGGATCTGCATGTGGCATAAAAGATTTTCATATAGGTCTGTGGGACTCCATGTCTGATTAGTGCACATATTCCAATAATTAACATGCTTAGGACTCTCCAATGAGGGATTTTTCCATTCACCCTCGAATGCATACGTGTGTCGGATGGGTTTATATGTTACAGCCACCAAGGCCCCCTGCCCCTCTGCCCCGGGCACTGCTGCCGTGAGGCTTCAGCCCCGCGGCTGAGCTCCGCAGGGCGATCCCCGGGTGTGGGACTGAAGAGGGGGACACGGGGTGCCTGGGCAGCCTGGGGCCCCTCCGAGACCCCCCGCTGTCCCCGTGGCAGCCCCGGCAGCCGCCGCCGTCCGACCTGCCCAACCCTGGGAGCCTCCTCCCGGCTCCTCGCTGCTTTGGAAAAAAAGACGCGCAAGATCAAACACGATGAAGGGCACCGTTTATTAACTAAATGAGGTGGGACCGGGGCCAAACTGATTCAAGTTCTAATTGTTTAACTTTTTCCATGTATCATCATTAAATTTTCCTACTTAGCCGGGCATTATTTCCATCACCACACCCCTTTTCTTCTGCTGGTTTTGTTTGGAGTTGTTTAACTTTGCTTTTGTTGCTGGATGGCTGCCCCAGGACCTTAAAAACAGTCTCAGCTGGTCCTTTTGTATTAGGATAGAAGTCCTTGTGCCACAGGAGGGGAGGTAGAGGGAAAGAGGCTCTTTGGAAAAGTTCCCTCTCCTCCCTTTCTCATGTGTGAAAGAGGCTATTTTAATTACTTTGGGGGAAAAAAATCTTCCCCACATGTATAATAAACCAGACAAAACTGCTCCTGACTGTAGGGGAACCTATCTGCGAGTTCTTTTGCCTCTCTGTTTCTCCCTGGGAAGGCACAGGCTGTCAGGAGGCACCCACAGAGCTCCCCCAGCGCGGGAGCAGTGTCGCGCACCGGGACAGTTAAATATTTTGAATTTTTACGTAGTCCTAAAGCAGTTCCTTCGTGCAGGGAGAGCTGGTGGGGAGGGCCTGGGCTCGGCCAGCGCTGCTGCTTTGGGCAGTTCATGTGCACAGGGTCGCTCTCTTGCTGCGCAAAGACGCTGCTCAAGCAGGTTTCAGGCTTTTAGCTTTATTAATGAAAACAAGTACTTTTTTTTTTTTGAAGAAACACCTTAGTTCTTCACTTCCTAACCCAAGGGGTGCTGGGAGGCAAGTGGTGGATGTCTGTCCTTCCCCAAGCTCATTGACTTAGAGGAGACGCGAGCTGCTGGCACCGTGGGACGGCCTGGCTGGGGCTCACCCAGGGGACGCTGAGCACCGTCCTTGGAAAAGCCGTCTGGATGGGACCTCAGGAGGCCACCCGGTCCCTGCTCCTGTCCCCAGGCAGCGCCAGCCACCTGCGCCCTTCCCGGGAGGTGTCTAATCTGTCCTCAGGACGGAGACTCCCAGCTCCCCAGGCAGCGTGTCCCAGGGCGTTTCCCAACATCTGGGGGGTCATGGGATGTAAAGGAGTGCATCGGGTGCATGATGTGCAGAGGAATGTATGGGATGCGTAGGGTAGACAGTGGTAAATGGGGGTGCATGGGGCTATACGGGCTGTGTAGGGGCGCCTCGGGATGCATGGGGGTGCTGGGGTGCATGGGGCACATGGGGGTGCATGGGGCACATGAGGTCTATGGGGGCAGATGATGGGGGCCCGGGGTGCAGGGGCGTGGGGCAGGCCGAGCTCCAGCCCAGCGCTGCGCCCGTCTCCTGCACCATCTAGTGATGGAAACCGAAATATCCAGCGGTTTCAGGCAGGAGCAGAGATGAACCTGCACCGCGAGGACTCCGGGATTGTGGAGTGGCTCCCGGGTGGGAACAGCCAAATCCACGCGGAGGGCAGCGCTTCTGAGAAATCTCTGGCAAAGGCTGCTCCGGGAGAGGCGGTTTGAAGCCGCAGCGATGGGTTTGAGCCCATTCCCTGGGCTCTTGCGTGCCGTCAGACATCCCGTCCCTCCTCCGGCAAGATCCCGTGTCGTTCCTTGCTCCGATGCAGCCCTGCCCGCCCTGACCCACATCGCTGCGCCCTGACCCAAAGGCTGAGGGGCCAGGGAAGCAGGGCGGGGTGGTGCTGCCCCACGGCAGGGGTGCTGCTCTTCGGCAGGACTCCTCATCTCCACATCTGCTCCAGCTGCGGCAGAAGCGTGTGCTGGTGCCCTACCAGCTGGCAGGGCCAAAGTGGTGCGTCTTACCTGAGCGGAGTGACATCGCACCCGCTAAAATCCCTGAAGTCCTTGGTGAGTGGTGGATGGCCTTGGGAAAGCTGGCTCTGCTCGAGCAGATGCGTTTTGGGGGGTTTATCCCAATCCTCACATGCGTGCTATAGGCAAGCACCCTGGCTCCATCTCTTTTACGGAATTCCTACCACAAACATGATTGCCTGAAAAATAATCATGCTGAATGCTTGGCTGCCCAGCCCTGCTTAGGAAGGGAAAAGTTCACACACCGCTGCCGGGGACTGGGAAGTGACGGCCACAACTGTCCCTGAAAGCTCTAAGTCCTGTAAATGAACATGGTTTCACGTGAGCCTTGCACCGGGCCATCCTCAGCGCTGCTCCGTGGGTAAATGCGCTGCTGAGCGAGCAGCGGGGCTGAACCGAGCCAAGACCCTTTTCAAGAGTTGCCCATTTTTTTCCCAGATGCTGTCAGCCCAGTGGGACGTGACCCTGACGGACACGATCACCGGCTCCAGCCACGCCGGGGCGGACAGCAGGCAGGCAGGAGTGTAAGTCAGGGCTTTGGGCACAGCACGGCTGTACCACGCTGTAGCCGGGTGCCACACGTGCTCCGGCACCAGGGCACGGAGCGCCTCAGAGGACACGCTGCAGGCTCAGCAAACGCACTTAAAAAAATGGATTTTGCTTTGCCCTGTCGATAAGCAAGCTTCCACGTGATCCGAGTGCTACGGAAACAACACGGAGTTACAAAACTCTAAATTATCACGTGTTTTCTTAATTCCCAGCTCTCGAGATGGCTCCTGGGAGGGTCCCACCAAGGCAGAGGATCCTCCTGGAGAGGCCTTGCCCAAGCAGAAGGGAAAGAATGGAGCTGCCGCGGGCAGTAACCACCCTAACCCATGCCGGGCGGCAGCGTCACACAGGGTGAGGGTGATGTGACCGCACACGGGCAGGAGCGGGGCTGCTCCACAGCCGCGGGGCAGCGTGCAGCATCACCGCAGCCCATCGGTGCCGCTTCCTCCCCAGCCTTACCTGACTGGTTTAGGCCATGTCAGAGAATCTGTTTGCACAAGAACAAATTTTTTTCACCAAAGGTGGTTTCTCAGCTATTCAAAGATTCGCTCCTTCTCCCCCCTCCTCCTTTGCTCTGCCGGCTCCTCAGCATCTGATTTCACTTTACAGGAATCTCTTCGACCTCGTTTCCCACACGCTGCTCTTCATCTCATAGCTGAAAGCGTGTTTTAGAAGGCTGCAGTGAAACGCACTGACCGCTTTCAGAGGGGCCATTTGGGAGAACTAGGACTGGTCCTTCCTCTACAGTGAATTTGCTCCATGACTGCCTGAGCCATTTACCAGCCACTAATTCCATCTGGGTTTCATAACCTCTGTGCCCGGGTTGAAGCGTCCCTGATGTCGGATCGTGAGTGGGGTTTGCAGTCTGGGAGCACCCAGCGAAGGCTGGCAGGAGAGCGGCACTGCTCTGGGCCAGAATGGTCATATGCGTTAGGAGTGGTGCTGTGGCAGAGCTGGCGAGAACACAAGGTATTTCTGTAACTACTAATTTATGTAGATTCACAATATAAGAGAAAACCCTGTGGTGTTTTCATGTTGAACACACGGAATTTATAATACATTAAGGATTCATCTGCAAACCAGATAACCTGAGCATGTCATACATGTCTACCACTTACTTCTGACACGCTAAATTTGCATTCTAACCACAGTTATTTATGAGCACTGCCAAATCATTCCTCTGTAAACAATTACCATTGACTGAATCATTATTAAGATTGCATTGACATTAATGCTTAAGACAATTCGCTCCCAATTCCTTATTTCCTCACGGGAGCAGGCATGCGTTGCCTCTCTTTACCGTGGTTCTTGCACAGCCCCAGGGCAGGGCAGGGCAGGGCAGGCCCTGCCTGCGAGCCCCTGATCCGCCCCAATGGGCCCCCGCCCCAGCTCCTGCTCCGCTCTTATCACTGGGGACAGCTTTGGCTGCGGGGTGGCCTGGGCCTGGCATCGAGATGCCACCTCCAGCCTCTCTCCAAGCAGGAGGTATCCAAATCGTCCCCATTTACTGCATGGCATCGGCTCTCCACCCCTTACCCCGAGTAGCAGCGGGTCGCTGCCTGGCCCAGGTAAACGCTGCCGTTGGTTTCTCCTCCCTGCGCACTGCTGCAGCGATCCCTCCCTGCTCTGAGCCTCCACCTTCCCGTGCGCCCACATAACCCTCTGAGCATCTCTGCCGGAGAGATGCTTCCCCGGCCTGCCCTCGCCCGCTGCCGGCACAGGCATCCTCAGCTCTGCACCATCAAACTGCCGCGTTCCCGAGCGGCACCCCGCCGTACCCCTCCAGGGAGCTGTGTGGTCCAAGCGAGTCAAGTGCCATGAGAGTTTTAAGCAGCACCGTGTTTCTGAGTGCCCCTGGAGTTATTTCTGAAGATGACGGCGTTCGCTCAGATTCCTGAAACGGCTTTACCAGCTGTCCACATGTCTGACTCCAGGCAAAGCCACGGGTCACGTTAAGGCAGTGACAGTTCCCAGTCACAGAGTCACAGAGTGGCGGAGGTTGGCAGGAACCTCTGGAGGTCATCTGGACCACCCCCCGCTCAAGCAGGGCCACCCAGAGCTGTTGCCCAGGGCCAAGTCTGGGCGACTTCTTAGTATCTCCAAGGCTGGAGACCCCACAACCTCCCTGGGCAACCTGTGCAGTGCTTGCTCTCCCTCACAGTAAAAAAGCGTTTCCTGTGTTTCAGTTTGTGCCCATTGCTTCTCGTCCTGTGTTTCAGTTTGTACCCATTGCTTCTTGTCCCGATCTTCATCCTCTGGGCCAAAGCATCCTCTCTGCAGCCCTGTGGTCTGCAGCAGGTGTGAGGGACAGATGCTGGAGACTTTTGCCCGCTGGTAAAAGGCGTGCTCTTCCGTAGGCAAGTTTCCAGCTCTCTCCATAGGTGCGTCTCCCCAAGCTGCAGGCGTGAGGCTGGATCTGACACTGCACTACCCAGCAGCGTTGCTGGCCACAGACCCTTGGGGCTCTACTGAGTTATGTTTACTGCGCCTAGCAGGCGTTTTATCTTCCTTCCCGTGTAGAACTATTGCTAGACCATAAACTATACACACAAAGGGACCTTGCCACATTTTAGCGGCAGAGAATCACAGTTCACGGGTAGGAACCGGAACACGAAGAGCTCCGCGCCCGAGGCCGGGCTGCTGCAGGCTCCTTCGGAGCAGCCGCTGCTGACCTCGGCTGCTGCGCAGAGCGAGCACCGCCGGCAAGAAACACCCGGGACGGCTTCGGGGCGCTGCGAGCGCGCTGGGCTTCGGCAGCTGCGCCTGACGCTGCTCCTTCCCCGCGCGGGGGGTAGGAGGGGCTCACGGCACTGCGGCCCCGCTCCGCCCGCCCGCCGCGGGCTGCTGCCGCCGGGGAGCGGGGGGGCAGCGCGGGTGCCGGGCCCCCCGCCGGCCCCGGGGAGGCTGCGGGGCGCAGGGGCCGGCAGCGCCCCCCCTCCGCCCCCCCCGGCGCGGGGCCGCGGGCGCCCGCCGGGACGCGCCGCCTCCGCGGGGGGCCGGGGCGGGGCGGGGCGGGGCGGAGCCGCCGCGCGGGGCGTCCGCGGGGCGCGCAGAGCCGCGGAGGAGCCGCGCCGCGCCATGCACGACTACGATGCGGCCACCGCCTTCCTGGGCGAGTGGGGCCGCTTCCAGCGCCTCGTCTTCTTCCTGCTCAGCGCCAGCATCGTCCCCAACGGCTTCAACGGGATGTCGGCCGTCTTCCTGGCCGGCACCCCCGAGCACCGGTGCGCCGTGCCCCGCGGGGCCAACCTGAGCGGCGAGTGGCGCAACGCCAGCATCCCGCTGGAGCTGCGGGACGGGCGGGCGGCGCCGAGCCGCTGCCGCCGCTACCGCCTGGCCGCGCTCGCCAACTTCTCGGCGCTGGGGCTGCGGCCCGGCTCCGACGTGGAGCTGGGCTCGCTGGAGCAGGAGCCGTGCCTGGACGGCTGGGAGTACAGCCGCGACGTCTACCGCTCCACCATCGTCACCGAGGTGCGCGGCCGCGGAGACCCCCCCCCCCCCCCCGCCGGTGCCCCCGGGGAGGGGCTGCGCCCGGACGGGCTGTGCCGGGGTTTGGGGGGGCCTTCTGCCTTGCGGGGGGGCGAACAGGGAGCAGCAAGCCGCGGGTCAGGTGCCTGTGGGAATGGGTGCGATGCTCCGGGGAGAGCGAGGGGTGCGTGGGGTGAACGGCCCCGGGAGGAGCCGCCCGTCCCTATTATCTCGGCCGTGTTTTCCATTGAAACCTCAGCTTGTTTTGTTTGGAGAGGGCTTCTCTGTGGAGGGGGAGGCAAAGGCCGAAAATAGCAGCCCAATACTTTCCTTCTGCCAGCACGCTGACCATCCCGGTAAACTTTCCACCCGACGGAATCCCTTGTTCCCAGTCTCGCTGCGCATGGGGACATCGGCGCTTTCTGGTAAACACACAAAGAGCCTGGCCGGGTCTAGGGCAGCGGCGGGCCCTTGCTGGCCCCAGCACCCTGTGCCAGCGCTGCCAGCCGCACCACTGGCTTTGGTGGCCGTCGGCGCTGGGTTAAGTGAGTTGGTGCGAGGCAGGTGCCCTGGGAGCGGTCTGTGGCACACCGGCGTGCTGTGGCAGGCTCCTGCACAAACCTGGGCCCCAGGCTGCGGCCAAGCTGTCAGCTCAGTTGTTAAGACTGTACAATGGTATCATTTGTACCGGGTGTCTTGTGGGAATGGCAGCGGTGACGGGTCGTGTAAGCACTTGTTTGGGTTTTGTGGCCGTGCTGCGGCAGGGACATGCTGTCTGTCCACCCGCACTGGCGGGGAGCACGGAGCTCTGGTAGAGAAGGAAAACGCGATTCCCCTAAAGCTGCAGGGTTGCTGCTGCTCTTTTGTGTTGTGTTAGCAGGGTAAAGGAATAACGGGCTTGTCCTCATGCCAGCCAGTGTTTGGGTTTGGCAGCTGGCGGGCGCTGCGGTCGTTTGGCCGGGTGGCCGAGGGATGCCCCGCTCACGCACCGATGGCTCACTCTCGGGGTGCGCAGCACGGCACGGAGCAGACGTCTGGCCCCTGTCTCGAGTCCCAGTGACTCAGCAGCAACATCTGCCACCAAAGAATATTGCGCAGGGGCACAGCCAGGAAAGGTCCTGACCAAGAGGTGTGTGGCTGCCGGTCTGTTCCCTGGGGCACGGTCAGGGTCTGTGCCCCGGGGGGGACGCGGGGGCACGGTCAGGGTCTGTGCCCCGGGGGGGACGCGGGGGCACGGTCAGGGTCTGTGCCCCGGGGGGGCGCGGGGGCACGGTCAGGGTCTGTGCCCAGGGGGAAGCGGGGGCACGGTCAGGGTCTGTGCCCGGGTGTGCAGACACGGGCTCAGCTGCACTGAAGCATGCGGGGAGGGAGGCGAGCGGGGAGCGGCTCCAGGCTAGGGCAGGATGCTGGCAGGGGACGCCAGCCGCCTCTCGCATGCCCGAAGCAAAGCCATTGGCACACATGGCGCCCGTGCGTGCCTGTCTCTTGCCATTTGTGCTGGCAGTCGGGTTCAGTCACCGGGGATCCCTCACAACACCAAGTCAAGGCGGGGAGTGCTTGGGGAGCTCGTCCCGCTCATGGCCGGGGGTGAGCTGTAGTGGCAGCCCGGCTGCAGCCCACGCGCTGCATGCAGACGTGTCCGGCCGTAACCCATGGGCTGGCACGGCCCCGTGGCAGATGCCTGGTAGCCACCGCCGGCACAGGCAGTGCCGCGGCGCTCGCTGCCAGAGGACAGATTACCCTGGGGCGGCTCTGAACTCGTAATCTGTGGTTGGGAGTTAGTTGCTCTGAGGGAGATGGTAAATGAAGCAAAAGGGGGAGAAATGCTATTCCTTCTAAATGAGCAGCAAACAGCTTGTGTTGGCAGATGCCAAACAAGAGCTTTCCATGCCAGGTTCGGACGGGACGCAGCAGAGGGGTTTGCCACGGGGCCTGGGGCACACCAGAGAGGCAACAGCACATTCAGAGATGGAAACCAAGTGCCGGGTCCCCATCTGTAAGCCAGATGGAAAAGAAGGATACTTGTTTTGTTTTAAAATTGTCATGGACATTTGGAAAAAATTTGGTTTTAAAACAAGGAAAACAGGCGCTGATGAAACCCTGAAAAGAAGCAGCTCGGTTAAACTTCAGATGATTATTTTTGTACCCAACATTTTCTCTGTATTAGGAAAGACAAGCCAGGACATGCCATCAGGAAAGCTCAGTGAAAAAACCTCTTCAGCTCAAGAACTCAATTGAGGAGCAAAACTTGATGGTACAGCATTAAGTGCTGGAGGTTTTACTTGATTCGTGTAGTTGCATCAAGCCCTGTTACTGTTGCTGCTTGAAAGGAGCGGGCTGGGAGATGCCAGCTCAGCACCGGTGTTGCTCGGTCTGCGGGGATGTGCTAAACCCTGGGAACAGAGGATCCCAAACTCAGTCGTCTGCTTGGTCTTAAAATGGAGATGATGGCGGAAAAGTGAGTGTGTCCACAGCCCAGGTGGAAGAGGCGATCATCAGGCCAGGGTGATAAGAATGAGTCTGTAAGTGTAATGATGAGCAAGTGGAAATGTGGGGTCAGTGTGGGGTTAGGTGTGGTCCCACGGCCGAGACAAGGGGGCTGCAGGGTCTCCTTTTGCTTCCCGGGGCTCAGCTGGGCCCCTTGGCAGGTTCCTGGGGTGCAGGAGCCCCCCACCTCCAGAGCAGCTCCCTGTCTGCTGCAGCTCCTTGGGTTGTCCTGACGTAAAATCCCTGTTTTCCACCTAACCAGGTGGCCGCTGCACTGGGTCGGTGCCACCTGCGCTTGCACAAGAGGGCCTGAGCCGATCTAGCAGGTCCTGATTCCCAAAGCGGTGCTGCTTGTCTCTCACCACCCCATCCTGCTTTCTACCGTCTATGCTTTGAAATTAATTTAAACATTAACATACGTATTTTTGTTATGTTGGTTTTTTTTTTTTTTGTCTGGAACTTAACCTCCTTCTGCTTTAATTCCAGATAATGGTGCTGAGATCTGACCGTAATTAGAGGTTCAAGCACAAGCACCGATTTTGCTCTCCGGAGCGAGGCGTTAGCATCCAGCTAATTCCCTTGAGCTAGGGTGTCCTCCAGCACCGCTCCCCGGGGACACACTCGCTGGGCTGCTTGCCACTACTGGGGCACGGCACCTACCCCAGGCACCGTCGCAAGACCCCTGCGAAGGGCAGAGCGAGTGCCGAAGGCTTTGCTGGGGCTGCTCGCCTCTCGCCTGTGGTACCCTGCTCAGCCCCCCTGTCCCAGCCCTGGTGCTGGCTTCTTGGGGAAGGCAGAAACCGGGAGCTTTTTGGGAAGAGGTGAGAAGCTGGATATGAATTGCTGTGGTTTGAAGGTGTCTGAAGGATTTTTCTGCTCCCTTAAGGCTTTTTCCAGCAGCGGTGAGTGAGCAGCTCTACCAAACCCTGGTAACCCATCCAGTGCTTGGGCATGGAGGTATCTGTGCTCTTCACTCGTGCACTGAGCAGAACCGGTCTCATTGCTGGACTTCGTGCCCGGGGTGCAGCACGGAGGGTGCAGCTCACCCTGCTGCTGCAGTCGGGGCAACCCATGAAGATTTTCTAGTATCTCTTGAGCTGTTCGTCTTCAGATTTACCCTTGGAAACAAGGTCAGATTTTCCCTGGTTTACAGCCTCAGCTACTTACACAAGGCTCCGCTACTGAATGGGCTGATACTCAGAGTGGTTAATTAGTGATTTCTGATTGAGAACTCAGGCAGCCACGTTACTTTGAGCAGCCAGGGCACCTTCTCCAGCAGCTTCCATTTTTCAGAAAGCTTCTCCATCCATAGCGTTCCCGCCGGCAGTGCCCGGCAGAATTGGCTTTTCCAGGAGCCGGTAGCTGGGAGCTTGTGGGAAAGGGTCAGAGGGATTTGATGGTAATAAAGTGATTTAACAGTGTTCATCTTGAGCAGCTCTTATTCCTAGCCTTCAAAGCACTTGCTTGGAAGCTTACATGAACTTTGCTCTCCAGTATGCTTAGGCAGGGACATTACAGAATTACTTATTTTCTGGTTAATGAATAATTATTCCAGAACAGAAGGTTTGGAAGTTGTAGCTGTAGGTAGTTTAGCTGTGGCTGGGCTGTAGCTGCTGTGCCCACAGCGTGCTCGGCGCCGGCTGTGACGGATGCAGCCTCGGAGGAAGAGGTCAAATAAGTTAAACTTCACTTTTCCCCAAGTCCCGCTTGCGAGGAGTCAGCGTGCAGTGAATACCTTAAAGCCCTATGCGTTCAAGCACGAGTGAAATCTTACCATGTCGACACGTGCTCGATCACCGTGCAGCCGCAGGGCGTGAGCCTCCATCAGAGCGAGCGCCGTTGGGGAGGGGAGGCGAGGCTGGCGTTTTGGGAGAAGATGAGGCGTACCTATAGAGTAGGGCTGTATAGATCATCGCCCAGGTCCCACGTGCTGTGTGGTATTGGAGCTAAAATAGGTGGTGCGGTTTTTTCACTCGACAACTTCAGGTATACTTGGAGTCAGATGGATTTGATGTGTTTGTGTGTTTTCTGGTCAAATGCAGCGAGTTCCCGAGAGAGCGACCCTTCTCCGGTCAGCCGGCTGCTGCGTGCTGTTTACCACATGCCACAGATTTTAAAGACTCAACCCTGTACAGTGAACTTTTGCTGTCTGTGCAGTATGTCATGGGAAAAGGTAGAGTGAACAGCTGGGCAGGAGGCGTTTGGCACCAAGGAAACACAGGAAGCAACTCAGTTTCATGGGCAAGTTATTATTTAGCTGGGTTTATTTTGCAGCCAAAGTGCCTTTGGCACGGTGGAGGCATTTTAAAAACGCTGACCCTTAATCTCGAGCGACTGAAGTCTGAAGGTCCGGGAGCAGGCGCTGTGCTCAGCATCCAGATAATTAATAATAGTCTGTATTAGCTGCAAATTCTGCCACCTCGTTAGTCACCAGCTTCCCCAGGGCCGGGAAGGGGAGGTGCATGAGGACGTGGCAAAACTTCTCCGTAGCGTGGGGGCCGGGTGAGCCCGGCTGGTGCGGAGCTGCCGCAGCTTGCGGAAGCTGCCCCTCTGCCACCTTTGCTTCTTCCCTGCTTGCACTGTGTAAAGAAACTCTTGCTTTTAATGCCGTCTTCCCCGGAGCTGAATTTTTCTTTGTTTTAAATAGGGAGCTTGATTTCCGCCAAGCTTCTTGACAGAAATCTGTTTTCTTTGACATGTGAAACAGATCCCTGCATATATTTTTCATGACTAGCATCCTTGAATGTGTCGGAGCCTGACTGACCCGCACGCTGCCATCGACCGTATCAAACACAGCGAAGATGAACGCAGGTGCACGCCCAGGCCAGCCCACGCCTGGCCACCTCTCCCTTCCCAGCAGGAACGAGGAAATATTTTACAGACATGGCTCCTGTAGGTTTCTTTTTGTTATTAATCTGATTTCAGTATCAGAGGCACGTTTCAGTTCTCCAGTCTCCATGTTCCCGTGTTAAAGACTCTGTGTGTCTCAGGAGGAGGCATGGGCTGCGTTTTTAGACTCGATTCATCTCTTTTTGCCCCGTAGCTGGTGTTACTTTGCAAGCTGGGCAGAGGTACCCGGCTCCCCACCGCTGGCAGCGTACCTTCACTCTGCCTGAAAACAGGCATTGATTGCATCGCTTTCCTAAATTGTAGTCCAGAGCAAACTGCATCGAACCCCATCGAACCCCTCCTTCTTTGGGGTTTACTTCTGCTTGTTCTTCCGCAGCAGAAGTGAAGCCCGGCCGCTGGCCCACCGCTTGTTTGGTTTGGGTTTGGCAGGACTCACGGCACTGTCAGATGGCATCTGGGTCTCTGTAATCCAAGAGTTGCTCCTTTTTGTTGCCTGCAGCTGAGCTGAGGAGCCTGAGCAGCCCAGAGGGGAGGTTTCTGCTCCACTGCCTTTGCCTGGGCTCGGCCACCGCTTGCCGAGGGTGAGCGCTGGTGCGGGCAACGTCCCCGTTCTCTGATAGCACGGCTAATTATTAAAATTATGCTATACTTTGATCTGTGATCTAATTAGCTTACCTTTGTGGTAGAATTACTTAATCTGAGACTGACATGTTTGAACTATCCGTAAGCGCTCCTGGCAGGCATCCCTTAACCGGGAGATTAGTCACCGGGACGGGAGCAAGCTGCGGTAGAAACACGCTCAGCCATAACTTCAGTGATCGGAGACTCATGATGCAGTTTTTTATTGTTTTTTAAACCTTGTCTGGGGTTACGAGTGGCTGTAGGTGGAAGTTTCCACGCTGGCTCCTGTCCTAAGCCTCCAGCCCCAGCCGGGTCCGGTCGCGAGGCTGCGTGATGGGCAGTGAGTCAGCCCGGCAGGTTGTGGGGATGGAAAGGAATTTGGAAACGCGTCAGCTCGGGAAAGGAGCTTTCATTCTGTGCATCTTCTTGCATATGTTTTGTCAAACCCAGAAGTTATAGAAATGCAGCAGTTTTTGTGCTGGCAGAGGTCAGGTAAACTGGAAGCTGTCCCTAGCCGGGGATGGGACAGTCCTTCACCCTTCTCCATCACTCTGCTTTTCGGGTGGGGAGCATCTTGGGCTGCGGGGAGCCGGGTCCTGGGTGTGGGGGGGCCTGACGGGTGTATGGTGGGGAGCTCGTGCTGGAAACGGGGCCAGGGCAGCCCCCGGGCTGTGCACACCGACTGCCCATCGGGTTTGACATCATTGGCCGCTCACCCACTTCAGAGGTGATGGGGTCCTGTCAGACGGCCGCTGGTGTTTTGGGGTACTCTGGCCTGTTGGGGCTTGCCCGGAGGAGGTGACTGCTTTCCCTGGCTTCCCGGCAGCGACCTTCGCTGTGGAAACAGTGCCTGTGCCAGCGTCAGGTGGAAACACGGGTGCAGGGTAACTAAATTAAATTACACAGAAATACGTGTGTGTCTCCAGACAATAACCCCGGCACCTGAATGAGGCTCGACGCGGCGTTGCGGCTGCGTCTGAGCATGGGCCCTTCTCTTGCAGTGGAACCTGGTGTGCGAGGACGACTGGAAAGCCCCGCTGACCACCTCCCTCTTCTTCGTGGGGGTCCTCATCGGCTCCTTCATCTCGGGGCAGCTCTCGGACAGGTAACGCCGCTGCTCCCGCTCCGCCCGCGGGCCGAGCAGGGCAGACCTGGCGCCACGGCTGGTGTGTTTGCTTTTAGGAGACATAAAGGAGTTAAATGGCTAGTTTTCTGAGGTTACTGGCCTCGCTTCTTCAAAAATCCCAACCTTGATCTACCCCGAGCGTAGGATTACTGCCTCGGGCATTTCAGGAGACCAAGAACTGATCTCCGCAAGGAGCCCATGCGGCTGCTTTGCAGACTGATGTGGTGGTTTTCACTTCACAAACCACGTTTGTTTCTTTATCCAGACCTTTTAGTAGTTTAAAAGATGTTGTTCTTTGTCACACAGTAACTGACAGTCCATTCTTAGAGCTGCAGGATAGAAACTTGTCCTTTGAGTGGAAGCGCTGCAGAGAAGAGATGGTTTGCTGGAAATAAAGTAAGCATATCCAAGAGGAAGAAAAAAAGATAACCTGTAAATGGATAGCAATCATGTCATACCATCCAGCTAAGGAGATGCAAAATACCAAGAAAACATTACAGGCACTTTTATTACAGACACAATTACCTCAGCAGCACTGGAGTTCTGGCCTTAAAGTGTCAAATGCAGAATGTATGTTCCTTCTGTGAGTCTCTGCGTCCCTCTCTATACATCCCTTAGCCTTTTTTTCCATATCATTGTGGCAGGGTCTCAGACACCACTGTGATTGCTGCCTGTTAGTGAGGAATTCATAAGAGTTTCAGCGCTCCTCTGGGTGTTCAGCAGAGGGGTTTCAAAACTCGATGGGACTCCTAATCCTAAAGCCTCCAGCGTTAAATTCCGTGTGATCTGAATTTAATCTCGTGACTCCTGCCCCCAGTGCAGAAGTCGGTCGGTGTTACTGTGTGAAGGGAGACGAGATAATCACTAAATCCCACTGGTGTCATGTGCCCAACTGGGAGCACCTGAGAAAGCGTGTGTGCCCCGGCGGCAGCGCGGCCGGTCAGCCTGTCCGACGGCCCGGTCACCTCCTAGCATGAGCGATTTGTTGAATGATATTTTTTTTTAATGTTTTGTCAGTGAAGGGGTACGTTCTGAGCCTGTAGCTGAGCCATCTCCCCTCTGCTGCTGCAGAAACCTTTCCGAAGTCAAGGGCTGCTGCAGGCAGCGGCGATGCGGCCCGTGCAGCGTCCGTGCAGAGGGAAGGGTGTCCTGGGCCAGCGCGCGGGCGTGCAAACCCCTACCTTAGCTTACTCTTACCTTCCCGTAAGAAAATGTACGTACTTCTGCAGACAAGTGGGTGAGAGAAAGGGTGCAATATGTATGGCAACTCAGAGGCGCTGAAACCAGTTGATAAAGCTATTTAACAGATTCAAAGAGTAATGGTGTTGCAATGTATAGATGCCAGTAGCCTAAATGTCATCATTTCCTAACTTTCGGCTGCGTGGCTTGCAACCTTCGGGTGTCTCTCACTTACGTACTGCTGTCGAGTCTCTTTAGTCCCTGTCTAGTGGCTTCCTGAAGTTTCTGCTCTTAATTTTTCTTCTTGGTTTATTTCCTGGGACTTGGAAATTTTATTTATTTTTTTTAGTGCTTATGAAAATGATAAACAAAGTTCTTTAAAATGAATGAAACTTCAGTTTGTTCAAAGCTGCATCTCTCGAGGTTGGATATTTGTGCTCCCTCGTGCTCTCTTATATAACCTGGCTCCATAAATAAACACTGTTCCAATAATAATCTCCTTTATCTTTTGCAAAAGGTTTGGCAGGAAGAATATCCTTTTTTCGACGATGGCGGTGCAGACCGGCTTCAGCTTCCTGCAGATCTTCTCTACCAGCTGGGAGATGTTCACAGTGCTCTTTCTCATAGTGGGGATGGGACAGATCTCTAACTACGTGGTGGCCTTCATACTGGGTATGAATATGTCTGCATGAGAGTCAGTGCTTGCTTAATGTACTGTTGGGTTTTTTTCACTCTGAACCTGCGTAATTTAATCAGACAGTGGTAAATCCTCACTGGTACAATTCCTAATATAGGCCAGTATGATTTTTTTGCTCTTGGATACTTCAAGCCTATACTTTCTATAGGTTTAGAGAAAAAGAAGAAAGCAGGAAGACTCTAAATAAACATCCATTCCCCTCCTCTTTGGAGAAGTTATTCAGGGCAGCATTCAGGGTTTGTTATCAGCAGAAGCAGGTCAGAGATAGAGATGGCATTCAGGTTCCTCCCTGCCTCTCCGCCCCTTTGCAGCAGGGTCGGTGCATACCTGGGTGCAAAGCCTTGGAGCAAACCAGCATTTCCAGGCACAGCAAACACGTGGGGGGACCGGAGCGGAGGAGCGGCTGGGTGTCAGAGCCCCGTTATCCCTAAACTCGCTGGTCTTGGTGCCGAGGTTAGCAATAAAGTCCCTAATTTGAGAGGCCAAGGTTTGTTTTGTTTTCTAACAGGGAGCGTAGGCAGAAAGAGCCAGCGGCCGCGGGGAGGCTGCACGGCTGCGGTTGCTGCCTGGGGACCCCGTGGGGAAGGGGGGACCCCGCAGAGTCTCCCGCTAGTCATGGGGTTTTCAGGAAAGGCAACTGCACAGGTGAATTACGGGAATGACTGATGCAGACCTTGGCGGGGAGCTGGGATTTGCAAGAGCTGTCTTTAAAATACGCATGTATACGTTTATATCAGCTTTTAAAGCGATGGTGTCAAAATTACAATTTGTAGATTGTAACATGAGCTAGCCTAAACTAAAAACACATATTAATAGTTAATGCTGTTCTTTCCTACCCCTAATGGGTTAAAATAGAGCAGAAGAGCACAATATGAAATCAGTGCTATGGAGGGGATACGGCATCGTGTCCCCGGGCAGCCGTGAGTCACCGCTGCGAGTGGCGGAGGGAGGATTAAATAGGTCAGGCTGTTAGCGGGGAGATCCCTTGCCATCGCTGTTGCCGCTGCTGCCGCCTCCATCCTGGTAGTTAACTCTTGTGCGGAGCTGATGGAGCCGGGGGGCTGTGCGGGGCCGTTGCTGGGTCGCTGGCGGGTGTGGGTGTGCGCAGCACCAGTGAATGCCTGCTGCAGGAAAGCTGGGAGGTACGGCACGGGGTCAGGAGTGCTGGCTTGGCTGAAAATCCTCTTGGAAGCACGTGGGGTTTGTGTAGGGGTTGTGGGATCTGATCAGGCAGGAATTTAGCTCCGCAGCTCCCCCCGGGAATGTGGGACACAGCTGGATGTGGATGGGGATGCTGCCTGGGCGCTCTGCAGAGGCAAAGCTGGCAGGCAGCCCGGAGCACCCCAGCCAAATGCCCTTGCTGCTGAGAGAGAGGACTGGGTCTCCCGAAGCGACGTTATGTTTGTTTAATTGCACAGCTGCAGTTTGCTGGCGCTTTACCCCTTGTGTTGTCTCTTTGCCATCCTGTTTTCTGTGGAGTTGTCGCAGCAGCGATGAGTCCCTGAGAGCGGAGAGGCAGGTGCTGCGGGCACTCGCCGTGCTGGCCGTTCCCCGGCAGCCCTGAGGCTGTTACTAAGGGCAGGATTAATCTAAAATAACTTAGACATCCTAATTTAAGTGAGTCATCGGGAAGGAGGGAGGCACTTATGCAGGATGGTCCTTCCCACCCTACACTGTGTAACCACGGGGTCGGAGCGCCCCGACCTCTGCCCATGGCAAGGCAAACCCAGGAGCGTCCAGGAAGCCGCCCACGACAGAGGTGCTGGCTAGGAGAACATACCCACGAAAAGAAAAGCAACTCCTTAAGAAAGCCCATCCTGATTACGGGATGCGCTGGAGATGCTTCCCTTCTTTCATCCGACAGCGGTCAGGGCTGTGACTGCGCTCCGGAGTGGAGCAGCGGCACCGGCACGTGTAAAGTCCCCGTTGACGCTGGCTGCGCTGCAGCCCTGGCACCCTCCGGCCCCAGCAGGGTTGGGTTTTTCTCAAGTGGCCACCTGAGCACAGGTTTCTCCTGTCGTTCCAGCTTTCAGTGTCTGAACCTGTGTTGCCTCCCCGTGCGTAGCTCAGACCCTGCTCCAGCACCCTCAGCCCCCCGGGCTCTTCCTGCCCTTTGCACTGTTGCTGCCCACCTTCATGAGAATAGTTTTCCGCCTAAGCTGTTGGTGAAATTCTGTAGAGATTTTTTTTTTTTTTCAACCACATCCTGTGAAATTTCTCTCTGACGCATTTTTCCTTAGCTTTAGGCCTCGGTTGTTTTCTGTGCTCAAAACTGTTGTGTTCAGGTTCTGGGACTGTAAAACACTACGCAGATTTGTGAAGGCATGTTGGTATTGTCCCAGAACCGTTATTCCTTGGCCAGGAGAATGAGGGAGTAGGAGAGAAGAGAATTGTAGTTGAAAGATGTCATCTCATATTGGCTTTGAATTGCCACAAATTATAATGTAATGTTTAATAGGTATAAACCAACGTTTCAAGTATCAGACCTCTCCCAAGAGAGCCCCTCTAAACAAGAGCAATCAGCAGAGGAAGACAGTGTAATTTATCCCCACACACTCATTTCATCCCTAGGAGTTCTTATTTTCAGTTTTCTTAATGTGACTTTATTCACTTACTCCAAGTTTCTAAAATGAAAATTCACATAGCTATCGAATAGGATTTTTTTTTGTCTTGGGTATTTTTTCCATTTTCTCTCCAATATTAAATATTAGAGTTCTTACCACGCTACATAACCAAAATATACTCTCCAGACTTCCTGAGACCCTCCTGTTCGCTGAGTGTCATTTGTTTTTTAATTGAGTCCAGATCAAACTGTGGGAGCTACAGCTCTCGCGGTGCTCCTGATAGAGAGGTCTGTAGACCCGGGGCGGAGAGCTTAGCGAGAAGTGAGGTGGGCCAGAGGGTGTCTGCAGATTTTGTTAAGCAACAGCTAAGTATTTTATCGTAAAAGACATTAGGTGCTCTTGAAGGCTTACAACAGTCTCAATTTTTATTACTAGATATTAGGGTGGTACTAGGCTGCGCATGACGCAGTGGTTGTAGGATGCTTTCATTGACTGCTGCCTGGCTGCTGCAGCAGTAGTGTTAGTAGAAGATGGCATCTTCCCTGGTTGTGTCCCACAGCTCGTGATGTGCCGGTTTGCCATTCCAGCCTTCTGATCCGAAAAATAAACGTGAAATTTGTTCCCACCTCACGGTAAATTCACGTCCTTTCGTCCTGAAGCAGCCGTGTCAGTCTGCTGTCCGCAGACCTGCTCTCCTCCAGAAGTGCTCAGCAATGAACTGCACCTTAAATCCCAAATGGGATAAGTGGGGGAGCAGGCTATGTCCTAGCCAAGCACATCGGGAAGGCTCCTGAAAGTCTGCCTGCCATTCCCCATGCCTGCCCTTATCAGTCTCGGACAATGCATTAATCAAAGCAAGCAGAAGTCGCTCCTTCATCTGAAGGTCCCCGATAATCCCGGCAGCTTTTCTGTACTGGGTGGGTCTGTGCTGTGCTGTGGGTGCCCGCTGCTATCGCGGGTGCCAGCACTGCGGGGCAGCACAGCAGCCCAGGTCTTCTCTGCCATCCCACAAACCGCTGGGTGGGACAGAAGGAGATTTGCCAGGCAAGGAAAAGGACCAGGGAGGAGTGAAGCTCCTTGTGAAGTGCCTCATAACTCTTTCAGTTCACGCAATAGTTTGGCTGGGGTTAGTGTACAGTCGTGGCGCTCAGTATTTTGGAAATGAGGCTAATGGAGATAACTAAAATCTTCTCTGCTCAGTCCTTCCCACGAGGAGAGGACATGGTGAGCTGTTTAATGTAGCTGGATCCTACGGGACTTGCTGCTGCGGGGAAGTACTGCAGTGCCAAGCAACATTAGGGCTTTAAACATACATTCAAGTTACTGCCCGTCGGCTGAGCTACTTTAGCTGTCCGGGTGCACATTCCCAGGCTGACACAGAGGACAAAAAATGTGAAATAAACTCCAAGCTCAGCCTGTTTGCAAGTACGCAGTAGCTGACCAGCAGGCTTGGTCCCGTCCCCACCGTACGGCCGGTACTGCAGCGGCTTCATGCCTTTGCACTCGCATCCGCCTCTGACCACGGATGGGAGCCGGACTGGGCGTTCCATCAACCAGTACTGGGATTCCTTCATCTCAGGGGCCTTGGAGCAAACCACAGAGGGTTCACGTTTCGCTGTGTGTTTCCACATGGTAGCCATCATTTTCTGTTCCCAACTCATGTAAACTCCTGGCAGATGCGAACAAGACAACTTCATTAAAAGAACACTGTCGGCTGTTTCTCGTGTACTTTGCCAGCCTTTGCAATAGAGGAGAACGCGCTGACCCGCGGGTCTCTGAGTCCTCTGCTAGATCTGTGAGCAAATACTGATGGCAATAGCAGAGAAACTGCATAGATATTGCCATTACAACTACGCTTAGCATTGAAAACGGTTTTGTATCAGACTCTGACAGACTGCTGGGGCACTGGAAGAGCCCAAATGGTGCTGGTCTCACGGGTGCTGCAATGGCAGCTCCAGGGGAGATGCACAACAGAAGTCTGGAGGAATGTCCCACCAGATTAATAGCACGGTGGTGCTGATCATCTCTCGGACCATTACTCCTTGGTGGTGTCCCTTTAAGTATTGTAAGAGAAACTGCTCTGTTCTAAGATTGTTTAGCTTATTTTTTTGTAAATGCAGTAAAGTATTTAGTCATGATTGAACAGAAAGAGTTAAAAATGCTAATCCAACCTCCCTTGTTTTAAACAGGAACAGAAATTCTTGGCAAATCAGTTCGTATTATATTCTCTACATTAGGAGTTTGCATATTTTTTGCAATTGGCTACATGTTGCTGCCACTGTTTGCTTACTTCATCAGAGACTGGCGGATGCTGCTGCTGGCGCTCACTGTCCCGGGGCTGTTCTGCATCCCACTGTGGTGGTGAGTGCCCCCGCGCCGCGAGGCCACGCTCCCCACCTCCCCTCCCCGCCTGATGCTCTCCCGCCCGGGTGCTGGGTAATGGCAGGGTGTCGGGGGGTCCCGTTTCTCCTCTTTGGGTTTTTTTTTTTCCTATTTGCCGTGTGAGGAGGCTTTGCCTTGAGGCGGGAGTTGGGGGGATTTTTTGTTCGGGGTTTTTTGCCAGTTTTAAGTTAAATTAACTACCTGCAGAGCTTTGCTGGTGCTGGCCCGGTGCTTGAGGCCACTTTTTCACCGGCTTTCCAGAGCAGCTTGGGAATTCTGTATTCGACTCCTAACTCTGGACAGTTAACCACCTCTAGGTTTACACCCGTAGTACCACTGGGTGATTCATTCTAACTTTTCTTCCTTCCTTTTTTCTTTAAGTCATTTTTTAATGCGGATTCGCCTGCTGATTGGTATTAAAATCTCAGGGAAAGGCTGAGCCTGTTCACTCAGCACGCAGCAGCTGGCAGTTTATTGCATTCGATGCCATTAAGCAGTTCATTGCAGTAGATGCTGTTAAGCAGAGGCAATTGCTGGCAGAGCTCGCCGGGCCAGAGCTCTCCCACAGGCTCTGCGTGCCAGGAGCCATGTGTCCTCCCAGGCTTTGCTTTGGCTGCTGGAGCAGGACATGGATTTGTGAGCTCCTTCGGCCCATAGCAACTCTGTCTGGCTAAGCCAAAGGTTGGCTCTTCCTTACCCTGCTCCTCTGAGCCATCCCACGCTGTCTTCTTGGTGGCTGAGTCCATGTTTTCTTTCGTCTTTCCCTTGCACTCGCCCACCCCTGCTCTCAGGCACTGATGGATGTGTAGATGCACCCTCGCTTGCCCACAGTTGCTTTTCCCTCGGGGACTGGTAAAAACAATTTAGGAAAACTGCCTGCTCTTCTCAGCTGGACAGAAGCGTTGAAGAAGGGCAGATATCCTGGCTCTGTTGCTGCCTTGGTCATCTGTTGTTTTCTGAAGAGATAGGTGTTTACAGAATAGGAAGGGAAAGGCAAGATAGCACTCACACTCTCAAAATAAGGAAAATTTACAATAAAAAGAGCTTCTTCCTTTCATATTAGTCTTACCTGAGGAACTCCTTTCTTCCTATTATCTTGAACGAGTTATACCTATGAGATTAATGTCTTTATCACAATTAAGTGATTTAGACCCACTCTTCCGTAGTCTAAAAGACCTTCTGCAGATCTCAGTCTTGTCAGAAGTCTCTGCTGATGGTTTTGGTTTGGATTTTTTTTTTATCTTAGTCTTCAAAGCAAACCTTTAAAATGGTTTTCAGCTCCATCTGTGCTGTCAGCAGACTTTAAAGATAGTCTGATTCTATTTAAGGGTTAATTTGCTTATTTAACTTGAAATGTTTCAAACTCCTTCCACACAGCTGCTCTTTGGGGAGGGTGCTTTTGGGTGGAAGCCCCTCAGATGCCTGCTATAGAACAGGCGCTATGAGACACAAAAAATTTGTCCCCAAGGCATGGCTTCAGAGTCCTGCTTTGAAATGTATTTGGTGGGAATTTCCATGTTTTTTAAGAGCATACATTGTAAAGCACGCCAAAAATTTCCACGGATAGCACTTCCAGTCTGGGGCTAATGTGGGGGTGGATGGGGATCAAGGTGCCCTGGCACAGCTCTGCCGAGGCAGGCTGGTATTAGCTGCCATTTGGGCGTCTGGACCCACTGCTTCCACAGGCAATGTGACTTGCACATCCCACTGCTCCGTGCCAGAGTGGCTCTTTTATTCATTCCTCTTCCAAATTCTCCAGAAGGTTCCCAGCATCATCTCTGCAGTCTTGCGTTCCTCTGCTAGCACGTGAAGAAGAGCAGTGGAGACAGCTCATCTCACAGAAAGTCATGTCAGCAGTTGAACGATCTGATATAAATCATCTGACGCTGGAAACCGTTGACATGGCTTTGGGTCAGTCCTTTAGGGAGCTCATCAGAAACGGAGTGTCTGACCTGCTTTTTTCCAAGGAGAGGAAAGAGCCAGAGCGTTTTCACGCTGCTGGTTAAAGGGAGGAAGGTAGCAGCTGTTAAGATCAAAGGATTTAGTTAAGGGAAGGTGAGACTTTCTGTCCTGTGTTTGGTGTTAATTCACTCAACACATGCCTGGAATTGATTAGAAAACGTCATCAACTCTGCAACAGGACACTGCCACTGTCCTCTGCCTGGGGAAGCCTGCCTCAGAGTTGTGGTAAAATTGTGAGGTTTGTATATAAGGTTCCTATGACACAGAGCCTTTAAATACACCCTGTGCATATTTAAAGCATTTCCACATTGTGTGCAGTTTCCTAAGAATATTTTTGCTCAACACTGGTTAAGCTACCCCCATCTTTGCTGTCTATCTGGTGACATCGGGGTTTTTTTCTGGTGGACATCAATTATTCCCTAAAAAACAACTGCCCAGGACAAGGGCCCAAGCGTGCATCTACTTCAGCACAAGAATAAACACATCCCATGTATTTGAATTCTCCCACTGATCCCAGTGGGACAAATCCATGAATTACATTGCCCACATGCTTCTGCGCTGTCTTCTGCTGCAAGCAATCTGTGAGATGAGAGCGTAACTCATAAAAACGAGACATGTGTTTTTAATAACTTTTTACTTTTGTGAAAATGTTGAGTCATTTATTCTGAAACTTATTGCAGGATCATTCCTGAATCCCCTCGGTGGCTGATCTCCCAGGGAAGATATAAGGAGGCAGAAGTTATTATCCAAAAGGCTGCAAAAATAAATGGCGTTCCAGCCCCAGCCGTGCTTTTCGACACCGCGGAGGTATGTTTCATACATCCTGGTACTTTACCTCGCTGGCAGTTTCCCCCTTTGGCCAGTTGACCTGTTGGGAAATGCCGGCAGAGAAATGGTTTGCACCAGCAGCTCTGAGAGGCTGGCAGTGACTGTTGGCGTGGGTAAGTGCTGGGTTAGCGAGTTCAAAATGAGAAGCCAGAGGGGGTTTTTATTTGTTTGGTTTTTGCAGTAAAATTCTCTTCCTCAGCAGTGGTTGGTTGTGGTTTTCAGAGCAAGGGTGCCCCAGATTGCTTCATCCTTCGGGCACTGAGAAGACCTGGGGGAGATGCATTTGTCCCCATTTCAGCTTGGTGCAGTATTAGCGGTTTGCAGTTTAACAGCAGTCCTTCGCGGGGGGCTGCGCAGGGTACCCTAAATTGGCACCCACGTGTGCCGGGGCTGCGTGGAGCCCCGAGGGACTCCTCAAGTTGCACAAACCAGTCAAAGAACCCAAGTGCTACAAAGGCGCTTGAAAAGCGTGACTGTAGCGAAGGCAGTGAAGAACATTAAGCTCTTCTCCAGGCCTGTTTTTTTTTTTTCCTTGTATTTCGTACTTACTGGTTAAAAGGAGAAAGCCTAGCGAGCCGGGAGCAGCACGGCCGCAGGGACGGCTGGTTCTCGTGCTCCTCTCCCCCTCTAGTGGCTCTGCCCTCGCCGGAGCTCCTGCTGAAGAGGCATTTTTCTGGGGCAAAGAAACCAGTGACGCTTCCAGCCCTGCGTCAGCAATAACCACGTGTCTATATGCCAGATCTTATTTTACTGCGTTATACCAGCACCTGTGTTCCATGACAGAGCAGAAAGCAAAGCACCACGTGCTCCTTGGCAGGGTCTGCGGGAGAGAGATGCTGCGTGCTACACCTGTGGGCAGGATCCATCTCTTGAATGTCATGCTTAAATTTTGGTTGGGCTGCTGAAGATCTCTTTTTCCGAGTTTATGTTCGAGTGTAAATTCAAGTGCACATTGCAGCTATGGGAAGCTCATCCTACAGCAACCATGGAAAAGCACTTTCCTTACTTCACAGCCAGAGCTCAGTTGTCTTTCCTACAGGACGTGACTTTTTCAGGCTCCAGCACATGAGTTTTCATCACTCCTGCATATCTTTGAGACCAAGCAGCAGCTGAGCTCTCCTTTCACTTCAAGGGAATCTCACGTGCCAAAGCGTCTGTCCACAAAAGCCTGAGGATGATGTTTGCACATTAAATCCTCGATTGAAATAGGAAGACATTCCTCAGAATGCTAGAAAGGCATTCCTCGGAAACCATCCTCTCTTCCTAGGAAGGGAAAGCTCCTGGGTAGCCCCATAGGGAGGGCCAGGGCAGTTACTCTTTGGGCGTGGGGGGAAGCCTGGCCGCGAGTACTGGCTTCGCCGGGGCAAGGGTTCTCCGTGCAGGCAGAAGGGCACCCTCACGCCATCCAGAAGATTCCTGCTTCAAGCCTCAAACTGGACCCTCCATCTCCGATCTGGGGTGGTGGATGCTCCCACGATGTGCCCTGGCCACCTCGCCGAGCCCTGGCATCCGTCCCCCTCCCCGGCAGGCAGGCAGCAAAACTGGGCGATCCTTCTGCATTTATTTCACACCGTTTGTGAAGGTTGAACAGAAGAGAGATGAGTGGACAGTGCAGAGAAAAATGCCTTTGGTAACGAGGTTACTCCTGGAAGTACTGTGTTAGATCCTTAAGGAAGTGTTAATGCATCTTTCTTGTCAGCTGATACTCCTCTTTAATTAGTCAGCCTGGTGGCAGTGTCTCAACGCCACCTTTTTTTTAACAAAACCCTGGAAACTACCGCGGAGTTCAGCTGGGTGCAGAGACAAGCTCGACCTGAGGACCGCCCTCCCTGGTGCAGAAGTGGCCCTTGGGCTGGCTAGTTATCCCCTGATAGAGTCGTAACTTCGTAACTGCCCAAACCTGTGGGTGTGCAGAGGTTGTTGTGCTCTTAGGTGTGTGGGAATTTTTTTGGTTTTGTTTTCCTTTTTCCTTCAGATGCAGGATTCGAAGCCTCAGCAGCAGCAGAAGGCTATCCTTCTGGACCTATTTCGAACCCGAAACATTGCAACTATTACTATTATGTCATTACTTTTGTGGTAAGGAAATGTGTATTCCTAAAGTACCCAGGCAATAGAACAATTTCTGATTTCAGGGCACATGCCACAGGTTTAGATAGTAAGTCTCAGCCTTGGAGCCCATCTACACACGGTCCTCGGCCGGTACCTGGCCCTCAGCATCCTTGCACCCACACTGCATTAATATGCAAGAGTATGGAGACAGTAGCCTCGACTCAGATGTAAAATAGTCAGAAAACTATATGTAACAACTTGTGTATTTTAAATTCTGTTGCTTTTTGTTGTTTTTTTTTAAGAAGCTCCCACCTCTATAATCTCTATTTGAAGAGAAATGTCCTTCTTGAAGCAGAGGCAGCAACTCAGTAACATAACAAGAACCAGACCCATGGCCAGCGTTTTTGTTCTGTTTCTGTACAGTGCCCATCTCAGTGAGATCCTGGTCCCTGCCTGGGCAGCCATGAGGAATGAGGACCCAATAAGACCATATAGACAAACCAAGACTCTTTTCTGTACATATTTCCCCCAGCAGAAAGGAACTGGCTAGCATGCTTGGCATGCCATAGTAAGGCACTCTTGAGATTTGAAACCCAAACATCCAGCTCGCTTGCGAAGATTAAATAAGATGTAACGGAACTGCTGAGGGTGGGAGATCCTGTCACTGGAATTGGCTACAAGTAGGAACGTAGTTGGCATGGGAAGCTTTCAAGAGTTATTTCATTGTGCCGTTAATGAGTCCATTGCAGTGAAAAGCCTTTGTGAACGACTTCCACAAAGCCTTTTACCTGGTATAGTGTATGCAGGAAGGACAGAGAAATCAGAGGTCTCTTCAAGCTGCTGTGGATATGATCACTGGAAGGGATGACAGAATTAGAAAGATGGGGTTGCCACTGAGAATTTTTTTAAGCCACGATGCCTGTGGCGATGCGTTGCGACATCCTATTTTTGCAACAACATCTGAGGCAACACTGGAGGCGTTCAGAGACCGCCTGGAATCATTTGGTTTTATTGCTTTTCTCAGGTTTTTCACGTCGGTTGGTTACTTTGGCCTGTCCCTCAGCACTCCAAACTGGCATGGAAATGCCCACATCAACTGTTTCCTCTCGGCTGTTATTGAAGTTCCAGCTTACGTGATTGCCTGGCTTCTCCTCCGCTCCCTCCCTCGGCGCTACTCCTTATCTGGCACCTTCTTTTTAGGGGGAGGTGTTGTCCTCTTCATTCAGCTCGTTCCTGCAGGTACAAGATTCAGTGCATGACTTAAGTATATAAAACGTTAGAAATATTTTATGGTACTATCTAATAGTTCTGTAAAATGACTGGAAACCACAATCAAATTTAGAATTTGAGGTCAAGTTTATGCTGATCACTTGCAGCTGTGGGGTTTGGGGTTTTTATATGCATATGTATATGCTGAGTCATGCACGGCTCTCATTTATTGGGTCAAATTACTGAGCTTTATATAGTCCAAGGGAACCAGCTTGTAAAATGAAAGCCAAAAGTGTACTGTGATTTATCTGGGTGTGAGTAGAGGCTAAAAAAACCCGCAAATCTTCCAGATTTCACTGTGTGTAAATCTCCGCAGGTTTTTGTGAAAAAGGAGTGGATTTAAGCTTGTGCTTTGTTGTTGTATAATCCAGAATTTTGTTCCATTTCAAGAATGCTTTTTTACCAGGAGAGGACCCAAATCTGAGAAGTACAAAATAACCTGAGCATCTACATTATGCTCAGCGAGAAGTATGGAGCCAAGTCATCTAGGGATGGGGTTAATACATTGTATAATTAAAAAAAAAAAACAAACCAAAGCTCACAACCACTAGGGAAAAAAAAACAGCGATACGATCTTTGGGATGTAGAAGAAATACAAGTAATAAGCACAGGATGTTGTTTATTCACCTGTATTTTATTTTTTCTCCTCCAGATCTTAATGTCCTGTCTGTTGGCCTGGTGATGCTTGGAAAATTTGGCATCACAGCTGCGTTTTCAATGCTTTATGTCTACAATGTGGAGCTATACCCAACGCTAGTCCGAAACATGGCAGTCGGAGCTACGTCCACGGCTTCCAGGCTGGGCAGCATCATTGCTCCTTACTTTGTTTACCTGGGTGAGACATCCTGCGTTTCTTGCCTTGCGCTACCCAACTGCCCAGAGAAGTTACCGGAGCTTCTGCAGTGCAGGCTCAGCTTTAAGTCCCTTCATTTGTTGTCACTGAAGTCCCTTCTCTCACCTGGGGTCTGAGTTCACTGTCGTACACCATAGAAATGAAGCGGGGCTCTTTGGGTTTCACAGAATGAGGCACTTTTGTCCTTTGTTGAGGCTAGGGACCGTTCATACAGCACGGGAATGGGTCAGAGCCGGTCCAAGACAATGCCGATGTTTATAAACCATGCAAGCAGAGTGGTTGGGATGATAACTGGTCACATCTTGGCAATGGGCATTACCCCTGGGATGCCAGTCAGTTTCCCAGGAGAGTGTGACAAGAAGTAATCTTGCAAGTAAGGAAATCTAGCAGTGGGAAATTTAGTGCATTGTACTCTTCATGCGCAACCCGAGGCGGGTGTGTCAGGAGCAGATGAACCAGGCGGGAAGCCAAACATCCCCTGAACCTGTGCTTTCCAGAGCAATCCAAGGAAAATATGCAGATTAAGCAGCACAAGAGTGTGTTTCATTGTGACCTTCATGAAGTGATTTTTCTGAGTTACTAAGCCAGGCACCTCAGCACTCATTTTGCTTTTTCTTATTGTTCACACCTTGGTCTGTAAGCAGAATTACTGATTTCCTCATAGGCTTTTTTTTGACACCCATTACCATCACATTCTGACTGCTGCACAATTTTTTTTTTTTTTTTTTTTTTAGGAAGTACACGGAAATGATCCTCATGTGGCAGACAGGAAAGGGTGACAGAGATTAGGGGATTAAGGGTGGAAGTATCTGTGAATACTGGTTGCTCAGTCCAGTGCTCAATCTCCTGTTTCTTTGGCTCACACATGATTTATTTCCTTCTGCCATCACTGGGCCCGTCTCAGCTCTCCCCTGCACCTAACGAGTTTTGCTTTCCGCTGAGACCTTCGACACAAAATGAGCAGGACTGCTGACGGGGGCAGAGCGTTGCTGGTGTACTGCTAAGGGGTTAATGCTGGTTCACCATGCCAGGAAAGGGGAGAGGAGACCACTATGCTTAGCTCACCTGTGTTGTCTCACCTCCACTCCAGCGTGACTGTAACACACTGTACCAAAAATGATGCAAGTACATTGTCTTTATTTCATACTCGTACAGTGCAAATGTAAAGTAAAAGGGACAGCAGGACTGTGATGCTCCTTAGGCCCTTCAGCCTCCGCTGCAGCACAGGTAGCAGTAATAGATGTAGACAGGATCAAGTTTTTACTGTTGTCTGGGGCTTTTTTTCCTCCCAGGTTTTCATAGGCTCAGCCTTTAAAAAATCTTGTTCCAGTCATCAGAATAGTTTCCTAAACTTTAGGAGGTTTTAGGAGAAACTGATCAGCTGCTGCTATTTGCTACAGCTAAACTAGGACCTTGCAATTCATCCAGCTCATGAACACAGAAGAGATCAAATCACAAACTTTGGCTCTATGTGAAATACTCAGGGGTCTTCACTTTAATCCTAGTTTATTCCATACATTATAAAGCATGCTGCTTTATCCCAATTAAAAAATAAAGCTGTCAAGTTCAGTTTGGTATTTTCTCTATCTATAAATACTTCAATTCCTAGCTAATCCCTTTACTGAAAGACCTTTTCGTTGCTGTGCTATTGTGACCTGAGGATCTTGCATCCTGCCTAAACACTTGTGCGCTAGCTTCAGGCTGCTGGCAGGGGCCGCTGCCTTCTCCTCCAAAATAATATTCTGAGTAGACCAAGGTCACAGCCTCTTGCCTGTCACGGGAGGCCTGATGCTTTCTCCCCTTGCAATAAGGAAGGTATTTAAGGATTCCCCCATTAACGACCCATTTGTCTGAAATCGGCCTGTTCAGCTGCCATCACTCTCTTCCCTTCCTTTGCACGAGCCCAGCAGGATGCACAATCCCAGGCAGCTGATGAGTGCTTGATTGCTTATGAGCACTTTTAATCCCTCACATTGAATTATTTAATGGAGGATTTGGCTCCTGATAACAGTGTAGTACTGAAGACTCCAGCAGTGACCCCAGCAGAGCCGTTACCCTGCAAAGATGTTGGCTGTCCCAGCTGAAAATGTATAAAAAACCTATTAGCTGCTACACAAACAGGGGGGATGGCATGTAACTGATGGGAGGTGGTGACCATCCTAGAGCATACATTGTAGTTTTAAAATTGAAAAGCCCCTTTTTTTGCTAGCAGATACCAGACGTAGCTCAGGTTTGGATTCACCTTTAGCTGAAATCTTCATAAATACCAATTACTCCAAATTAATTCTGCGTTATAGCGATGTCTGGAATATAAATTTTACATGAGTTCCTCGATTGTGGACATATAAGTACTGGTGTCCTGTCCTGTGTTCTGTCAGGTGCCTACGACAGATTCCTACCATATATCCTGATGGGAAGCCTGACTGTGCTGATCGGGATCCTTACCCTGTTCCTCCCGGAGAGCTATGGCAATCCCCTGCCTGAGAGCTTTGAGCAAATGCTGAAGGTGAAATGGTAAGGTGGCTGTCATCCACCCCATGCGTCACAAGAAATCAGGACCTCTTTCTACATAGTCCCTTTTCACAATCAGTAAACATGTTTCATCAGATCCACTGCAAAACATCAAAGCTTTCGCAGTGCCCTTTAGATTATTTTTTTTGGTTGTTAATTTGACAGACATTGACATTATGCAGGTTCCCCAGAACCTCTGAACCTGAGAGCTGATGTGCTTGAAAGCGGGCACTCACAAATCAAGGCTGACCTTCACGTCACTGTGAGGGTGTTGCTTCGTATCTCCCAACACTGTCCATCCTTTTATATCATTCACTCTCCTTAACTCTTCGTTTAAACTATTCATTTAGTAGGATGATTTACATTACAAAACACTTTACTCTTTCAGTGTAAGCTCATTAGGTACTACTCCAAATTAAACACAGGATTTCGATATTCTAGCCTCTTTAATTTGGGAGGCTAGAGGCATGCCAGGACAGCGTTTCTCCTGGTTTATGTTGTTTAGCTATAAGCTGTGACACTTCTCTTGCCACCCCCCCCCCCCACCCCCCCCCCGCTATTTAGGGTACCCTGAGCAAACATCGCCACTGAAATCTGTGCATGTACGTTATAGTGCTGGTGCAGCAGAGGTGTCCAGTGTTTGCTAGTTACTGTCATGGAAGGAAAACTCTTGGGAGCAGCGGAGGGAAACTGAATTGGCCAAAGTGCAGCTGCATAGCTACCATCCAGCTTACTGAGAATTTGTGCTGGAACAGAATTTGCCCTTGTAAGCAATAATAGCTTGAAAAAGCTGGAATTATCTAATCCCTGGTTGCTATAAGGAGCTGTCATTATGCTCCCAGAATAAGAATTCTCAGGCCAGGTTCCATGGGGGGCGTGCTGCTCTTTATCACAATTGGGGACTTCTCGTATGTCTGACCTATGGCTTTTCAGCTTTGCAGCTGACAAACTGTAGCTAGGAATCCTAGCAGCAAACCAGATTCCCTTCAGAGGCTTCTTGCATGAACAGCCTGAAGTAACTGAAGTACCGGTGCTGAATTACGTTCAAGTTCCAAGTGTTGTTTGCTACATCGCTTCTTCGATCCAGAAAGGCATACTTTTACAGAGCGCTTGCTTTTTTCCTAACGTTTATATTAGTAGTGTAACATGGTTATTTTAACAGTGTGAATTAGGAGGGGGAAGTGTCTGATGACGCCCTGTAAAACGTTCTCTAGCTTCTCAGTCTTCTACTTGCTTTCAGTTTCAGAAATGGGCAACAAACCACTGGCATTAGGAAGTCAAAGGAGAGTCCTAAAACTCTGGTAACACCCTTGTGAAGAAGGATGCACACTCTCAGAGGGGCTGAAAGAAGAACAAGATCTTCCCAAAATGCGTTTTCTGCCAGAGGAAAACAAACAAAACCCAACAGTCAATGCTACTGCACCATAGTTGTTATCCCCTGTGCTACTGTACCCAAACCCATAGTTTACTGAACAGATACTCTCTACTCTGTAAGACTCTTAGTCTATAATGCAGTGTCTGATGCCTGGGGTTTGTCAGCAGATACAGTCCCTGTTGAGAAATGGGGGCCTGCATGTCCTAAACACGATTGATTCGAGCAGTAAGCTAGAAGTGAGCCTTAGGAATAATACAGCAATGACTCCACTCAGTCAGGTTTTCAATGAGAGCTGCTTACAGGAAAAAAAAAAGTTAGCAAATGTAATGCTGGTGTTTTTTCTCACTGTGTGTGTTGACTGGATGGAGGGGAGCTGGGTGTCTGTCTTTGAAAATCTCAGCACATGCTCCTAAAGGAAAGATCCCAGCTTCCTTCAAGATCTGTGACCAAAGCCCGATAAGACTAGGTGGGATCAGAATTTACTTGTAGCAAAGCAGACACAGACTTCCCTGTAAGGACATGGTTTTTAAACAAGAGTTCAGAGTATCTTTTGATGTCGCTTGTTTTCCCCAGGACCTGGGATCCACTCCTGATCTCTGTAAAAGCTGATGCTTTTTCATCAAGCCTGAGCCCGCTGAAATCCTTGGGCTTCATGAATGTTCAGTGTCTTTGGGGACGGGGGAAGCCTGTAACACAGAAAGGACCATAGCTTGCTGACCTTCCGATGGGCCATGCCCGCTTTCAAAAGAAATACGGGCTTTAGCAAGTCAATGATCCTATCCAAACGTGCCATGCAGTTTTAGCTTTCAGGTTTTTCATGGTATATTGGCATAAGCAGCTCTTTAGATCTTTTTTGGGTTTTTTTCTAAAGCATTTAATTTCTCCTTTGAATATATACCACGTTGTTTTTTACCTTTGGAGAAAGCTCATTGCAGTTTCAAAAGCCTCTGCAAAACCTTTGTACCATTTACTAATTTAAAGGGGATTTGATGCTCGCAAAAAGCTGATGTTCTGTACTGAAGATGTTCACCTGCAGCTGTTAAAAATGCAAAAGGACCACAGTTTTTTCAACACACAAAAAACCCCCAAACCCAACAAAGCCCGTGTTTTGGTTTTCAACTCCTACAGGTTATGGATGCATTTTTTAAAAGGTCAGCAAAGCTAGATTGCATGAAAACACAAACGCTTAGAGTTGTGCTACTACTGTTTTATGAACACTACCTAGTTTGAACAAAGTAAAATACCTTTTATTTTTCTACTTATTGGCTGTGCATGCACTTCTTGGCCACATAAAGTCTATCAGACCCGGTAGACCGATTTTTATCCTCTATAAATAACAATTAGCCATGATTCACCTTCTGTAAGGGCCAACAAAAGCACACTGACTCATCTCTAACATGAGAGCTCAGGGCGAGTTGTCTTGTGCTGGCACTTGTCACAGGAATGAGGTTCTCCCTGTAAGTTCAAGCACAAATATAAAGCTTTATAACATTTAAATGCAAGGAACTTGTGCAATTATTTCAAGCTGCTCTTTGGGATGCGGAAATACTATTTACTCTCATATTAATTTTCTGTAGTTATGCTTTTGCCATAAACGTAATGTGGCATGGGACAACCATTATCCTGTGACCCCAGCTGTTCTCATCCCTTCTCAATCTGGAATTTCTCTTAACAGCAGCAGTATTTAATCTTGGTTTTACTTACTACGAAGTTAATCTATAGCATAGCTGTTTAGACATAACTAAATTTCTCAACAAAGCCTTTATATCAGCGTAGGACAGGTTTGAGGACTTGATTAAATACAGATGGCCATATTTTTATGAAGATTTTTATATTAAGTTGATATTTTATGTGATCGTAGGCTTGGGTATTTCTAAAAGGTAAATATTTTTGTACTCTTGAACTTTGTAGTATCTTAAAACCTAGTTTTCCTTTTTGAAATATGAAAAAGGGTTGTATTTTTTTTTAAATACCTTGTTTTAATCAGTCTCATTTTTCTTGCTTATACCATTGATCTCAAGCTGGTGTGGCATTTTAGTATTTTTAATGACAGATTTAAAAAGAAAATCTTTCCCGAGAGTAAAATGCCTTTCAGAAAAGTATGTGATGTTGTTACAAGGCCTTACAGTGTCTGAGCGTAGGAAAAACAAGAACAGGAGATTGCTTCAGCTGGTGAAGCATTTGCCAGGAGAATTTCTGTCCCCTGCCAGCATCTTTCCCAGGCTTTCATGGGGATTTCTGAAGAAACCCAAAGAGCAATAGTCTGCGGAAGAATCAAACAGGGATGAAGCTGGAGGGCAGGAGTGCCCGTTTCTGGCGAGTTACTATTTTTTTAATTGCGAAGCTGAAGAAAGAGGCTATTGCCAAAAATTAAATATATTGCTAGTGAGCTATTTAAGCCTCTCGCTGCAATCTTCAGTGAGTTTTTCGGTGTGTCAGACACTCGGCGAGGCTCAGTATGGGACCTGTGTGCTCAGGCGCAGCTGGGAGATGACTGGGAAGCACCAGCTGGATCGCTCCCACTGACCACAGGGGCCACTGCGCTGTGCCTCGCCTGTCACCTCTGTCACGTTGACGTGGTCTCTCTGTGCGAGCTTTGATCCTCAGCTGGCTTACTGGATCTGCTAAAGCATATATGAAACTGTAGTAATTGTCACTCGTTAACTTCTGTCTTCATGGTAATAAAAATGTGCACTGGCATTGTATAACCTACTTTATGTGTGGACTGTAATTAAAGAATAATGTCTCCTGACTTTAACGCTTTGTGCCAAGAAGTTTAAAGAAGTAATTTAAAATGTATTTAGCATGGATAAAGTATAAAAATAAACCCCTGAAATAAGCTCTTCCACAAATAATAACCTCTTCCACACAGGAAGACTGTTACGGCAGTACAGTTTTTCTGGCTTTCAGATGGTTCAGTCCTGACTCTGCGATCTTACGAAGCCCCGGACACAGATCCCAGCCAGGCTCAAGGATGATTTTGAGGTTTAACTTCTATTTTATCCATTTCATTTTCCACCTTTGAGATTTGTCACAGCTGAGCGATTCCAACATGGAATGAAAGCTCTTTTTAAATACAAGCATTCAAAAATGCTGTAAAGGGAAAACATTTGGCTTTTATCAATTAAAGGTGGAGAAAATATCAGCCAAAAAAAGCTAGTTGGAAACGTGAATTGGCCTTACGGAGAGTAAGGCCAAATTCTGCAGCGACGATCGTGCAGCTTCTTAACTGAGCTCTACAGGAGACACGATCTTCCTGATGGTGCCACTAGGTAATGAGCTGGGATTTTTGGCCTAAGACTATAATATTATTTACTACGTTTATTGTCAAACACATAGTACATGTTCCCTCAGAAAACAGCGTCATTGTCAGCAAAACCTTTTTACAGCTGCAGACAACCCTGCTGAAGGGATTATGGAAGCTGTGGGAAGGTGCTGCTGCAGACAGAAACAAGGTGAGGAACCGTGTAACACTTGGACTTGCAGACAGCTGCCTGCCTTTGATCATGCGATGAGCAAAACAATCGGTGAAGGCTCTTGGCTCATATGTGGCAAGGACCCAAACCACGGCCTTACCGAAGAACCCCGGGCTGGTTCACCTGTAGTGTGCAGCTGTGCCCCGGGGGTTGCTTGCAGGCAGCTGAATCATCATTAAATTCATCTCACACCCGGTTCCTGAACCCACTGGGCAGCAAATAAGGGATCTGACGCCTGTATTAACGGGCTGCTTCTGACAAGGAGTCACCAGCGGGCAGGGGACGTGCTGCACAGGCCGGGCGGGGAGCGGGAAGGCGGCCCCGGGCCAGGGCGATGCTTGCCCAGAGCCCGCAGCCGAGCCCTGCTTCGGCAGGCAGGGAGCACCGGGCCGGGCAGGCAGCGCTCCTGCCGGCAGGCCTCCGTGCGCTGCCTGGCATCTCCCGGCACAGCCGGGTCGCCTCTCCCAGCCGTCGCTGTGACGCAAGGCCGAGGCGCTGGCTGAAGCCGGGCCGGGCCGGGCCCTCCCTCCGGCCTCCCAGGGCCGCCTCGGCCCGGCCAAGGCAGCCCGCCCCGCGGCAGCGGAGCTCAGGGCGCGGGAGCCGGCGCCAGGCCCGGCCTCGCCTCAGGGGCCGAGCCCCCGCCGCGCCTCCCGAGCGGGCGGGCGCAGGGCATGCCGGGAGCCGCCCGCGCCGGGCTGAGGCGGCCGGGCAGGGCCAGGCCGGGCCGCGGCTTCCCCCCGGCGCCGGCAGCGACCGGCCCCACCTGAGCGGCCTCCGCCTGCAAACCCCACCCCCGGCCGCTCCCCCGCCGGCGAGGCCCGGCCCATGGCGAGGCGTTCGGCGGGCTGCGCGGCGGCTCGGGGCGGCCGCTTCCTGCCCGCGCCAGACGGGCCCGCAGGTAGCGGCGGCCTCAGCTCGGCCGCGCCATGCGCGACTACGAGGAGGTGACCGCCTTCCTGGGGGAGTGGGGCCGCTTCCAGCGCCTCGTCTTCTTCCTGCTCAGCGCCAGCATCGTCCCCAACGGCTTCAACGGCCTCTCCATCGTCTTCCTGGCCGGCACCCCCGAGCACCGGTGCGCCGTGCCCCGCGGGGCCAACCTGAGCGGCGAGTGGCGCAACGCCAGCATCCCGCTGGAGCTGCGGGACGGGCGGGCGGCGCCGAGCCGCTGCCGCCGCTACCGCCTGGCCGCGCTCGCCAACTTCTCGGCGCTGGGGCTGCGGCCCGGCTCCGACGTGGAGCTGGGCTCGCTGGAGCAGGAGCCGTGCCTGGACGGCTGGGAGTACAGCCGCGACGTCTACCGCTCCACCATCGTCACCGAGGTGCGGGGCTGGGGGGGGCGGCGGGAGCGGGTCCCTCTCGCAGCAGGCGCCGCGGGCAGGCTGCACCCGGGGCGCCGAGGAGAAGCGTGTGGTTGTGGTGGCACCGGTGCAGCTTTTTCCCGTGGCCTAGGGTTCCTGCCTGGGCATCGCCCAGCTGTTAAACCTGGCATGCTGAATTTATTTTGAGATCTGCTGTTCGCTTCCACTTGCAAAAGCGGTCTCCCAACCCAGGGCCTTTCCTTAACTAGCACGGCGTGTGTACGGTAACTGCTTAATGGGTTTCATCTGGTACCTGCAGAAGGGGCTTGGAGCAAGGGTCAGCACCGGGACAAGGGGTTCAGTGGCTCAGTGGTTCAGAGATGTCTCTTTGAACTCGGGAGATCAAAAGGGTTTGTTTTCTTTTTTTAAGAAAAAAAAAAAAGGCTGAAGTCACCCTGAGTTGTGCAAGATGCAGCGGTCGGGGAGCCCTGGTTTGATGCTGTGTCCAAAAGGACCCTGAACTTTGCTGTGTGCCCACGATGTCTCTGCTTTGGTCGTGCCCACTGCTTTGGTCTCCCCCTCACCTGCCAGGACAGGTTGGGTTCTCGTCTGCTCAAATACAGCCCTGAGTCCAGTCTCCGGTCAGGGCAACCAAAGAAAGTTGAAGCTGTGCTGATTGTCCCTCTTGTTTCAGGTGAAAGCTGTACAGACCCACAGGAGCTGGTTGACTTGAGAGACAAGGACATGGATTTTGAGGGATACTTGAATTTCAAAACGTGCATAGGTGATTTTTTTTTCAGAAGGCTTACAAACCGTTTGTACAGTCCCATCGCCTGTTTGTGCCTGTGGGCAAGTTTTACAGAGCTGGAACTATATTTGCCTTTATTCCTTGCTTTGCAAAATGGGTTGTGGTGGGTGTGTACTTAACGACCATAAGCTGATCTGAGCACAGAAATCTTCCTCAGGAGGACTGGGGTAAGGAAGGGAGCATGGGAGAGGAGCCATGTCAGCAGAGGGAGGCATGGAAATGGTGACACAGGAGCTGTTGGAAACTTCCCATGAACACGCACAGCAGCAAAGGCTTGAGTAATTCTGACAAGCAGTGCAAGGCATTGCCTCACCTGTTTCTAAAGATCTGCTGTCTTCCTTGAGAGGAAAGCTACTCTAAATTTCTAGACCCTGGTCATTGCTGAAATGCACTGTTGTAAAAGGCTGAGCCGCTCTTAGGGCAGCGTAAGGCAACTGGCATCTTCTTGGGGCAGTCCCATTCAGGGGTGAACGTACAGGTTTTGTTCCCAGTGCCTTACTATAATGGTTGACCTGGCTTAGACGTGGTTTCAGCCAGTACTTTGTCTCTGGAACTTCTTGGCTGAGCTTTGTCTCGGTCCACATTAAAAAGTCTTGAGCTATAGAGTGTCACCCAGGAGTCTTATAATCTGTAAGAAACAGGAGCTGCTAACGTTTTGCTGAGACTCCCCAGCAGCTCTGGCCCATTGTCTGTAGGGTTTGGCAGATGTTTTGTGTCTGTGGGAGGTAATGTTTGTCTGCCCATCATGCACTGAGGCAGGATTTTTTTCCCCTTTAATACTAATGCTTCTGAGGGAGTTTTGCAAGAGCTGTGGCCTTTCACATACTTGCAGGTTTTCAGTGTTGAACTTGTTTAATTTCATGGCTTGGTGCTGTTGCTTTTATGATTCACTAGTCTTGTGTTTGCTTGCATATCTCTAACTTGTTGAATAATCATGAGGACCTTTGTCCCAGATTTCTGCCGACACTGGGAGGGGGAAGGGGGAATTTTTTTTTAGGAAAGCTTTTTGCTGGATCTCTGGTGACTCTAGAGAAAGTTCTCGTTTATGGTTCAGCTTTTCAGTGGAGACTTAAAACATTCAGTTCCCTCTCATTTGAAGAGAGACTTCCTTTTCTCACACAGACTAACAACAGAAGGTTGTTATTAGCCAGTCTGCAGTGTTTAACCAGCTCCCATGTAACAAAATCCCTTTGTCTTTTACTTTTTGAAATGCTGTAACTCAGGGGACAAGAAAAGCTTTACTTTGGCTCAAGAAGGCATTTGTGCCATTCTTATTACTCCATAACTCCCATGTAAAAAGAACGTAGAATAAAAGTTCATATGTGGTAGTAAAAGGAATAAAACCAGGGGTAATTAAGCAAAAACGCTAACTTCTTTTGCTGGTCATACCTGTGAAAGGCTAGTATCTGTTATGGGGCTATACTGAATAACTGGGAATAGAATTGAGCAGTGGAGTTACTAAGAGCATGAGTGGTCTAGAAATATGATATAATGAGCAGATGTTAGATGATACAGCAGTCAGAACATTTTAGTCCATACGGGAGTAATTCTTACATACTGAAACATAAATAGACACCAAATTTTGTATACACGTATTCATCCTAAACTTCTAAAAATGTGTTGGTATTGTTCATCAATTTGAAATCAGTTCAGTGCAGGTGGTGTGCTCCAGAGCTGCATTTTTTGTGCCTGTTGTGCTCTTAACAAGCTTCAGGGCCTGTTTGGTTTTTGCAGAGGAAGGATGCGCATGGTGGGAATTGCCAAGTGTCCTGAGGCATGGTGCAGGGCTGGTGCTCTTGGTCCCGTACAACGTGCAGGGAGAGAACGTTCTGGGCAAATATTAGTGCCCTGAGGTTTCCATTCCCTTTACACCGGGGATTCAAGTGCCCCACTGTGCTGTCGGACCCCTGTCCGTGAAGATATGCCAGACCTTCAGGAAACAAGTGGAGACTGCAGCGGTGACATCTGGAATGACACAAATGGGCACCGTGGTACAGCTGTCGAACTAGAGGTTTTGATGTTCACTCTTTGTTGGATGACAAAGAAAGAGGACTGTATTGTTTTGCTTTACCAAAATAAAAACACAGGCGTGTGGTAGACACTGTAATTTCCACAGGCTTTTCTAAGAGCAGAGCCAGCAGCTAAAGTGTAAATCAAGCCGGTGTCATCCAGGTTCAGCTCTCGACTTCTTCATTCATTCTTCACTGTTAGCACAGTGGCCTCATGGAAGAGAAGTCACCTCCATTATTTTTCATCTTTTAAAATCAGTGCATCCTCTTTCTTGCTGTAGGCTAATACCTGCTTATTTTTCTGGCTGAAGTTCATATTGACAGTTCTGGCTGAAGTTCATATTGACAGCTTCTCAGCCCCAGGAGCTGACAAAGCTATGGAAGGACCTTTAGGTGATATGCAGGTACAAAATCTTAGTATTAATAGTCTTGTCAGAAGAAGGAAAAAAAGTCTAGTTTTCATTTAATAAGTAAATATGAATATCTGACAAACGTACAAAAGCGCTTCTAAAATGCTGAGGTTTTCAAGGTGGGATATAAGCAGCACGTAATGCAGGACTCTTCAGAATTGTACAAAGTACAGATGTTTCTGACCTTGCAACATAAAATAGGGTTAGTATTATTAAAGAACGATAGGCCTGCAGTTGATGTTGTCAAAATGGAAACAGTGCTCTCTCAGAGGTACCACGGACAGTTAGTGATAGGGTAATGTTCCCATTATGCTGTCTTTACTTTTAGATTAAAACTCAGCTCATGTTTCTCAGTTTCTTATACCAGTGCCCTGTTGCCTTTTTCTCCAGCCATCTCAAAAATGTGATGTATGGGGGAGGCTTAAGTTTCTGCACAGGAATTATAAAATATTTGGCACTTTCCTTCCTGTTCTATGCAAGTTTTACCTCTGTAAAAATTTAGAACAACTACAAGGGGAGAAATTGAGCAGAGTGTATATTTTGTAGGTACAGACTTCTGTTTACATTTAGATAATAAGCTTTAATGTAACTTCTAGAACCTCTAAGTGTTTGGAATATACAAATGTGTTTTCAGAGGAAAGGGTATTTAATAATACTCATAGCTCTCAAGTAAGCAGAGAATATTTCTATGGGTATAAACAACACTAGATTCTGAATCAAAGGTTGTAAGTACTCGGTTGTGAGACTGCGAGACTTTTTGGAGACCCTGCCTCTACTTGCAGAGAGAAGCGAGTGATAGGAGAGAGTACACGATACTGGATTAGCTTCAAAAATTCTTGCTAATGTGTTGATTTTTAAAAAAAATAATATTAGCACATGGGACTATCCCACTTCATTTTTCAATCATGTGTGTTATTCTCAGCAAGAGAGGAAAACAGTTTTTAAAAAAAAAAAAGGAGTGGGCGGACATGATATATTGTAGCTGTAAAATTCCTTTTCCTATAAGGCTCTTCCTTATATAACAGGGCTGTAACCGAGTAAGGCTCTTGAAGTTCTTGTATTTGTCATAGTTCATCTTTGTTTAGGGTTCTAGTAATGGCATTAGGGAAGTGCGAGTGCTGCTGCAGTGGAACAGTTCTCTATGTCTGAGAAACACGCTTTTTTCAAGTGAGGTCCTAAGTTGTATTGTTGGTGGCCTTGCAACTACTTCTGTAACTTTCCAAATGTATTTGGTGGTGGTATATATTTGTTTGCTGGACACTGTATTGCAAGAACTTTTGGTATTTTCAAGAGCTCCCCTATAATTAGACTCGCCATTTCCATGTTATAATGCGTTAAAAATATTGGGCAAATTTTATGCTTAAATAGGATATTTGCTTGTTGCTAGCAGCTAGAATTTTGTTATTTCCTGTTTTGTCATCTCATACGAGATGATATAATTGCAGTGAAAGTGAAGCAGGATAAGGGATCTGCATCAGTGCCTGGATGAGAGCCATTGCAGGATTTGCTGTCAGTAATTCATGAAGTGCCAGCTTTCCTTTCGAGGCAAGTGGTATTCTGCAAGTGCGGTGCATGCAGAGCCTGTACACAGGACATTAGTCTTTACCCCTTAAGGTTTTGAAGTGCCTACAGAACTTAGAGGAACAGTATTTTTTACTTGTGGTATGGCAGTATCTTCAGCTGGACTTGTGGCATCTTGTATGCCTAAACTTGCCTTGCAACTTTAGTTTGACACCCTTGTTTTATGCTTTAAAGGTTGTTCTTCAGTTTGCAGTTTAAAGAATTGAAATATTTCATCTTAGAGTCTGAATTTCATTGTGATTGCGGTTTGTGTGAAAATTGTAGGGTAGTTTTCTTTTTGTGTAGAGGTGTTATATTAATGTTCAGTTTAATATTGGAAAGGTGTAAGACAGAATACAGGAAATATCAATCTATCGAGGCTGACATACTTCTACATATGCTGCTTAGTGTAGTTCTAGCTAAACCTGCAATAATACTTCTTGTTCAGGTTGTATCCTGATAAAAGGCTGGAAGCTAATAAAGTGTGGCTGGGGAGGGTTTGGTGTTTGGGGGAGGGAGGAGATCTGAGGGACTAGTTTAGGTTTTTTATTCTTCTCAATTTTGTAACTGGGCTTGCCTTATAGTAAGGGATTTGGAGATGTGGTTCCAGGTAGCTGATTTGCCATGTAGGAGATGAAGCAGAACTTGGAAAGTGCTCTCCTGAAGTGATGCTTGAGTGATGACTGTAAATACCTGGGACTGTTTCATACTCTGGCCCCAAACCCGTGCTCGAGAAGCAACTCCTTCAAGTCCCTCTCTGTTTTGGTGTCCCCCCGCCTTCTTCCCCAAGCTGTCCACGTTTTCTGGCTGTCTCCACAGCTTGTCCTCTTTTCCCCATCCCCTCTTCCCACCTGTCCTCACCAGCGGCTGGTATCAGCCAGGAACCCGTTATGGAGGTGCATATCTCACCATGCAACTTGCCTCTGATGCGTAAGTGATTATTACTATTAGGTGTGAGGCTGCTGATGAAGACATCACCCCAACTTGGTGAATTGTTTGGGAGGTAGCTACAGCCCGAAGTATCTGCAAGCTAGCTGTCTGAGTAAGAAGATAAGTTTAAACTCCAGCCGAAGGATGTCTTCTTCTAAAGTTATAATAAAATAGAGTGAGAATGCTCTGTGCCGTGCCTCGAGCGTTGAGTGCCAGTATTTAGGAGCTCAATGCTTTGCAACATCAGCAGCTGCTGTTTCAAACAAAGCTGGAATGTTTTTCTCCTGTTTGGAGCCATGACACCTTGCTGAGGTTAACCTTATCTCATTCACGGGGGCAAAGGCCATTACAGCTAGCAGGCTAACTCAAAGGATACGAAGAAGTGAAAATAGCACATGATTTTTAGAGCACTGGGTCACAGTATACTGTGTCCAAACGGCACTGCCAGCAACAGGATTCAATCAGTAACTGCTCCTGGGACACTCCCGCTTTGCGATGCTGGTCTTCTAACAGTGATGCTTCGGTGGCTACTTCTTGGGCAACATACACTTGAGGGAAGGGTCTGTTTGCAGAATGGTTGTGGAAGACTGATGCCACCATGACTAACCAGCAATATAGTAGACCTTGTTGGTGAGTTATTAAAAAGTTGAAGATTTCAGTCTTCATTTACTGGGGCAAGGGGTAACAGACCTTAAAATCCCTTTGCTCTGATTGTTGTGCGTCTGTGGAGTCTGTAAATAACTGGTATTGCATAACCAAGGTAGTTTTCCCTTGGAAACTTGATACTGAAGTTCACTTGGTGCCTGCTTCAAGTGGTCTTTAGCATAATGGTTCCTACCGTCGCTTTAATAGAGCGGACAGAAAAACAAGCTGGTAATCATTGCCACATTTTCCAGACCAATATTTTTCCACCTGCCAGCGCAAGAAGCTTTTGGCAGAAAGTGCAAAATGCTTTAATGCCATGAACTTTTCCAAGCAATGTCTCTACCTCAGTGCTCTGAAGAAAATGTTTGTTACTGGGCACAAGCACGCCAGTGTCTGGAAAGCCAAGTGTTGTACAGCCTTGTGCCAAAGTACAGAGTGTAAGGAGACGGCTAACTCACAAGCACAGGGTGATCAACTGGAAAATAATGATGTATTTAGTAATGATAGACAATAAATCACCGAGCTAGATGTTTGGCTAGTTAGATTTTGGTTGTGTTATTGGAGGTGTCTGGCTCCAGTACCTGATACAAAGATGATTCTTTGTGAGTAGGCGAGTCTTTATTAAAGCGGGATTTGTACTGAGAGTGGTATTTGTTTTCCTGGTAAGTGTCACCATATGAAGGCATATGATAACCACTGAAACCTTTGGCCTGTATAAATTTGATAACAATCATTTGCTGCGTATTTCCAAGGTGCCGGATGCATTTTGCTGAAGGTTCCTGGCTGGATTAACCTCTGCGGTTGTCACAGAATTACTCAAACTTTCTTTAATCTGTAATGAAGTACAGCTTTTGTTGAATAAATATAGATTTAATTATAAATGTTAATTTCAGTTTTGAATCCAAGTGATATTAATAACTATAGTAAGTTAAATCCCTTACATGAATGGTTTAAAATTGTTAGCACATTAGAAGGCCACGATTCTGAAAGGAACTTCTGTAATGGTGCATAATTGATGGTCTTGGTAGGATTTGTCAGAGCATTGCGTTGAGTGCTGGTGTCTGTGCTTCAGGTGGTGTGAGGCTGGAAAGGTTTGGGGAATGAGTGCAAGAATAATGTTGGGGACTATGAAATCTGATATAAGGAGAGGTTCACAGAATCGCTAAGGTTGGAAAAGACCTGTAAGATCATCAAGTCCAACCATCAACCCAACACCACCATGCCCATTAAACCACGTCTCGCATGTTCTTCAGACACAGAACTACAATCAGATTTATCAAAGCAGAGGTTAAGAAATGACTTGAATACAGTTACAAATTGGGAAAAGGTGATTTTGTTTGCTCCCGTGACCTTAAAAAAATAATAATGAGGAGGTGAATTCATAAGATAGTCTAAGGATTGGCAGCTAAAGTTCCACAAACACAGATGAGAGCGCAGCCTGTATGAATGAGCATCATTCATCACTAGAAAAACTTCCAGTTCTAATTCAAAACTGGATGCTCTTCCATGGAACAAATGGTGGTTCAGCTGAGTTTTGCCACAGGGATTTGGGGGTGGAAGGCCATTGCCAGTATTCTTCACTCAGTGCATGGGTTTTAGTGATCCTCCATCCTTAAAACATACACTAGGATGTAGTTGTAGGGTGAACTGTTAATAGAGCGAGGGCTGTGAGGTTCCTGGAGTCAGAGGCGTAGTGCTAAGGAGACAGAAGCTGGCAGACAAAGCAAAACACTGGCGTACCCACGTGCGGGACCGCAGACGAGGTGGATGGCAGAGCTGGGACACGCTGCAGCCACAGATCTTACGGGGAGTTTCAGTACGAATTCTAAAAAACTAAGAGGAAAACACACTATACTTAATTAGTTGTAATTGGGGAGCAAGGGGGATTAATTATTGGGGTCAGGGTGAATATTTTCATTTCAACCTTTTTAACAGAGATTAAAAACTAAAAGTTTCCATCTCTAAAACATCAGAAGGGGCCCTGTGGGAGCTGTTTGAATAACTAAGCTCCAGAAGGTTTGGCCTCACATCAGAAGCGTTGGTTGCCTCCAAATTCCTCTCCTGTGGGGCTGCAGCTCCTCCTGCCCTCGGCCAGGGGGCTGCTGGCTGAGCGTGGCAGGACAGGGAGAGCTCTGGGAACTCCTCCAGTCGCAGCGTAGCAGTGAGGTGGGGGACGAGGCATCCCTGCTGGGTTTTGTCCTTTCTTCTAATATTTATACACTTTTTTCCTCCAGATAATGAAAATAAAATTAAGACTCTTTCAGTAATAGCTGTTGGTATAGATACAAAAATAACACGAGTGTTATTTCAAAAACGTCAGACTGAAGCGGGTAGGAGATTAGAACTGTTGCAGTCTTCATTTAATGAATATCTTGTTTTCTTTCTTGTTTTCGTTTTGGAAATCTTGGTTTGCATGGTGTGTATTTCAGTTTGTATTCCAAAGATTATAACTGATGTTAGTTAGGTTCCCAGTGAGCAGTGAAATGTCTCCAGTCTCTCAAAACCATATTAAAATGTCATAAAGGAGGAGGTATTTTTTTTCTATATTCTTGTTTGTTACAGTTCAATTTCTCTTAAATTAGAAATGTGAATTTTTAATGGCAAACTTTGCCATATGCAGGGGAATCAAGTTTGGGGACTATTCTCACTCCTTCCAAAACCAGCAGAACCGCAGCAGTTTAAGGGGCTGCAGAGCCTTTGAAAGGGAGCTGAACCACGCACGTGATGAAATTGTTAGTTACTGTCACTCATATACACGTCGGGGAAATACCACAGCTGCCGACGGTGTAAAGCAAGCCGCACGGGTCACACCTGAAGGTGGTGTTGGGGCCTCAGCTGAGCGCTCCCGAGATGGCTCAGGGCGGGAGGCCTTTGCCCTGTGCTGCCCAGCATCCCTTCCCGTTGTTTTCACGGAGCTGCATCTGTGCCATAGGTTAGTTATTAATTTCTGTTGTGGAGGTTTTCTGTCCAAAGGGTACACTTTCATCTGGGCTCAGCCAGGGCGTTTAGGAGGGAGGGGAAATCCTGTTTATTAGAAGACTTTCATGTTCTCTCTCCCTGCAGTGGAATCTCGTATGTGACAACGACTGGAAGGGACCCCTGAGCACCTCCCTCTTCTTTGTGGGCGTCCTGCTTGGATCTTTCGTATCAGGACAGCTCTCAGACAAGTAAAGTATATACACCAGCGCTGCTGGCTCTTTGTTTGATGCTGTTTTGTAAGCAATCCTTGTATGTGAAGTTTCCTATACATGCCTTTCTGCAATTACTAACATGTCTTTGTTCTGTGACTGTGTAATCTGAATGTACACAGTGTATAGAGTAAACGTCCTGAACTAGAGCAGAAAGATTGTTAGTGGGTCTTATCTTTAGCTGTTTATTTTTTCAGCGAAATCACTTCTGGAGCAAACTGGTTTTATGCCAGAAAACAGGTGTAGGAGATAAGTTTCATCTGGAAAAATCAGATCAATGACATTCTCTTCTAATTACTTTGGACTATGTTCAGAGAGATCCCTGAGGCTTGTTTTCATTTCTTTGAGGTCAAATTTAAAATTCCGTTCTTACAAACACCCATAGCTTCTCTTCCTCATCATGAAATGCAGCATCTAAGTCCGATGATCTGCATTTGTGGAAGCTGCAAAGCATGAATGCTGTTCAGCTGTACTCCAGAGAAGGAAGGCTTTCTTGTTTATCAGTACAAACATTAAAAAAAACCAACAGGAGGACACCATTAATTTTTTGTGATGTTGACAGTTGTTTGGTTTGTTTTTTTAAAACTCAGTTTTTCTGATTCTCTCACTGTATTTCCTGTGCAATGTATTGTGTGCTGTCTTCTTGATTCTGAGAGAACAATATGTGGTTCTCTAATTTGCTGACTTACTTGCAGAGTTTCTATTTCTTTGAAACATAATTGCTACGCCACAAATCTTGCAGCATCCGTTTAGGGCCTTTGTGTGGTTTCCTGCTCATCAGATTGGACCAATCTTGAGCTTGGAGACAGTGATCCTTGAAAATCAACCAGCTCCCCGGGACTTCTTTCCAGAGCCATATGCCATGGGATTTTTCCAAGCAGTTCCCTGATCAGGCCAGTGTTTGCTCTCCCTGTGATCCTGCCTTCTGCCTCCTCCTCCCCTCACGATCCTGTGCTTCACCGTCGCACAGCCAGCAGGCATAGCTGCTGCTGATCTTTACATCCCCAAGAAGTTCTCCTTGTTTGCAAGCATGGGGTCCAGCAGTGTCTCCCCTTGTCGGCTCCTCAGACATCTGTGTTAGGAAGCTGTCATTGATGCACTTTAGAAAATTCCTGGGTCTTATCCCTCCAGTAGGTATTGGAGTGGTTGAAGTCCCGCATGATGGCCAGTGCCTTTGAATGCCAGGCTTCCTCTGGTTGTCTGAAGAAGGCCTCGTTTACTTTTTTCTGATTGGGTGGTCTGCAGCAGACACCCGCAGCAGTCCCAGCATTGGTCTGCCTGCTAATCCTGACCCATAAGCTCTCAGCTGGCTCGTCATCCAACCCCAGGCACAGCTCCGTGCCTTCCAGTAGCTCTCCAATGTGAGGGGCGATTTCCGCTCTTTGCCATGGGGAGTCTCCCACCAGTTTGTCCTGGTGCTACTGGAGGGCTTGAATACTTCATTCAACAGAGCTCCTAGCCCCTTAGCTGCTATGAGGGTGCCAAGTGTCTTTCATGGTGGCTGACCAGCAGGTGAAGCAAGAGCTGTTCTGGCGCCAGAAGCCATGAGTTTCCCACCTTCACCATCACGGGAGTCTCCTCCTGCAGCTCCTTCACGTGGTCACCCAGGTCCTTTTCTTTTCCTTAATACTTCATCAATAGAATTGCTAGAATCCCTTAAATTGGTTCATTTTTTTTACCAAGTGGAATGAAGATTGCAGCGTAGGATCACTTACTGATAATAGCATCTTACAAACCTGAGTTTTACCTCTCTGAACAGAAGTTTTCCTTCTTTTTCTTTTTTTTAACGTGCTGATCTGCATCATGAACTGTGTGCTCCTTAGAGGAGACGGAGCACCTAACACTCTTGCATTTTAAATAAATTGTTCACGATGATTTGTCTCCCTGCTCATCCTATTAGTAAGAAAGGAACAGTGTTCCAGCACATACTTAAAGGCAGCTTAACTAGCAGCCCTTGGAATATTATTTTCTCTTGGCCAGTGGATTTTTAAAATGCATGTAGAATAGTTGTGCCTGTGTCACGTTTCCTGAACCTCTGTTTTTTGCAGATGTTTTATATCTTCCAAAGTATGCATATGAGTAATCTTACTTTTCTGTTTCTGAAGATTTCATTCATGCTGTTGTATAATCATATCTTTTTTTTTCTCTTTTCTTTTCTCTTTTTTAATCTGTCCATGGAAGGTTTGGCAGGAAGAATGTGCTGTTTGCAACTCTGGCAATGCAGACTGGCTTCAGCTTTGTACAGGTCTTCTCTACCAGCTGGGAGATGTTTTCAGTCTTCTTTGTGCTGGTCGGCATGGGACAGATATCTAACTACGTGGCAGCATTTGTTCTCGGTATGCAAGTCCTGCTGGGCACAGTATGCGTTCTTTAATCTTGTGCTTTTCCTCCCTTTTCAGTACTGGCTTAGGGTTGATTTGTTTTGCCAAGCAACACTGTTAAGAGCGTGCCCTCGCCACGCATGGATAACTCATGCTCTCCTTGGAAGTTTCCAATTGGTAGAAGTGCAATCTGAATTAAATCTGTAGCTTACCATCCTAAAAAGGCAAAAAACCCAGAAACTGATTATTCAAAACAAAATCTGTCTTCCAGTTGGAAAGATAAGATGTGTAAGACATGATTTTTCAGGTGTTTGTGTTGTCCATTTTGGGGGGTAAATGCCTAATTGATGTAAAAACTTGTAAAAGAAAAAAAAATCAAGTAAGCGTCATAAAGTCTCCTTAAATCAGCTGGTAGTAAAAAAATAAATGTCATAATGATTTCTGCTTGATATATTTTCAATTTAACTAAGACCATATTTGATCAGATGAGAATGTGAATTACGTTATGAATCTGAGATATTTTTTAAATTAGTGGGTTTTTTAATTAACGTTATTTACAGTTGCCTTACTGTCCAAAGTACCAGATGTGGGCAAGAAATTCCTTTTAGGCCAAAGAAGAGCAGTGGAGCTGTGAAAACAGTGTTTAGCTAACCTCACTGCAGACATCCTACTGCAACTTCTGTAATCTTCTTCCATTTCTGCGGAAATGAGGAAGATGATATCTCTTACAACATCTCTTGATTTGCAGGTCCCAAAGCGTTTCAGAGGGAAGCATTGTCCCCTGTTAGGGCATTAATTCCACTATCAGTAGCCTGGCCTTCACTAGTGACCCTCCACATGTATAAGACTGCAAGATTTTTGGCTAATAGCGAAATAATCCTTTAGAGGGTGATACAGGTCAGGAACCTAATTTTGGCATCTCTGAATTATCCTGTAAAGAGGCTGGTCTTTTGCCATGAACTGGAGAGGACCCTATAGAGATCAAGCTGAGGCTAAGTGTTGTGAATGTTTTGTAGTATGTCAGGTGGGTTTAGACTCTTACATTTTACTTGAGGAGCTAAGAACATAGAATTACAGAAGTTTTCGCTACTTTGAGCTACAGAAATACTGTATGGCCCGATTCTCTTCCTTCTGTATTTACCCGGGTTGATGCAGGATCACTGCATGAAGCAGATCTGTGGTGCCTCTAAAATTGGATGGCAGAGCACGCTATATACTGCAACTACCCAGTGTAGTATATTTCAAAGCCAATCGTTAGAGGTATTTCTGGTAAGTTACTTGGTTGCTGTTAAATTAAAATACTAATCTTCACTCTGTTGTTTTGAACAGGCACAGAAATTCTTGGCAAATCAATTCGTGTGCTGTTCTGCACGCTGGGCGTTTGCATATTTTATGCATTTGGCTACATGTTGCTGCCACTGTTTGCTTACTTCATCAGAGACTGGCGGATGCTGCTGCTGGCGCTTACTCTACCTGGGCTGCTCTGTATCCCACTGTGGTGGTGAGTATAATTGATTTTTGTCTTTAGAAGGTCCTGTCTGCAGATTTTTAAGATCCAGACACCAAGCCAACCAGCCAGTACCAATGAAATTCAGGAATGGGCAGGTGAAGAACGGACGTTGTGTCCTTTACTCTACCCAGTCGTTTAGCTGCAAGTCCATAGGTTTGTGGGTGATCTGACTTATGCCTGCAAATCCTATTCTTCATTTTCTGTAGGTTTCTTTAAAAGTAAGTGATGCACATGCAAAGAAAAAAAATCCATGAACTTTTAAGAGTAGGCCTGAACTAAGAGCAGAATGAGAAACCAGTTGTTTTGGGAAGCTGGGCAATGCTAGGATGATGTAGATATGACAAGCTACAAAACAGTACTTGCACATCTGTGAGACTTTCGTGTTTTCTTCCGTAGTTAATGAAATACTACTTTTAGGGGGCATGTAAAGTTTCAGTAGTCCACATGGTGGTGGTGTTTCTTCACTTACGCTAGCATTTATGTTTGTGATTCCATCCAGTTTCTTACAAAGTTGAATGACTCAGGCGAATTCTACTTTCTGACTTGCCTTTATATGACAGTATTTACAGTTACTAATTTTATATGCCTTATTCTCTAAGGATATGCCTCTTAACATACAGCATGCTGCTTGTGTATTCCCATTTCTGAATTTCTTTAACTTAACTGTTTTCCTGTACTTTGAAGGTTCTAGTTGCTCTTTTTTCTGAGTCATTGCTTATTTATTCAGTACTTCTAAAATCCACAAATGCGTTTTAGTCTGTTCTTGTTCAGTATGCTAGTCTGCTCTTGTAAATCTGATTTCTGTTATCATTGCTCTAATTTCTGCAAGATGGGGCAAGTTTTGAGATCTGCATGCCTGGAACAATGTGTATTGGTGTTTGCAGCAGTGCTTTCTGTGGAAATGCAGGCTTGTTACTCTGAACCTTTTCTGCAGGGTCATTCCGGAATCTCCACGGTGGCTGATCTCCCAGGGAAGATTTCAAGAGGCAGAAGACATCATCCGAAAGGCTGCAAAAACTAATGGCATTACAGCCCCAGATGTAATACTTGACCCTAGCGAGGTAAGATTCATTCAGCAGTCCAGTTGTTTGCTGGACCTATTAATGACAGTGTAAAGTGATTAACTTGCAGACATATGAATTGAGTTATGCCTACAGTGTATTATGTACTTCTCAAATGGGTAAAAGGTCATCCTTTTTCTGAAAAGCAGAATGCCGTTTCCCTGCTTCATTAAGATTTGCAAAGCCCTTGCTGTCCCATTCCCATGGGAATGCCAGCATGCATTCTAATGCAAACATCTTTTTGATCCAGTTTACAGCCACCTTTTTCCTTTAAAACTCTAGTTTTGGGGGAAGGTAGTGAATTTGAGGTACCTATTGCTTTGTGAGCTGAATACTTGTGCTGAACAGACTTTATGCTTGTGCAATCTAATACAGTTCTATAAAAGTCGTAACACAGGACTAATCCTGGCCAGTGGCAGTGGAAAGAATGTCACTGTAGTTCAATTCCATATTCAACTCCAGTTTCTACTTCACGTTAAGGAGAGCAAAACTTGAGCTCCTCTCGGCTGGAGTAGCTAGCATGGAGTAGCTAGCGGTATCTTTTCTTCCCCATCTACTTCTTGTTTCCTCTAGGTATCTGCCCTTTGTCTGAGCTGTTTGGTGACCTTAAGGTGTAGAACCAGTTCCACATTCATTCAAACATGACCTCCAAAAGTGAAACAGACAAACTGTTTGCATAAGCCAGGAGAATGGGCACCTCTCTAGGCAGATCTGTAGAATCTGTCTGGGCAGTTGCTAGTTGTGTTCTGGATCACAATTGACATTGTCTTGTCACTTATGTGGAAATCCCTTGTATACTCACTTGCTTTACAAGGCCTCTGAACCAAACTAAGGAAAATGGTTAGCCATTAAACTGTAACATGTTTGCTATTGAGATAGAAACAGCTTCACTTGGGTTCAAGTTAGCTGAGGTGCAAACAAGCCTGTTTGTCCAGACTTATTTGTAGATAGTAGGACAGACATCCTGGTCTTGCTGGAACAAAGTGAGAATGCCAGGAAAACCCAGAACTTCTTATGATAGCTTTTTCCCTGGATTTTCATTAGAACATGGGGTTTTTTTCATTTTTCTCCCCTTCCTTCTCATGCTGTAGGCATGAAAACTTGCCCATTGCCAGCACTGCAGCAGCAGAATGGAAAATAAGCTCTGGCTCCAACATCCGTTTGAGGTCATTGTCCCTGGAATCCTCTATCTCCCGTTCTTAGAAAGAAATACTGATCTGTTTGCCATCTCTGAATGGGGCTGGATTATGAAGCAGCAGAAGACAGCGACAAGAGTAGAGATGTTGCCCCAGGGAACACTGGACAAGGGGAAATGCTGACTTCTGCAGCAGGGTGGGCTGGAGTATGCGGTGCTTATTTACAGATAAACGATTGCATGTCAACTTTCAGAAACACCGACTAACATTCTGACACTCAAAGGAAAATGAGCTGTTTAAATGCAGAACTCCTGTCCATCTTTTTTCTTTTTAAAGTAAAAGTAATTCTGTGACCAATAAATCCGTGCAAAACTTTTTTACATCATTGCGCTGTTACACGGTTGTTTTGTCTGCTTTCTGAAGAGCTGTAAAGCAAAGGCTCACAGCCTCTCTTGAGGTTTTAGGAAGCATGTTTACACTGCAGAGAGGTTCTCAGAAATCCAGCTGGCCCTTAGCCCTCGTGCAGCTGGAAGGTGAGTTCTGGATGGAGAGGCAACCTGAGCTCAGGCTTGGAGTATTCCTCAAACCTGTGCAGTTGGAGGGCTGCACCTGCAATATTTAGGCTCCTGAGATTTCAAAACCAGTTAGGATCCAGCAGGTGACTAGTCACAAACAAGCTGCGGAGCACAAATAGGGCCTAGTTGGCTGAATATGAGGGGGATAGAAATGTTTGGATTAGAGGTTTAATTTCAAATCATGGTTTTGCCCTCCCTGCCCTTCTCATAGCTTCTTGTTCTAGCCTGTCCTGTTAAGGATTAAGTTGTCAGCTTATCCAGCTGCTAAAAGGCAGGGTCCTTTTTTCTCATCATTTGACTCTGAATTTTACTGTTCCTGGTTTTGTATTGTGTTTTGTTTGTTTTTTCTCCTTTTTTTGTTTCCTGTTTGCTGGTTTCTTGGCAACAAATAGTGGCAAAACTGGAGAGTACTTAGGAAAGATCATGTGATTTATGAGAAAGGGCTGTGAGCTGTAAAGCTGACTGCAGTTTGTGTGACAGGAGGTTTGGCTTCAGGCAGAGTGAAAGCTATCAAATGTAAAGAACTGTTTGCCTTTCATAGAAAATGAAGAATTTATGAAAGCAAATACGCTGAAGTTTGGCGTGCACAAGCATCAGGCAGCTATTTTATCCTCTAGGTCTTCAGAATGAAATATCACTCGGAATGAATTTTCACCTGACTGCAGGGGTTACTTAAACTTCATGTTCCCATTAGCTCAGATACAGTTTACAAGACATGGAGGAGATAATGTACATTTGAATAGAACGACAAGAGTTAAGGGCCCCAAATCGGTGTCCAGCAACTAGCTTGCCAAAAGAAACATCACTAACTGAATATGGAAGAGAGGTTGATGAGGAATTAAGTTAAACTAGTGGTTGCTTTTGTCTCTTCATTGGTATGTTTTGTCCTGCAATACATCCAACTACTTCTACTGGACCAGTCTGATGTTTTGGAGAAAAAAGTATTGTAAGTTGAACTAATAGAGTAGAGGTTGATATATTAGACCAGGCGGAAAGAGTTCAGACAAGTTTCAAGTAGTGAGTGATTGCACTATTTTGAAGCTGCAGTCATAGTTTACTTTTATCTGATAATTGTTTGCACACACCATGGAGGAGTACACAGTGCCCACAAAAGGCATTCAGTCTTTAAACATATTAAAATTTAATTTGATGTTTTCAGGTCACAGTGACTTAAACAGAGGGAGGAAGTAATCTTTGTACAGTTTATTGTGCTTGCACATAATAGAAGTCTGTCAGGCAAGAGTGATTCTTCTCATTGTGGAAAGAGAAGTCTTTGCTTAAATATTGTGAGGGGTCTTGGCAGCTTACAATTCAAAAAGTGTCAATATTTCAGTATTACCTTTTTTCATTTGGTAATGTTGACCTGCTTAGGTGGATGCTTGATTCTTTCTTGGTTAGATTTCTAGCTGTTGAGAGAGTCACAGATAGATATAAAATGTCCTAACAGAAAAAAGAATTTCTGTGGAAGACTGTAAGATCAAAATCTTGTTAATGTTCTTACTGTGAGACTGTTAAAAATACCACTAAATTGATGAGTAAGTAGCCTGTGATAAATCCTGAAAACATGCCATCTTTTGCAATAACAAAAATATGACATGTCTAGAAGACTGTGGTTCTTCAGCCACATAGTGTTGCTTTATCAGAGTTGATAGTTTTAATCAGTGGAACTTGTCCTCTTAAATCACCTTTTATGAATTTTGAAAAATCTCTCCCTTGTTAGGGGTCTAAATTAAAGTCCTAAATTGAAAAAAACTTAAATTCTTTCCTTTTTTACCCTCTTAGCGAGCACAAAACTTGTTCGGATGCTTCACGGATTAATATCTTTGCATTGTTTACATGGAAGTGGTTTTATTTTGAGGAGCTGGAAAGTTTCATGGAGAAAGGAGAAGTCTGTTGCCTTTTTGCTTATATTCTTAGAAGAAGATCCCAAAAACTGGCTACATAATGATGGGGACTCTTCAGCTCATTAGCCAGTTTGTCTCCGCTTAAGTACATTACCATTAGGTCCAGCATGAGGAGTTGTTTACTAAATCTGTCCTGCTGCGGTTTATTCTTGTTATTTCTTGCCTTGTCTGCAGTGGACATAAAGGATAGTTTATCACTTTTTTTTGGTGGTCTTTGAAGACAATTCTTGGTCTTTTAAGACGCCCTCAGTCTTCTGGCCCTTAGGCTAAATAAACCTTCTACTTCTACAGATCACATTTCTTCAAATGTCTCATCATCCTTGTTGCACTCTTCTTGTCTGGATGCAGTTATCTGCATGATCCTCAAGGGGTACTGCTCAAAACTGGACCTAAGAACGCTGCCAGCGGTGACATATAAATTGTGAATTATTGCTGATGCCTGTTCAAAACAACTAACTGACAATAAGCAGTTGCCTTGTGAAGCCTCAGGCAGAGAAAATGATTACTAATTTCAGCCTAAATTTTAAGTGACTTTAAATTAGGCAGGAGTAACTACTTTCACAGGTAGTTGGCTGTTATGGCTTACAGGTGCTCGGTTAAAAGTGATGAACCTGTCTCAGCTCTGCAGCGTATCAAAATACTGATGTATTATAAGTTGGGGGGGACTTATTTTCACAGTAATTCTGCTTACAGGAAGTTAATGTTCCCCTGTTTTTTTTGTTTGTTTCCAGCTGCAAGATTTGAATTCCCAGAAGCAACAGACGTACACCATTTTGGATCTAATGAAAACCCGAAATATCCTAACTATCACAATTATGTCAGTGATTCTTTGGTAAGCAAGTGTGGTTCAGGAGTATGTAAGCACAAAAGCCGCAAAACAATTAAAAAACCACTCTTTGAACACGAAGGTTTTCTGAAGAAATACCAGGCAAAACCAGCTCAAAAACCAGTGACCTGCTGGCTGAAGCAACAAAACTCTGGTTACGTAGGTTCTTCATTTCAGTAACAGTCTAGAAACACATCTGGATTGTTATTTCTGAGGCAGTCAGGCGTATCCTGAACTGAGCAAGAATCAGATCAGCTGGCAATGATGCGTGGGAATCCTGCCTGATACTGGGCCTTGGGGAATCCTCATCTGACTGTAACAAAGTCTTTTAAGAGGAGTGAGTCATGCCCTGTCCCCCAGTCAGAGAACTGCCGCCCAGGGGTCTGAACGCCGTGATGCCTGACTTACAGGGAGAATCTTCCCATCTCTTTTGTATTGTCTCTTAAAGGGATAAAGCTGCCTTTGAAGTTCTAATCTGAGATTTCCCTAGACTTTCCTGCTCTCTACTCTGTCTACCTGCCATCTTCAGCTTGATTTTGCCCTAGCTGAAGCCACACTTTATGCTCAATTTGATTAAATGGTTGTCATTTTCTTTTACTGGAAATCTCGGTGAAGATGCAATTGCTCAGAAGAGAGAAAACGGAGAGGGTAACTTACAGCCTGCCAGAGCCTATAAAAGTGAGGTTTAATTAGTGCACGTACCTACAGTGTCCTAACCAAGAAGGTCTCTCAAGTGCTTCGGAGCTAATGAAGTCTATTTCCTGCCTTATTGAACAATGCTCCTGTGCTTTAGTGAGGCACAGCCTTGGAGTTCAGTCCACTGGGCTGCCAGTGCGTACAAGCTGATGTGGCTTTTTGGGTCAAAGGATGACTTGGCTAATATTTAAGCCAGACTTCCTTGCCCATCACCAAGCACAGTGCTACAAACACACTGAGAAAGGAACTTGAGCAGAAAACAGCTCAAAAAAGAAAAGTAATGCTGGTTCTTTGCAGAAATGTCAATGCAGTTTCCATATACTGTTGTCCAGTTGCTGACTCTCTTCTTTAATTGGAAGTGGACTAGAGAATTGAGACTGCCCTACTTCTAATCTGCTTGGAGTGGATCAGTAGCGAGTTCCTAGGCACAGCCAATTTTGTGTGTGTGGTTGTAGAAATCAAATGCAAAACCTGTTTGAACAGCATTTCTGGTAGGGCAAAGCGTCTGATTACATACGTGGCAGTATGTAATCCATTCCATATGCTGAAGGGCTTTTTACTACATGATAAATGAAGTTTTATGACAGGCAGAAAGAGTCAAACATGTGCAGTTGACTTACACAATCTTGCCTCCTCTTGCAGAAAAGTATTCAGTTGATTTGGGCAGTTTTTCCACTATTTTTACCTTGCATGTCAGTTGCCTAACCTCCTTGTAATTAATTTCCAAAAATATAAAAGCATCCCGTGCTGACTCACAGCAATGTTTTCCAACCCATAGTATAGTCTGCGTTATTAATTAAAAGATCTCGTAAAAGAAGCTCTGTAAAAGAGGATGGTTGCAGATAGCAGTATATCATCTTTATATACTGCTGAGTGTTTTGTTAATTTTGAGTAAGTAGCAGGCTGATAAACTAATCCCTTTGCTGCATTTGCATCAGGGAGGAGGAAGTTTGGCTTCATGTCACCCTGGGATGTGTAAATACCCCTAAAGTTTTCCTAGAAGATGCGTAACTATACCAGGGTTTGCCAATGTGATAAGCTAAGGCAAACTGCTACTGAAAGTGAGTTCCAGCGAGCACAGTTTTATTGTATATAAAAAGAACTCCTCGGAGCACAGGGCTGGGTGTATTGCACAGCATTGTGGAAAACACAGCATAACTGCTTTTGAGAAGAATAGCTTTAGCTGGCAGGGCACACACAGCAGCGGGGGGGGTTACCCTCAGCTGTATGACTTCGTATCTTCCCAGGTACACTAGGCAACTTATTTTAAGCAGTTGGGCCGTGAAGGCTCTTCCCACGTGAAGTGAGGAGGAGGAAGAACTAATCTTTGATCAGTGATCCACATTGTGCTGTGCAGTGATTTTTGCTCCGGGTTCTGTTATAACATAGATGCTGAAGGAGATGAAGTGCCGAGTGCTCTGTGCCTCACCGTTGCACCTGGACACATCCTGACCCAGTGCCTGTTACTTCCTTGCTTGCCACGTGTTGCTTGTTGGTGAAGCGTAACCCTCTCTTCCCAGCATCTCCCAAGACACGACAGGATTTGTCTCCAAGGCCAGTTGTGTGTTTCCCTTGATCACGTAGAAGCCAGTTCTCATCTGGCAGTGGCACGGTTAAGATGGCAGTATTCCCAGCCGCGCAGCTCTGTCCTGCTACACTGACCAGCCCAGGCACCGAGCCACGCGAACGTGACTTGGATGCTGCCCAGCCAGCTTGGGTCATGGCAGAGAAAGTCCCGGATTGTTTGGGTCTGCCAGGATACCGTACTCCTCCTCTCTGACTTTATACACAAAGCATGGAGGGTAATGACCCTGGAACAATGTTCTCCACCCAGAGCTCCCTGGTAAACATAATGACAAGCTATGGTAGGCCTCAGCAGCAGTAACAGTCAGTAGTCCAAACTTTCAGGCTAAGGCTCTAACTCCTAATAATAGGAACTGCTGTATCACTGCATTGGGAATGATTTATCACTTTTCTCCCAGGGGTGACCTGAAATATGGAGGCGTACATAAGAAGTAGTCATGCTGAGGGAGAGTGGGTGACTAGCAGAGACAAATAAGATGTCTAAAAGTGACAAATAACCAGAGCTTCCTTGCAAGGTCTGAATGAGAGTGGAGTGGACAGTTGCAAAGTCATGCAATGGCATCAGAAATTAAATACGACCACTATAGCTGCTGGACCATCTAGCGCTGGTGGGCTCATAGGCCTGTGCCTCAGCCAGGCTAGCAACAGCTCTGGAGTTACCTAATTGTGTTAATGCTGAATCGGATATTTTTAATTATTTTAAATATGTTTTATTCTTTGAATTCAAGAGCAACTTGAAAGATGAAAAGCATCAGCACCATTTAACTGTTATCTTGCTGTTTCTGAAGTCAGAAATGCATCTGAAGTCAGCTGCATCAGAGGTGAACGAATCTGGCGGATGCTGAATTTGCTTTACACAGTGATTTCCGTGCTTAACAGAGATGTAAAAGAGGTTTATGGCGACCTCAGGAAGAAGAGACATTTGTCTGATCCTGTTACTCTGCTTCTTTCAGGATGATAATCTCTGTTGGTTATTTTGGACTTTCTCTTGACACACCTAACTTGCATGGAGATGTCTATGTGAACTGCTTCCTCTCGGCAGTGATTGAAGTTCCAGCCTACATTATTTCCTGGCTGCTGCTTCGAAATCTCCCTCGACGGTATTCAATGGCTGCTGCGTTATTCTTGGGAGGCTGTGTTCTTCTCTTCATTCAGCTGGTGCCTTCACGTATGGAATCGTTAGTTGATCTCAAATATGTATGATAGGTGAAGTGCAGTAGCGTGCATTGGGCAGATAAGGAGGCAAAGTGTCCTGGGGGGACTAAATACAGATACTCATTCCTTATCTTTGCCCCTCTTCCTTGGTTCTCAGTGCTGCTGCACAGGGTGCTCACACAACACGTCACTTCAGATACATTTTTAAAGGCGGGTCATTGGCTTCGTGATCTGTTGGGATCAGCTCTGTAGTCCGGTTTTGCCTTAACATACATCCCTGGCAAGGTGTCCTGGTAAGGTCCAAGTGTAAAACTAGGACTAGACCAACCAGAATTTGGTAAGCGGAGGTTACCAAGAGGCTGCAGAACTTACATCCCAAACAACTGTAAATGACTGTCTCTTTATGGCTTGTTTAAACAGTTATATTTGAGGGAGTCATTGTGGAAGTATTTTTGATAAGCAAAAACGCTTGTACTGAAGTAGTGTTGATAGTTAAAATAATGTTTGGCAACTGGAAAGGAGGGCAAAATAACATTTATTGGATATCAAACCATATGTATCTTTAGGCCAGTTAGATTAAGAGGGTTATGGACTCTTACTGGTAACGGTGTTGAATATGATGAGGGGGTGTTGTTGCTTAGCACTTGTTTACATATCAAAGAATAAACAAAAGAGAATGCCCAAGAAGTGCCTTATTTTATACAGGCAATACGTGTTGCATTCTCTTTCTCCAGTCCTTTGAGTCAATTGGACACTGATACGATCTGTTTTGATTTTCAAATCTAACTGTCCCAAGTAAAGTCAGCCCGGCTTCCTATAATTAAATTACTGACTTGTAGCTAGGAATGTTAATGAAAAACCAGAGCAGGAAACAAAAAATAAGTTGTTTCAAATGTTTAACTTTGTTCACATTATTAAAAAGGGGTATATGGCATTGTTTGCAATAGCAGGGATCTGGCCCCTGAAATCTGAGAGGACCTCTCCAGTTCTTGTTCTCTTCTCCTTATGTTTTACTTGGCAGGAAGCCCCATTCTCAAGGAAATGAAAATGTTGAGTCCTAGTAATTTAAAAATAAGTAAGTAAATAAAAAATGTTGCCCATGCTTGTAGACATGTACAGAGAAAAAAAGACACTAGATACTGGAATTAATTAGGCAGGAGTTATACAAACACAATGGAATTAAGAGATACCATGAATTGTCAGAGCTTTATTGAAATCCTTACTGTGTTTTGATTTCAGATATTCGTGCGCTATCTATTCTACTAGTGATGTTAGGGAAATTTGGGATCACATCTGCCTTTTCAATGGTTTATGTTTACACGGCTGAGCTCTACCCAACGGTAGTGAGAAACATGGGAGTTGGAGCAAGTTCCATGGCCTCTAGACTGGGCAGCATCCTCTCGCCTTACTTCGTTTACCTCGGTAAGTTAACTCATCTGTGCCTGCACTGGGGAGGTGCCGGCGGGTGGAAAGCAATGCTTTTTACCCAGATCAGTGTCCTGCCTCTGTGGGTCATTGGGATTTTGTGACTGTTCTTAAAGGTTTCCAGATCTAGGTGTCTGGTGAAACTGCAGGTGAAGATGGGGTCTCAACATCTCTGAGCAATAGTCATAACGTAGAGAAATTGTGTTTCATGTCCTGTTGAAGAGATGCTCTGAAGACTCACAGTCTTATTGACTCAATAGGGACAGCTCTTACAACTATTGTTTCCCAGCCTCTTGAGTTCCTAAAACCACATTTAAAACAGCATATGCCTTGAGTGCCAGACTGTGAGGGGGTTTGGTTTGTTTGCTTTTTACTGAAAGCATAAATCTTGCATGGATAAAGCTCTGCACCTAGGTACAAACATGATCAGAGACTTAAAGCTGATGCTAGCTTTTTTGTGTGTGTGTGTGTATTCTGCCAGGTGCCTATGATCGATTCCTGCCTTACATCCTGATGGGGAGCCTGACCGTGCTATCAGGAATTCTGACTTTATTTCTGCCAGAAAGCTATGGTATGCCTCTTCCAGACACAATTGAGCAAATGCTGTTGGTGAAAGGGTAAGTGTCACCTTCTGATCTTAACACATCTGTTCTCTATTCTGAGAAGAGGATTGGACTTGCCTAGGTATTGTCAGAGGGAGGGGCCGGTTTCGGTAGTGTGGTTAGTGCTCTGTTGAAGATGTAAAAGCTTGACTGGAATCCTGGTCCCGCTTCCTAAGTGTGTATGTTCGTATGTACATATCTCGTCTCCAAATTTATGATTTTATTCTGAGGACTGAATAAAAGTATCGATGAGGAATGTATTTGTAAAAGTGTATTGCTTTATATAGTTGCTTTTAAAGGTATGGGATTTGTGGATTATAATCTATCTTTCTAGGTTCTGAAAGTCATGTAAGTACTGGTGAAGGGCTGAACTCTTCCAATTCGGTCCAACTGACCTAAAAGGGTGTTGAGAGCATTTGGCCTTTTGCCCCGGCTCTGGTTGAAGATGGCACGTAGCATACACCTGGTGTAAGAAGGGCACCTGTCCAACTGAAGCCAACAGGATATTAAAATTAGGAGGCTGTAATGTCAAGTAGGGCTCAGGATATCAAAGATTTTTTTCTCTGTTCTCATACATTTTTTAAGTTATTTTCTTTTTTCTTTCTTTTTTTTTTTTTCTTTCTTTTCTCCCAGATTAGAATACAGGCCTGCATCTAGTAGCGCAAGGGATTCCAAGGAGGAAGAAGAAAATCCAGAGATTTTTAAAAGCACAGCTTTTTGATGGAACTTCTGTGTACTTCCTGGTGGACTGAAAGTTAAATGGACTTTTCCTCTAATATTCGTTCTAGGAAGGGCTAGTGGCAACACTTTTGTTTCCTGTAATTTTAACCTTATTTATTAATTTAAACACTGTGTTCCGTACATTCTCTTTTTATATGAACATAAATACTGTATAGCCTTCAATGAGATTTTTCAGCCACAGTTGTTTTAATGCAGTAGTACAATGGAACAGTATCTGATCAATCCTTCGTAACTTTAAGCATATAGTTCAGCTGAAAGATACTTGAAAATGAGTTCAAGGGCTGGCAAGGGTACCTGATTCCTCAGTGGACCTTCTCCAGAGGTAATGCACATCAAGAAGTAAAGATTGCCAGAAAAAACTGCTAATTGGGTTTGATTCCTTGACTTCTGTCTCTGGACAGGAAACTTATTTATTATAGTGAAGGTTATGAGAACGTTCTTCTCTGCGGTCTTACTCAAATTACTTTGCACATGCTGAATTTGTTACCAAATTCAGAAAGATGCAAAGAAAGATTTTGAGAATTAATCCTAACTTGATATGTTTTAACTCAACATAGACTGAAAGGATTGTCTTGCACAAAATATTTGTAGCACTAAAGTTTTGCTCACAAAATTCACTTGATTCCAATGCTGGTTTTCAACGGCACCTGTATGGTGAAGTTGTTTATATCTGACCCTGGATGTGGCCTGCTTCCAGGCCGTATTTATTTTTAAAGTTGCAGAAGGTTTCATCTGTATGTGGAGGGAGCGGTGTTAGTTTGGGGTTCTTCCATTTCGATGTGTGTTGGAAGTTTTATGTCTCAATTGTTTCAACGTCTTCTGTGCAACTTGGGTGATGGAAACAATTCTGCTGTCTTTGTTCTGTGGTTTTCACACACGTCCTCATACACACGCACACAATTAATATATTAAGAGCTAAATTTTTGTGTTAATCTATGCCACTGCATTGACCTCATGGTGGAATGTACTGAGAACAAAATTCAGTATATATTTCTCAAGTGCCAACTGTACGATTGCTATGAGGGCTGTTATTTTACTTAATTCATGTAATCAGTGAATTGTTTTCAAATTGTTCTTAAAAAAAACCCCAAAACCTTGTTGACAGTCTGCCAAGAAATTGTTCCTTGGGTCACAGAAGCACCCTCGGCATTACCTGTGTTTCTTTGAGTGTACATAGAGAGTATATATTTAGCCTCATTTTGTGCTGTTCTGATCGTGCATTATGTTATACTTTGACAGATGTGAGTGGTGAAAGATTTCTCTCTTGTGGCACTTGCTTGTGTGTGTTCTGTCTTGTGGAGACTTAATAAACAGAACCTCAACCTTTGTAGCCAAAGCCGTTAGGGGCCTTACTCTCTGCTGCGGCAGCTGGTCATGGAAGTTTTGCATTTTCCTACTGTATTTAAATACATAGATGGCATCGGCTGATGGCAGTCTTTCGTTAAACAATACCCTGTGTTCTGTCCCTGATAACCAGCTCCAGTAGTCAGACTGGTGCGTGCCCTCCAGACTGCTTGTCTTAAAAACAAGGAAGTAGAAAAAACTGTATAGACTATAGTGGTGTGGTTTGGTTTGGTTTGGTTTTAAACTCTTCCTACCAGTGTCTTGAGCTTCAGGGTTTGTTCCGCTTTCCCTGCGTTTTCTCACCTACCTGTTTAGTGTTTTACTTTCTGGATGCAGCAGGAAGTTGGCCAATGTCACCGGGTCAGAGAATGATACAGAGAAACGTCGTTTTGTCGTGTTGTCAGTTCTTCCGAGGAGAGAAATCCCAACATTTGGGCAGGTTCAGTGTCACTCCAGTTTAATAGGTTGACATGCCCATGGCAGGCGGTTTTAAAATGCAGCGTATGATTCAAAGCTAGTGTGAAAATAGAGAATCTGGATTTTGCAAGCTGCTCTGCACATCGTATAATAGCCTTGACATGAGCAACTACATGACAGGAGAAGGCATGTAACAGCCAGTCTCCCTTGCCCACAAGACATGATACAATTTGTCAGGCTTACCACCTTTTTTGAAATATTCATTGCAATATGGTCTTCAGAATACGTTCTAAAAGTTGGTACAGATATTTTTCTTTGTAAACCTAATTTCTAGGCAGTGGAACATTTAGAAGCAGCTTCTTTTCTGTGTGTTGTAGAATTATTATCTGATAACCGCAGGAATCTGAGGCAAAAGACATTTAGCTGCAACTTCCTTGTAATGAATTTACCAGTGTAAACAACCGTGTTCCGTAAGTCTCTTCTGTAAACTGTTCCAGAAAATATCCTGAAATGTAAGATACGTGTTTGCCTGATACACGATCTAGTATGAAAATTCCTGTCTTGAAGCGCAGAGTCCATTTAACGTCCGATTTAGCTGCAGTTTCTTACCCACTGTTTTATCCAGGTATGTGCCTTGACAGTGAGACTTTTGTTCTTGAATATTTAAATATTCTGATACTTACTAACGGGTTTTTTGTGGTTTGTTTTTTTGGTTGTTTTTTTTTTTAACCACCCAAATTGGGGAATTTCCTGGGTATGCCTAATAGTACAAAACACAATGGCAAACTCTTTTTGTCAAAAAACCCCTTTTTTTTTTCCTTGTTCATCTTTTTTAAAAACAAAAATTATGAGTCATATTTAATACAGCATCCTGGGTTATTTTGTATTTACTTTTTTATTCTACTTTTCTCAAGTTTATCTCTAAAACAAATAGCTTGTTCTAGTGGGTAGGCAGGCTCCAGCTAATACCTATTGCCAAAAGAAATTGAGGGAATATTTTAATATAGGTGGCTGATCCGATCTGTGCAAATAAGAAGTAGATGAGAGGAACTGACCCAGTTGTTGGCAAATCGTAGAGTGGCATCAGTGCTGGCAACAGGTGAGATTTGCAGCACTGAGTGTGGCTACGGATATACCCGCAGAATAAAGCGCTTGTGATGTTCGTGCTCCACAGTCTGTATTCATTAGATTCTCTGACTCTGCTGACGGTGAATTTAATGCTGACATGAGCATCATTTAGTATTTCATGTTTCAGAAGCAGGAAACTTTGGATGACTTCTGACACTGTTTTTGTTAAGAGGTGTGAAGACCTCCTCCCCGGTTTCCAAGTTGGAAGAAGAACGCGTGGGGAGGTGGTGCGTTGCCCAGGGAGTTGGACTGCAGTAAGTCAAGCCAAGGACTGGGTTTTGAATGCTTAATCATATACTTTTACTTGCACAACCCCTTCATAGTTGTACACGAAACTGCCTTCAGCGTGCCACCTGTGAGGTATTATTGAACATTTCCACTGTGCACCTAACTACATTGTAAAAATACTGGTTTTTTTCAGAGAACCTTCATTTTGAGATATGATGATGCTAATACTGTATTGCTGATCTCATGGAATTCGATATTAAGTTGAGTTACGCCCATCTCCGCTTTGCAGTCGGTTCCATTTTATAGTCTTACCCAGAGGGGCTCTTCTTTTTTTAACGCTCTCCAGGGGCCTACGCACATGAGCACAGTAAGCATGTGAGGAAACTGATGGGACTGTCTTTGTGAATAAATTTGTATTTCAGTATTTGTAGAACAGAACCTTAATCTTGGCAGTTGTAAACGGTTTTCTTAAAACATAGAATCGGCTCAGGCACCATAATGCCTTGCTTACAAATGCCTTTGGAGGTACTTGAAACTACTAACGGCCACAGCCTTTTATATAGAAAGATAAAGACATTTCTTCTAAGAATGTAAATATTCCTAGCTGTAGCTAAATTGATTCTTACCCTAGTTTTTTATAGAAAAATGCTTATTTGTAACATTCAGAATAAAATCATATCTGGAATAATCTTTAAAATGAAGTATTCTTATAATTTTTTTACATCTTCATGTTTTAATGTGTTATTTGTATAACAGAGCTACTTTTTTTTTGTGGTCTTGTAGGCTTTACCTTGATTAATCTTGTATTATATATAAAAACTGTTTTCCATAATTTTTTTTTCTAAATACTTGTTCTAAGCAGAGAGGTGGTCTTCATAACTTAAGCATTGTCTGTGGCTGCTGCCCATGGAAGAGGTGAATGGGACATGGGTGCTGGAGCAGCAGTGTGGGCACTTGCTTCCTCTCCTCCCTGCGGAGAGTGATCTGCTGAAAGGTCGGCTTGTGGGTCCTGTTGTCATGGAGCATTTTCCAAATGTCAGCAACACAGAGAACCAGTGATTCAACACTTATTTAGAAATGACAGGTTATTGAAAAATTGCAAGGAGTTTCTCTAAGGTGCTACTTAAATACTGGTAGCAAAACGGTATGGGAGTCTTCACGTGGCCCGAGACAACAAGCCATGCAAACATCCTTGCTAGATTCAGTCTCTGGGGTTTTGTGGGGTTCCCCCCACCCATGCTACGTTAAGCTGTATGCTTGTGGATAAGCAGAAGTACCACTGGCAAGGTCAGCTGAGTTTGACATACTAGCAGGTTTAAGAAACAGTTTAGGCACTCTATCATTGCCTGTTTTTTCTTAATCAGTAATTAGCATTTGGCCCATCTTGTACGTTGTACACACAGGCCTGGTCTGTCTGTAAAAAATCTTTGCCCATCTTGTGAAGAAATAGCTCCTCTGAGTTTGCACCAACCTCCATAAACTATCTTTAAAAGCTGGGTCACTTCTATTTTTAATACATTTTCTTACTTCCTTTTAAATAAATGCAGTAAACCAGTAAGGAAGTATGAAGGTGAGATAACAGGGCAGCAGGAATTTACTTAAGATGTTTACAGAACTAAATACTTGGCCGATTGTCTATAAATAAACCCTTGCTGGCTGTAGCCTGAATTGTTAATTTTAACCCTTCCGGGAGGGGTGGAGGCAAGGCTGGCAGAAAGGGAGAAGAACCCCTTATCTAGCAGCAGGTGGGTTGGAGAGACCCTTCCCAGTTTGCTTTCAAGAAACCCACCCCTGTCTGAAAGGAGCACCAAGGCTGGGAGGCGAGGGCAGGCATTCCTCTCGGACAGGAGTAGGGTGCAGCAGTGTTGGCCCTGGGCAGCGCAGGGGATGAGATTCCCCCTGTGGCAATGTGTGAAAGCTTGGGTGTGGGTTGTTTTGTTTTTTTATTCTTTAAAATAAGCGAAGCAGTGCAGATGTGTAGCACAGAAATCTTGAGATGTGAAGAGAAGTGGATACCTGTAAGACAAAGCTCCTATGCTGTAGAAGAGATCTGACTTTTATTTCAGAGGGTCACAAGCGTCTCTGCGTGGTGTTCACAGCTCTGTGTCTCCTGTGAGGAAGAGGCTGCCCTGAGCAGCTGTGATAGCAGAGGGAATAACACACTTTGCTCTCCTGTATTTGGAGAAGTCCAGAACCATGACTCGGGTAAAGCAGGACTCCAGTTTTTGCGAGGAGTTTATGAATCACGAAGTACACCCACTTCCCTCTCTCCACATCCATCAGTCTAAATAATTCTTCCCAAGTTCCCTATTTCCCCTTCAATTCTGTCAAGGATAAAAGAAGAGTCATCACAGAATCATTAAGGTTGGAAAAGACCTGTAAGATCATCAAGTCCCACCATGCCCACTAAACCATGTCCCGCAGTGCCACGGCCACACGTTCCTTGAACCCCTCCAGGGATGGTGACTCCACCACCTCCCTGGGCAGCCTCTGCCAGTGCTTCACTGCTCTCTCAGGAAAGACATTTTTCCTCATATCCAGCCTGAACCTCCCCTGGCACAACTTGAGGCCATTTCCTCTTGTCCTGTCACTTGTCACTTGGGAGAAGAGACCAACACCCACCTCACCACAACCCCCTTTCAGGCAGTTGTAGAGAGCGATGAGGTCTCCCCTCACCTCCTCTTCTCCAGATGGAACAACCCCAGCTCCCTCAGCCGCTCCTCATCAGACTTGTGCTCCAGACCCCTCACCAGAAATCTGAGCTGTGCACCAGGTGCCACTGGGAGATCTTTTGGCAGCCAGGAGCAGATCCTGGGCCAGGGTCTGAAACTTTACAAAGCCGAGTGCCGGGACTAACCCCAGCCCTGAGGCGTGTGTGTCCAGGTATTGCAGCGGCAAGCGGTGGCCTAAGTAACTGGGTGGCTGGTTCCTGTGACTCACGTTTCAAATACGGTTTAGCTAACTGAAGGTTCGGTAGGTCTCCCCAGTAGCTAGAATTCAGGTAACGAGTCACCTTTGAAGCAGTGCCTTGGATTCCCCGATCACTTAAGCTCTTCTTGGAATCCAGTGTAGTCCACGGGACGCTATACTGGGACTGGGAGCTCTGGGGCTGCTTCCTTGGGAAGTTCCTCTCATTTCCCACAGCTGGTTTTGCACCTGCAAAATAAGGATCATGATTCTGCAAGTTTATAAAACATCTGAGGAGGGTAAGGTATTGCTGCTTCACCAAATACCAGTCTCCTCCTTTTATTTAACCCGGTTGCGACAGATTTTAGATATACATCCTAGAATCTATTTGCAGCGCTGTTAGTGTGAGGTTTCGTTGTTTAACAGCCAGCCCGATGTCTCTTGGACTGTTGTGTAAGGGGTTGCTGTGTACATCCAAATAGCAACAGTCCCGCAGGCCCCCAGGCGCCCATCGGCTGAGACCCAGACCGCCGCCAGCAGCACTTGTGCAATCATGACTTGCTGCCTGGGATCCAAGGCCGAGCCCTCCCCTTGGTATTCCCCTCCCTCGCAAAAAAATCAAGAAAACAAACCAAAACCCTTCTAAGAATGTAAAATCCTTGGTGCCTCTACCAGCCTGTGCACTGGGGTGTTTCTTAGGTTTGGAGTCGTTCTGTGCGGGGCCTGCGAGTGGCATTCTGCAAATCCCCGTGTGGAAACAAGCGCTTCTGAGAAGATTGAAAAACCCCGAAACCAGAGGCTGTGCTCTGCTGAGCCGGTGCAGTTTCTGGGGACGGGTGTCCACAGCTGTAGGGAGACCTTTTGCCTGCCTCACTTGCACCATGTAACCTCTTTCGCTAGCAGACCTTGCCTCCGTCACTCGCCTCTTTGCCTGCCTTCTAAAAACCTGCAAGTGTACCTGCTGCTAGCTCCTATGTTAGCTTTACTTCGAGGCAAGGTAAATAATAAGAGCGATAAGCAGAAAATGCCCAAGAACACCGGGGAACTGATAAAATTCCTGAAGAAAATCGCACGCAGTCATTAAGTGAGCGTTCCCCATAGCAGCAGCTTGCCTCCTGGAGCGCGCGGCCGTGCGGGAGGACTGAAGCGGAAGAGCTGAGGAGGAGGTTTGTCATTCCTGCTAGCTGCTCGTGAAAGCCCCGGCTCTCCTCCCCTCGGCCGTGGCCATGTCACGGGGGGGGGAAGCTCTTTCCTTCTTGGGTCCCTGCTGGGAGTGAGGCATCTCGAGGCGTCTTAATTGTGACCATCTGGAGGGTTCTTTGACCCTGGGGGGGAACCAAATTAATTTCCTTTTGGTTTATTCATTAATTGTCCTTAGCCATCAGAAATCTTACGGCTCTGACAGCTTTTTCCAAGCTACCAGAGTTCACACAGCTCCTGCTTACAATTGCAGAGAGGGGTTAGTGAGAAGGAGCTCTCCTCTGTTACGAGGCTGCTTGCATAGAATCGTAGAATAGTTTAGGTTGGAAAAGACCTTTCAGATCATCAAGTCCAACCGTTAACCCAACACTGCCAAGTCCCCCACTGAACCATGTCCCCGAGCGCCTCATCCGCATGGCTTTTAAATACCTCCAGGGATGGTGACTCCACCACCTCCCCGGGCAGCCTGTTCCCCTGAAGGCGGTCGCTCCCTGCGCCCCAGGTGCCTCTATTCCAGGTCCCAAATGGTGAATCACCTCGCAGGGGCCGGCGCGGTCCCGTCTACAGGGACTCCGGTCTCTTCGGGAAGAGCTAAGGGACCTCTCTGCGGTGCCAGGGGATCGCCGCCCGTGGGCAGCTCGGGAAGAAAGCAACCCGTGTGCCATGGGGGTGAGGAGTCGCTTTGACCCCCGGCCCCCCCGGGCTGCTCCCCGCCCCGGCTCCCCCCGGCCCTGCGGCTCGGGCCCGGCGGGCTGCGGGGGCCGAGCCGTGCCCCCCAGCCCCTTCCCCGGAGGGCGGCCGGCAGCCGGGGCCGCCCCTCCTCCGCGGGGAAAGGGAAAGCGAAAGCGCAGCGCGGTGCCACTGCGGAGCGGGGCCGCGGCGGGGCTGAGCGGGGGGCGGCGGGCGCTCGGCCGGCACCGCGCCCCGGAGCACCCCCCGGAGCATCCTCCCCCGGAGCACCTCCCTGGAGCAACCCCCGGAGCATCCTCCCCCGGAGCATCCTCCCCCGGAGCACCCCTCCGGAGCACCCCCCGGAGCATCCTGTCCCGGAGCACCCCCCCGGAGCAACCCCCGGAGCACCCCCCGGAGCATCCTCCCCCGGAGCACCCCCCGCCGGAGCGCACCCCCCGGAGCCCCCCCGGGGAGGTAAGCGGTGCCGTTCGCCGGGCCCCGGGCATCCCCCGCGGGCTCGGGGCAGGGGGGAGCCGGGGGCGGACGCCACCCCGGGGGCCGGCGCTGCGGGGAGGGGAGCGGAGGGTCGGGATGCCCCGGGAAGGGGCTGCGCGTGCCCGGGGAGCGGGGCCGGGCGCCTGTGGGTCTATAGGGACCTGCCCGCAGCGGGCGGGGGCCGGGGCAGGGCGGGTTTCGCGGCGGGGGACGGAGGGGAGCTGCCGGCCCCGGCGCCCTTCTCGGCCCCTCAGTGCTCCCCTCCTCTGCCCTGGGCAGGGCCGAGCGGGGGGACGAGACGGTGATGAAGTCTCCCCCGCGTCCCCCCCGCTGCCTCCGCCCGGCGCTGCCGGGGTCCCCAGGCTCCTGCACCCCAAGGGCCTGCTTTTCCGGCTGCTGGGAGCTCCTGCTGAGCATGGCACCTGTGAAAATCTGACCTTTAAATTCTCATTTGGGGAGTTTTCTCGCGCACGTGTGTTGTGATCCCAGAGATAACGGGTTTCCACAGTGGATGAGCCGGGCACTGCTGCCCGTCGCTCAGGTCATTCAGTTTATCCCACTGCACGTTCCTGTTTTCATGTTTCCAGTTGCTTATAACTCTGCTAACTTTAGTTATTTGAGCTGAAAATGTTCCGTCCTGGATGTCCGCCTCAGCTTGGCTTTCATTTCTGTATTTATTTATTTTATTCCAGCCAAGCGGGAGGCAAGGACTGACCCTTGTCTCTCGGATGGCCGTAGTTCTGGTGACCTTTCCTTGGAGCAGCGCTGCCCGCCCAGCCTCCCGCTCTGCTCCCAGCAAGGAATTTACATCTGGGAAGGGAGAACGGATTTTGTAAAGGTCTGTTGCCCAAATATAAGCTGATTTACACAAATTATAGTAAACCATAAGCTTAGTTTCCTTCTGGCCTATGTCAGGTCAAGTACTAATTGTAGCTCTGGTGCGCAGTGCTGCTGGCGGTGCCGCAGCGGGAAGGATAGCTTAGGTCAGGACCCTGAAAGGTGAGAAATAAATGGGGGTTTAGAGGAGACCAGTGGAACTGTGCGACCTGGGGGCTGGGATAGGGGGGTAAGGCTGAGGCTAGGCTAGGCTAAGACCAGACTGAGAGCTGCTGAGGACGGAGACCAGTGGGGACAGGGTCCCCTCGCAGGCAGCCGCTGCCGGAGCTGGGTGCCCCAGGCTTTACCCTGGCCTTTGGCAGGTCGGTTTGTTCCTCTAGCAACAGCTCTCCCTCTGAGAACAGAGCCCTCAACATGTCGAACAGCTCAGGCCACGCTCGGGACTTTTGCCTTTCCCCAGCCCAGCTGTAGGTTAGTGAAGAGACAGTAACGCCCTTCTCCTTCCCCCGCCAAGGGCGGTTGGAGCAAGCAAAAACGGGTGCTGCAGCTGGGGAGGCAACCCCCTTCACCACCCAGCGAACGTGTTTGGGAAGGCTGTCTGCATTCAGCCAATATTCGCGCCGTGGGCTGGCTGTCAGCGTGCGCTCACGTTTGCTTATTTTTAAACCGAGGGCATGTGCTGACCCCAGGTGTGCGCCTGGCCCCGGGTACCCTGCAGGCACTGAGCCAGGCTGCGGGGTCGGGTACGTGCTTCAGGCCACCGCGGAGCGAAGGTTGCTCTGGCATCCCTCTCCCAGGCTTGTGTGTTGTGCCCAGGAGTTGGGATGGAGGGAGCTGTGGCCAGGAGCCGGGATGGAGGGAGCTCTGGGAGCGGAGGCTGGAGGAGGCAGCTGTCTCCAGAACCCGACCTGCTAACAGAGCCGGCAGTGGTGATGGTGCAGGCAGGAGCAGCAGCCGAGGAGATGTTCTTTCAGAAGTGCTTGGAGCATCTCAGAGCTGAGAGAGCTGAGCTTTGGATATGTAAAGTGCTTCTTGATGTCATTTGAAAATTAGGTCTGTAGGTTGGTCACTAGAACGGCAGCATTCTTGTCACTGCTCTGTCTCAGCCCAAGAAGTGAGACCGCGAGGCCAAGCCCTGGAATCACACAATAAGTATTCTGGCAACGTCCTGCGGAAGAGCTGGTGAGATGACGCGGTTTGTCCTCAGAGCAGGGTTTTACCAGCACAGGGAAAATGCCAGGCTCGAGCAATGCGGAGAAACGCTGCAGAGCGAGCGGGCACCATTCACCTGCTGATGGGAATGAGGCAGGGGACAACAGACGTGCATTTATGTTGCCCGAGTGTCCTGTAACGATGCGAGTTGGGGATTTCAGAGTCTGAGTTCATGACCGTGGTCCTGTTGCTTCTCCATCGAGACATTGCTCCCAGAGCGCTCGAGCCCATTACGATTCTGTACCTGGAGATACAAATTCATCACTGGTAAAACTGTGTGAGCTCTAACACAACTAAACATTGGATGAATTTGGCCCACAGGTTCTTGTTCAGCTTATCGGGTCTTGAAAATGGGCACCAGTTTATGGAACTGGGGAGCTGAGCGCTCTGCGCTGCACTGGGATCAGGGGACAGTGGTGGATATCTGAATCTTCAGCTCCAGCTCTGTCAGGGAGCATCCTTCTTCCACTTCTCCCCCGGGAACGAGCCCAGCCTCGCTGTCTTTCTTACCCTTACTGTGTTTATAACAGCGATATTATCAGAGCTTTTAAAATTGCACTCGGGAGGCAGGGGGGTGCCCCGTGGGACGCGGCAGGCGCGGGACCACGGCTGTTGCTTCAGCCTCTGTTCGACCGGTGTTGAAAGCACCCGGGTGCCAGAGCCCTTTCTTATCTTCTGCTTTCCACTTTGCAAACAAGCCACAGACTAGGCTGCTTTCATGATTCGCTTGCTGCTGCAAAGCAAATAGTGCTCAGCGCTTGTGCTGATACACACATAAAACAAGAGGCTCTATTTCTGCTTTTTGCATTAAGGTGTAGATTTTATATGTAATAATTCGACTGGCTTACTAAGAAAAGCCTTCAAAGCAGAAATGTTTATCCAAAACTGTAGCTGCTAGCTCACCAGCATGGCCAATGTGCTCAGAGCAAGGTCCATCCCGGCCGGCAGCCTGCGAGGCGGCTGGGCAGGAGTGCCAGGCTGGGCTGGAGGGAGGGTGCTTGCCGGGGCGCCTCCAAAACCAGTCCCCTGCAGCCAGCAGACCCCCTGGGGATTTCTCCTGGTCTCTCCATGCAGCCTGGGGAAGAGCAGGGGTTCGGCGCGGTGCTCCCAAGGCCGGTCCTCTCTCTCAGCTGCACTGCAGGGCATGTTTCTTCTCAGCCGCGGGAAGAGAAAGCCAGGAAAGCTGCGGGCTTGCGTGGCTGCCAGCCGCTGGCGTGCGGAGCTCTGCTCTGCAGAGCAGGAATACAGCACGGTGGTGGGAGGGATAGGGTTGGGTTTGCAGGGGGTCCACCACTCCCAAGCAGAAGGAGCGGGGCTTGTGCAGGGGCAGCATCTCCCACCGCAGAGCTGGGGCAGGACGGGGCGAGGCTCGTGGGCAGCACCCAGCAAGACAGGCAGGGGTCTGGCGTCTCCCTGATGCCAGGCTCCCCAAAGCCTTGGAGGGCCCAGGAGATGCTTTTGGCTGGGACCTCATGATCCCAATGCCTGGAAAAGGGGAAAACCCGGCACTGGTGAAGGATCACTGTCCCCTGCGGCTCCCTGGGAGCTCCCAGCCACTGCCCCCCCAACTCAGCAGCCAGCTGGAGGGACTCTGGAGGTGTCCTCATGGCTCACCCGCTCTCTGCCTCTGGAGCGATGCATCTCCGTGGGTGGCTGAAGAAATTCTGGCTCCTCTGAGCTGCCGCTGCCCTGCCCCCTGTGCTGCCCTGATCCTGACCGAGCCAGGTCTCGGCGGTCCAGAAAGCTTCAATAAGGACCTTTACGTGAGCTGCCAAAGCTGTTGTGCTCTGCAGCGTGTCCCCTCCTGGTGCTGCTCTCTGCCTCCGCACCTCGACTGCTTCGACTTCCACTTTCGTCTGAAGCCAAGTGTGTTACACTCCACTGACGGAGTCTCTGCTGCCTATAAACGCAGCCTAAAGTAGCCGGTTTAGACCGAGGCATCCGCGCTGAGTCAGGCATGTCCCAAACTATGTGACCGAAGGCAGCGCGTGGCCACGGCTCCTCTCTTGGATGCCTGGGACACGTTTAGCTGCGTTCTTGGGACCGGCTGTAAGAGGGAAGGTTTCCTGCGAACGGACATGGGTGGAGGGATTAGTGTGGGATAACACGCTCTCTGCTCAGGCTTTCGGCCGCTCCTCGGCACCTTCTGCAAGAACCGCGGCTGGGCTGGGGGTTCCCAGCTGGTGCGATGCACGGGGTGGGGGGGTCAGAGCCCCCGCTGGCCCCAGCCCCATTTCCAGTGCTCCCGCTGCAGGTAAATGCGTTTCTTCGGAGGAATTCCCTTCTGGCCTGGGACTTCGTGGGGAGGCCCATGTGAGGTGAGGCTGGAAGGAGAGGACGCGGGAGGGACGTCCCGGCTGCGTGTTCCTCTGGGGACTGCAGAGGGCAGTGGCACCCACGAGAAGTGCGGGTGGCCCTGGGTGCTGGCTGGAGGGGCTGCCCCCGAGCAGCTCCTGGCAGCTGGGTGGGAGCCCTGGGGTGGTGCTGGGCGGCAACGCGGGTCGCTGCATCCCTCGCTGGGCTCCGTCTTTCTGCTTGGATTGCCGTGCTCTGCAGCGTCTCTGCAAGTTACTGCACGTGCTGGTGGTTCGCTGCGGGCTCCCAGGGCTGCCCTGGTGTCCCAGCCTCTGGGCTGCCGTCCCTCTCTGCCAAGGCAGTGGGGAACATCCACTCAAGACAGGACATAAGTGACCACCTCCGTGATGCTTCCCTTCACCACCTCTGTGATGATTCCCTTCACCACCTCCATGATGCTTCCCTTGCTGCCCTGATGGCGAACATGGTCCGCTGTCCACCGCAATGAGAAACAGCTGCGGTCAAGATCAGCACTGCTAGAACGGCGACGTGGACTAAGTGCAGTGCACTCTTCCCTCCTGCCCTCTCTTTCCATCCCCCAGTGGGATTACTGGAGCCAGCTCCGCTGGGAAGGAGCCTCCGAATGCCTGAAGCAAGGCGCGGGTTAGGACAGTTGCAGAGCACACACAGCGCCCGTCCTGCCCCACCCCAGCATCTCCCCACCCAAGACGAGGGGTCTGGCAGCCGGTTGGGCTCTCTTTGCAGGTGCTGGTTGCTCATGCAGAAATAAGACGGGGAGCAGCAGCTGCCCTCTGCCTGGGCAGGGTGGGAGGGCGAGGACGTGGAGCCTGTGGAGCACAAACGTGCAGAGTTTTCTGGGGTGAGGTTTAGAGGCGGAGAGACTGGAAGATGCTCTAAGTGCAACGAGGGAGGCCCTGCAGTCATGCAGTCCATGTGGTCTCGGACCTTGGAGACACCCACCATCATCTGTCGCTTCATGGTAGCCTCCACATCCGCATCTGGAGGAAGGGTTTGAAGGAGGAGCTGAGCTAGGAGACCGCAACATATGCTGCTTGTGGGGGGCTTGGACACTCTGAAGAGCTTCCAGATCCTGAGGAGTCCTGGGAGAAGATCAGCAGCTCCGAGAGGTCTTGGAGGAAGATCTCGGGTTGAGGGTAGAGAGCTGCTGGTCCTATCAGAGCTGTCAGGAAGAAATGAATGCACTGAGTTCAGTTTTACCCATCTGCGATCAAAATCCTGTGCCAGAGCTTTGCCTTGAGCACTTGGAAGAGCATGTGGTTTACTGCCAGTCTCTTTGCCCTTCTCTGCACTTCCTTTTACTCATCTCCTTTTCTCTCGCCTGCTGGAAGTGCAGCTTGCAGGTGTCACTCTTCCTCAACAGAGTGTTTCTCTGTTCGTATTTAATCCCAACAACTGCTGCACACAATAGCCGCGCTGTCTGCCATCCTCCCTCAGCCCCTGCCAAGCTTGTGCCCACATGGACTTCCTTACCCTTGGGGCCCAAACCTCCAGCTGCAGCCCCCAGTTCACAAAGCCTGGCCATGGTTCCGTTTTGTTTCTGCCCTTTTTTTTTTTCCCTCTGGAAGCCAAAGTCAGCCTCCAGCAGTGGCTTTGAGCTGTAGGGTGGGAGCCACATCTCCCAGCTGGCCTGGGACCCTCGCACAGAAACCATTGGCTTCACCCCCATGTTGAGTTTATCCCCAGGGCTGGAGGACAAGTTCAGGTCCGTGGTGTGACAGCAAAGAGCTTTGACATAGGCTGCAGCATGGCTGGAGAGAAACATGTAGAAAAGCACGAAAAACACATCTGGTTTTGGATCTGTGCCACCCAGGGACCCATAATGTGTGCCGGGCAGTGCTGCGGGGCTTCCTCTCCTTCATGGCGCAGGAGGTCTGCGGTCGCCCTTTCAGCATCTCTGGTATGTCAGGAGTTTCAGTCTCCTGCCTCATGTTTGTCACAGCTTGTTCTCGAGCTGACACCCATCCCACCCTTTCCTGTCTCATCTCGAGCTGCTGCGGGGGACGGTGAGCTGCTGCGGCAGCCACACTTATCGCTTCGTAGCAGCCGTGGACATTTGCCAAATACAGCCCCATCCTGCAGCTGGCTCAGCCACAATAGCTTAAAAAAGGCAAATAGGTGCATTTTTAAAAATGCTCCAGGCTTTTCAATATAGGCGCTATGGAGCGTTGTGGGGAAATGGCAGGACACCGAATGCAGGCAGAGCTCTGCCACCCGGGAGACAGGAGGGAACCTGGAAGGGGGGTTATTTGCAGAAGAGAGGTTTGCAGAAGTGGGCCAGGTCTGGTGGAGAAAATACAGGTGGATTTGATTGAAGAAACAGGCAGAGGAGATGTCAAGCGCTGTATGCCCTCGCTGGCACACTGCGGCTGAGGAAGAGAAGAGCAGGTTCTTCCCTCTCTGGCTCAGATACGCTCGCTGCACAGTCATTCTTCAGCAGATGAATCAAAATTACTCCAGTTCGTTACCGTGCTATCACTGGCCAGGCCAGGCCCTCACTGCCGGGTGCTGCTGCCAAGGCCGTGGTTTGCAGGGATCAAGCGGAGCAGAGCCGTCGCCTGCCTTTGCGGGATCGCCCTCTGCCATATCTTCCCGCTGGATCAGTGTCTGAGGCCACACAAAGGAAGCTCTGTTTACAGAGATGCGATCCAGCCGCCGCTTCGAGATGAATTCATCATGATACAGAACTCCTGTAACCGCCGTTTCGCTGCCCGGTCCATGTTGTGCAGCGTAGAACTTGCGTTCATGAGCCCGTTAAATTACTCTGCCAATGAGCCTGTCAATCCCCTCTAATTCATCGATGCATAATCTATTCCTCCTCCAATTCTGGCATAGCTATGGAGAAGGCCGTTCGCTTTCCATGGCTGGGAAAAAACAACTGAGAAATCTTCAGCATAGCACACTCTGTGCTGATTTGCCGTAGGATGTTTTTTTCTGTAGGCGATGTACCATTAAACCCCCAATATGGATTGCATTTTAGTTTTCCCTGATCAGGAGCTCATACATTTCTTCATCGTAATGTTCGTAGCTGTTTCTTTTGCTATGAAAGGCAAATCTGCGGGGAGAGGTGGGGTTTCCTCACCTGAAGGCAATTAAGCTGCTGGTGAAAGTGCTGAGTGACTTCAGAGGAGTTTGGGTCAGTCCCCTTTGCCTTACAGAGCCTTTGCATTTGTTTTAGCAAAATCTGTCCACAACTTATCCTTACGCTGCTAAGTTTAAGAGCCCAGATGAGTCTCTCCCAGCTGGGATCAGGCTCCACAGAGGGATCTGGACAGGCTGGATCGATGGGCCCAGGCCAATTGTATGGGGTTCAACAAGGCCAAGTGCCGGGTCCTGCACGTGGGTCACAACAACCCCCTGCAACGCTCCAGGCTTGGGGACGAGGGGCTGGAAAGCTGCCCGGAGGAAAAGGACCTGGGGGTGCTGGTCGACAGCAGCTGAATGTGAGCGGGCAGTGTGCCCAGGTGGCCACGAAGGCCAACGGCATCCTGGCCTGTATCAGAAATGGTGTGGCCAGTGGGAGCAGGGAGGGGATCGTGCCCCTGTACTCGGCGCTGGTGAGGCCGCACCTCGAATGCTGTGTTCAGTTTTGGGCCCCTCACTCCAAGAAGGACACTGAGGTGCTGGAGCATGTCCAGAGAAGGGCGACGGAGCTGGTGAGGGGTCTGGAGCACAAGTCTGATGAGGAGCGGCTGAGGGAGCTGGGGGTGTTCAGTCTGGAGAAGAGGAGGTGAGGGGAGACCTCATCGCTCTCTACAACTGCCTGAAAGGGGGTTGTGGGGAGGTGGGTGTTGGTCTCTTCTCCCAAGTGACAAGCGACAGGACAAGAGGAAACGGCCTCAAGTTGCTCCAGGGGAGGTTCAGGCTGGATATGAGGAAAAATGTCTTTCCTGAGAGAGTGGTGAAGCTCTGGCAGAGGCTGCCCAGGGAGGTGGTGGAGTCACCATCCCTGGAGGGGTTCAAGGACCGTGTGGCCGTGGCACTGCGGGACATGGTTTAGTGGGCATGGTGGGGTTGGGGTGGTGGTTGGACCTGATGGTCTTACAGGTCTTTTCCAACCTTAGTGAGTCTATGACTCTGTCCCTGGAGAAAGGGGCACACCTCGTGTGACTTCATGGACCTTAGTGGTGTGGTGAAAAGCCTCGGGGCAGCTTTTCCTCTCTTTACCTCTACCAGCTGTTGGGAGTGACGGTCACGTGCTGTTGCAGAGAAGGCTATGGTTTCATGGGCGAGAGGCTGTTGTTTTAAGTGAACCCTACTTAAGGAGGTTTTATACTAGTTATACAACTTAAATGGTATTCATCTGGTATACAATTAATTAACCCAGTGATTAAGCTGAATAAAGCTCACTTGCTTGCTCTGCCTTACAAGCACCTTGTTTTCCACCACCACGTTAGCATGACGGAGGGCTGCAAAACCAGTTCTGCCACTCTTTTACAGGAAAGGGATCGTCTTAGGTAGGAGAGTCTCATAACGAAGTGTTGTGTGAATCAGAGGTGTCTGTTGTCGCCTGGATGCGACTCAGCAGCTTTGTCTGCTCTTGACTCTGCAGACAAAACAGCTTTTGCCTTTGCCTCATCTGATGGTGGAAGGTGCCGAACGGGGAAATCCGGAGGTGGCAAACTTTGAGCCTCTGCTTTCTTTTCTCTGGGTTTCCCATCGTACCGGTTAAAAAGCATTAGCTGTATTCTGTCTGCCTAAAGCACTTGCCCGCAGGATTACTGAAATACGGTAACCTCCACATCCCGCAGCGTTTCTGCCGGTTTCAAAAATGGCATTGGTCCTTCCTGGGGAATGTGGGCTATGAGCCCTGGACACTGCAGATGCGTGCGTCCTGGGTTTCACCCTGCCCGAATCCTGCTGAGCCGTGACGCTGGGGGACTACCCAGGCTGGGGCAGGGGGACAGGCTGCACCGTCCTGCCGGTCACCGGCGTGTGGGCTTGGACAGCCTGCTAATTACCCTCCGGTCGTTACAGAGGCAGTGACGCCCGCTGTCGGGAAGCACTGAACTGGCCTGACGTTGCTTTCTGAAAGCGTGAAATTGGTTTTAGCGTGATGTCAATGTGCCTTAATTAATTTGACTGTAGCCATCCTTGCGTGTCTGCACCAAAACCCCGTGAGGTGCGGCAGGAATGTATGTCCGCAGGAGTCCGAGTCCCGCTGTGGCTGCCAGCAGGTCCTGCAGGACACGGGCACCCGCAGCCGGGTCTCCGTGGCCACTCGTGCTAATTGTGATTTTTGCATGTGGTAGGAGTTATTAAGCAGCTGCCGGGTGAAGGGCGACCACACGATTTCACTTTTGAGAGTGAGAGTACACTAGAAATCTGAAAACTGAATTTAGTTCTAATTTGGAGAAAACTGAGTTTTATCAGTCTCCATTTATCCTCTTCTGTCTGCGGAGTCTTTTGGATATAGAGTTAATGATTTCCAGAGGGCAATAAAAGGTAATGGCTCTCAGCCATACAGTGGAAAGGTTACTTTACCGACTATTTAACGTCGCCGGAGCGGCAGCGTGCCTGCCAGCTCCTTTACACCACAGTGCTCTGCCCGGCATGCCACTGCAGCTGCTGCTCTCTGCTCCGCGCTCGCCTCAACACGCCGCTTTCTGCTGCTGAGGAAATGGCTTTGCTGAGCAGCCCCCGATATAATAATTTTGCTTCTAGTGATTCGTTATTATCTTACCCGCCTGCTTTTCATGCACATTCATAAGTTACTATTTATCACCTATATCTGGGTTTGTCGATGTATTATGTTGTGGTTTAAGTCATTTCTTTGTTGTCGTATGATGTAAAGTGCCTGGATGCAGCAGGCTCCCGTGAGGTTAGCGATGGTGGGGATGGCTGGAAGGGGTGGAGATGGCTGGAACTGGTGGAGATGGCTGGAACTGGTGAAGCTGAACTGATTTTATACCCCTTATGAGAGAAGGGTAACTGCAAGCTACATAAAAGAAAGCAGGCAGAGATTTTAATTCCACATGCATTATTTGCACGGATCGAAGTTCCCCTGCCTGATCCTTTCCTGGGGAGAGCGGTGCCACCTCGGCTCCGTGGCAGCAGCGTACAACGGAGGGTGGACCAGCTCCCCCAGCCCTGTTTGCACCCTGAGCAGCGCCGTGGCTGCTGCTCCCACCCTGGCTGTTGAACTGAGCGGTGGAGAAACCAACGTGTGTTTGTGCTGAGATAGTGCAGCAGAGAAGAGATTAGATAGAGAAAAAGGATTGTCTTATCCGCTCAACCCTTGGAGTTCAGCCCCCCGGAAAAGCCGGAGCGGGTGCAGCGGGGGGGAATCACGGGTCAGGGACGGTGCTGCTTGATTTCGCTGCCTCTCCGGCGCGCACTCATTTTTGCATCCTGACGTTTTTGCCTCCCTTTCAGGAAAGAAAAGGCACGGCCAAAAGCCTTCTTGAGGAGGGCGGTAAACACGGCAGCGACTGTTCCATTTTGAAAGTCTCTTTTCTGAAACAATAAGCAGCATTGTACAAAATAGCCGACACTTCCCATGCAGCCGTTGCATCATCTTCCTCTGAACAAGTATTGTGGTTAATAAAAGTGTAGTGTGTGACAAGCCGGCAATAACAAGCATAAACACAGGAGGTCCCTCAGCACATGAAGGTGCTCTGGAGGACCTGTCTCTAAAAGAGCTTTGATTTATATCAAGTATACAGTGCAAATAAAAGTAGCTCGTGCTGTGCAGAAAGCATTGCAGGCACAGGTAGCACACGCACCCAGGCGTTGGTCTCACGGAGCTGCTGGACAGGCTACGGGAGCTGCTTTAGGGGATGCTCCTGCACATCCATCTGGATTGTACGGAGGGCTAGGAGCTGGTCTGAAGGTACAGCCTATTCCCATAGTGCTGATGAAGTATTTCCTCGCAGTGACTGTGATATGTTATACCCAGCTGCATGAATATATGCTCTGCAGCTGTAACTGCTTTTATTAGTTCCGACAGATGAAGTCCAGTGCACTATAAGAAACTTGTGTGGGATTCCCTGTGGCTTTTCTTTTTCTGCTTATCTTTTCTGCTGCATACAGCAGTGAAAAGAAACCTGTTTTTTTCCCTGAATGATGGATCAGTGGAGATGACTTGACTCATCTGTGTTCCCTTGTTATTCCTCATGACCAAAGTCTATTGGGGAGAGCAGAGCAAGTGTCTCTTGCCTCTTGCCTTGAAGAGGAGAGTCAGCAGATGCTCATCATCTAAACGAGTGCAGCCTTGCTGGTCAGAGGCACTGAGCTCTCCAGTGCCTCCATGGTCTTCTGCAGCGTGCTCAGCGTGGGACTGTCCCGCTGCTCTCACCCAAATGTGGGTCTAGGAGCAGAAGAACAGATACCCATCTTTGAATTTGCCCTCTCTGCAGTAGTTTCAGCTTTGCCAGTTTTATACGGTTGTATTTCCTTGTATGATTCACGCGAGCTCACCTCGAGAAGAACCAGCCACCTCTGCCAGGTGCCAAGACGTAGTGTTTCACAAACACTTCGAGCTGGAATCACCCGCAGAAAAGCCGTTCCCCTCTCTCCTCCCCGAGAGCTCCTGCCAGCCCCGGGCATCCCTCTCCAGCTGGCACGCATGGCAGCGCGGTGGAGTCGGGCTGGCAGGAGAGGAGGGGAGGACTCGTGCTTGCCTGTTTTCCAAGCAGCCATGGTGCAAACCCCCGGGCACCGCACTCCCCTCCATCCGCGCCCCGAGCCCTCCCAGCCGAGCTGCCGAGCCTTATCACCAGGACCGCTCGGTTCAAATCCAACTTGTTTTCTTCTGTATCAAGCAAACTATTGACTTGTGAGCTGAAGCAGGTTTTCTTGTGTCAACAACCCAATCTGCAAGTCCTCCTCTTCTGTTGGTTTCCTTGTTTAGAGCGAAATTGCCCGTAAGCCGTGGCATGCCTCCGTCTTGTGCAGCGCACGAAGGGAGTGGCCGCTGTTTGCGATGGCAGGGTCACAGCTGCTATTTTAAGGCACTGATGCCCCAGGTGAGTTTCTCAGCTGAGAAATTACTTCCTTTTTTTTTTGTTTTGCTGAAGGGCTTGAGCAATGAGCCATCCTTTCTCTCTTTGAACTACCCTCCTTCCTAGCTGGGTGTAGCCCAAAGGAGATGGAGCAAAATCCTGGTTTCACCCAGGTGGAGAGGAGCTTTGCTGTTGCCTTTAGCAGCATCACAGCTTACTCTGCAGCTTCCTCTAGATGAAGCACTCGAGGACCCGCAAGCTTTCCAACTGTCCTTCTTTCTTCTGAGAGGAAAGCATTCCCTAAGTGCATTTCCTCCTGTTAAGCAAATTATTTAAGGTTTTGATACTTAGGCCATTTTAAATGAAGTTTTGAGTTCCGCCCCGGGTATAACATTCAGCTGCACGCTCTGGCAAAACGAGGCCTGTGACCTTGATTACGGGAATCACGTCATTAGCTCGGGTTTTGTCTGGTATGTTTGTTTGAGAAGAATGGAGGATGCTGTCTCCTAGCCAGTATAAACAGATTTGAGACAGTTTTAGAAAAAAAAAGTGTATGGGCTTGTTGAAGTATATCTTCCCCCTTAATTTACTTTGCCTGTTTTCCTCTCCTTAGAACCACGAGCGTACACGGAGCAAGGGACAGAAACAGCCTGTATGAGTGTTCAATAATATGACTTTTCTCTGTTATAGTCAGCAAATCTGCTTGATAATGTCTGTTCTTTTGCCTTGGAAGCACGATAGGAAAAAGAAAACAAAAATATCCCTGGTGGCTAGCACTTTTTTTTAATTTAAGCCATACAGCTGGAATATGGATAAGCTTTTGGATTGGGGGTCGTGCCCCCAGCTGCTGCTCGCTGCACGCTCTGGGCTGTCGGAGTCCTGGTCTTGGGTCTCCTTCACATCAAAGCAGGGGTGTGCACCACTGCCCTGTCCCCCTTCTCCTCATGCCCTGCTTTGCATTAGAGGGCATTCGGGCTAGACTGGAGCATCCAGGTCTCCATCTGAATGGAGACAGCTGGAGGAGCGGAGCCAGGTTTGCCAGACCGCCTTACAAATACTCCGGGCTGGAAGGGTGGCTGACTTTGCAGACCTTGCAGCCACGTTTCTCACCCTGTGCGTGCCCCGGGATGAGTTTTGCCTTCCCAAAGCGCTGTATGGCCCCACCGCGGGAGCCGGGCTGGTGCTGCCGGTGCTGCTGGTGCGGGCTGGGTCGGCTGGGGACTTTCGGGCTATTTTGAGCCGGATGAAGGTGAGCCCAAGAACATGACTCTATTATGGCCTTGAGCAGGAAGGATTGTGGATTCTAAGTGAGCTTTTTGTTTGTTAGGGCTTGTAATGTTGACATGTTTGATTTGGACACGTATTTGTGAACGCGTCTGGTTTCCTCTTGGCGCTGCCGTTTCTGAGAACAGATTGCATTGCAACGCAGAGACAGCCCTGATGATCGAGTCCACATGAGCAGAAACTCTCCTTTGTTGCTGTTATGATCTGGAAAAAACACCCTGCTAAGGAAAGATAAAAAAAATAGAAAAAAAAGGGGAAAAAAAAGGGATGAAGCAGTATTCTGTGTTGACTTTAATGTTGGTTTGAAGCTGATCAGCAAATCAAATATGAAAGCACAGAGAACTGGCAGGAGGCGGGCGAGGTGATGGACCTGGGGTTACCACTGCTGGGTCATTGATTCCTGCTCCCATGAGCTGGTCGTTAGCGCTGTTGAAGTACGTAATCAAATCCTGTATAGCTTCAGTATAACTTGGAAGGCAATAAGTGGATGAGAAATAGCTCAGTGCGTGCGGGTGGGCTGGAGGGATTCGTGCGCGCCTGTACCACGGTGGGTCGACAGAACCCCCCCCTGCCACGGCCACCCCAAATCTGCTGTGGAAGCCCGGCCACAGGGATGGGAGAGGCTGAATTAAGCAGGAATTAGACACCCTGGGAGTAAATCCTGTGGTCTGAAGGAACAAACCCAACCACGATGATCAGGGTTACTGCGGCGAGGAGCGTCCACGGTCGCTTTAAACCTGCTGGGACGGGTAGTGCTGCGTATCGCTGGACCCAGGTGAAGAGTCACTGTGCCATAAATAAGAAGTTATGATGTGCTACATGAACCTTGAGTCATCAAGATGTAAAATATCGCTTCCCGTAAAGCAGGGTGAAGTGGCAGAGGCACGCAGAGCCGAGTGGCACACAGGCTGATGGAGGCTGTTTCGGGCTGGTCTGGATAAAGAACACAACTAAGCCCAAAGTGGGGTACAAGTGCATACCCGCTCGCCAGAAAACTGGCAAAGCAAAACTATTTTAATTCTCTTACAGAAAGCTGTGACAGCATTTAACCCACTGAAAATTAAAAACATCACTGAGGGAACTTTCTTGGAAAGCAAATAATGGCTGCAAGGAAACTCTTTCACCAGAAACTCAGTGTTCTGCTAAAAAACCCCAGATGGACAGAAAAGTTTTGGCTCATCCTTGTGCTTGCACAATGACGTGGGCAGAGTGCTTTGTACCCAATTAATTGCAGCCTAATAGCAATCGTAATTTTGACTGCTGGACTGTGTACGCAGAAAACTGCTCTGATGTCCAGGTGTAATAAAATGTACTCATAAAAAATGTGAACCATCTTGCTAAATTAATCCTGCTCTACAGCATAATAAGTTGCTAATGGAGATATATTTGATTTAATTATGACTATTTAACAAATCCGGCTAGCACTTTGGTTTTGGAGTTGTGTTACAGCCAATATTTCCTAGACTTATTTATATAATTTAGTTTTATTTTAGTCTTACCATTTTAACCCCTTAGTAACCCTTCCAGCTGCCATGTGGAGCACCTTTTCCCATCCCAGACTCCAGCGACAGGAAGCAATGGCCTACGTAAGTGCGACTTCTAGGCAGTGAGGGAAAAATAAAGTCTTCCCGCTAGGTATATCTAACAGCGTTGTCACGTAATAAATTTGAAAAGGAATATTGGGTTGGGACACCTTCCGAGGTACTTCACCGTAGCTTTTTGCCTTGTCTCATCTGTTTCTAGAGCACTTCCCTCCCCTGGTTTGGCGCTCACCTCGCACCCGCCGTGGCCCCTGCGTTGCCTGCGGAGGAACCTGCTGCCCACACTCGCGCTGCGCCCCGGCACTTCCAGGGCACCGGCTCTTCTGAATCACTCACAACCTTTCATGGTTTCATATCGTCAGCCCTTTTCATCTGAACCTCTCCAACTGCCCCATCAACATTAATGAAGTGGTTTAGTACGCATCTGTAGGCTAGGAAAAATGTCAGTGTCCTGTTTTATAGATGCTGAAAGTAGAGAATGGAGAGGAAAAGCAAATAGTGGCAGGTTTCCTGATCCTAATTTTCTGCTTTAAACGTTACATTGCGCTTCCTGTTGATGCAGAGCAGTTCCCCCGATGACCTTCGTTATATTGTTGATTCACATGATTGAGGTGAATGAGATTATCGGAGTTACTTAGAAAGTCAGGCAGCCTAGGTTTTCCCATACTCTTGGTTTTGCTTTGTTGTTTTAATTTAATTGCTAGAATGAATGAAGGCTTGATTAAGGTGATAATTAGATATTCAGGTGTTCCTGAGATGAAGCATTATTCCTACAGAAATTCTCAGGCAGTTGAAAAATAAATGTTATGTCACGCAGGAAAAATGGGAGCTGGAAGCTTTTGGGCATACGGACATACACGTGCACCCGCAAATAGGCACCGCTGACAGCTCGTCGAGCAGCCTCGCAGAACGAGCTGTTGCCCATCATCTCCCGTAGCCTGCAGAAGTGGCAACTAGCTGGGCGGCTTCTGGGAGCTGTTGGAAATGTCTAACGGGAGCTGATGCGGAGCACGTCAGAGGAGCGCGGGAAGTGCCTGGGTAGGGGTTCCTTCAGAGTCAGGGGTTCCGTCCACGTTGGCATGCACAGGGATTGTAAGCCTGTTACCTCCTTGAAAAATAGAAACAAACCTGCTAGGGAAGCAGGAAAATGTATGTATGTGTGTTGGCACAGGCCCATATGGCAAAGCACAACAGATAAAGGGTGAACGCCATGAAGCTGGTGGAGGCTTCCAGCAAGGCGCCCATTTTCCAGCTCACCTGCTGGAGTCTGTAATCCTGGCGGGTAGCGCCGAACGTTCCTGCGGTTAACCCCCTCGATGTGTGCCATTTCCCACCTCTGATTAATTGTTCTCATGTAATTCCCTCTGAATCGCCTCTTGCTTTCTTCTGCGCCTTCAGAACCGCAGGGCTGAGATCTCCCTGCCCGAGCTGTGAGCGATGGCTTTAGCTCGTCCTTGTCAGCATCTCTGTCCTCACTAGGTGTCTGGGCTCCTTCAGAAAGCATGACCTCAGGAATTGCGTTTGCTGTCGAGAAACGCTGCAGTGAACATTTTAAGGTAATTAGGTAATAAGGGGTTTACTCCAAATGATGCAAATCCATCTGGGGGGTTTCGTGGGAGAACGTGGCATTGCATGAGTTTGCAACAGATGCATTTTGATTAAAAACAAAAGAAACTGAAAATATGAGTCAAGGGTTTATCAGGGGTAAAGCTGACTCAGCTGTTTCTCGGGGCTGTGATAGCTGCCGGCTGTGCCCCGTCCCTCCGGCAGCCCTGCCCTGCCTTTTGCACTTGCTGGTGGGTGCTGCCTGGGGACAGCGGGAGTTCGCCCAGGGCTGAACCTGTCCCGGGAGCTTGAGGGGCCAAAATTCAATCATAGAACTGAATACGGAGATCGAGTCACCTCGAGCTGGAAGGGCATCGTCAGGGACTGCCAAAGCTTTGCCCAGCACATCTCTTAGGAAGCTGGAAGTACAGCATGGGTACCCCAGCTCTGCGAGGGTCTGGCGATTCTCGAGCTTTTTGATCCATCGACCAGCTACCCCGAGTATCGTGGGCTGCGCAAGCCTTGACACCAATATCCACATTTCAATGTTTTTGGTCGCTTATTTTCGGTAGCAGGGTAACCACAGTGTGTTTCCAATAGCATCGCAATGAATTTCTGGTGGTAGCGTTCATACCCCTATAATTTCATGGCTGTTTTGTTTGCGTGGGAAGGATGCAGGGGTGGGATTGCGCATGCTGGGGGGTGCGTGGGGTTACAGCGGTCCGGAGGAGCTGGGGCTGAGGCCAGGGTTACACACGGGTTTCAGTGTAGTTGAACTGGAAAGCTCTGGTTTTTGTGGGGGCTTGGTGGCCGAGTGGTGTAAGTCCAAGAAGAGCAGATTTTTTTTGCAGCTGGCAAACTGGTGAGCATGGATGAGGAAACGAGTGTTGTGGGATCAGCTGAGAATTAGACTCTCGCTGTCTATCCTCAAAAGCAAATGACTCATCTGCATCTCTGGAAAGGGGCTGTTCGCTGCTGGCTGCACTGGAGGTTGGGCCAGGCTGGTTCGGGAGCCTCCGGGGTGTTTTTCCAGAGCCGAGGGTGTTAGACAAGGGCGTAGATGAAGTCTCTCCTCCTTGGCAATCCCCCTGTCTTATAGGTTTTAAAGCTTTTGGGCAATTTTGCTGTGAGAAAGCTTACTGCATTTGAGATGCACCTGAGGCGAGAACAGGAAGAGCTTGAAGTAACATTTGCATGTCAAAAAAAGAGAAAAAGTCAAAGAATCAAAGCAGCAATTGAAAAAGGGAGGAAAAATACTGGATTACGACAAATGTCTGCTCGTGTTTGATGCTCTGAGCGTTTCAGCCTGGTTGCTTCCATCCCACAAGTACACTCGCCCTTCGCCCTCCCCTTGTGTGTTTTATTAATAACCTCTGAACTTGAACTACATGGTGAGCTCTCCAGGGCAGGAAGCTGCAGCCCCGGCCGCAGCTCGGGGCAGCTCTGGACCCCACGGGGTGAATTAGCACTTGGGAAAACCCCCCAGCAGCAGCTCCTTGTCCATGGCCATCAGGACCCCGAGCTGGTTTCAGAGCCTGAGTTCAGCCACAGCGCTGGGCACCTCCAACCCACTCCAAACCTACGCTTAGCCTTTTATTGGTGTACGAGAGTAGAGAATTAAAGGTCAATCCTCTGCTGTTGTAAACCGGCACGTGTAAGCGTAATAACAGCCCTTGCTTGATCGTAGAATCGTACAATCGTTTAGGTTGGAAAAGACCTTTAAGATCATCGAGTCCAACCGTTAACTCAACCCTGCCAAGTCCACCACTAAACGATGTCCCCAAGCGCCTCATCCCCATGGCTTTTAAATACCTCCAGGGACGGTGACTCCACCACCTCCCTGGGCAGCCTCTTCTAAGGCTGATAACCCTTTCAGTGAAGAAATTTTTCCTAATAGACAATCTAAACCTCTCCTGGTGCAACTGGAGGCCATTTCATGTACATCCAAGACTCTTGCATGGATCTTGTGTACCGTGGGTTTGAGTTGGAGTTCTGTAGGGCTGTAGGGCAGTTAGAGCTTTCCGTGCTTTGCCGGATGTCCGATGTCAGGGATGTGTGTCTGCTCGCAGTGCTTGTGCACTAACACCACGCCAGTGTCATTTCCTCCGCCTTCCCCTCGGCTTTCAAGCAGGGCAATAGCTCAGAGCCTTGGGACATACCAGGCACTCGGTTAAGTCCCCAGCAGGACGGGGAACCCAACACAGGCTCAACAACGGTCATAAAAATGGAAGAAAACCAGCATCGCCTTCAGTCCCCAAAGCGTGTATCCAGCAGGAAGCTGCCTGGGAACTGCCTTCCCATGGGGAAGCACCCAAATCCTTGCCCTTTTAGCTCTGAAGGGGCTGAGTCTGCTCTACAGAGATAGTTTCTGATGGGCTTTTAGTAAATAAGTCAGTCCCCATCTCCCAGCCTGCTCCACCCGCCCTGGGAGCTGGCACCGTTCATAAGAAATGCTGTGAGTGGGCCGGGCAGATAGGCATGGTGCCAAGGCAAGATGCCTTCTTGTTGACCTAGGAAGAGTAAAAATGTTGGGTTTAGTATGGAAAAAAAAACCTACTTGGAGGAAGTTATGAAAAAATCACACAAATGCATCTGTGAACTTGGCTGCTGTACAGTGTCGGTGCCGAAAATAGCTGCAAAAGCCAGGCTGCGTCGTGGTGAGCAAAGCTTCAGAGAGCTGTGGCTTCTGCTGAAGCGTGAGGAGCAGGGGGTGACAGGAGGAAGATGATGCCACATCTCATGGCGAGGGCTCGCTCTGTCTTGAGGAATTCACCTGTTTCAGCATCTTGCATGTTTGAAGGTTAACTTGCATTTATTGGCTCAAAAGGTATTTGCATGAGCTTTGGGAAAAAAAAAAAAGGCAAATGAAACACAATTTCCACAGGAAATTTTGACGTAATTACTGTGACTCAACTTATTAATATTAGCAGTATTATGTAACTGTTGGTCTCGACGCTTTCTTATCTTGTCTTGTGAGTGTGCTACTGGGCGTCAATGGAGATAAAAGAATTTATCAGGTATGAAGCTGAATATCCAAATTTTCAGGATTTTCAGTCACCCTTTCCAAATACAGCATAGGAAGGGTCTCCACAGAGCCCCGCTCCGGGGGCAGTCACCCACCGTGGTGCTCCTTGATACCAAAACAGGGCAGGGTGTGTCGGGAAGCAGAGCTTCATCCCCTGGGAACCGTCTCATTAGTGGTCATGAACATCGGTGGGGTAGCACCAAGATGTAATTAAAGGTTAAATAGATTGTGTTATGAGTGATGTAGTCTGGCAAAGGACTCTGACCACAGAAGTGAGGTCAGGACGTGCAAAAATTACTTAGAAACTTCGTGGCTTGATGGTAGCTTAGGTGGACACAGGTCACAGTCAGGCTGAGCAAAAATTAAATATTTCAGCTCATTTCAACAAGACAGCTGTTCTTTGTGGGGTTTTTTAATAAACCCAACTGAAACATTTTATTTTGATTTTATATTTATATGGGGTGATTTAAGCAAAATTCAAATGTGCTTGTGGGAAATCCCCTTCTGATCTAAATCATGTTTTCTGAGACAAAAGTGCTGTGATGAGAAAGTTCCAAACAACTCATATTTCAACGTTTGTTTTAGTTATTCGAGACAAACGATGCTCTGCACATTAAAGTATTTGATTTCATCTTGTTTCATGATGCAACTGAGTGATCCCTGTATGTTCATGTGCTTTTTATTCCCCGTAAATGGTGTTGGCTGGGTACAAGGTGCAGGTGACAGATGCCGCGAGAGCAATGCCGGTTTATATGACTTCCCACTAGCTACATAAACAAGTAGGACTGCCACCAGCCATCACTGCCATACAGGGAAGTTCAGCCTAAACATGGGCTGAAGCCCCGTAAATACAGCGTACAAATGCAGCCTCTTCCCAGGATGATGCATGAGTCAATCCCAACCGAGCGGAGGTGGCTGAGGAGTGATCAAGCTTCTCCAAGGGCTTGTCCTGGAGTTTATATCAGCTATTTCCAGCCTTCTCTTTAGTGGCTGTGCCTTTTGTTACTGGAAGAGCAACTACGCCAACTAGCAAAATAAAATAATGTGTATAATATACCCTTTGAAACCGTTTACCCTGTGGCTGAGGAACGTCCGTCCACTGTTGTGAGCCATCTTTACAGGTAACACAGCTCGAAGTCTCGGAGGCTGTTCTTTAAATGGCAGGCATACTGGCTTTTGTCTCTAAACATTTTGCATAGGGAAATAACTTACGAAATAGGAATATGGGTAATTCTGATGTAGAGGACAACAGGAAAACGAGCTGGGCTGAGGAAACCAAGGAATGTGCGTGTGCTGTAGGACCTCTGTAGTCACGCATGGAAGGTGTCCTGCATGTGTGTTTGCATATGAATGTGTCCTGAAAATGGTACCATCACTTTGGATTTAAAGACCGTGTTTAAATGAGTGATGGATGCACCTGGTTGTGGCTGCGTGAGAAATACTGTTAAGAAAAGAGATGTTAGGAAAAGGGTTGCCTTTTTATGCCACTCGTCAAAACCATTATCCCATCATCACTGACTGGAGGCTTTGTAAGAATTTGTTCTTTTCTTTTTTCCAGTATTATTCTATCTGATGGTTGTTGCTTATTAAAATTGTTCAAAGAGTTTTGCATCATTCAAAGGGCGTGTTTTGCGTTGGAGCGGGAACGTCCAGATGACTGTTGAGAGGATACCATTAAGCAGTGCCTTCGTATCTACTGAAGAAAATAATCTGAAATACATACCAAATACTAAAGTTCTGGAGGACCAGAACAATCTGACTTACTACTTGTTATTTATATTCCCTTTTCCAGAGAGTGAAAATGCCGGAAATAAAGGAGAGGAGCTACTTTGCAGGATTTCCAGCGGTTTTACAGATTGAATGTCAAATTAGTAGAAATCTGCCCTGGGACGGGGCCGCTGGCGAAGCTGGGGGCTCATCCGCTCAGCCGGTGTCACAGGGAGCAGCCAAAGCTGGAACCGGTTCCTGAAGCATTCATGGTCTGGTGGCTCACCAGGACTTCGGTTCGAGATATCAGACTCTAATCAATGAGTTTTGGGAGATGCGTGCGCAGCCACGGGGACCATCTCGAATAGTGGCTGTCTGTCGGTGAGGAGCTGGTCCGTCTGCCCCGTCGTGTCGACAGTCCCGTGTGCTGGAGAGGATGCAGGTATGAAACTGGGCTTTTCCTCTATCAAATAAACCACTTCAAATCAAGTTCTGTGCATATGCTAAAAAAAAGGAAAAAGATTTGATGATGGGAGATGAACAGTGCACGTGCTCAGAGACTAATGTGAAGCTGTCTTCCAGGTGGTGGGGAGAGTACCTGTATCATTCCCCCTGTTCCATCTCATTGCATTTTGGATTGGGCCCCCATGTAAACACTATAGATACATCAGCTGTTGGACTTCTTCCAGTCAGCTCCTCCAAAGGCACACATGAGCAGACACTGCTGAGCAAGAAAATAATTGTGTTTGGTTTTTTAATGTGCAAGATAACAGGACATAAAGACTTGGGGTAACTTACGGCTGTAATACGTAATGTTTATTTTAAGTCTATTGATTTATTTGTTCAATTTTATATCTGTATCTCGATAGCATGTTCCCTCTGTTTCATACAGCTGTTCTTCAAAATATCAGTTTTCCGTCATGCTAGTGCTGAACTTCATGGCGCCGTACAACAGAATTTAGAGATTTATCACAAATAAGGGGTGTTTTTGAGTGGCCATCTATCATTACAGTATTTGGCACGAAATAAGGACAGGCTTTTGGATTCTGATGTTATTTTTTACACACTTAGCACTGATGTAATCTTAATTACACCACTTAAATTAATTCTCACTTACATGAGAAAAAAATAGGACAGTGTTAGGCCCATTTCATTTTTATCCAGAATGCTGGAATGGTCTATTCAGTCAGCAAAGAGTCTCAGAATAATACAGATTTATCTTCTTTTGCAAGAGTATGATAAATTTGATTAATCTGATCTTGTGGTCATGAAGATTAGTCCATCTGATGTGACAGAGAGCTGCTTGATGGTTGTACTATGAGGGGTTGTTCTGAGGCCAAGACCGCTCTCTGTAGATGCTGTCCAGGCAATGGTGACTTCTGCCGTTAAATGTCAGGCTCTTCGCTAGTTCTGCTTCCCACACTAGACATGGCTCCAGTCTTACCCCGCCTGCTCACGTGGAGATGTTGCACGCTTCAAGAGCTCAAAAGGGAGAGTTCAGATGTAGTCCTGAGCTTGGACAATGCCAGTGGTAGATCCAAAACCACCAAGAAATCAGTTCTTCCCTTCCGGCACGAGTGCTTCTGGCTCATTTCACCTTAAAGCATGTTTGGTTTCTGCTGGTTGGCAACAAGATCCCGGAGTCCACCATCAGCTTGACTAAGAGTTAGGTCAGGACTCCCCTATATGTCCGTCTGCTCCCGCCTGCAGGAAGGGAGCCCAGCGCGGCCATCCACAGCCGTCAGGGGAGGCAAAGCAGCAGAGACCTCAGCAGCATCCTTTGCAAACTGGACAATATGGGATTTGGAGCCTGGGGAGAAGGTTTTACTAGGAGGCAAAACCACTAAGATGGTATTCTCTAAGTGTCTGAAATGATGGATATTCTGAACGGTCTGAAATGGTCTAGTTGCGTGGTACCCCGGATGCCTGGAGATACCCTGCAAGGTGTGCTGCCTCACCAGGGACTTCTCCCATCTTTTCACCTGCTAAGCAAAGACTTCAACATGGCAACGAGCAAGAGGGACAAAGCGCAGCTCGGGCGTCTTACAGCGCACGAGGCTTTGTGTCATCTGAGTTGTAGGAAATTAGATTACTGCAAGAGGTATCTCCTTGCAAAGGAGATGTGTCCAAACCTATCCGACGCCTGAGGCTGCCTGAAATCAAACCTCGGTGCTGCCTGTTGAATATGCTACTATGGACCCACTGGAACTGAGCAGGCGTTCAAGAAGGACTTGGAGGCTAAATTTTGTTATTGGCTTAGCTGAAAGATACTTGAGCATTTTGAACATTCCTGGTGTGTCAAAAAACACAAAAATGTAGAAAATTTCACATAGGGACCTTGTGTCCCATCCCCTTCCCCCGTCTCACTGGGATTTCTGGTACTTGCTCTTTGGTGTGGCTAAAACCTGAAGTGAAAGGGTGGGATTGCTGATTTCTCACTCTGGCCCAGGCCAGGAAATGTGGAGAAGCATTTCTAATCTTTTTAAGCTGAAGTCTCTTTTTTTCAAGCCCGTAAGCAGGTAAAGGGAAATTTGCTTTTTGATTTGAGTTAGCCACAGATATCCAAAACACTTCACTCACCTTGCGTAAAAAAACATTATGAGATGCTCCAGACTTTAAATATTCTGGCTCCTGGAAGCAAAGAACTTCCTACTTTTAATTTAATTAAAGTTCATTCTTGGGTAATCAGTCTTTGCTTTTCTAATGGAATATAGCTTGTGTGATGTGGGACTTTCCAAAATCGACATCTGATTTGGTTGCTGTGTTCTCTGTCCCGCTGGCCCTGATGGAGGGGCTAATATTTCCCCATAATCTTTCCAAAGTTCATCTTCCTATGCAGTGTACTTCATAACCTTCTTCATTAACAAAGAGAAAATTATTGGTTTGTGATTTTTTGGGGAGCAGAGAAAAGTTCCTGTGAAGTTTCTCATCTTACATTTGATTTAAAAATATAAGGGATTAGAGGGGGTTGAAAGCAAACAAAAATCTTTGTATAAATTATCTGCTTTCCTCAGAAATTGTCCATTTTTTTGTGATTTATGGAAAATTGCTTGGCTCTCTTCTTTCTCCCCTGCACTGCTTCCTCCCTCTTCTCACCCAAACAACTTCTTCTACACTTTCCAGACAGAGTTTTTCTGTTTTCTGGTGAAGAAAGCCAGGTATCATTTGTTGGTTGGTTTGTTGTTTTTTTCCCAAGCCATCGCACAGGACGAGGCGGTGGAAAGCCTGCGAGTCCCAGCGCGGTCGGACCCCTCCAGCTGGTTCTTATTACAAGCTGGACGGTGTGCGAGGTGTGTCTGTCCAGGCATTTAAACGTTATCTCGGGTCATGGGGAAAGTAGATCTTAGACAGGTAAAGCACCTTAAGACAGTGCAGGAGGTGAGGAATATGGGAAATTATTTTTCATGGTGGGCTGGGTAGGATGGAATGGATAAACTTTTGGGAAGTAAAGACTGTGCCAAGGACTCCCGCAGCTGTTGGTGGAGGGCTACAAAAATTTTAGGCTCCCTGATCTAAGTTTTTGTCTTCCAGTTGGACTGCAAGGAGAGAATTTTTGTCTTGGAAATGACTTCAGGGTAGGAGCATTAGAAAAATGCAGTTCTCCGTCTTCACACCTTGCCATGCTGAAGCCTTCTGCAGGGCAGAGCCCGCTGCCTGCCTCACATGGGATGGTTTCTAGCATGAGGAGGATGATGGCGGTTTCCCACTCTAAGGGAATATAGCCAGAATAAGGTTGTGAGATGGGAGGTGGTTGGCAGGGTGAAGCCAGACCTGCCAGCGGCTGCTTCAGTGACGGTGTTTGGAGAACAGCTTTTTAAAATGTACCAAAGGTAACATTCTGTCAGCTGTCTTGATGCCAGTGTTGTAAAAATGTGTGTGTGTGTGTGTATATACACACACACAACACTTGCAGGGAGAATGGATATCAGCATGTGAAGAAATGAATACACTTTGGCAAAGAAGGAATACTTTTTATCAGCTGAACTAGAAATACAGTAATATTCGATATATTAACATTGTCCCTTTCCTTACAGCGCTTGATACATGGTTTATACCCAGAAGAGGCATGGGATGAAGCCAAGGCTGGGAAACTTTCCCCATGGAAGTGGGGATGCAGCGGAGGTTTCTGGTGGAGCAGCAGTTGGTGGTCCGCACACCCAGCAGCTCCGGTGCTCCCGACCAGCGGCTGGGCGACGGCCAAGGGAAAGCTCTGGCCATACGCAGCTGTTGGGTGTCTGATGTGACCAGGGGACACCGCAGGGAAACGTGGAAGAAAGACAGTCAAGTTAGTCCTGAATCTGAATTCAGGTTCACAGCCATGTGCTTTGGAACCGGTAAAGATGAAAATCTTACTTTGGGCATTTCTTGTGCGTTCTGCAGCCAGAACACGGCCCGTGTCTGCTCTGTGCAAGAGCCTTGGGAACGCTGGCATGCCGGGTGTGTGTTTTTAGGTCACTTCCAAAGAAGTGGATTCATTTAAATGGAACCAGCCCACCGCCTCGGGACTCAGCGTGTTGGGATGGCGATGAAGGACAGTTTCCACCGTACATCGTCTTGCTGTTGGAGTTTTTGACCTTGCCCACACATCTGTTACTGCTTGATTTATCTTCACCGACGTTCAGACTCTGACCCTACCAAGATCATTATCAGACCGTCTCCGGATTTCAGTGGCCAAACGCTCAAAAGCAGAGGCCCCCAGCAAGGGCTTCCTCTGCCTAACACAAAATAAAGACCAACCTGTGCTGAACTAATTCATCCCACTTTAATCCCTCTCTTCAGGAGGTCTCTTTGCCTTCCTGGAACCACCTGGTTCATTAGAAAATGGGCTTTTGAATGTGTTAGAAATGTAGACCACATATTCCCACAGGCACATGGGGACGTGGTGAAATGAATGTGCGTATTGTATCTTAATAACTTAGTCTTCTGGGGTTGTCGGACTGTTTGAAGGAGGTTTGAAACAGGGACCAGTTTTATCTCACAGCAGGCATTGGGTCCTCACTTAACTAACTCTGCAACTCCATATAGATTTCTCAATGTAAAATCTAGTACTATACAATAATCAGATATTATTTAGAAATTATTTGGTAAGTAACACCAGCTGCACTGAAAATTAAATTAAGAGTGTTAAATAGGAGTTTAAAGAAAAGAGGTGTTGGGGGAAAAAAATCTGTGAAGATACCTATTCTAGTTCAGATTTCAAATTTCAATTTCCTCAAAGATGTTGGCAGGACTCATTTCTCCTTTGTACATGTAACATATTTGTTCAGATATGCCATTATACAGCTCCTTTCAAGCTGAATATTATACTCGAATACAGCAAAAGGCCAATTTAAGATATGAAACTGGAGGACACCATACTTCATACTGCATAAAATGCACCTCTGGAATTTTCAGTTCTTCTTTTCTGCAGTGTTACAAATGCCTATATAAAGTATCATGGCTGACGAGCTAAAAGAAAAAAAAAAAGGAGAAAAAAAAAAGAAAAAACCCTGTGGCTTTGGATATATTCACTTCAAGTTTGTGGTTAATATTTCCCAGGCTGCTTAGAGGTGAGTGTAAGTTCAGGCATCGCACCGCTGCTGCACCAGCCTCTGCTGCTGTTTCTAAATGACTCTGATAAAAGATTATGAAAAATGGACCTGTGGTAAATTGCATCATCCTTGTTATGCATTTTAGGATGGGAACACAACACAAGCCGTGCATCCGGGTCACGCTCAGCCTTCCCTTGCACTCCTTCCCCATCCCTGCAGCAGCCGCCGGCGCAGTTCAGCTGGCACAGCCCACTGTGGGTGCAAACCCGCTGCGTTCTGCTGTGAATTACTTGCATAACCGCGCCTCTCTAGCCATGCTGTTTTCCTCCTTTGCACCAGAAATTTTGCATTAGCTAGTGGTCATGGAGACACCAGATTTCTCATTGATGGAGGATAAAAAGCTGCCCCGGGTGGAAGTGCCCAGGCACTGTGCACGGGACCCCCATCAGCTACAAGTGTTCAAGTGGTGTGGGACCAGTCTGAACCGAGAAATCCTAGAGCAGCACCTCACTTTCTCACTGCCTGTGCCCTGAACTGTGCAGCCGCTCTTAAACCCCTTTCTTTCCAAAATGCAAAGAGCTTTTTCTTTCTCAATCTTTGAGAGGTTTTGCTTTAACCTCATTACACTTCATTGCCAAAATCCAAAGCAGATTGAGATGAAGACTCAATGATGTTAGACTGGATATTAGGAAATATGTTAGACTGGATATTAGGAGAAACTTCTCTACTGAGAGAGTGGTGAAGCACTGGAAGAGGCTGCCCAGGGAGGTGGTGGAGGGACCATCCCTGAAGGTATTTAAAAGATGTGTGGACATGGCACTGCGGGACATGGTTTAGTGGGCATGGTGGGGTTGGGTTGATGGTTGGACTTGATGATCTTACAGGTCTTTTCCAACCTTAGCGATTCTGTGATTCTGTGAAGCAGCTGATAGGGGAGAATACGAGTTACAAATTGGTGCTGAAGAGACGCTTGCAATAAAACAGCCTCTCCATACGTGTCTTTAAAGACCATAAATAGCCGTGAGTTGCAATAGGAAGAAGTGGGGACTCCCCGGTTTGGCAGAGTTACGTTAGAAATTAAACCAAGCCCAGGCTGTTGTCTGCTGGCTTGTTGCATGTGGTTGGTTGTTGTGGTGCTGGGATATATTTGTATGTTTTATTTGTATGTAAATATAAGAAAGCAGAAACATTAACCCTCCTGTGTACTTGGCTATTCTAAAATAAACGCATGCAGCCACATATTTTGAGAGAGGTAACACAGATGCTACAACCACGACAAGTGCCAGTGTCCCTGCTTGCAGCCTGCTGCGCTGGCTTGTGCTGTCCCCGCGGGTACGAGCCTGGGGTTACATCATTCTGGGGGTGCCCTGTGATCCCCGCGTGCAAACCTGATACGCATCCATATCCCAGAGGAACTCCTGGTGCTTTAGGTGTACGTTGGGTACCTCGGCCAGGGAGCTATGCTGCTGGATAGAAGTCCGGTGCTAATGCGCACCGGCAATTCCGTAACGCTTCCTGGCATCCATCTGCGTTTGGGCACCAAACCGCAACGTGTCACCTGGACCTGCAGTGCCCGTTACTCTGCATCTTGCTTCTATCATTACACATTCATTTACTACACCAAAATAGTCCCTAAAACCTAGCACAAGTAACAGATCCTTTTGTTTTCAGTGTTTTCTCTCCTGGGTAGAAAACGAGACAAGGTTGGCAGCAGTGAACCAGACTTTGCAACTGAGAGGTTACTTTTCCTATTGCAGTTTTTGCACGAGAGGGAAAACGGTATCTTAAACAAGAAGTGCCCCGAGAATCAGTCCCCACGCGATGGTGTGTTTCCATCGGCACCCTGATGCCCTTGGCGATCCGGAGTCCGGCTCGGACCTCTCGCTTTCCCACTCATTATAAAGCAGGAGTGATTGTGTGTGAAAGGAGGTGACTGGATGTGAAACCAGCTGAGAAATATCCCGGCCACTTCTCTTTTCCCATCAGTAGATATTGCTTCAGTTCCCGTTTCCTAATACCGCCTCTTTCATCAGCTTCAGGCCCTTTTCACCAGTTGCTTGCCAAGGATTTTGGACCCTTGGACCAAGACATACTTTAGCTATTTTAAATGAAATCTTTGATACTCCTATTGCATTTTGCCTTCAAATGGGCATTTTTCATCCTTTCTACAAGTCTCTTCCCTCTTTTATAATGACTAGCAATGCAAGATAGAGTAAGATATTTACACCATGCTATCTGCAGGGCTCTGGGCATGGAAATAACCTCTGTCCTCCTCTCCTCTTGCCTACAGCTGACTTTTCCCCACTCTTCCTTTTAGCTAGACCTTTCTGCCAGCTTTCTCTTCTATCAAACCTTGTGCCACTTCCCTGCCCTTTAATATTAAAGTAAAATGGGCACCAACTCCTATCTCAAATACCCTGTAAATTTTGTGAGTCTCACACTATGAGAAAATTGCTCGGATATGTGCCGGGACTCAGACTGGACTTGGCCGAGCGCTACCCGCAGTCACGCTCCCATCATCTCTTCCCTGTGTTGCTGCTTCTGCAAGTTTGGAGCTTTTTGGGTATTTAATTAGTACCAGTTCCACCACAGTGCCCAGGGGCCTCATTTTCCACCGGGGATGGCTCTGCCATTTTGGGATCATTGGCACCACAGCGAGGAGGGGGAGGAAAGCGGTTCTCCTGAGGGTGCAACATGCACTCGGGCTCTGGGTGTTAATTCTTGCTCCTTGTGCTTGTGCTTTCTCTCCCCCAGGCTGTTAGACCGAACACACCTCGTATCTGTACAGAATCTAACGCAATTCACTGCTCATTTTGGCCCGGAGCCTTGGTACTGCTTCAACATAAAAATTCAATAAGAATTTGCCTGTTTCCCAGAGACCCTTCATCAGGCACTACCAGAAAGGAGCAGATTCAGAGCCAAGCTGCATCACCCAGCTGGTGCCCCCACCCTGGGCATCGCTGTGCCCCACTGCAGGTATTGCTGTCACCAAAGCTCCTCTGATAAACCAGCCTCTGCGCCGCAGTGCTTTGCACCCTGGTGGGAAACCAGGTAGGAAATCAGCAGGAAAGATCAGGCTGGAAACGGTGGGGGCTTGGGACCCGGCTCCCAAGTGTGCTCAGCTGGCCCCGCAGCAGCAAGGGTCTCAGCTGGCTGATGACGAGCAAGCGTCCCAAAAAGCCGTGACCTTTGCAGCTCTTATTTTCAGAGCTGTAAGGAAAAGGAAATCGGAAGTAGAGCTGCTGTAATGCATTTCTGTATGCTGCTGGTATGCTCAAATGCATTGCTGTTTACCTTATGAGTATTTTTTGTTCCATTTGCATTTGAATGTTGTAATCAGCAGCTGCAGCTCTTCACCTGAGCTCAGTGCTCTGCCATACTCTGGGTTTTCAGTGGGGCAGTTTAGCCAGGGGCACATCTCAGCAGCTGCATCCTGCTATCAGCAAGGGCTTTGCTCTCTTATTTAGCACGGGGAGGAAGGAAGAGAGCCAGTAGATCCATTTATCCGACAGCAGGGCTCCTGGGGCGGCTGGGCCAGCTCCGCAAAGCCCTGCCTGTGGGCTGAGTGGGTCTGCCCCTGCAGCGATGTGCAGCAGAGCCGGGCTGGGAGCCTGCTTCGCGTCAGCTACTCTTTGCACCAGGTACTCTGATATTGTTTGGAGTTTTTGTTGCTTGTTACCTAAGGATTGAAGTGGTTGAGAAAAACTAGGAGTGCAAGCCCGGTGGTGGGGATGCGCTGGTTTGCTGGTATCCTGGGGTTAGGGAGGAGACCCCAAGCTCACTTTGTGGGACACTGGGTTGAGAAATAAGGGCAGGTAACCTACAGGGTCTGGGTTTTAATAACTCTTGATCTGGGTTTTCTAATGCCTGTTTTAGACATGACCTATGTCTAAAAGGAACTTTGCATCTTGTTGTTTGAACTACATGTGGCTTAAAACTGCTGCAGTTGTTCTTGGCTTTAATTCCCTTTTACCCTCAGAAGATTAATAAATAAACATAATCATTGCCATGCAGTGGGTGCTGTGGGCTATAATTGATTGGCATGAATCAAAATTATTGAAGAGCATTGCTGAGTGTCCTGAGAATGAGAGGAAAACGTTACTGGTGGAGCTGTCTGCACAGATGGGTCTCTAGCACATTAAGGGTGTTGCATTTTAAGACAAAATGAAACTGCATCTTCCTCTTCCCCCCCCCCCCCCCCCCTCATTCATAGACAGAAGTCAAACTCTTACTGGCTCTAGGCTTTCCTTTTCTGGTTTTTTTTCAGTATTTCTGTTTTTTTCCTCTCTTCCTTTCACCCTACCTCTTCTTTTCTCTGCTTCCACTTTACAGGACACTTCCCCTGTGTGTATTTCTCCTGTTGCAATGCTCTGGATGGGGGCCAAGCCTGAGGGCAGGTAATGTCTGCCCCTGGGTGAATGGGAATGTCATGCTAACAAGGAAAGGACTTCCAAGGCACCGAATACCTTTTCCTGACCTGTCTGTGCCAATTGCCCTCTGCTCCTATATACTTCAGTAAGAAATGAGGAATTGTCTACTGTGGCTTACTCTAGTAATAACGTGCATTGAAAGTGCCTTCAGAAGAGCTTCTGACGTTGTTTGGAGGTCAAGGGATCTCTTGTGCTTTAGTATTCTCCATCTAGATTATTTTGAGAGGCTTAATGCGAAGTTAACAGCTCTCGTGAGCAAAGCTGCAGTGCCAGCAAAGCCCAGGGCAGGCAGGGCTTCTCAAGGCTTTGCAGCTTTGCTGGTTGTGCTCTCCTCGGTGTCCCTCTGGAGACAGAAACAGGGGTGAGCAGATGGTGAAGCACTGGCAGAGGCTGCCCAGGGAGGTGGTGGAGTCACCATCCCTGGAGGTGTTCAAGGAACGTGTGGACGTGGCACTGTGGGACATGGTTTAGTGGGCATGGTGGGGTTGGTTGATGGTTGGACTTGATGATCTTTTCTAGCTGTAGTGATTCTGTGACCTCTGTGTCTTCCAGCAGCAGCACCAGCCGGTGGAGGTTATTGCCCCCTTCCAATTCAGTGCAAGCTTTTGGTCTGATAGTTCTTGGGTGGGGGGTGGAGGGTTTCTTGTGGATGATGATTCAGCTTTACTCAGATAGTAAGTTTAGGGTCCTTTTTTTGCAGTTTAGTAAAGCAAATATTAAGCCAGCACTTCAGTGCCTAGAATGCCTTAGCTAGTGTGAAAGACTTGGGTAGAAATGCCATCTAACGTGTGGTTAGGATTCGCCTCTGCTGTTGAAGCTAATACAGATGGTTTCACCTGGGAGCTTTATGCTGCTGCACTTCTGTCCAGCAGAGAAACATCATACAACAAGTGGGGGAATGGCCACCGATAGCTGTATTTCTATGGCTGTGAGGCATGGAAGAACGGGAGACTTACTACCAGACCTTAACTGAAACATAATCAAAACTTAACAAGAAAAGAGCTCTTCTGAAAGCATGGTCTGGAAGCCAGCTGCTGATTGAGGGAAGATGATAAACAGATAGCAAATCAGTGCACTAATCAGGAGGAGAAAGCAAAGAGCTTCTTGTGAACTGCACCACCTGCGATGATCTGCTTGCTGTTGGAAGAACATAGCAGAATAATCTTGAAGGATAATTCACATGGGAAAGGACCTTGGGAGGGCTCTAGTCCAAGCTCCTGCTCAAGCAGGGTTAGTCACAAGGTCAGACCAAGTTGCCCAGGGCTGTTTCCAGTCTTGGAAACCTCCCTGGGTGACCTGTCCTACTGCTGGACTGTCCTTGCAGGAAAAAAAATCCCCTGATATCCAGGCTGAACCTCTCGCTTCAGCTTTTCCTCCTTGTCCCTCATGCTCCTACCATGCGCTTTGTCAATAAGCCCCTGGCAGGAAGGTGCTATGAGCCCCCGAAAGCCTCCCCTCCGGCAGAACAAGCCCCCTTGCCCCCTCCCCTTACAGCAAGGGCTCTGCGCCCTTGGCCATACTGGTGGCTTCAAGCTTTTTGGGCTTATTGCTCCAGTTTGTCAATGTCTGTCTTTGGGGGGACCCAAAACTGGACGCAGCATTCTAGGTGTGATCATCACACTAGCATCACACTAGGTGTGATCTAGTGAGTGCTGGGTGGAGGGGATAATCCCTTCCTTGGATCTGCTGGGGATGCTTCTCTTTGTGTATATTGACATGGAGATCTGAATAGACAAGTCTGTGTGACCTGGAGACCAGAGCAGGAGGTGACCTGGTGCTCTGAGGTGGAGAGCAGAGCAGGGGAAGTGCTGAATTTGGGCATGAATGATGGACACGCTGAATTTGACACTCCCATGACTGCAGCAGGTAGGGCCGGAGCTGCCCCTGTGCCCCCCCAGCACTAACCCTCCTGTGCTGATGACTGACACCAGCAACAGCCTTTCCTCTGTGCTTCTTCCAAGTGTTGTGAATAATGTTGGTGAAGTGTATTTTTAAGTGACAATACACAACATGTGGCTTTTGCACAGGAGACCTCCCAAGAGCTCCTGTGGGTAGGGGGTTATCATGCAAAGCCACTGCTTTCCAAGTGTGGAGGTCTGTCTTCTCGTCTTCGCTGCATGTGGCTGGTGGCCCCAGCAACTCTGTCTGCTGGGCACTTGTTGGGTATGGACTTGGTAGGACAATCAAAGAGTGCCTGGAGGGATAAGAGCAAAAATAAAGGCTTGTGCAGCGATCAGCCTGGGGCCATGCGTAATGGTCAAGTCCCTACTCACCTGGTTGGTGAGACGTAGAGGGGGAGGAAAGGATAAAACCATATTAGCTGTGGGGAAAAGAGGATATCCAAGGAAGCAAGCTCTTGGTTCTTCAGGTATGGCCTCACCTGATGCCCAGAGGCACTTCTGGCAACACTCCTGCTGCTGTAGCATTAGACTGCACACTCCAGTTAGGCATGCTATAGAAATGCTTTCACAGCACGTGGTTTAGACTAAGTCTATGGTAGCTATACAAGCATTTTTACTGCCACCTCCCCAAGCAAGACAGGGAGTTTTCAATTACAGAATTGCAAACAGCCACACAGGACGCACCCTGATTTATGCATTACATACCAGGAAAGACTTAAATTCTGTTTGTCACTTAGCAGATGGTGACGGTTGCTCCAGCATGCGAAATATTTCATGCCTGACACCTCAATTCAGGAAATAGTGGTTTGCTCAGCAGAGGTGCAGGAGGCAGCAAGTTGTTATCGAGTATAACAGTAGCCTTTTTCATCGTTTTCTTGATTTTTTTGAGTTTGTTTTCCAGAGCAGAAAGCTGTCCTGGGCTCTGCACAGAGGGCAGTGATGTAGCCCAGGTGGCACGTGCAGGCTCGGGGCACCCGCAGCAGGGGACATGTCCCACTGCCAAGCTCTCGGGTGTTTTGTTGGGTTTTTGACACAGTAGCGAGTTCGTTTTCCTGCAGGGCTGGGCTCGCGTCCTGCAGACCTCGGTCGCTGAGGTTCCTGTTCCTCAGACGCAGGGTGCCTGAGGTTTGCTGAACCGCAGCGAGTTCACTGTGAAACTGTGCCACCGAAATGGGTTATTTGTTATTCTGTAAACCGCGGTGAAGTCAGTCCTGTTCAGGCCCTTACCAAGAAGTCAGGAGGTAAGCACAGGGCTGTGCTGGGCGGATGCTGTGCCCGTCCCGTGGGAGGGAGGGCAGCAGCGGGTTTCCTGCACTGTCCTCTCGACTTTGAAGAGAGAGCCGTGGTAAGGACAACACCTGGGTCCTCTGTCTCATAGAATGAGAGGGGTTGGAAGGGACCTCTGGAGATCATCTAGTCCAACCCCCCGCCAGAGCGGGTTCACTTGGAGCAGGTTGCACAAGGATGCGTCCAGGCGAGTTTTGAGTATCTCCACGGAAGGAGACTCCACAACCTCTCTGGGCAGCCTGTTCCAGGGCTCTGCCACCCTCAAAGTAAAGAAGTTCCTCCTCATGTTTAGGTGGAACTTCCTATGACCAAGCTTTTGCCCATCACCTCTCGTCCTGATAAAAGCCTGGCCCCATCCTCCTGGCACCCACGCCTTAAGTATTTAGAAGCATTGATAAGATCCCCCCTCAGTCTTCTCCAGACTCAAAAGACCCAAGTCCCTCAGCCTCTCCCTGTAAGAAAGATGTTCCAGTCCCCTAATCATCTTCGTAGCCCTTTGCTGTACCCTCTCCAGCAGCTCCCTGTCCTTCTTGAACCGGGGAGCCCAGAACTGGGCACAGTCCTCCAGACACAGCCTCACTAGGGCAGGTCCTGCACTGAAAGCAAAAAGAAACAAGCTGGAAGACCAGTGTCTTCCTCCTCGCCTTTACAAGGGCCATGTGAAGTGGTCATGGAAATGATGGAGCGACTCCTTCCAGCCAAGGGCCCTGGGGAGGAGGCTGGAGCGCAGCCCCCCGCTGCCTGCCAGCCCGGCTGCTCCCACCACTTCTGCGGTTGCAGAGACCTTCTAATTTGTAAAGCAGTCGGTGCGGGTTTGGCGAGCACTGATAACCCCGGGAGAGTCACGGGGCTGGGACACTGCAGGTGAGCCAGGGCTCTCCACAGGTGGCCTTCAGCCAGCCCCTTCAAGATGGCCAGGGATGCAGAACCCCTGCAGCGGCCACGCAGTGAAAAGGAGCTGGTTGTTAAAGTGGAGCGTAGCCCACCCGTGCCTCTCCCGCAGGGTACAGGATGGTGCTCGGCTGTTGCTGGGGCCGGCAGGGAGACACCTCTGCAGCAACATGATCCCCACAGCCTTTAAACATGGTTTGGGGTGTAAGTTATTCTTGTTCATGGCAAGAACCTTCCCCAGGGCAGTTAGCAGGTTTCCCTGAAATACAGGAGCTTTGCCTTTACCTGGATCTGACTGTAAGGCACTGTGCAATGTGTTTACGTGGTGCAGTGTCAACGCCGCAGCCTCGGCACTGGCAGGGTCCTGCTGCCGTCCCGCTGCGGGCTTGCTGCTGTGAGGTCTGTAGTCCCTGCGAAAGGGGCAAAAGCAGAGTCATTCCTGATCCCAGGAAGACCGCCTTGAAAGGCCGCCCGCTCAGCCTGGCTGTGCTCCTCCATGGCAGCAGGAGATGGCACCCTGATGTGGGACATCGAAAACGGCTTCCTCATCCCTGTGCACAGTGCGAGGGCTGTCCACAGCCCTAACCCCTGGATGCTCGTGTTATGTAAAGGTGCATGCACTGTGATCACGGAGTAACTAAGCTTGGAAAAGACCTGTAAGATCACCAAGTCCAACCACCACCCCAACCCCACCATGACCACTAAACCATGTCCCGCAGTGCCACGGCCACACGGTCCTTGAACCCCTCCAGGGATGGTGACTCCACCACCTCCCTGGGCAGCCTCTGCCAGTGCTTCACCACTCTCTCAGGAAAGACATTTTTCCTCATATCCAGCCTGAACCTCCCCTGGCACAACTTGAGGCCATCTCCTCTTGTCCTGTCGCTTGTCACTTGGGAGAAGAGACCAACACCCACCTCCCCACAACCCCCTTTCAGGTAGTTGTAGAGAGCGATGAGGTCTCCCCTCACCTCCTCTTCTCCAGACGGAACAACCCCAGCTCCCTCAGCCGCTCCTCATCAGACTTGTGCTCCAGACCCCTCACCAGCTCCGTCGCACTTCTCTGGACACGCTCCAGCACCTCAAGGTCCTTCTTGGAGTGAGGGGCCCAAAACTGAACACAGGATTCGAGGTGCGGCCTCACCAGCGCCGAGTACAGGGGCACGATCCCCTCCCTGCTCCCGCTGGCCACACTGTTTCTGATACAGGCCAGGATGCCGTTGGCCTTCGTGGCCACCTGGGCACACTGCTGGCTCAAAACTCCTCAATGAGTTGCTTCTCGCCAGATGCTAATTAGGTAGGAGATTTGCTACCTGTTTATCACAAGTAAAATACAGAGAAAAGTGAGCTGGGGATGAGGGGCTCAGCCTGTGCTTCCAGCAAAGCTCTCCCCCCTTCCCATGAGGAATTGATGTTTTGAGGGATAGGAATTATATTCAGGCTTTGCCTTGGCTTTGCACATGCATGTGGCTTTCATGTGCCACTGCCCATCTCGGAGCGGAGGTGTGGGAGGACTTCAGCCGCAGGGATGAGGCCATTGGGTTGCAAAATGTTGGGATGCACCCAGAAGCAAACAGGATCTGGGAATTAAGGCCCAAAAATTAGTCAGCTCTGCGTACAGCTGGGCAAGGGTATAATCTAGGTGGGCCCAAGCCTTTTAAAATCAATGGAAAAAACTTCTGTTGTCTTTAGCTCTAGGGGAAGACAACATTAAATCAGCTAAGAAAGGGCAGTTTCAGTAATAGTGCCTTAATTAAACACAGCACCAGTCTGAACTCTGGTCAGTCACAAGATGTGAATTAAAAATAGGTCCAAAAACATACCTATTAATTGCTGTGGGTTTTTAAATTCCTCTTCTTGATGATTGCTTTCCTCTCCCTGCCTCATGGAGAAAAAGCCAGTCGGTGAGGCAGGCTGATCAGCCGTGCGTGGGAATTGTGGGTGTAGCGTTGGTGAGCTGCGCTGGTTTGGCCCATTCCTCTTGACTACCCCGGGGCATTTGGCACAGCGGCTGGGAAGCAGCATGTTTCTGGTGCAGCCGGTGGTTGTAAAATGTTTGCAACCCTCGTCGTTTGGGTAATATTCTACGGGCAACATCTAAGATGCTTTTGGTATGGCTCAGATGCAGTTGTTGATTGTTGGCATGAGCTTGATGGATGTTAACGCATTAGTAGACACAAACTACATGAGATCTCTTGATGTGATGCAGCTTGTGCTGGGATTTTGGCGCGCAGCCCGAGATGATACAGCCATCACAGGAACATTAGGCAAATGAAGCACAGCTTTGCCACTGCCCCGGCCGCCACCGGGTGAGCCGGGACCTCACCGTGGGGTGAGGGCGGGAGGCGTGTGGAGCTGCGGGGCAGAGCAAATGGTGTGAATCACTCGCACGGAGGCAGGTCGCCCAGGTACAGCCCCGGGAAAGTCTGTCGGTGGGCTTCCAGAAGCGTGGGGTGCGGCACGTGGAGCAGGAGAAACCCCGGAGAGGCTCTTCCAAAGCCAATGGCAAAGGATTGCTCTGGGCAGGAATGGCAGCTGCTGGATATCATACTGAATTATTGCCATGAGAAACGTTTATGTGCTAACAGGGTTCACTTGCTGATTTTAAATAATGCCACTGGTAATCTATGCCATCTTCCTCCAAAAATTTTAAAAACTATCCTAAAAACCAGTTTACCAGCCACAAGGCTGGGAACAGGCCAGCGTAGTCCACACTCCACTCTCTGCTCCCTCCGCTTTCTTCAGCGATAAAGTTGGTGAAAACAAAGTTGTACCTGTCTGAACTTGGCTTCTCAATTAATTTTTTTCTGCCTGAAGACTGTTGGTGAAAACTCTATAGTATTTAGCTCATGACAAACTCAGTGAAATGTATTCTTGCAATGCAGATGGTAAAACTGGGCATGTTCAGTGTTTATGCCTGTGGTTAGCCTGCTCTTGTTATTTAATAGCCCAGCTTTGCAAACAGCTAGTATGTGTAATGTTTGTGCTGGATTCATGTTGAACTAGGGCCAGCATCCTTATGCTGTTTTCTGTGCTTCATTCTCCGTGCTATTGCTGCTAAACCACCGCGTGCTTTGAAAGGAGCAAAACCTCCATCGACTTTTTGGTTGCCCGGAGCTCCTCAGAACATTACCCCATCCTCCTCCCAGTGAAACCTGCCTTTTAACCACTCCTTTGCTTTTGTATTTTTAACCATTGCTCCATGCAAACAGAGAAAACAAAGTCCTTCCTTTTCCCAGCGGCTGGCAATGCAGCTGTTTCTGCTAAGGCAGTCGTGTAAAGCTGTCGAGGTTGAATTCCCCTGGAAGATCCCCAGAAGCTGCTGCACGCAGCTCGGCTTGCCCCAGCGTTTCTGTGCTTTGATGCTGTGGCCACGTGCCTGCAGCGTAGCGTGTCGCGGCCGTGCAGTGAGGAACAACGTACAATAGGCAGGAGTGCTTATTTGAAGTGTGAAATTTCCTATACCGAAATAGGTCCTGAGTTCCTCTGCGATGGCTGAGCATCCTCTGCGCAGGCGCTGGCAGGGTTTTGCTGGTTGTTCGGGCTGCTCGTGTTGTATGTGTATAGCTGCTGTTCTGGCCCGGGAGCTGGGTGCCGCTTGCCAGGGAAGAGCCTCCAGCAACCTGACGTGCCACCAGCTCAGCCTTCTCCTCCCCGCTGGATTTTGGCAACTGAGGAGACACCGGTGAGCTGCGGGAGGCAGGGCTGTGCTGCGCGGGCTGTGCAGCATCTCACCCCTAACCCCGCCTGACGTCCTTCGCCAGCATCTCCGCTGGCGGGTGACAGCGGCTGCACGCAGCCGCACCCGGGCTGCCCGGGTACCGACTGTCAGGCTCTTCAGAGGCTTCGTGCTGAAGTTTCTCTATGAATCATGAGTGAGATAAACGGGGTGGATCATTCCAAGATGAAGAGGCTGAAGAGAACCCAACCGCTTGTGCCAGCTGTCCGAGGGCAGGGAGAGAGGCTGGGTCTGCTGTCCTGTTTGCTCCCTGCAGGTTGGATTCCTTATTCCTGGAAGTCTCCTGATAACTGTTGTCCAATGCCTATTCCATCCATGCATTCGCCCAGACTTTGTTTACCAGCCTTATATTCCAGAAGGGATGATCACTGCCTTTGCATTCACGTAGAGGCAGACCCCGGTAGCTTCTGGCACCTGGGTCCCAGCCCGCAGTGGTTTTGGACGGGCGGGTGATGAGATCGGCCCCCCTCGCCCACTCCCTGGCCCTCACTGTCTCCTAGCCCTGTGGCTACAGATCCTCCTGCCTACCCCGTCCTCCTTGTTAACTCCTGTCATGCTGTCTGTGATTTGGCACTGCTCTTCGCCTTGGTCAGCAAGGCAGTTAGTGGAATGAGTGTATGATTGTCCATGCCTGGCAGTCCTGAGTCCTTGATGCCGTGGTTTGACACCTCTGCTTACATCCAGCTGGTGACCAAACATGTCTCTTCTCCCAAGTGACAAGAGATAGGACTAGAGGAAATGGCCTCAAGTTGCATCAGAGGAGCTTTAGGTTGGATATTAGGAAAAACTTCTTCACCGAAAGGGTTGTCAGACACTGGCAGAGGCTGCCCAGGGAGGTGGTGGAGTCACCATCCCTGGAGGTATTTAAAAGCCATGGGGATGAGGCGCCTGGGGACATGGTTCAGTGGTGGACTTGGCAGGGTTGGGTTAACGGTTGGACTTGATGATCTTAAAGGTCTTTTCCAACCTAAATGATTCTATGATCATGAGCATCCCTGTGGGATGAGCAGGTTTTCTAGGTTTTGGGTGATTTATGGCTTCTGCTGGCTTCGGTTCCTGTGGCCCTTGAGTGTTCAGCTCGGTGGCAGCGCACCCCATGCTCTTGTTTGAGCTCTGAAAAGGGCCGTGGGAAGCTTTCCCTGACCCTTCCCAGCTGCTGGGATGGGGTGGACACCCGCAGCCCGGTGTGGCAGGGAACCGCGTCGGCTGAATTGGCATCCTGATGTTACCGGAACAGAGAAGACCAAAGGTTAGAGGGAGGAGAGGGACTTAGCATGCAGATAGCTTGAGCTACACACACCATGCTGCCTGCACAAATGTGCTTTTATTATTGCCTTGTTTCTTTCGCGCGTGGGAAGGCTGGGGAGGGACGAAGTGAGTTTAACGGTGAGAGAAATATTGAAGGAGATGAAAAAATGTGGGAGGAAAACGAGCTCTGAAGTGTGGTGCCACGGTGGAAGAGGGTATGGAGTGGGCTGAAGCACTTGGTGTAGGAAAAAACACAACTTAGATACAATTCATCCATGAAAATGTGACTTTCCTCACTTTTCTTCCTTTCTGGGGAAGCTTTTTCCTCATCTAAGCTCTAAAACCGACTTTTCTACAGGTAACACTTCTTCCCTTGGCCCTTGTGAGCCTCTAGGAGAGGTTTCTGTCCTACAGATGTTTCTGTCCTCCTTGTGTTGTGTGTGTAAAGACGGGGGGGGGAAAAACAGACCCTTGGGGAACCGGAGAGGAGGAACCATCCAGCACAAGAGCAGAGAAACCACGATTGCAGTCCAAGACACTCAGTTGCTAGCTAAGCAACAGTTTGCCTTTGCACCATAAATACTCCACTACTTTTTGCAGTTATGAATTCATACCTTTGGTCCTTTATAGCTGTGATACTGTAAATCATGTGACTGCCTGGAAATGTGTCCAGTTATCAGGATTCAATCACCATGGCAAATAAAGGTGAAACAATAATTGCAGGCTCTGCTGCCTGTTGGGCAAAGCTCACGCAAGGTGCCACCGCTCTGGGCAACCCAGAGCAAAAGGCTCCTTTAGACAGGGCGGTGCTGAGCCGCTCACGGGTTGCTCCTAATGAGCGATTAAATTATGAGCCATGGGCTAAGCGCACCACAGGGAAGGAAGTTATGTTCCCCTCTAATTATGGAAGGGCATTTTAACAAGCCATTCGGACAAAGATCGGGGGAAAAGTAGCACGTCTTTATTTGCAGGTCAAGGGTTTTCACTAGGAAAAGCTGCAGTTAACAGATGTGTGACATCCTTGCCTCTGCAGCACTGAAAATCTCTGTCGGCATGAACCAAGGTCTGCCTTCTTGATGCAGGATGCTGTAGCAGCAAAATCTGTGCCCAAGTTGCTGTAGGGCTTTCCCAGGTTCAGGTTGGGAGACTGTGTCTGAGAGTGCCGTGTTATTTTTCACGAGGTTTTTTCCTGTTGACACCCTAAAGCTCTAAAACTAAATCAGGAGAATTTGGGATTTGTTTTTAAATGGTTTCAAGGTTTGCAAGCAAGCTGCAGCCAGTGAATGGTGTTAAGTACGGCGTAAGCGACGGAGAGCCTCTGTGCAAGCAGCCTGCCAAGCCTGCAGCGTTAGCTCCGTTCATTTCCCAAATGACCGCTGATCATATAACGACTCCTTTTTGTTTTCCACCACAGAGACGTGATCGCTCTTTATTTTTACAACAGTTGCATTGCCTATAGATCTTTCTCACTGTCAGGCAGCGTTCATAGCACAAGAAAGAGCCGCTTGCCCTTCGAGCCCTGCTCATAAAAGCTTTCCTTTTATAGCTTTGTCTGGGTTTGGCAGGAGTGAACTCTCTCCATTGACCTGCTCTCCTGGTATGTAATTGCTTCCCAGCTGTAGAGGTGAAAAACAACTCCTATTCCAACGCAGGAAAGCCACCTGAAGTTTACTGGGTTTATGAAGAGTTTGATTAGGATAGGCAAGTTTGGAAGAATCCAATGCCAAGGTTTTAAAACTGTTTTCCTTGCATAGCCTATGCAGGAGGTTTATCCTAAAGAGGTTGTGATGCTCCTCTGGGTATAAGCAGCCTAAAGGTCTCCTTACTTTGCACTGGGAGAAGAAATGGCGCTTCTACAAATCCCACCGGCCTGGAGGTGCTGGAGGAGGCAGTCGGGCATCGGCACGGCACAGCGGCCTCTGAGCCTCAGCCGGCGTTCGGCAAGTCACACCCCTTGGCACTGTGGAGCTCGACTCTGCTTTTTTCCCCCCTCCCAAAGAGTTCAAACCAACAAAACCAACAACAAAATACTTTGAACTTGGCAGTTATTCACCCAGTGAAGCAACTGGACAGATAAATTCCACCCGGTCGTAGGACTTCACCACTTTTCACTGGCAAACCACGTAACGTGCGGTCGGTCACGCAGGTGCCTTGGCAGGTGACGAAGGGAAGCGTGTCCTCTGTCCCGGTGAAACCACATGCGCAGCGTGTCTGCGATCCCTGGGCGTGAGGCAGGAGCTGCTCTTTTCTTCTGTCCTCAGATCTTGGGCAAACCTTTTATCTGTGAAAATTTAAGTGCTGGGTTTTTTAATCTGAGCATAACTGTGAAAAACTTGGTCTTTTTAATGCATGAATGGGCAAATCTCTACTTTATTTTTAGCACTGTTTGCATCACAGAAAGTTTCCCTTCTCGCTCCTGCCCCCCCCCCCAGGTGTAACAAACTTGCAGCAGTTCCTAAACAAACCGATTTCCTCTGGCTGTGCCGATGGCACCGAGGTGGTGGCACCGAGGTGGTGTCCCTTCCTGGGCGTACGAGGGTGGCTCTAGAGCCCGCAGCCCATGCGCTCTCCGCTGCCGCAGCCGGCCAGGGCACGGACCCGAGCTGGTGGGTGATCTTCTTTGCCCGGGCACAAAACGTTCCTGCTCTAGATCTGCTTGGGGTAGTTGTGCGGGATTTTAGGTGGGTGTGATCCGAGGCAGCCGTGGCCTCTGCTCTGGTACCCGGGGGGGTTCCCGGCTGGATGGCTCCCTTCCCGGGAGGTGGACCCGTGGGCCAGATACCCTGCCAGGGAGCGTGACCGCTGTGGGGGGACAGCGGGGTCATCGCCCCCCAGGCTGCCACCCATGTGGAGCCAGGATGAGGCCGTAGGGAGCTGCTCCCTGCCTGGTGCTGCCTGGAAGGGTGCTGCCTGCAGCTGCCCGCTTCGGGCTGTCTGGGGGATAGGGCTGGTTAATGACTAACAGGCGCTGCCGCAACCCTGCCCAGCCTCTCCCTCCCCGGGCTGCCCGTCCACCTCGCTGAGCCGTAGCCAAACCTTTCAGCTGTGCTGCATTTGAGACCCACCACCACCCGCTTCCTCTGCCGCTTATTTTTTCCCTCTTCCCTGGGTAAACCCCGCATCTGTCCCTGCGCGTCTGCAGGTCGAGTCGCAGCAAAGCCTGCGCCAAAGGCGGTAGGAAATGTCCACTTTGTTTCAGCCCTTTGGGTTGGGTCTTCCTCTCCCGCAGCCTGATATTCTCCTCCGTCCGCCCTCGCTCTTGCTCAGTGAATGAAGTTACTCCCCAAAGGCCATCACGGCACAGCTTTGTTCAGTGCGGGGGTTTTCCAGGCAGTGTCAGATGTGGTGGCTGCAGCTGGAGACACACTGCATCAGCCACACTTGTTTCTTGTCTCCCACCCCAGACAATGCAATAACATGTCAGACCTTTTCAGCCTGAAAGTATGGCAAATAAATTAATCAAATACACAGGGGAAAACCAGCTTGCTTTTCCCGTGCCTTCTGAATCGTGCATCTGCTTTCTTTGAAGGCAAACCTGAGTTACTTAGCAAGGTCTTCACTGCTGGTCTTATCGCAGAAGCTGAGGGTGCTGCTGCTGGGGACAGCCACAGCAGGGACTTGGTGCCTAGGTTTTCTTAACAGCGTAGGCTGTAACCCGGCTCTAAGTTAGGTCCGACTGTTGCAGGTGATGGCAGGTACAAGGCGCTGCCCAAGATGTGCACAGGACCTGGGCAAGCAGGATTCCACCCCTCAGCTGCACTGGGAAGAGGGGGGTGGAAAATGAGAGCAAACTGTACTAAATTCCCTGTGCTTTCGTGACTCATGAAAAAAAACCCTCCAACTGTCTGTCAACAGCACATCTGTTTGGGTATTTTTCAAGGAATCTGGAATGCATTCTCCCAGCTCTCCCATGAGAAAAAGTAAACATGTCATATATAAAACATTTTTATTAAAACAAATATACACCACTTTATATACAAAAATAAAATGTACAAGAAAAGTCTATTACAGCTTAGTGATTTGATTCCTACGTATCAGAGACAAACTAGATCCTCTTCTGTCTCGCGCACGCTGGCCCAGGGGGGTCTGCGGGCGTTACAGCTCGCTGCCTACAGTGCTGTCGGGATCCTCGGTGAGCCCTAGACTCGATCACGGAAAGGCATGCTATAAAGAAAGAGCTCTGCCCCCCTCAGTGCAAAAATTATTCGATGCAGCAGCTCTTCAACTATTACGTGGAAATAGATACGGCATGCCTACGAGCAGATAATATACTGTGAGTGGACCTGGGTAAGTGTACTATGTGGAAGCAAAGCCTAAACTGAATTTTCACATTTTATTGGTCTAAACTATTTAAACGGTTTAAAGTTGAGCAATCTGAAAGATGAACTAGGTGATGGCGTGAATCAAAGAAGAGAGGGCCAATTAGTGCAATTTTTCTACTAAGTGTAATGACAGTTGTTAAGCTCAATGTCACCAGTGTTGCACAAGTAAGCAGCAACCAAAACTAATAGGTGAGAGACTCATCTGCGGTGTCTCTCCCAAGCGCTCCCTGGGTAAGGTGCTCATCACGTCCCGCGCGGGGAGGACGGGAACCTCCTCCCCAGGCCTCCGGCACACGCCGCCGTTCAGCGGTACCCCACCAGGTCAGACCCCGCGGCGCATCGGCAACCTTCCCACAAAAGCTTCACCTCCGCAGCGATGAGAAGGTGCGTACTGCAGCCGAGCATCTTCAGTGCCAGGAGTCCTGCTAGTGAGATGGGAGTCCTTTTTTTTTTTTTTCTTTTTTTATAATGGAGTTTTTCTTGCTAACCTTTTCAGGCCTAAAAGTTAAACGGAATATAAAAGCTACTTTCTTCATTCAGTCAGTAACAAACAATTTCTTCCATTCTCCTCAGGCTTGTCAAAGTTTCTACACAAGAGCAGTTCGTGGTCGGAGGAAGCCAGGGGTTTACAAGCCACAGGGAATGACTTGCATGCTAGGTCTCACTGTCTCCAGCCAGGAGAAGTCTAGGCTGTTTTTCTGGTCGAAGAACCTGAACTCCAGCTCTCCTAGACAAAATAAACCAAAAGTGAGTACTGAATCACAGGCAGCAAGAGCAAAATAGTCAGTATATATTAATATATAAAAAAAGAAAGATTTCTCAGATGAGAGGAAATACTTTAGACTAGTATTTTGCTAAAATACTCCAAACATTCTCTATTAAACTGTCCCATTTAAGCTATCGCTAGTGGAAATTCTTCAGTTACATTGCAAGGAGTTCCTGAAAGCTGACATAACTCACATGGATATGACCCCAAGACAAATCTGTAGTATACTCTTACTGGAAGCATTTTTCTCCTTTTCCTTTTTTATCAACAAATTACAGCCTTCTGACAGCCTGCTTGGAAATCTCAGAATACAGGGATGTGTGAATTCCTCCATTTGCTTTGCTCCCTCCCAATTAGTGTCTTTGCACGAAACCCCTCGTCTGCATCGTCCTTGACTCTGGCTGATAACCGCGGAGCCTGTACCTGAAGTTGTGTCAATCTCCCCGTCCTGCTCCTTGTAGCTGTAAGTGCCGCACACGGTCTGCGTGCCCGGCTCGTTGGTGAGAAAGCCTTTCCCCCCCACGCTGGTGGTGTGCCAGTCTTGGGCTGGTTCAAGCAGCTGTAAGAGAAGAAGGAGACGGTAAAAGCTGCTCCTCCCTTCTGTGGGTGCAATGTTTTATTCCCTTCTCTTCACTAGAAGACAGGTAAGCAAAAAAGATCAAATTATATCTTCTCATGCTAAACTATATAAAACTTGTTTTACTCCCAGTTGAAAAAAAAAAGTTAATGCAAAACAGGGAGGGCTGGAGCACCTTTGGCGATGAAACCCCCGTCTTATCAGTGGGATGAACGTGACACGTCTGGAAACGCAGATTAAACGTCATACGTGTCAGAGGTAGAGGGAAGGGCAAAATAAAAAAGTCTAGAGAACCTTTGCAGACTCTAATACAGCAACCTCTACTTCTAGCAGTACTCAATAGCTTTCTCTGACTTTAACATGAAGAGTATTTCCATGGATGTGTCCTCTCCAGCTCACGTCTGCAAAGCAGCCTTCTTTTTAATTTTTCAGGCTCCCTCATTAAATAAGGGTCTTGGATTACGTAAGTGTTTATGTTCAGCCCGTATAGGACTGGATCAGATAGCTGCTTCCCTTCCTCTCTTGGTGCAAATAGCAACTTTGGCCAGTTTTATTCTGACCGTAAGGGCTGGGTTTACCTTAAAAATCTCCGAATTCATTTCCTCCTCATCTTCGTCTGTGACTGTTTTGTAAGCACATAAAAAGAGAGAAGAAAACAGACACAGATGTCAACTTTTGCGCGTTAGCCCTCGCGCTTCTGCTTCTTCACCACACAACCCACTTCACATTCTCTTGTCACACACCACCACTACCTTTTACGCCCCCCCGCCACGGAGGGGCTCATGGGTTTGAGGCGGGGAGGCCCATCAGCAGCTCCCTGCCCCAGGCTCCCCCGGCCCTTCATCTCAGATGCTCTTCAACAACCGCGCGCTGGGGTGCATGGCTCCGGCCAGCTCTGACGCCTCCTCAAGGGTCACCAAAGCAGAGCCCGCTTGGTATGCGGGAGGAAGATGATTTGCACCCCAAGTAAGAAGCACTCTGATATACCCATGTTAATTATTATTTTTTTTCCCCATTGGGAAGTGCCGTTACCTCCACTCTCACTACCGCACCTATCTCTGTCCTGCTTCTGGCATCGCCTCCTTCCAGCGGCCTCGGGAACCCCCAGTCCCACCCTCCCGGCTCAGAAATCTCTCCTCTTCCTCCCAGCCTGACCTGTCCGTGCCATCGCCTTGAGCCTGCGGGACGAAGCCTGCCCCTTTGCCCACACGTGGAAAGTAAATGGCATTTCGGAGCCTTTCACCCACGAGCAACTACTTCTGCGGGTGGCACGTGCCGGTCTGTAACCTGGCCAGTTTGGGAGCTCCAGGCACTCAGATCCATCAGGTGGAGGGTGATTTTTCTACAAAACAACTCTTCTATCTCCTGATGCCCCAGGCGCTCCTTCGTCCTGCTGCCTTGCCTCCAACCCGCCTCCAGTAGACCGATGCAAGACCAGGGTAGGAAAAAAGAAATACTCACCCTCCGAGGACGAAGCCAGGGGAGACACCTGGAGCTGGTAGAGGTCATTGGTGCTGTCAGCCATGGTGATTTCCATCGGCGGCCTCCAGTCACTCAGGGAGACGCTCACCTCGCACGGGGAGAGGTCTGCGGGATGCACCAGGAGTTGGCCCTCACAGGAGAGACACAACCACCTCCGTTTCCTCCCTGCCCGTCTGACGGCGCAGCCGGGCCCAGCCCCAAGAGTCAGCTTTGTCTTTTGGTGCAGAGAGTGTGGGTTTAGCACGAACAGCACTTTCCACTCCGCTCAGAGAGCTAAAAACTGAGTCTCACCTAAGGTGATGGACGTGCTCTCAGCCTCCGCTTCCTGCCCCGCGTAGTCATGAACGGTGTAGCCACTGTGGTCATCTGGCAGAGGAGTGTTGGTTAGTCTTTCTGCTGACTCCTCCATCCTCGTGTCTTCATACGACTACAAAAATAAGGGCAAAGCATGAAAGACTGGTCTAAGAATGCACGAGTTCCCATATGAAAAAAAAATTAAGCATGAAAACCACCAAAACCTTGAGCTTCTTCAGCCGCCTCTATAGACACATACCTTTCTCTTGCTCCTGTTTCTTGCATCTCTTGAAGACTTTGACTTCCTTTCTGTTAAATAAAAATAAGACAAATGTGAGAAAGGGCTGCATGGCTGACGTTTCAGGCGAGCGTGAGCTCTTGCAGCTTTGAGCCCTGCTCAGCAAGCCCTGCTACCGCTGTCGGCAGCAGCGAGTCCTGGTCGCCTCCCGATGATGCCTTTCGGCACGTTTAAAGAATTTGGGATAAACTGAACCGTCTGTACAAACTGTTAGCCAGGGCAGTAAGCAGTGACTAACCCCAGTAGGTGCTACCAACAGGTCTGTTACACCCCTGCCTATGTGGAGCAGGAAACGTAAGCGGTGTTTAAGCGCAGAAGTAGAGCTGCTTAACCCCAGCTGGGTTGCTGAGGGCTTACCCTTCTTCTGGTCCTTTGTCAAGGGCGGCAGCATCCTGTAAACCCTGACGGCACTGGAGCCCTTGTTGATGCTTTTATCCTTCACTTCTTCGATGTCAGGCAGCGAATTCATAGCACAGCGGAAGTTCGCCTTCCAGGTTTTTGGGTCAGGGTCTTTCTCACCCACTTTGTATCTGCCTGTAAATAAGAGATGGGGTGAGTGTTCGGACTTTTCAGCGCTAGTTCCTCCGACCAAAGAGAAAAACCATTTTTCTGTTCTCCCTGACCCATATACTAGTAGTTAATATAACTACCTGAGGTGTAAGTCAAGACAAAAAACCGCCTTGTTTGAGACATTGATATGACTGATGGAAATATAAAGCCAGCACACACCTGTATGAATGGCCCAGCTCCGGAAAAGGCAGGCGTCTTTCTCCATGTCCCAGCCATGCTTAGCCGCATGTTTCCAGGGGATTTGAAAGATCATCTTATCCTGAAGTTAAACCAATAGAGATTTGAACTGAAGCATTACATGCCAGTTTGGAATGATGGATTTTAATCAAAGAGTTCTCAGCAGCAGCTCAGGAATTTTATAAACCCTCTGCTCTGTATCTTAACTAAGCATCCATTGGTCCATCTATTTTTTTCAATGCATGCTAGGGGTTTTTATGAGCTCGGAAACTGGGAAAGCTGCACGCGGTACGGTACAGTAGAAGAATAGTGTCAATTCTATCCCAGAATAATTTAAATATGTTGCATCTAATCTATTAATGTATCAGTAACAACAGTGTATTTTCCAGGTACACTTTGGTAGAGAATCCCTTTTTAAAGTTGCCTGTAAGATCTTGCACGAATCCTAAGAGCAACACGTCCAAGCTTAAACAGCACCTTGGGACCGACACGGGAACTTCAGAGGAAGAGACCTGGTTCAGCAAGCCCAGCGATCTCGCCCTGCGGTGCAGGTACAGGGATGCGCCTTCCCGACCAAAAAGAGGCAAATCCGGACTTTCTTTCAGGCCAAATCTTAAAACCGGGAGCAACTGGGAGTGTAACAGCAGCTACTTAACTGGGACAGGAGGTGACTTGGCTCAAGTGGGCAGCAGGAGTTAAAAGAGATCTTGGAGTTTTCTTGGCTCTCCATCACGTTTGGATTGCTTTTATTTTGATTTACCATTTCCCTCCTGGGAATTTTCCCAGGAAAAAAAATGGAACTACTACATTGTGTACCAACCAGAGCTGCCTTTTCTGAAAGCAAAATAATTGATTTTTTAAACATAATGCTTGCAAGTTTTCTCCCTGTTCTTTCCTTTACAATCTTGACTCATGTTTAGCATCATCTAAGAACAAGGATGGTTAATGATACAGAAGTAATAGTAATAATCATGATAATAATAGTAATAAACAACCCTCACCTTGTTGATCCATATCAGTCCTGGTATTTGATTGGAATTAATCTGCATTTCCAGCCAGGGCCTCATGCGCATTCTTGACACTGGCATGTTGTCTATGAAAGAAGTAACAGGTCAGCAAAAATCACTCAATCACTATTTTAACGCTTCCGCAGTGCCGCTCCTCCCGTCCCCTCTGTACCGCGGGCATCCCCACCCGCGCCACCCGTGCCCCCAAACCCCCTTTTCCAGCCTCCGAACTCTTTTTCCGCATCTTCCACCCGCGTCGGGCCGCGCTGCCCGGGGAGCACCGAAACCGCCTCCCAAGCTTTGAATTGCGGCCAGGGGCGGACTGCAGGGCCGGGGGGAGCTCGGGGGGGCCAGGGCAGCCCGGAGGGAGCGCGGCCCCGGCCGGAGCCCACCGCCGGCACCGGCGCGCTTCCCGGGCGTGGGTGCGGGTGTCCCCCCGCGGGGACCGGTGCGGGACCCCCCCCTGCCCCACGGCCACAGAGAGGCTCTAACTGCCCGGGCTCCTTCTTGAAAGTTCATTATTAATTAGATTGCGCAAGGGGGGAGCCCCAATTAGCAGCGCCACCAGCCCGGGCAGCACCACGCCCGCCGCTCCGGCCGCGCAGGACCCCCCTTCCCTTCCCTTCCCTTCCCTTCCCTTCCCTTCCCTTCCCTTCCCTTCCCTTCCCTTCCCTTCCCTTCCCCTCCCTTCCCCCGCCGCGCAGGCGGAGCGGGGCGGCGCGGCCCTCCGGCCCTTCCTCTGCAGAAATAATTTCCTGTTCGCCGTGTTTTTTCAAGCAAGATTTCCCCAAACAATACATCTCTCACTTCCACCAGCAACGCGCGCGGCGGCGGCGGCGGCGGCGGGAGAGCGGCCCGGCGAGCGCCCGCCCCGGGGAGGAGGTCAGCCCCCGGCGGGGAGCGCGGCTCCCTCCGGGCCGCCGGGTCCGGCCCCGGGGCTCGGCGCTGGCACAGGCTGAACGGCGGAGCGGAGCCTCCGGCTGAGCCCGCAGAGCGGCAGCCGCGCCGGACGTGCCCGGCCCCGCGGGTGCGAGCGGACATCCCGCCCCGTCCCGTCTCCTCCCGTGGGCTGTGGAAGGGGCCGCGGCCGCCGCCCGCCGGAGGGACGCCCGGTGCCCACCCGACGGCTGCCGGCGCCGGGAGCCCCGCGCCCCCGAACCGCCCCCGCACGGCGAAACCCAACGCTGCCCCCTCTTGGCGAGGTTAGCCAAGCTCGGCCGAGCCGAGCCGAGCCGTGCCCCCGGGGCCGCTCCCACGGGCCCTGCGGAGAGCCTTCATCCGGAGCCGCGGTGCCGTGAAAAGCGGGGGGCGAGCGACGGGACGGGACGCACCGCGACCCACCTCGCTGTGCCGTGCAGTGCAGTGCCAAGCCGTGCAATCCTGGGCAGAGGTGCCGCGAGCCGAGCCGAGCCGAGCCGAGCCGAGCCGAGCCGAGCCGAGCCGTCCGCGCCCGCTGCCCGCCGACCCGCCTCTGCCGCCCGCGGGACGCGCCCTCGGGTATAACGCGGCGGCGGCCGGGATTCCCCGCCGCCCCGGGCCCGGCTGCGCCCCGGCCAATCAGCGCCGCCGCGGGGGGCGGCCGCGCCTCCCATTGGCTGCCGCCGCCAGCATCACTTCGGGGAAATCACGCTGTTGTAGCACCAGCGGCGCGGGGGGAGCACCGCCCCCCCCCAACCCCGCCCCGCCGCGCGCCCCTCCCGCCCCGCCCCGCCCCGCCGCGCGCCCGTCCCGCGCCCGTCCCGCCCGGCCGCTCTCCTGCGTGGGTGCGGGCTCCGCCACCGGGGGGCTCCGCTCGGGGCCCTGCTGAGCCGGTGTCCCACCGAGGGGCTCCGCACCGCATCCCAGCCTGGGCCCGTGCCGCCCCCGAGGGATCCAGCGCCGCCCCCGAGGGATCCAGCCCCGTCCCACGGAGGGATCCAGCCCCCATCCCACGGAGGGATGCAGCCCCTGTACCCCCCGAGTGATCCAGCCCCCATCCCACGGAGGGATGCAGCCCCTGTACCCCCCGAGGGATCCAGCCCCCATCCCACGGAGGGATGCAGCCCCTGTACCCCCCGAGTGATCCAGCCCCCATCCCACGGAGGGATGCAGCCCCCATCCCACGGAGGGATCCAGCCCCCATCCCATGGAGGGATCCAGCCCCCGTACCCCCCGAGTGATCCAGCCCCCGTCCCACGGACGGATCCAGCCCCCATCCCACGGAGGGATGCAGCCCCCATCCCACGGAGGGATCCAGTCCCCATCCCACGGAGGGATCCAGCCCCCATCCCACGGAGGGATCCAGTCCCCATCCCACGGGGGGATCCAGCCCCGTCCCACGGAGGGATCCAGCCCCCATACCCCCCGAGTGATCCAGCCCCCGTCCCACGGAGGGATCCAGCCCCCATCCCACGGAGGGATGCAGCCCCCATCCCACGGAGGGATCCAGTCCCCATCCCACGGAGGGATCCAGCCCCCATCCCACGGAGGGATCCAGTCCCCATCCCACGGGGGCATCCAGCCCCGTCCCACGGAGGGACCCAGCCCCCGTCCCATGGAGGGATCCAGCCCCTGTAGCCCCCGAGGGATCCAGCCCCGTCCCACGGAGCGATCCAGCCCCCGTCCCATGGAGGGATCCAGCCCCCATCCCACGGAGGGACCCAGCCCCCGTCCCATGGAGGGATCCAGCCCCCATTCCACGGAGGGATCCAGCCCCTGTCCCCACGGAGGGATCCAGCCCCTGTACCCCCCGAGGGGCTCAGCCCCGGCCCGTGCTCCCCCTCCACGGCCGCTGTTCACACGCATCCCAGGCAGCCGGAGGCAGCACGGTAATGCCAACACGTGGACTCCCAGACTTCCCGCCAGCCCATAGCAACCCCCATAAATTAGGAAAGGACATGAATGAAGTGCAGGGTCTGGATGAGGCTCTTTTGAATCGGGTGGGAGCTCGGCTGGCAGTCGGGCTGCTCCCGGTCAACTCGCTGTGAAGTGTCGAGGAACCGGCCCCGGTGCCGCCCCTGAGCAGCCCGGTTCCCCTGAGCGCTGCCGCGGGACCCTGCGTTGGTACCGGCTCCGAAGAGCACTTCTGCTGTTGACAGCAGGACTAATGAACAGGGAGGGCCAAACCTGTATTTTTATTTATTCAGTGTTAGCGATTTGCAGAAGGGATGCGGTAGCGCCTGCAGTAATAGAAACTGTCACGGGTGGTAGAAAGGTCCATAGAAAAGGAAAATACGTGAAGCTTGTAGTGATGCTCCTGACCGCCTCCTCTGCACTTACGCCTTCATGGCGTGTGGCGGTCAGTATGCAACGAGTTGTCCGGCGCCAGCCCGATTCCTCCCAATGGCGCAGGACGTACAGGAGTGTGGCAGTTGCATTCCAGTGTTGAACGCTCATTAAACGCACGGCTGAAGGAAAGGGGTCAGTGAAGTCGCCAGAGTCCTGTGCACATCATGGTGCCCCCAATCCCGGGGACCGGCGTGTGACACAGGTCCCTCAGCAGACCACTTCTCAGGTGAGCAGCAGTCCTACGGACTGCCTGGACTTGCTCTGCCGTTGGTTTGAAAGCCTCGACAGTCTAACAGGATTCCTCAGCCGAGTTCTAGCTGTACCGTAGTGTGTTTCCAGCACTTTTTCTCATAAAGCTCCCAGCTGAGACCCGGTCTCAGTTGCTTTGCTGTAGGGCTTTAAGACTAACAGATGCTCTGATTTCACAGCACTCGTTTGCCATAGGTCATGCAATTATAGTAGGAGATCTACTGCTGATCATCCGTTCTCAGCGTAGCTGGCGAAAGGCGGGAGGCAGGGCAATGAGAGCAAAACCTGAGAATGTTTTTTCTCCCACCTTCCCCTGGCCCGGGCTGTGTGTCGGGCTGGGCTGGTCCGAAATAACTGCGTTAGGAGACATGAACTGTGACCGTTGGTATTCTGGCCTCTCCTACCGCGCATGGATGAAGGGTGCAGAAGGGGAATGGCAGCTCGATAGAAGGCTACTGAAACCATCAGGATTTCTCTCCAATCCACTGGATCTGGGTGACAATATTAGCTTTGCATCCGATGTCTTCAAGGTGCCTTCAATCCGGCAGAATATTAGAGCACTTTTAGTTATTTCATTTTCAATTCTTTCAGGGCAAGGTTGAAGTCATACGCAACGGGAAGGTATATTGGGAGAGAGGTAGAGATGTGTGGGCAGCCTAGCCAGAGAGCCGGGCACTGCCACACCGCCTGCCTGGCAAGTTTTCTTCTTTTTTTTTATCATAAAGATTAAAGAAAAGCCCAAACTTGGATTAAAGTGCAGAAAAAGACCCTGTAGGTGTGCCACGCTTCCTCTAAACTAATTTTTTTCTCCTCTGCTTGACACTTTTAGCTTGCGGTAGTATCCCCCAGTTGGGTCTTTGTGCTGGGTGAGGCACCGTTCAGCGAGCTTTCACCATAGGTAAAGATATAACATATTAGGTAAATTAAACAAATAACCAAAGAAGGAGAGTGGAACACAGAGGAGGTAGGGACAGTGCGAGGACATTTGTAGTTCATGGTCTGTGAGAGGTCATAGGTTCACTCCTGAGCATAAGATGTCCTGAAATCTAGAGTCATGAGAAGTAACATAAAAGCAGCCTGAAAAAGAGATGCCAGAAGGTATTTGAGGGTCTAGTGCAAATGTCATCTACAAAAATAGTCACAACACCTCTTATACAACCTAATTATTGACAAAAAAGATCATGCTGTCCTTCCTTTCAAGCTCCAACCTCCCATTGTTTGTTTTTACCCCCTTGGCCACCTTTGAGAAAAAAGAATTCTGAGCTTCCTGGTCTGAGGGGCCAAGGTGTGCAGGCACTACACGTGTCCTAAATACTGTAAAGGGTGGAATTTTGATCAGTGACTTGTTCGATAGGTGACTTCTGCATTGCTATGATCCTCACTCGTTATTCTTAGCCTGTAACTTCATCAGGAATTGGCACCAGGCATCACATAAATATACCTAGAATAGAAATGCACGAAGGAAGGTTAACAGTCCCAGCCCTAACCCTCCACTTCTTTCCTCCGGATTAAACCCATACAGATCCTACTCGGTGGAACTTAATTGACCTTTAGAACTGTCTTCTGTCCCAGATTGGCACAAGTTTCCATGGAGCACGACCTGCCCAAGTGGGGATGCCTTATGTTTGTTTGCTTCTTTGTCATCTCTCAGCTGAAACACGGAAATAACAAGTTGTCTCCCCCGATGTTACTGTCTGTCAGGCTCTCCGCACTCGAGGGTTACGAAGCCTCCTCCTTACAAAACCGACTCCGTCCTTCCATTTACACTGCTACACTAACAACTGTTTTAGCGACTGACTTAATGTAGCAAGAATATGCACTTAGATTCGACATGTACGTGTATAAAAGTGTGAACAAGGAATAACCCACGCACCTCAAGAGTCAATAAATGGTTGGCCATAAAACCCTTCCGCTCCACCCAGTTTATCACCCAGCAAGAACTTCCATGAGTGCCAACATCTCGGATTCTCTGCAGAGTTGTAGCCCTGCTCCAGCTTTATTTCACGGCAGCCTTATCTCGGACACCTGCTTGGCCTTTTGGCTCCAAACACCCTCTAACATTCCCCCGTTTTCATATTCCCCCCCGTGATTTGCCAGTTCTCGTTTTAATGGTAAACTGAGATGCAGAGAAACAGACCGCTAAAATATTTTCTCACATTTACCCGATCCAGGGAGATCCCAAGTCTGGGATTGTTTTCCTAATGCAGAGGACATATTTAGTAATATTTTTATTTAAACCCAAGTCAAATCCCCAACTGATGCTCCAGCAAGTGGTATTTATTATTCTATAATGGGCACCTCTCCGTCTCAGTCAGTAGTGCCCTGAAATAATAAAAATAAGGTGCTCCTAGGAAGGCTGTATTTCACGTAATGCTAAAAAGCACGAGCTGCATGGCACCAACCGCAGCGCTCCGGACGTAGCCTACAAGAAGGGAGGGTTACGAACCGGGCATACAGGCTCTAACGCGGTTCTTTGTTCCCTGTCCTCACCGCTCTGCTTGGTTAAGCAGCTCGAGATGGCTTCGCTCCTGTGCTATAGAAAATAAATAGTGGCTAATATTTGACCCCGTGTGCCGTGAAATGGGCAGTTTCCAGCCCGTGGGACTGTGAACCGGCCAGCCAAGCCTGCTGCCCCCGGCCATCTCCTCCCTCGGGACAAGCGGCACAGATCTCACCCGTGGGTACCCAGCCTGGTGCCAGGGCTGCTGGGAGCAGGATGCTTTTCTGGCAGTGCAGAAGGAGCATCTTTTCCACCTTCTCTCTGCAATGCTCTTTCCTCCTTGCAAAATTACCCTTGAGCGGGGATGAGACCTTCCATCCTTTACCCCCAGGCAAACCCGTGAGGCTCTGAGCATCTGGGAGCACTTTCTGAGGAGCTGGGGAGCGAAGGGGAGAAAACCAGCACGCTCCAGTGCAAACATAGCTGCAGAAGTGGGTAGACACCCCAGAGATACGTACCCCGTATGGCTACCTCCGTAGCACCTCGTTTGGTGCACGTACCACGCAGCAGCCGATGCATCGGCTTGTGCTCGCCCGGTGCTATGCAGGAGGTGTGGATAGGGCAGGTGACCCTCAGGTTTTAAATCCCTAAGGTGTCTTGGGGGGAAAGAGCTTGAGCATTACGCCAAGTGTCGATGGCAGTCTTTGCTTTGAAGATTTTTCCCTTCCTGGGAATCCAACCAGCGGAGAAGCTCTGCAGTTGGGAATCCCTGCTCCGGCGATGGGGAGATGGGGAGATGGGGACGGGGGCTGCCATAGAAATCTGCCTCTGGCAGATGGCAGCGAGCCCCGGGAGGGGGGCAGTATTTGGGTGGGGGAAGTGAACAACCACAGGATGGAGTGGGGGTTCACGGAGGGGAAGAGCGGGAGCACGGTGAGGGAGAGCCTCTTATCTGCTTCCTCGCGGGCCTGGCTGCTTCCTTCCATTGCTGCATCGTGACCTTTTCATGCCCACCAGCACCCAACAGTCCTTCCAGACCCCGCTCTGCAAGGGTTTGTTCCTCCTTTCTACCTGTTTTAAGAGAAACCTGCTCTATCGCAAATCCTGTCTCAAGTTCTCCCCCACTTGCCTTCCTCCCCTTTCCCCATCAAACTCAGAAACAATTCTTTCTTTTTGGAATCACAGAATCATTAAGGCTGGAAAAGACCTGTAAGACCATCCAGTCCAACCACCACCCCAACCCCACCATGCCCACTAAACCATGTCCCGCAGTGCCACGGCCACACGGTCCTTGAACCCCTCCAGGGATGGTGACTCCACCACCTCCCTGGGCAGCCTCTGCCACTGCTTCACCGCTCTCTCAGCAAAGACATTTTCCCTAATATCCAGCCTAAACCTCCCCTGGCAAGGGAGCAGCTAACTGGGGCATACAAAACGGGTGCGGAGCCTTCACTGGCACCTGGGGAATGCCACACTTCCCTGCTAATGAGCACTCAACAACCGTCACAGGATCGTGTCCCAGGTCACCTGCGTGCCCGCAGTGCGTGTCCCTCCCACCGGCTCTCTGGGCTGAGAGGGGTTAATGCAGAACGGACTTTTAAGGAGCAGAGATGGAGTATCAGCCTTAAAAACTGCAAAGGCTAACAACAAAAAATAGCCACTTCTCGGTCGGCAGCCCTGAGAGCGCAGGACTTGCTGCAAGCTGTTTCCATTTCTTATAAATGCCTCTCTTACAGAAAGGAAGTTTGGTTGAAGCACATGCAGGAGAATGAATAATGTCAGAAATGTTGAAACTCTGCCCAGATGGCATGAGGTAATACTAGCGAGCGCTCTGATCCCCCGGCTACAATAAATATATCCTGGGATGGGCCAGCCACGGTTTCCTGGAATTGGAAAGACCTATCTCAGGACCCAAAATCAATTCAGTTCTCCCCACTGATGGCACGGTGAATTTTTAAACTAAGCCAAAATGAGATTCTGGGCTTGGTTTGGTGGGAAAAATGGAAATTCCAAGAATTTGACTTGTGTTCTCAGACTTTGCCCACTCCTTACTTTCCTCCCAACCTTGCAGGAGGACACAGACCTTTCATGATTTGCCAAGGAAAGTCCTGTGAGCTCAGGCACCTGGCAGCTGTGACGAGTTTGCCTAACGAGGGTGCAGGCCTGCAGCGGTCAAAGCTCAGAGAGGCTCCATCCTTTCCTGGTGCCTGTGGGAGTCAGGAGCCGCAGCCACAGCGTTCCTCCCCGAGGTGCTCTGCCTGCCCAGCCGAGGGCACAGTGGGGCAGCACTGGGACCACGCTGACCAGGGCTGCCCGGGGGTCCTGGCATCCATTAGGCTGGATATTAGGAAAAATGTCTTTCCTGAGAGAGTGGTGAAGCAGTGGCAGAGGCTGCCCAGCGAGGTGGTGGAGTCACCATCCCTGGAGGGGTTCAAGGAACGTGTGGCCGTGGCACTGCAGGACATGGTTTAGTGGTCATGGTGGGGTTGGGGTGGTGGTTGGACTTTGGTGATCTTACAGGTCTTTTCCAACCTCTGTGATCCTGGCAGCTAACCCCTGTGAAGTCGAATGGGGAGTCCATTCATCCTACGCTGCTGAAGTCCCACTGGTGCAGCTGGGGATGACCCCAGCAGAGGAAAGGTGAGTTCTGTATTAAAGATTTTTATTTTTATACGCCCTTAGAGTACCTGCCAGAAGGTAACAGGTCTGAAGGCTCCCCCTCGCCCAACCGACCGTCTGAAGAGCAGGAGCTAAACCAAAGGGAGCTACAGCCTACCGGACAAGCAGCACGCTACCTCGTGTCTGGCTCCGAGCTGGGAGGGTTTTCTCTTTCCTGGACTGATGGGAAAAGGTGCCAAACTTCTCAGCTGTCGGAAAGGGAAGGACAGGCCAGCCGAGCCAGGGGCTGCCCACGGCAGCATGGTGCCGTGCCTCCAGCCCATCGCAGGCATAGGCAGGGTCCAGCTTGGGCTGGGGGCTCACCGGGGCCGCCACCCGCCTCCTGCCCAGCCTCTGCATGCCCCTGCCCGCACGGAGCGCCTGCCTGCACCCCGCTGCTGCCTACCAGCCCAGCCCGGCAGCTCAAGCGGGCCAGGGCACCTGCGGGCACGGAGGCAGGGAGACCCCGGCAACTGACTGTGGCTCTCCGGGAAAAGCCATCTCGATCCGGAGGCTGCAGCGCAGCGACCTGTGAGCGTTTCACCTCTGCTCTGCCTGGGGAGGAACACCAATAACCCCTGCTTTGTTTGAAATACTCCCTCCCGTCCGCCTGTGAAGGGGCTGCCAGAAAGGAAGCTCCGACAGCGCTTTTCAGCATCTGTAAGGCTTGTCACGTTAGCGCCGTTCGGAGCCAAGGGCCGGGAGAACACAGGCAGGACACGCCGGGAAGGCGGCTCACCCCCAGCCTGCTGCCTCAGCCGGGGCAGGTTCCGCTGGCGTGCGGCAGAACGGGAGCTCCGGTTGTGCTGCCGGGCACTGGGAAGGGACCAGGGCAGGCTGGGATCGCGCACCTCACGGGGCGTCTGTGGCAAATAGTGAAAACCATGCGCTGCGAGCAACAGACATTAAAACATCCGCAGCTTAGTCCCTCGCTATTAATTACTTATTGGCTATTAACCTTGAAGCAGACTGCAAACACCTCTGTCCCACGCAGAGCGCAGGTGAGAACAGCAGCTGTGTTTGACAATAACGTGACTTCCGTAAGCAAATTTGGCGCGTGGAAAACACCCGTGTCCTTCCAGCATGGCAGGCAGCAGAGCCGCGGGCCCCGCACCGGGGCAGGTACGCTGCTGCTGGGCTGGGGTCGGGCCCGTCACGGCTGTCGCTTTTGGGCACTGCCGCTCTAAAAAGGGGGCTACTGTAGGTGCTGGTCTTCCCCCCGACCTGGGAAAGGGAAAAGCTGAGGGATGTGTCCGGCTGGACACTGGAGAGCTCACGGTCGTGCAGATGACTGTCTGCTGAAGGGACACGGGGGTCTGCAGCAGGGGGAAGGACCCCTCGCATCCTTTTCCCCTCCAAGGAAGGGGGGGACCCCCCCAGCAGCACCCACCGGCTGGGAGGGACCCCCAGGGAGGGGACACCCCGCAGGGAACGGCCGTCCCACGCGGATCCCCTGTTCCGACAGGTCTCCTTCCCCCGTCAGGTGGGTGCGATTTCTTCTGAAAAAAGCAGGGATTTTTTTTAACTCTTCTTTTTGAACATCTTCCCATGCGCCGATGGAGACCCCCGGCCACCAACCCGCCTCCCGCGGCTGAAATCTCAGCGTGGCGTGGCCGTCCCTGGCACATGGCCGCCCTCTCCTCCCTCGGGCCGGCGGGCAAGAGCCCCCAGCCTGTGTTTGCCACCCGAGGCAGCCGCCGTGCCCGCGGCGGGCAGCGCGTGACTCCCGGCTGGGTTTCCTCGCCGAATCGCTGACTTACCGGGCGGGAATGGAGAAGTTGCCCTTTGCGGGGGGCCGGTGGGCAGCTCACGCGCAGGCGAGGCGCTGCGGTGGCGCGGACTTGAGTCAGCGCTTCGGGGCGGCTGCGGGCCGCCTCGGCAGACGGGTCCCTGCCCGAGCGGCAGCAGGGCGTCGAGGCGAGGCACAGCGCCCAGCGGGGCTGCGCGGCGGCCGGGGCGAGAGCGGCCGCGGCCCTGCGCATCGCACCAGGGCCTTCTGAAGCGCGGCCACCCCCGTTGCCTGTTTCTCTTCGCCCCTTTTTTTTTTCCTCTTTGCTCCTTCCGCCCCCCCCTTTTTTTTTGCCCCCCCTTTTCTCCCCACCTCCTTGCCGCCCCCCCTTTTTTTTTTGCCCCCCCCTTTTTTTTGCCCCTTCCTCCTTTTTTTTGCCCCCCCTTTTCTCCCCACCTCCTTGCCCCCCCCCTTTTTTTTGCCCCCCCCCCTTTTTTTTGCCCCCCCCCTTTTTTTTGCCCCCTTTTTTTCCTCCCCCCTCTCCCCCCCCTTTTTCCCCCCCTTTTTTGGGGGGGGCTTTTTTTTTGTTTTGGCCTTTTTTTGCCTTTTGCTTTTGCCCTTTTTTCTTGTTTTTTCGGGTCTGTGGCCGTTTCTTTGCACCCCGTTTATTTCCGTCCGTGTTTTGGCACAACCGCTTCGCCCGGTGCCTCCCGCAGCCGCGCCCTCAGCACGAGCGCAGCCGGTGGCCGCGTGCCCGGGGCAGGCCCGGCCGTTCCGCCCCCCCCGCCGCCGCCGCCGCCGCCGCCGAGTTTCGGTTTCCCGCAGGAGCGGCGGCGCGGGCAGCGCGAGCCGCTTCCGGGAATCGGCGGTGCCGCGCGCGGCCGCGGGGGGGCGCCAGGCCGGGGCGGGGGGGGCGCCGGGGGAAGCCCGGGCCGGGCCGTGAGTCAGCGCCAGGAATGCGCCGGGACTTCCAGCCGCCCGCCGGGAAAATCCCCCGCGCCGGGAACCCCCCCGAGGCACCTGGACCGTGACCCCCGGGGGGCCGGCGGGGCTCGCCCCGGGGGGGGCACTGCCACCGCTTCCATCCGCTGCCCCCCCGGGCGAGCCAAAAACCCCCGAAACAACCCAAACCCAAAGGAACAGCACAACGCCCGAGCACCCGCTTGGCTTCGAGCGGGGCCCAGCCTCATGCAGCCGGGGCGTGGGGCGCGGGGCCTGGGGTGGGGCGCGGGGCCTGGGGTGGGGCGCGGGGCCTGGGGTGGGGCACGGCCCCACCCTGCCCTCCAACGCGGCGGATGAAGCGATGAGTTACCGCCACAACCCCCCGCGCCGGGGCGGGCCAGTTCGTTACCTCGCACCTCTAATTTGTCTCACACATCCCTCGCCTTTATGTCACGGGAGAGGACGTTGCGGGTTGAAATGGGGCGAAGCCGCCGCTGGCGGGTGCTGGCTCGGCGGGGGCCCGGGGGTGGGCGGCCGCGGCGGCCCCGCTCTCCGGCCAGGAGACGCGCTAAGAAACCGTCAAGGATTTTCGGTTGTTTCTCTGCATGGAGCTTTCCAGATGGAGCGACGCTGGTGAGGTCCCAAAAATAAAGATGCTGGTAAAAAGCTTTATAGACGGAGTCGGTGCGTGCGGGTTGTGGCCCCCGACTCCGACGCACCAGTGCCGTGGGACCCCGGCACCCTCCTCCTCCAAATCACCAGCACCCTGACGCTCTGCGGCGGCTGCTGTGCTCCGTCTTCCCCAGAAACCCCTCTTGGCAGCCGGAGACTGATTTTGCCGGCTCGCTCTCCGGAGATGGCGGCCTTCAGCCAGATTCGCAGCTCCCCGTGGGTCGTGTCCCGGTGCTGCAGTACCCCCGGGGCACAGCCCGAAGGTTTGGCTTTTGCCGGTTCGAGCAGACGGCGGTGATGGAGGTGCTCTCCCCACCTCCCCTTCGCGGGGCCGTCCTGGGACGGCGAGGAGGTGACAGACGCGAGGGCTGACAGCTGAGCTCATTCCCACTGAAGAACGTGGGTCTCATCTGGGGCTTGCAGACCCCTGTGCCGTGGGTCAGCTCGGCAGGACTGAGCTGGAGGGCGATGTGACCGGGGCAGACGTTCCTGCTCCAGCGCCAGGCAGAGAAGGCGGCGCGGGGACGCTGCCCGTGCCGAGCGAGCTGTATTCCTTGAGCCTGGGTCCCTGTTGGAAGGGACTGTGACTAACTGACCCCCCTCCACGCTCTCCAAGCCACCCAGGGCATCTGTATCGTCATTTTAGAGACAACTTCTGTGTTTGCGGCAGAAATAATAATAGGAAATACAGAATTGCTCTCTGGAAATGAGTAAAATGCTTACCAGGCTCAATACAGTATCAAAGTAAAGTATTAAAAGGTTAATTAAGGTAAAAGAATGTTATTTTACGTGAAGTACATGCTGATTTTTCCTGGGCATGTTGGAAAAGATGTTTATTTTGAGCTTTTTATATAAAGTCAATATTTAAAACACAGCTGAACGGTTCACACCTGAGGAAGGACTCGGGTAGCCGAGGAGGTGGTTTGGGGCAGGAGGAGGAGCAGGCTGCTTTCCAGGTAGCGCTACCGGCTGCTTTAAAGTTAAAAAGTTCCTTTTTTTAGCTGATACTGCTCTTGTCCTGCTCAGCTCGTGGAAGTGATGGGGAGTAGTATATTTTCTGTGTCGCAGGTAGTTTTTGCCTGACCTTTTCAGGTCTTTGCACACGGATTTCTTGTTGTTCCCGGGTGTTTTCCACAGCCGGCAGCCGGTGAGACCTCTCCTTTTCTCCACCTTTCCAGCCCTTCTGAAACGCACACGCTGAACCCAGTGAAATCCCACCCGGCATCTTTACCTGAGTATTGGTCTGTGTATATTTAACTTTTATGCCGTGATTGTACTGCGGGGTTACACTTGTTACTCTCGTGCCCGCTTGTTTTCTAATCAGTGACTTTGTATTTTTGCCCGGCACATCCTTCCTGCTCCAGTTAAACCTGGGGCAAAAGGTTGATACGGATGAGGCCGGTGGCTCACATCCCACCGGGACTGCCCTCCTCCGGGGCCGCCGTGGCTTCGGCCCGGGAAGGGCTGGGGGAGGCAGCGCTTGCTGCGGAGATGTGCTGAAGGCGAACGGGACTTTGGTTCATTTCAGGAATCAGAAGCGCTGTGAAACGGGGCCGTGGCATTCGAGGGGCACCACCGGGTCATTCTTTCCCAGAATGAAAATGTAGGTAAACGAGGGCAGAAACTTTTTTTTCTTCCTTTACCTTTGCTTCTTGGTTCTAACAAACAGAAGTGCTGGGCTGAGCCCTCAGGACATGGCCGGGCACCCCGCCGAGGACCATCTCAGCCCGCCCCGACAGAAACGCTTGGTCACGGAGGCAGGAGTGGTCCAGCGGCCGGAGCCGGAGAGACTGAGCCGTCACGTCCAAGTGCTCTGCCAGCTCCTGCTTGGAGCTGCCTGCGGGTTTGCTGCTCCGCCGGCTGTCAGGGGCAGGGCTGTGACGGGGTTTACCTGTCTTGCAGGAACAGTTAGTTGAATAAGAGGTAGTGAGAATCAAAATAAGCGTGATAGCTACGTGGAAATGCGGCAAGAACGGGCTCCTGTGCTGGCATAGCATCCAGTGCAGTCAGATCTCCGAACCTGATCCCATTCAGCGGTAATAAAAAATAATACGGAAAACAATAAAAACGCGAAAAAGCTTAACATACTGAAAGAGGCGGTGTCAGTAGGAGCTTCTTTTGGAGGTTTTCTCGTGCTGTGCTTGACATCGTGCTGGGCTGTCTATACATCCTCTGGAGCACTACTGGGAAACCGCCTTTCACTTTTCGAGGCTGCAGCAGTGCTGCCTTCTCCTTCTGCTGATTTGTTGCTTTTTGTCACAGTTCAGCTCTTCAGAAATGCCTTTGGGAGTTAGAGCCCAGCCCTGCCTTGGCTTAGGCGGTGGCTCTCCGGTGCCGGGGCTGCCCGGTGCTGCTGCTTCGTGGGGCGCAGGGTAAGGCGCAGGACGGAGGAGCTGTGTGCGGCTGGACGTGCCGCGGTCCCGCCTTTCCCATCTCGGTACAAGTGTTCGGGTCTGTGTATCCTATTGCAAAGTGCTTGAAGGTTTGTTGTTGGGTGTCAGCAGGCATTTGCGTTACTGAAACACCTCGGAAGGGTTTTGGTGAGCTCCGGGGAACGCGTGGCTTTGACAGCCCAGCACCCACATGTTCCTCTTTCGGCATTGACCGTTCTCTCTCCGACACGTCCCACGCTGGTATCCGATCCGACCCTCCTGGGTGGGTGGTTGACCCCAACCATTCTCTGCGTGCCCAGGGTGCTGCCTGTGCTGACACGGGGCCGAGGACCCCAGCTCGCCATCAGCCCCGACCCCCGGCGGCACCGTCCAGGAGCCGAGCGTGTGTCTCTGCTCCCGTGTTGGCCGCACAGGTGGAAAACAAGCACCTGTGGGAAGGGGCTGGCTCTGGCGTGGCTGTGCCGGCCACAGCGGCTCCTGTTCAGCTCCTGCCCAGGGTGCCAGCATGCAGCCTCCCACCTCCTGTCTTTCCCAGAGAGTCCAGGATACCTGAGGATCCGTATGTCCGGATGAGCCGGTGGCTGGGGACACCAACAGCCTCTCCCAGCCCATTCCCTGAGGTGCTGAGCGGTTGCATCCATATGACAGGTACTGCTGGAAAGCAAAATCTTTGCCTGCTGGATAACGCTCATGCCTGGCATCGCTCCAGAGGTGCCCCAGCTGCCAGGGGATGACGTTTATCCGCCATATCCCAAGGATATCAGGGGTTGCCAGGCACCTTCCAGCACCTTGAGGCTGGTTCACTGCTCTGGGCCCCCGGGATGGGGTGAGTGCCAGGGCCAGTGCCATCGCCCCGTTATATGGAGGGGTCACAGCTCTGAATGTGGGGGGCACAGCGGCCCAGGGGGGGCACAGCAGCTGTGTGAAGCCCAAACCAGACCTGGGAGGGGGCCGAGCCTTGGATTCAGTCTGCAGGGCAGGAGACGTCGAGGGGAGGGCACGCTGCCGAAAGAGGAGAAGCAGTTAAAGACCGCGGCGTTCACTCGCAGGTGCCGGTGTCCCCGGGTTGTACGGCGACGCGCTGACCCAGGGCACAGCCTGCGGCAGGGATTGCCAGGGCAGGAGGAGAGGCAGCGTTGGGGGTTCTGGTTTTGAGTCTTCCGTACCCTCAGAAGCCGGCTTGTAGTTCAAAGCCCGTCTGAGGAAAAAGGCTGGCTTCCGAGAGGCGGTGTGGGAGAGGGAGGCGTGTTTTGGAGCCGTGGCTCACACAGGCAGCCGAGGAAGGGGTGACCTGACGGGCAACCGGCTCTGCTTCACCCGGCAGGGACCCGCCGCGGGGCTGCCGGCAGGAGGGGTTCACCCTGGGGTGCAGTCGGGTGGGGGGTCCCCACCGAGGACGGGCGGTGGGCACCCCGCGATGCTTTCAGCCGCACAAAGCTTCGCCCCAGGGACAGAGACTGAGCCTCGTCCCCCAGCCCCGTCCTTACCCGAGGGCCGCCGGGCATCGTCATTCATCTTCTGTGAACGGCACCGGCTCCACGCACACCAGAAGGAAATCCCTGGCTGTGATTTTTCCTGCCCAAAAGCTTGCCCGACGCGGACTGTGCATTTTGCATTTCTGGTCTCCTGTTGCCACCTGCCGTCAGCCGCCCGGGCGCCTTGCTCCGGCTCCTCTATGGGAGGCTGCTCCCGCTGCTGTGTTTTGGAGACTGGATTGCAGGCAGGGTGAGTAAACACTCTTCTAGATCTACGCCTGCACAAATAATTTATAAATGATTTTGCTGATTAATCCTGGTTTCACCAGCAACTGTGCCTGCCCCCCCATCTTACGGAACTATACTGTGAAAAACCATATTTTTCCTTCGTAAAAGTTGGATGATAATACTTGAAAACACTGGGAAAATCAGTATTGATGTGACTAGAAAATGTTTTACTACTGCATATTTGTTCTGCTGTCACAGGATTCTCGCCTGTGCTTCAGCGGCGATCTCCGGGGATGCACCCGAAAAAGGAGTAGCAACGCTGACATGTTGTATCAGGACGTCTCAGACCCAGGAATTCAGAACAAATGAAAATGAACGCTTGGGAACACTGCGACTACAAGTGCCTTGCTCAGCTTCTTTTTTTATGATATCAAAATTGGTAAGTTTTGCAAGAAACTTTTTCTGTGATTAGAGGGACACCGGAGGAAACCACCCCTCTCTCTCTCTCACGAAAAATCTCTTCTCAATTTGCTTCTCATTCCTTTCTCCTATATTTAAAACTTGTTTTTAAGGAATTAATTTACGCTGGGACATTTATAGCAAAAAATGCAAGCGTCATCCAGGGAGTCAGAGGAAACCCGTTCATAAGTCAGCCCAAATGTTTCTCTAGAGCTCTCCTTTTGTGTTCTCCAGCTGAAATCGGAGCCTTTCTTGCAGCGATGAATGAAATTTGGGATGAAGACAGACCAATAGGAGGGTAATGTGTGACATGGCTTAATGGGCATGGTGGTGGGTTTTTTTGGTTGATGGTTGGACTTGATGATCTTACAGGTCTTTTCCAACCTTAGTGATTCTGTGATTCTGTGATTAGTATCAGGGTTTTAAATATACCTGGCACCAGTGTTGTGGAGTGACAGTATTACCGGTGTCCTGCCTCCTCCAGGCTCTGCTCGCGTCGGGCAGCACGCCGTATTTCAGGCTGATTTGCAAACCAAGCCGCAGCAGCGGATGGGGGGATTGCCCCTGTGAGTACCTGCCCATTTTTGCTGCCCTGAGCTCAGGAACAGCTTGGGAGAATTACGGAGTCTGCCCCGAAAATGCCAACTAGATTTCAGGTTCTCAGAAAGTTTATTTCATTTTTTTTTAATGCATTATACAATCCCGTTTTATTCTGCTTGAGAAGCAGAAACGAACGCGAGGCAGGTTCCCTTGAGGCACCTGACACCAGGGTTTTCTGGGAGGAGACGCATCGCCCACAACTGTAGGAGCTGCTAACCAGGTTTGTAGCTGCTCTTGCGGGGGTGAAATTGCTAGTTCTACTGATCTGAGCTGGCAGCTAAGAGGGATTTTAGGGCTGCGGTTAAGGACAGTCCCACCCTACAAGCCACAAGCCTGCAGGTGTGTTCCCTGAGAAAGCTGCTTTGGCTGGAAGTTTTGGAGTGGCTTTGTCCTGTCTGCAGAGCTGAAGGAGGATGAGTGTGCGGGACTCCCCCGGCTGCAGGGTTTCTGTAAAGCCCGTTTGGATGTTTAAGATTCCCCGACCTACTGTGCCTTCTAGGAGCTGATACATCCAATACAAGCATCAAAACCCTTTCTTCCATCTGTTCGTGCCCAGATTTTTGCAGGTGATTAGAAGCTGTTTAACGACATGTATTTTGAATACAAGTATACAAGCGCATATCACTGATCAAAATACCTTGAGAAAATGTGAAAGAAATCCAGGAAAACTATACAGCAGGGCAGAGGAGAGCATTCAAAGCTAGGAAGCATCTTCAGAAGGCTGAAACTGTCTCCAAATGGCATCCAGGTGGTCACCTGGCAGATAGAAGGCAGAATCACCATTGTGCAAGCTAAAAGAGACCATGGAATAATTTACAAAATGAAGTAAAAAAAAATCAGGGCAAATTATTTTTCAGCACCCGCAGCCTCCGCAGGGACACCCAGCAATGGGAGCTCATGCCCAAAAACGAAAGAAGGAAATGCAGGTCCATGTAGTGTGGGTGTCCCAGCCGTAACGCTGGAGGGCACAGCGAGCCCGTGGTGCTGGCTGCCAGCCCCGGGACCCCCCCCCCCAGCCTGCCCCGGGACCCCGCCCAGCCTGCCCCGGAGAGGGGGCGAAGGGGGAAAAACAGGAGCGGAGCACAGAAGGTGGTAAAACGCTGATGGAGGGTCCGCTGGGGTCTGGTGGGATCTGTTGTGCGGGACAGCGGAGCTCAGCCTGCAAGGAAAGCTGCTGACCCTTTGAATCCCACCTTTCCTTAGTTTTCGTTCATGTAAAATACTTAGATGTTTTGTCTTATCCCAATTCGGACTGAAATGCTGGGAAATCTCTTTTGGTTCTTTTATTTTTTTTCCTAATCCATTCTAATTGGTGTTATTTTTCCCTGCCTGCTTGGAGCGCTGATCGTAGCTGGGTGCCTAAAACCCTGGGTAGGGCCGGGGAGCTCTGCCCGTGCTCTGGGTGACACGCAGCTAGCGCAGGAGGAACCTACGGCCGGCACCCAGCTTCGGCGTTCCCTGCTTTATTACGTGTTCTTCGTTACAACGTCCTGTTTCTAGTAGTTTGAATAGGCGGACTGCACCGTGCAGAGCTACCGTCAGGGGGTTGTGCGGACTGGGGTTTCCTTTTGAGCTATGAGAGCAATAGAGGTCAGCGATGGCGTTTTGGCCGTGGTGGGGGTTCTGCTTAGCCGGGGGCTCCGGAGGCGTGGGTCAGGACAGCTCGGGGGCTGCTCTCGCTGGGGCAGCCTCCAGCCCCCAGGAGGAGGGTGAAGACGTTTTCCACCAAAGGCACCTTCTTTGCAGATGTCCATTTGTGAATGGTGAGGGCTGTAATTTCTGCGGCAGGTCTGAGGAGATGCTTGCTTATTTATTTTAAAGGCGTTTATTTTACATTAGGAACCTCACCAGCTGTTTGTTCCTCTGATCGCGGCATGTTTACCCCCATTGCTTGGAGTTACTCAGGCTAAGTCGGACGCTGGGCACGCGGGATGCTTGTTCAGGTGCTGGCAGGTGTCTGCGTCTGAGAGTAAGCACTGAAAAACCGTTCAGCGTCGAGCCTCAGCCATTGCTGCCACCTGGAGCAGGTTTTGCAGGTAGACTGTCGCTTGGATTCTCTCCCCTTCTGTTTTAATTGTCAAAAAGGAGGGAGAGAGACCAGCAAGCTTTCCTACAAGCAGCCACCTCGGTCTCTGTGGCCCATCAGTCCATGTTCTAGCAGGGGCTCCTCAACAGCTCCGTTACAGTAAAACCAAACGTGCAAGCTCAGCTCCGTCAGAGGTGCGCGCCTTAAGGTCTCTCTGGTTTTTAATTTGTGCGTCGTTAGCAATAGATTCTAGCAAGACACTTGCTCACTCACCTCGAGGGTCTAATTCCCTTGCCCACCAGAGATTTTGCAAGAACTAGATTTGCTCAAGTGTGGAAATAGCTTGGAAGAAATTTGTGGGGAAAAAAAGTCAGAGACAAACATTTATTCACTTTATTAAAAGTAGTAAAAATACAGAATAAATATTTTCTCCAAAACACATATATCTATAAAATGTAATATAATTTAATTGACACCACAGAAATAAATTCATACTGATCTAAACACGCCTATCATCACCATTAGCTTTAGAAAAAACATTAATTCTGTAAGTGGCATATGCCCAGATCCGTACAAATCTTTAGTTGCCAAATTTACACTGATCTAACAAAGCTGCAGGTAGAGGAGAATCTCAAGATGTGTTTCTCAGTGTGTGAAAGATTTTGGGCAGAGTGCTAAGCATACCAAATCAAGGTGGCCCTAGACGCGTGAGCACCATGGTCTTGGACTCCTTGCTGATAAGCAATAGACCTATAGATAGCGAAGCTCAGGCAGAGCTCAAGAGGTGGAATACTGTGTGAATACGACTTTTGCAGTTCATCCTCATGTGGCTTCAAAGCTGTGGCAAAGCCAGCTCTGTGCTAGAAAAGTTTTGCTCACGTAATTATATTGATTAATCCTCGTTACTGTAGATGGGTATTACAACGTTGAGGTTTTCCCAGTACAGCCATACCAGTTCCCTGAGCTAAATCACGTATTTCAGCAGAATCAGTTGTGTACTGGTTTAATGGTCTATACACGGGTTCTTGCTCTTCTAGGCATGTCATCGAGAATAATACCCATTCTGCTGAGGTTATAGGATACCAGCAAAACTTCCCAGCAGAAATTTGACCTTAAACGTGAGAAGTTATAGATCCCCAACCCATATTGCTAGAATGCACACCATTCCCCCGACACTGGTCCACCCTGGTCTTAAAGAAAGGCAAAGGAAGTATATTCATGTCACATCTCGATATACCAGTCTGTGTTTATGGCACAGCATGCGAAACCCACGGGGCGAGGCACTGGTGAGATAAGGCGCCTCGTGTGAACCAGCTGCTTTTGCTCGCATCCATCTATATTCAGTCTCGCTCTGACTGTTCAGAAATTAACTTCACCCTTTCAGGAGAAACCCAGAAGTTTTATGCCTAGTCAGGTCCTTCCATAACCCCTGCACTATTTGCTTTATCAAGCATTTAAATTTTTGTCTAGAAACACAAATGACATTTTGCCATCGATACTTTCAGAGGTTACATGCCAAACACGAACCAGTACAGTACCACTGAAACTAAAGATGTGCCCTGCCAGATTTTAACGCAAAGGAAGAGTACTTTTAAAACAAATACGCATTTTACTGCTTGTTTAAATTTACAGCATTTCTAGAAACGGAAAACACTATGCTCTTGCGTTTTTGGATGCTTTTCGGATGAATGTCATCAGCTTTTCCATGAATATTGTTGCATTCTTTCTTTCTGTATCACATTTCCCCTGAAAAGTTAATCAAGAAAGTGAAATTACTTAATATTCAACCGTTATGTAGAGCTTCCTCATCTTGAAATCATGTTATAAATGATATGATTTTCCTTAAACCTTAAATATGCTGAATACACATAGGAATCCTTATTTTAGAGGTGGGTCAAGCTGAAGACTAGAGCAAGGGAAGGGTAGAAACGTGAAATAACGCCAGGATTTCTTCTTCCATGTACTCAACACAAGCGAGTACAAAAATTACTCTCTCTCGTAAACGTAAGGCCTTAGTTATGAATTATGGATCACATTTTGTTATATGTCTGCTGCGTGATCTCTGACAGACAAGAAAAAATTTCCTACCTCTTTTGCCGGACTTGGTGAGAGTGATTGCTTCAGTCTTTCAAATTTTTGGAAAAAAACGCTGAATTTTTTCATAGCTGGATTAGTTTTCAGCTGTTCTGTTCCTTCAAAGATTGTGCTGACACAATTCACATCCTAAGATAGAAGAAACAGCAAAACTGAGATACAAGAATTTGTAACCATGAACTATGGTAAGTTTATTAAAAATCATCTTGAGTTGCGTCCAGCTGTCCGGGTGGCAAATAAGTTGTTACTGACTTCTGGGCTTGTATTTGCAAACGACTTAGGCAAACATGCTTAACTGGTGTGCACATTTATTTACTCTGCAGACAGAAACCTGGCAGATGATAGTTTCTGCTAGCGCTATGTTTTGTAATGTCCAGATGAACCATATAATTGCCTAAAGACTTAGTCCTCTCTCTTTTGCAGCCATATGAAGACCAGTTTGATTTCTCACATCTGCTTGTGTCAGCAGACAATTCTGGTGAATGTCTTCAGTTTGGATGCAAGATGCTTTCTGCCCCAGAAGCTAGAGCTCTCTGAACATGAGAGAAAGAAAATAAATGAACCTGAAACTACTCCATACATTAACCTCTGCGACAGCTGATGTCTGCATGCCAGGGGAGATGGGGACAATGGTCACACTCTCATCTCGCAGCCCTGTTTGCCTTGTCCCGTCCCAAGGGTGGCCATGCACCAGACACGCTGGTCCTCTTCTACAAAGCGGTAGCTGGCATTTGTCTCTGAGACCTCATGGTCTAGGCAAGGCGGCCAGAAGGGCTAGAGAGGATACGGGGCGGAAGCGAAGCAGAGTGATGAGGGTTGCACTTGATAGGGCGGAGTTGTTTTAGAAGAGATCAGCACAACTCTCGGAGAAGGAAAGAAGGAGAGGACACGACAGTCAGCAGCAGGAACAGATTGAAGTGTAATGGGGGAAGAAAGTGATGAAAAATGAAGCAAAAACTAATCAGCGCAGATTGGAGGAAATGCAGACAGCTGCCGAAGGCCAGCATCATGCCCATGGTGTTCCCGACCAACGCGTGGTCTCCTGTTAGTCATTCCTGGATGCTGCATGATGAGGAAGACCATTTTTCCCATGACCTTGCTTGGAAGCTGCTCGCTTCTGCCACTGACGAACAATAAATGCAGAGATGCTGGGAAATTCTCCGTCATCTCTGTATCCGAAGCACAGGTGAGAGCGAAGCGGCTCTTCTCCCCGGAGGAGAGCTGGGCACTGGCGCGGTGGGCTGTGGTGGCACCCCCGGGGACCTCGGCAGGGAAAGGGACGAGCGAGCTGCTGGCATTCGGCACCGCTGATTCTGGGTCTGTTTTCCTTATTAAAACCTCGGGGTTAAACCCAGCCCAAGCCCCAGCCTGGGAAGAGAGCTCTTCCAGACAGGATCCAGAGAGAAGTGTCAGAGCTGGGAACTTTACACCTAATTTACAAGGCATAGGCTGGATTTGCCACCAAAATAAAACCCCACCCTCCTGTAGCTACCTTATGGCACAAATGTGAATTATTCTGCTCCTTCAATAAATTAATGACTCAGATTGCATTCCCACTAATAGCCAACTGGTCGTGATATTATCTGAAGAGCTCTGGGCTGGGCTGTGATCTCAGGTTGAAAGCAATTTTCCCGTTGATGCACAGCAGAAAAAAGTCTCATTGGCAGCATCTGCATCAGGGGGATGTTGATTAAAGTCAGCTCGCAAAGAAAAGAGCCTTTACTCTGAGAGGGAGCAGGAGAAATTTATTGGAGATGCAAAAGAAGATGGCAGACACATAAAAGGGGATTTTTTCTTTAAGACAGACCTCGGTCACGGACACGCGGTAGCTGGCGTCTTGTTCTCGGGGCATTAACACCATCCTTCAGACAAGAGGTGGTAATACAGCTATTGAATCCCCTTACTGATGGTAAAGGTATAAAAAGCCGTTTCTAAAAGTAGACTAAACAAAGTAGACTAAAAAGAAGTATTTTTGCAGACGGACAAGCAAGAAATGTGAACAAGTTTGTTCTTTCCTTTTTAACTGTCCTTTGTTTACAAAGCTGATTCAGAAAATCACTCTGTGTCTGTGAGATTTACAAAAACATAGAAGAAGAATATTTGCTGTCCTTGGCTGCTTTTACATCACAGCATATTTTTCTTTGACTCAACATTTGATTGTTTTTAATAACATTTTCTATCTTACAATAACATTTAATATCTTCAATAACATTTAATATCTTCAACAACATTTAATATCTTATAATGGCTACATTTAAAGTAGTTGTTTGCCTTTAAATACAAATAGAGTATTTTAAGAGATAACAATTTAAAAACTATCTCAATTTCCAATGGCTAAATTTATGAAAAAGTTAGTTTTATTTAAAAAAAGGAGTTTTACTTACATCTATATTGTCTGGAGTTTCAATCCTCAGATTCTGAAAAATAATGTATCCATTAAGCCTTTCAAGAATCATCTGCATTAACACCAATAAAAAATAAATGTCACATAGATTGTTTGACTTTTTAAAAAGTTAAATATTCAAGAGGAGGATTAAGAATATCAAATTTTAGATTAGTAAAGTGCAAGTTGAACTCACCCGAATGTCCTTTGTCACGGACTCGCACATTTGCTGTAACAGTGTCAGTAATTCAGCCATGCTGCTCATCTGGGGAGCAGCAGAGACGCCTGCAGCCAGCAAAAGAAGGTAGAGATGGGTCTTCATCCTCCTGATGTGCTCAGAGAACCTGTAAGTGCTGCTGGACCAGTCCTCTACCATTTTATGGTCTCTCTATGAGGAAATAACAGTTTAGTTTGATTTTTGAAACTGATAGAAGGAAGGCCATTTGTTGAGACTTTCTGGAAGAGAAAGGTTCCAGTAAATTTGGTGTTTAACCTTGGGGCACACTCCTTACCCAATCAGCACTTCCACAGAAGTAGGTAACAAAGATATAAGGACGTGGCCTTTAATTTTACGATCAGTAAAACATAGAACCAGCCAAAGTATGACTGAGCAGTTGCCATCTCCACGGCACTTCTCTAGAAATCGGAGATTCTCTGATAACAGCATGCTGTCTTCTGATAGACAATAGGAAAAAGACTGTGATGTAAGAAAAAAAAAAACCACCAAAACCCCACACAAAGTACGTGGACCACTGCCTAGAAAGGGAAAATGACAGCGTTTCTGCAGTACTTGTGGAAAAGTTTTGCCATAATGCAGGTATTCCATAAGAATTCATTAATTCACAGCAGGGGAAGCCGCTGCCCTGGAGCACGTGCTGGAACAGGAGGGTGGCCCTGGGGTGGGCACAGCGAAGTGGCCCCTTTTGGGTGGGGAAGGAGGGATGCAGGATGCCCCGAGCGTGCCAGCCGGGACCCCGTGGGCGCAGTCAGGGCCAGGGAGCTGATTTTGTGCCAGGACGGTGGTGCCCTCACTGCCCCGCTCGCCGGCCAGCAGCTGACAAGGGGGAAGTCCACCGGGTTTGCGAGGGTCACATCTAAGGTCTTAATTCATTGGAGGTGTTACAGCTTGTTATCTGGCCAAATCAGCCAGCTCAGTGACTTGTGTTTCCCTCTTTCCTGGAAGCTGGAGAAAGCCCTTTCCGATTCCTATTCAGAAAGAATGGTGTCATTTTTCAAAAAGTGCTGTCATTTGCTTTCTGCTTGCAGGTTCCTGTGAGGGCAGCAGCCGCGGCGCCAGGCGGTCCACAGAATCACCGAATCACAGAATCATTAAGGTTGGAAAACACCCGTAAGATCATCAAGTCCAACCACCACCCCAACCCCACCATGCCCACTAAGCCATGTCCCGCAGTGCCACGTCCACACGTTCCTTGAACCCCTCCAGGGATGGTGACTCCACCACCTCCCTGGGCAGCCTCTGCCAGTGCTTCACCACTCTCTCAGGAAAGACATTTTTCCTCATATCCAGCCTGAACCTCCCCTGGCGCAACTTGAGGCCATCTCCTCTCATTCTATCGCTAGTTGCATGGGAGAAGAGACCAGCACCCACAACATGGTCCAGCCCTGGTTCTGCTGGGCAGGAGCAGACCTGCTGGCTCCGCTCTGCGTGGCCGGGTGGCTCGCAGCCCGATGCTGCAGCAGTTACGAGTAAGCACCTCAACATCCCAATATTTTGAATTGGGAAAGTCAAAAGTCACTAGTGGTTGTGTGGCTTCGCTCAAGCTAACCTGCAAGCTGATTGCTGCCCAGTTCACTGTACCCAATTTGTCACCTCTAACAAGAACAGCAGGGTTTTTTCTACACTGCATGCTTATCTGCAGAACTTTCTCATCACACAGCTCCGAGCATCATATCCTTGCAGGAACATGGACTCTGCATCAGCGGATCACTGGGAGCTCTGCGGAAAACCTGCCCGGCGCTACCAGTTGCCCTTAGGCTGAATTTATCATGCAGCTGAAAATATTAAGCCCTGTTCTTGGTCTGCTGCTTCAGTCACAACAACCCCCTGCAACGCTCCAGGCTTGGGGACGAGTGGCTGGAAAGCTGCCCGGAGGAAAAGGACCTGGGGGTGCTGGTCGACAGCGGCTGAATGTGAGCCGGCAGTGTGCCCAGGTGGCCACGAAGGCCAACGCCATCCTGGCCTGTATCAGAAATGGTGTGGCCAGCGGGAGCAGGGAGGGGATCGTGCCCCTGTACTCGGCGCTGGTGAGGCCGCACCTCGAATGCTGTGTTCAGTTTTGGGCCCCTCACTCCAAGAAGGACATTGAGGTGCTGGAGCGTGTCCAGAGAAGGGCGACGGAGCTGGTGAGGGGACTGGAGCACAAGTCTGATGAGGAGCGGCTGAGGGAGCTGGGGTTGTTCCGTCTGGAGAAGAGGAGGTGAGGGGAGACCTCATCGCTCTCTACAACTGCCTGAAAGGGGGTTGTGGGGAGGTGGGTGTTGGTCTCTCCTCCCAAGTGACAAGCGACAGGACAAGAGGAAATGGCCTCAAGTTGCTCCAGGGGAGGTTTAGGCTGGATATTAGGAAAAACGTCTTTCCTGAGAGAGTGGTGAAGCACTGGAAGAGGCTGCCCAGGGAGGTGGTGGAGTCACCATCCCTGGAGGGGTTCAAGGACCGTGTGGCCGTGGCACTGCGGGACATGGTTTAGTGGGCATCATGGGGTTGGGGTGGTGGTTGGACTTGGTGATCTTACAGGTCTTTTCCAACCTTAGTGATTCTGTGATTCTGTGATTTTTGGTGGTTTACAGCTTGTTTCTTTTGGTCTCCTACAAACTCCTACTGATTTTTTGGGCAAAGCCATCTTTGGTCAGCACCTGGGCTGCACCTGCCAACCAGGCTGAGGTTTGACCCTGCCACTGGAGACCTCCTTGGACAACTTGGTTTTGAATTCCTGTGGGACCTCAAGCCTGGTTGGGAAATCTCTCTTTTTCACCTTTTCCTCGGCCGACGGTTGGTCCATCCTGTACCGCAGCAGTTCCCGTCACCACTGTGAGGGATCACCCATGGAGCTGCCTGCTGCTGCTGCCATCCCCCCCACCTCAGGTCTCCCCATGCTGGGAGCAGAGAGCACATCTGTCTCCACTTCTGTTCCTGGCCAGCACAATTGCTGACAGATTTTATGCCTCAGGCCTTTCCTTTTCCCCCCTCTTTTGCATTTGGGATTTTCAACCACTTCTGCAGAATCCTAGCACTGTCCCAGAACCTTGTATGAACCGTGTGATTATTGTTTGTTTTTTTCCTTGGCAAATTTTGGTTCTTTGTGTTCAGGAGATAATTCCCAGTTCCCAAGAATTATAGGGTATTTTTGTGGCACGTATCAGTGGCTCGAGCTGGTCTTCCAGCAGGGCTTTGGCTAGCTGCCAAAGGAACAGGGCTGGCTCTTCATCATTGTATAACCACTCTGTCTTCTGGTGACATACTCCAAAATCATTAGACTTTGCAATGCACGGGTTTTTTTATTTTCCTTTTTTTCCCTCCCTTTTTTTCCCTCTTCTGCTTGAGACAACAGAACTGCTGAAGTGCTAGTTTTTCTCTCTAAGCTGGCTCTGTCCCTGCACAAACTGTAGTCACATCTTCCAGCCTCAGGTTCATTATTGTTCAGATGATTTGGGGTTTTTTTGGTGGGAATGCAGGGTTAAGAAGCTGAAGGGCGATGTAAGCACAAAATAGGGCAATGTAAGGAACAGGTCCTGACCTTCTCGATGCTGTACACCTTTGCTCCCTATAGCTCTAGAAGTTGTCTGCTCTGTGAGTATGGGCAGAGCGAGGGCACCACAAACACTGATAGAATTGGTAGGAATAGGAATGAGAATGAGAATAAGCAAAGAAAATATTTCTGAAGAAACTCTTGAGGCTGGAGAAAAAGACAGTAAGTGGAAATCCAAACTGTTGGACTAATCCAAAGTGACCTAGTCTGAATTTGGAATGAGCAGGAGTATGGAAGTGAATAAATAATGTAATTAATTAGTGAATTCATGAATTCTGATACTTATGAAATAGGTATTTCAGTGGGAGTCAGGTTGTGGTAAGCAATGTTCATGTTATGGCTGATTTAGGAATATTATTGAAAAAAGAATGAGATGATGCTACAAATGTGAAAAGAAAAGCTATCCTAAAAGCTGTGCAAGGTGCTGCTGATGCCAGAGCTGCAAGCTGGATCATCACCCGGGGCAAGGGCTTCTCTGCATCCAGAAATGGCGATTCCCGTGGGTGCGTGCCTGCATTAACAGGCTTGAGAGCCTCGGCGAAAGCCTTGTAAGAATAGAGTAAGTCGGTCTGCCACTGCAGCGTGCTCCCCAAGCCAGGAACAGGCAAGACTAATGCTCAGCTTGCTTAAGCGCAAACTTTTCTCAACCTGCTTGTGGCTCAGTTGCATTGCCAGCACCTGGGCAGCTGTGGGAGCTGCTCAGCACTCGCTGCCTGGTCCCCAGTGCAGGATTGATTCCCCCCCCCCCCAAGCTGTAGTAGTGCCACAAAGCCCCTGCGGAAACCACGGCGGCTTGAAACACTGCAGTGCTCAGGGGACGTGGACCTAAAGGGGCACACAGGCACTAGCAAGCTATCATATGCTACTGTCACCTACGTATCTTTTTGCTGGCATCGTTAGCTGGAAGCTGCAACTGTTTGCAGTAGCTGATTTTGCTCCTTCATCTAGATAAGCATGAAGTTACGATGCTCAGATAAGGTTTCTTCACTGGTGCGAGTACGTAATGCAGCATGGATACGGTGTAGTAGTTGCGCCTCTAGCCTGCCAGGCTCAAGAAAACGGAAATTTCTGACAATCAGGGAAGAGACTTCATTCCCTAGACTGTCTTGCCCCTGAAGATGGCAATGGCTGCTCAAAGCTGCCTGCGCTCCTCTGCCGGGGCAGGTCCCAGGGGAGGTGGAGGACTCGGTCGGAGCAGCGCCACAGGGCGCAGGTAATGCTCCGGGTGCTTCGGGGTAGGGAGCCCTCCACGATTCCTGCCCCTCCCCTCCTGTCCTGAGGTGCCAGGAGCAAGGGGGGTCCCAGAGGGGTCCCAGGGGGGTCCGAGGGGGGTCCTCTGGTGCCCCAGCACTGCTGGCTGGGGCGTGCAGCCCCTGGGCGCTATCGAAGAGACGCAGTGCGAAACGTGTGGGTGTTTCGGTGGTAAATGGGACGAATGTGTGGGGGTAAACAGAGCCCTAGGGCAGAGTGACATTTGTGACAGACTCTGCGTTGTGTCCTTTTCCTCCCTTATCTGAAAGGGCAGGCTAGCTAGATGTGTGAGGATATCATGGGGTTTTGGAGACCATATCTTGTTTTTTAAACCGTCCTTAATCAATGAGCAGCTTTTGACTAATGTAATCCCGCACATGGAAACTACATTTCATCAGTTAACCTCATTAGTAAATGTTATGTCTCTTTTGTTAAAGATAAGTGTTTCCTGGGCACCTCTGACGTGGCTGCGATGTCCCACCTGAGCTGACGCTCTGTGGCCCTGTATGGATTTCAGCTGCAGCCAGTGCCATGTATTTGGCCACATAAAAAGCTGCAACCGTGGTTTGTGGGAACCCCTCCTGACCGGCTCTTCGCTCCGCTCTCGGGAAAGCAGTGCTGCTCAGGACCGCAGGGTTTGCCCCCTCCCGAGCTGGATCCAGCCCAGCGGGCAGAGACGAGCCGGTGACTCGGTGGGGCCAGGAGGGCTCCCAGCCACCCGCTGTCGTTTCTGTCAGGGTACCAATATGCTTTTACTAACCTGCAGAAATGCTCTGAAATGCTTTCTCTCCGTGGTTATGTTTCAATAACCTGTGCTGTGGGCTTAGTTGAAAGCAATCCAGCTGAAAAGGCGTTTTCTCTTATCCTGGCAAATTTTCTGGCCCCAAACTGACCTGGGGTTGCAGAGACTGTTTTAACCTTTAGCTACACTCTCACCTCTAACAGACAGCAATAGAGAAATGCCAGGTAAGTGCAAAAAGCAGATCACTAGCAGGGCCCTTGAGTCGTATTCACAGTATTTAGGGAGTGACTACGTAGCTATCCGCTGCCTCCCACCAGCGCATGCCCCTTGTTGGGGCGGCTGGTACGTACGCACATGCAAACCCAGGCTGGGCTGCTCCAGCAGCGAGCAGAAATCCTGCGTCGTGCAATGGAGATAAAAGATAAACCCCTGGACTTAGTTCTTGCTAGAAGAGCATCCTGAAGAAGTGCTGCTCCATAGTGCAGTTCCTGGAGCACCTCCGCCACAGAAACTGCTCTGGTGCTTGTTCAAAGGCCAGTCCCCAGCCAGGGAAATTGAGAAATTTTGTAAAGACTGGTCTTGACCTAAATTACGTGAAGCAAAATCTTTTCTTAGGAAACAGGCTGTTAGGAGGAATGTTGTTTACAGTTCTGTAATGGTCCGTGGGAGTGACTGTTTTCTGGAAACAACGTGTGCAATATCTGGCCAGTTTTTGTGGGGAGAAAGGTTTTAACTCTGCTTAGGGAGATCGGAGCCTGCCACGCAGAGGTGAACTGGGTCAGGGGTACACTGGGAATGATGCTGTGACTGGGGTTTATGGTATTAGTTTAGTATGTAAGGTTTATTATGTACTAATTACTTAATGTACGTAATTTATTAAGTATGTATTACCAAATACACCACAAAAGCATAAATGATTTTCAATGCAAGGACTAACCAAGGCTTTTATTTTCACAGATTTTCCCTTTTTTCGCACAAAGTGACCCGTAGCAAGAAACGCCTGGTTTTGCCAGGCTCCTCGGTGGTGTTTAAGACGCCTGGAAGAAAAGAGAAAACGTTGGCCAGATGACCTTGACTTCTTGATTTGCAGTCCACTATTGCCGCTTCTGAAAGGCGAGCCAGGGCAGAAGTCGCTCGGGTAGGTGAGGAGAGCAGCACAGTTCCTGTCTAGCACTGGACACTGTCCTCAGTGGGACACTGTCAGATGCCACCCCAAGCCCAGCTTGACCAAGCTGGTGCCCAATGTGGGACGCTTCCTACAGAGAAAATGAAAGGCCGAAGAGAAGAGGGAAGCCGGGGAAAGGAAGAGGACCCAGAGGAGCCAGCTGTTGCTCATCACTCAGCTAAAACTAATGGGAACGCAGATGTCATCTGCTGCTCGCTCTGTGCCCCAGTCTGGAGCACAGGCATGACCACTGGCCGGCCCGGGCTGCACTAGAAAACTTTTCAGTGTCGTGGGAATGGTAACCAGAATAGTTAAAAGAAAATCTAAACAATTGTCCTGTAAGTCCCTGAAGCGACGAGGCAGAGGAGCAGACGCTCACCTCTTCGGATCTCAGCAATTCCTTCTGGCAGCTTTAACATCTCTTCTGGTTTCTAAAATTCTTTGGCTTCCCCAGCCAGACCATGACACTGGTAGGAGCTCAGAAACCTGTGATGATAGTTCTTTCAGCTTAAACAATTCAGTATATTTGTCTGTAGTTTTTTGTTTCTTTGTTTTCTGATTTCACCATGGAAGCGATGCGCTGGGTTTCAGCTCCCACACGGCACATCAGGCTCTGCAGAAGGAGTCTGCCGCAGTGCGGGGTGCCCTCTGCATTCAGTGAGAGACCTTCCCAAGATCAGGCTCTGCCTGAGTTTGATTTTTTTGCCTATAGATCTTGAAAATGAAAGCCTTAAGGCTTTTCCTCTTCACTCGCAGCAGTGAACAGCGTTGTGTATATTGAATGTGAATTTGAAAGGTTGCACAGCCAGCCTCATAACTTCCTCTGCCCTTGCGCGTACAGCCTTTCCCCTCAGGACTCCTAAAAAACCTCATGCACGTGTCTTGATGGCTCTGGTTTGAAACAGCAGCTTTCCTTTCCCTTCTGAAATGACTCTTCAATGGGTTGGCCAGACTGCAAGTGGATGATGCACCACACTGGCAGCAGAGTCCCTCTGCACACCGAAAATCCACTTCTCCCGCTCAGGGTACTTTAAAATGCTCCCGAGGACTCTAAATTGTCTTCTAATCCTGGCACTAGTATTCCTGAAGAGCAGATAGCATGAAATGAGAATTACAGGTGCTCCAAACTCTGTTAACCTGTGCTAATGCAGGAAATAAAATGCTTCCAGAAGAGCAAAATGGAAAGAAACCAAATTTGCTTGTGCTCTGCCCTGCGTGGAGAGACCCACTGCCAGGTAATGCGAAAGAAAAGGGAAAGAATACGCTTGCAGGTATGAGCTAGGCTTACACAAGTTTGCATTAAAATATGCTGTAATTAGAGCTCTCTTCTGCTTAATTAGTTACTTAAGCTCCAGTGTGGTCTTCTAAGCAGTCAGTAGCATTTGTCCGTGCTTGCCTCATGAGGTTTAGCCTGGCATAGGTGAGCGATATCGTCCCCAACCATGGGTACATCACATTATAGCTGACACTTCTAACATGTTTTAGCATGCTTTGGAAGGAAAGGTGAGTTTTTAGGATGACCTGTAGTAATGTTACAGTCACTCAGCTACGGCTGGTTGAAAGGGGTTTTTATTTTTTAATTTTGATTAAGATAATGTTGTTTCTGCAAACGTTGTGGTAAAACGCCGACTTTGCTGCTGTTTTTCAGTTTTAGGCAGGAAGCTGGAATGAACCATAAAATAAAAGAAAAAACTGATGGTCTCCACCCTTGCATCAATTTTAGCGGTCGTGCATAATTTCCAGTTACTTGTGAAAGCTGTCGTTCATGTGTTTAACACCTCCTCTGCATGGGTCAGGTTTCCCGGCTTATTGCATCTCCGAGGATGCGCTGTCGTTTCCTTAGGAGCTGCGTCAGAGGAGCACTGTTTAGAGAGGTACCTTCTCATGTTTGGCTCTTTCAAAATTCAATCTTTTGCTGTTGCCTGCTCTTGCTAAACCTCCGGCAGTGACTAACGGTATGGGCACTGACTTGTGGGACAGTGTCCTTTGCGTTTCCTCTTTACCACTGTATTTATTTGCTCCAGCTAAGGTTTATTAGTTTCACAACCTGATGGATTAACCACTGTCACACTGCTAATAACAGTGTCTGGTTTCATCCTGGCTTTTCTCAGTCACCAAGGGCGGAATCACTTTGCTGTGCACCCTTTCATTTCTTTACTTGTCACGTCTTGTCTGTTACGATACTACGATGTAGTATCTTTATTTAAGAAAAGGCACTCGCAAATACATTCTTCACTTCATGAAAAATACAGCTTAAGGCAGTCGTGAGGAAAAAACCAAATCCAATTAGACATCCTTTGCTACCACTGTTGTTTCTGTTGTTACAATCACCATGACCACATTTCTACTGCAATAACCCCTGAGAGACCTGCTCAAGGTCTCATTTTGGCCTGGCACTGAGCTGACAAATGGAAATGCCTCACGCTTTGCTCCAAAGTTTGAAGATAACATGGGTTAAAAATAAATTTGGAGTAATAGTAAAATAAATATGATCTGCTGTCACAATAAAGCTATTAAATAAATAAAGAATGTGTGGCATGCAGCTATACTGCACTGCAATTATGTCATAGAATTTCAGGAAAACACGCTGATTTCTAACTTAATTATGCACATATTTAAAAGATAGTATTTTCTCTTTTTTTCTCCTGCCTCCAGAAAATAAAGATTTTGACAATTTTGTGAATGGCTGCAGGAAAGCATGTTAATGGATCTGCCTTCTAATCTGTATTTTTTTCATTTCACTCAGTTTTATTCAAGCCTTGACATTTACTCTAATTATTATAGTGGAGAAAACCCACAACAGAATTACAAATTTTAAGTTATTTTATTCATTATCACTTCGACCATTATGACTCCGTACAAATATAAAAGTTCTCTATAAATAAAATAAATATGTTAATACCTGCAATAAGACATAAATATCTGATAATAGACTTATAAAACATTCATGTTAATGTTGTGCTGTCTCTTCACGGCGCTCTGTGGTGGCTTTGCAGTATTCTGTCAGAACCGGCTCTAGTGTTGGGTAAAAGACGTCTCCGACGAGCTGGGTTGCCAGCACCCATCAGGAGGGCTTGTAGCACTCCTCGTGCAGGTTCTCAAAGAACTTCTGGTAGCGCTTCAGGGCTCTCTGCAGGGGCAACTCGGTGGTCGGACAGGAACCGTCTTTCTTGGGTTTCTAGAATAATAACAATAATAACAACAGGTAATAGAGATAATAAGGGAGAGGATAAAAAGAGCATATTGCTGCGGAGTTGTCAGTGGTTATACAAGGCAATTTTTAATCAAAAGGAAAGATAGATCTTCACAAATGAACGGAGAGAAGACTTTTGAGAATCAGGAACACTTCCTCCTGGCTGACTTTGCTTACTGAGGTGTGGCTTAGGGCCTTTTCTTATTAATCTCCTGGCTAATGACAAGTCCAGAATTTGTCTAAGGCTGATGCATCTTTCAGAAAACTGTAACTTCATCCAGGCTTTATGAATTTCAGGTAAGTACTTTCTATAAAACCATTGCTGAGCAGCAGCTGTAATGCTCAACAGTGCGAAATTACGAGTGTACTGAGATGGTATCAAAATTTTGCTATTGACTTCAGTTGACCAGGATGCTGAGTTGTTTAATTTCATATGTTTTGAAAACAAAGGAGCCATTCACAGTAATTTCACATTTTTACCTGTTTAATCACTATAAGTAACTGACGAGAAACTTACTGTAGGCGCTTTATTTAACGTTGATATTATGCGCTCCATGTTTTTCTCCATCAGAGAAACGTGTGTTCTCATTTGATCATTCTTAAAGTAACCTTTCAGCCATTCTATGGTTCTTTCAAGGTGACAGGGAACATGGTAGCACTGAAAAAAATATATCAAACAGCAGCAAAATTATATTCTGTCAAATGAGTTAAATTTTATCTTTCATTGAATTCAATAACTAACTGCATGCAGAGCAGATACAGAAATTACCTATTGTCTACTCTGTTTCTGTAGAATTAGGGAAAGCAGTACTTTCCTATATTTTCTGGGATTTGATAAAAATCTACAGCATATTAAAAAAAATCATTATAAAGGAAAAACAGGGAAAAGAGTTGTAAAAGAGGAATAAAATCCTTTGGGGTTGTAGTTTTATCAGAATCACTCTGAGTAGCTCGAGGAGATTAGATCTGCTAATTGCCTTTCACAGCTACCACCTCTGTGTGGAACGACAGAAGCACCGTACTCTTCTGTCTGCAAAGTCCTGCTCTTCACCTTCTTTAAAGTTGCAAACTCTAAATATTTTTTCCTCTAAAGATAAGGCCTGCCAGCAACAGGCTGCCTGTTCTTAATTATTTTTCATGAACCTTTTTTCAGGTCACAGGGCCTGAGAAATCTGCAGACCACAGGCTGAAACCACTGATCAACAAGGCAGTGCGCAATACTTGTCATGCCTGCAAATCGCTTCCTTCGGAGACAAACTCCATTATGCTTTTTAACACTCGACTCGTCTGTTTGCTGAGAGGTAAGAAGATTTTACTACTTCCAGTACTAACCGTATTCACTGCCTTCTGCTCTGAATGACAGCAGGTCACATTCAGGGTCTGCGCCTCATGTAGTAATGTTGAGAACAGCCTCAGTATTAAGCTCTCTGTGAGAGCTCCTGAGATTGATTTCAGTAGGAGTATATCCAAGTCTCAGAGACCCTGGTCTCAAAATAGGTTATTTATTTCCATAGCTTTTTGCATACAAGGAACTTCACTGAATTTGAGAGAGCTGCTCATGAACGTACTGTTAGCACATGTATTCCCTTTTTGTGAGATTCGGTCTTTTTTAGTAGTCTAACTCTCTCTTTGTCTCAAGATCTGCTACAAAGCATCATCATTTTCCAAATGATTAACAACAGCAGTAATAAAGAAGCTTTAAAAGTCTTACCTGAAATTTCCCGACAGGTACTGGAAGAAAGATCTAAAATTTTAAAAAAGAAAATAGTGTTAGAAGGTATTTCTCTTCTAAGTGTCTGCCACATTGTTAAGCATCTCTAAGTACATATCGTCTTCATCAGGTTTTCTATTTCTGAACTTCCTTTGGGGAAACAATTGCAGCACCAGCTTCTGAGGAGAGGTTGACACGCAGTGCCTTCAGCATCTCAAGTTTAACAAACAAAACACAGGACACGCAAACTAGAGCTGAATCTAGCCCAGGCTCGATTTTATACTTCCATCAAAAGAACGGTAGAAAATTAAGAAGACAAGATAATGACCCACCTCCTTGTTTGCTAGATCCGCTTGATCCACTAGAGCCTTGAAGTTTACTTGAAATTCTTTTATTGCACTGCCCATTGAGCCAGATAAGCAGCAACTCAATAAGCAGATATAGAGCAACAGCATTTTTGCTTCCAGGAAAGCTACGTTTGATTTATGCCTTTTTAACACCACATGCTGCCTATATATACTCATGTACACCTTGAATATTAAATCAAAGGGAAAGTTTTCTCATATAGGAAAAGGCACAAGAACAGAGTGTGAATTATTATAGGCACTGTGGGATGCCTCAGTGGGGACAGGTTGGGGGTTTCCTTCCCTCTGACATCAAATAAGGGGAAAATACCTTTGTAGATAAGAGATGTCATTTTCTTACACGATATCAAAAACTCATCACAGGAAATAGGAGTCTTCCTTGTATAACACACATCTTTATGTGATTCTATTCTTACTTTTGCATCATGTAATCAGATAGATGGAGATCTGGAAACCTGAGTAGTTCTTAAATTCCACTCTAACATCCTTTGTTCAATAGGATTTTCTAACATAAACTGCAGTTCTAGGTATAGTAAAAAATAATAGCAAATTCTTAGATATACACAGACCCTAAGACCACTTAACCAATTTGACTTCTTTAGCCTTCCTCCTTCACCCTCACTGTTCTGTGAAATTCGGCATATAATACATAGCTGGGAAAAGCATGGGTTTAATTAGCAACAGCCAAATGTTGAAAGCACGGTAGACACTAATGGTAGAAATCAGCAGTCCTGGGCATCAATTAAAAACCTTGTTTGAATGTAAAGAAGTCCTTTAACATTAACGGAAAAATTCTATGTACTGAAAAATACTGAAGTGTGTATAAATGGCTAAAAACTACTTTCAGATATCTGGCAAGTCCTTGTGAGAGGGTAACAGTCACTCATTAAAAGGTTACAATTTTCCGGTAAAATCAGACAAATCACTCAAGAATGTGAGAAGAGTCATCTGGTTTTCCATAGCTATCTGCTTGAGAGTCACAGAAACAAAGGTGACCCTGTGCACATCAAATAATTAATTTCTTGATATATAATTTTATGAACAGATCTGTTTAAGTCTTGTTGAAAACATTACTACACTAAGCTTTTAAATTTTTTTTTTTATTAAAATACCTATTCTTGTCCTAAAATTCAGCAAGAGAAGTGTAACTAGAGGTTAAAAAAACCCTCTTGAAAGGCTCTTTTGGTCCTAACTGAAAAAGCTCCTGAAAAAGCTTTTAACACTAGGCTCATAGAGCATCCTGTTGTCAGAGGACATCCCACGGAACACAAGAGGCTCCCCAGCTGAAAATGTTTGGCTCCTTCAAGAGCACGAGGGGAATAACACAATATATATTTACATTCCTCCATAGAAATCAGCATTTGACTACTCTTAGAGACAGGACGCTGAGTAAGATGGACTTTTGCCTGACCTGGTATGGCCACTCTTTCCTAGAGGGAGAGGGATAAAAAGTATCTATGATAAACTAGGCAGAAGAAAAGCAGATGTTCTGAAAGGTTTCCCTTTCTCACGGTGTGGATATAAAGCAAGCATTTTGTTATATTTCACAAATAGTGGTAGTTTTAATAAAATTATTAGTATAGAAAATAGCACGTCTATCATATCATATGCTAATAGAGTATATATTTTATTATGTTTAACAAGAATTAAAGGCGTAATTGTTTATTCTTGCTATATTGGCCAATAATTGAATCTTTCTGGGCTGTCACCAGCATCTGAATCACCAACAATGTCTTAGCCAGTTTTGAAATAATGAAAAATTTTGCCCCAGACTGATCACACCCATGGTGACATACCACCAAGGTATGATTCGGGAGAGGAAAAAGATGCACATGATTTTTAATAATGGAAGACTTTTGTCCATCATCCATAGATAGAACCATGGCAGTTCTTTGTATCACAGTATCAATGAGTCTTGCAGAATTTGAATAAAGAAAGAGTTGTGACATTATGGAAGGTACGTGGGAGTAGAATGGAAAAAATGTATGAAGGCAACATAGGATAAGTGTCTCCCAGTAAAATGACATTCACCCAACTGCAGCAGAAACAAATGAGATCAATATGTAAGGTTCCATTTCCCAGCTGAGTGCCAATATTTTGTTTGTCAGACTTTGTGTCCATACTTATCCTGTAGGGTAGAGTGAAATCAGAAATGAATTACAGAAAAAATCAGATAAATGAAGATATCATACTGCTTAAAAAGTGTCAAGGAAGGATGGGCAGTCGGAGGAAAAATACTGATATAACATGTTGTGAGATAGGCGGTGCAGTGAGTGAAAAGCAGCATCTGAAACAATGGGGTGGACTGCAAAGAAATGAGAAGACAAAATCATTTGGCTGCTCTTGGGGAGACAGTCTGTGGCATTCCTCCAGGCCTGACTTGGAGCTGAACTTTTTCAAATCAGAGGATGATAAAATCTACATCCCCCAATTCTCTATAAAGTGATGCATTAAGTTACACATAAAAACCAAGTTAGACTAGTGAAGGCTGGCTCTTCTGATATGTTGGCCTTTAGAACAAGTTTGGAAAGAAACATATGTTAAAGACATAGAAATAAATGGTAGAATAAGACAGAACGTAACATTGATTGCTGTAGATGGATCATGCCGGAGTGACCAGATATCCTTATTTGATAAGAAAGTTCATCCTGTAAGAAGACAAGGATCCTAGGTTATCTGGGGTTTAGTATAGCACTGTATCAAATGATAACATATTAGTTAATCTGGAGAAGATGTGAAAGTACTAAGGCAGGTGAATAGTTAGCTGGGCTGTGGTAAGAGTTGTGTTGAAAAGGGAAGTTATTTAGGCTGAAGTAGGTAACTAATGAATGGCCTCAAGATGTAGTCTCTGTCCTACTTTCATTAACAATGTTGTTGAGCAGCTGAACACAGAACTCAGACAATGGAAGGGCTTGGCTTGATTATCTGGGAAAATGAAGGCTGAGAATATGTGCAGTCTACAAACAGATTGGGAGGTAAGAGCAGGAAGAAGGTATCTTAGATACAGGACAGCGTTCAGACAAAGTCAAACAGGGAACACTCCAGCCACCAGATGTTTAGACTGGAAATATAAAAGTTTGTAACCACTAGTTGGTCTTCTACCTAATGTTCCAACCAGTTTTATAAAGGAGCGTTGACAGATTTCTAGAAGGGATAACACGATAATACGCATTGCAGGAGACTGGAAACAGTGACTCAGGTAGTCTCTTCTGCTCCTCAGCCTTTCATGTTCATACTTTCACATTCACATATTTATATACTCTGAAAGGCTGATAACTGTGCTGAGTGTCAGCCAAGGGAGATAGATCACCAGTGAAGAAATCCTTCCCACTAAACCATCTCACAGTAGCGTAAACACTGATTTAGATAATAGATTTAAAATTGGTGGGAAAATAGTGTGTGCGAAACAGAAAAATCTTACAGGAAACAACACCAATAACGAAGTCTTCTAATTAACGACTTTTGGAGAATATTCCAGAGGTCCGACTGGTTGCAGAGTCAGGATATGGTCTGTGCATCAACCATCAGCAAGGTGAAAAAGCATTGCCATGGAGAAAGCAGCAACAACAGAGACTGACAGCATTGTGCTCCTGAACAACTGAGGCATAAGGAGGCAGCTACAGGGCAGGAGACAACACACAAATGGAGTATAAACTAGTATCATCTGTCTAGAGGAGTTGTATTTGCTTCTGAAAGATGGGTATGACTTTTATCTTTTACTTTGGCAATGTTCTTACAGCCTACTGTGCCAGTAACGTCTCAGTGAAGTGAATACTAACCTCTTCTCGTCTCAAGACCTGTAGTTTTGTGAACCTTTTTCGCACTCATAAAAAGTAGTATTATCACCAGACTACAACCAGAGAGAAAGCCTGAATTGTTAGCCACAAAACCACCTGCTGGCTAACAGTTTATGATAAGGTCCAGGCTTACTTCGTCTATCATTTATATGTTACTCATTTTAATTACAAATTATGCAGAGATTGAGTACAAAGGGCTGTTTTCCAAAGTTTGCCTCCGTTACCTAACCGTGAACTTGACCTGATACAAGACTGGCTGCTTTGTTTCCCTCCATAGAGGAAGCACAGTAAGCACTAAAATAAAGCTATTAATCAATTTTGGAGCTGGCTGAAAGCGTAGGCAAATTAGATTCCCAAGACTGGCAGCTTGCCCGGTTTCCCTATAGGTGAGCCTGAGATGGCTCCCGCCTGGCCGGGGGCTGCCGGGAAGAGGTGAGGGTGTTCATGGCATCGGCAACCTGTCCCTGCAGTTAGTCCTGGAGGGACTCCTGGTCCTCAGGAGTAGGGTAAGCAAGCCCCAGAGAAGGGAGGAAGGGACAGTCCTCTGAGGTTTTTTTGTTCTGGTTGGACTTTTTTCTAACTGACAGATGAATAGGGGCTATGGAGCAAAGAGGAAGAGTTGCTTCTTGCAATGGATGTGGGAGAAGACTGGTACAAGGGGGCGAGGAAGTCTGTGAGCCCTAGAAAGAAATGAGCAGCCAAAGGGAAAGATCCTACCCCCAGTCACCTGGAACCTCTCTACAGTCCCCAAAACTTCCTCAAAACTCTGCTTCTCCTTTCCAATCCCTTTGTAGACCTCAAAGCATCTATGAAGTGTTGAGTAACCTCTGATTAAATGGGGCCCAAAGGCACTAGCTATGCTATAGCTGGAGTCCACAGACCACATCTTCTAGATTTGATGATGTGCAGCTCTTGACACACTGTTATCCTTATAATGCTCTATTAGGTGACTTCTTAATGCGCTTTGTGCATGTGATCATTATTAACAATGTTATTTGGTGATCTAAAATTGTGAGAGATTAACTTTCTCATTATGGAAATAAAGGTCAGTTGCAAAACTCCACATCTGGCTTAGAATTTTGGACTTCCCTAATGTCCAGGATTTTTCCTCAGATTCTTTTCCAGGACAGACTGGAATGTTGAAAGTAAATACATTAATGTCAGAAAATCAGCAATGTTTAGAGTTTATGTTTTCACAGGTACACAGAAAAGGATAGATAATTGCAGACTTAACCGGAAGCAGCCGAAGTTTTTTGTATTGCAGGGAAAGTGGTTATTTCCCCTTTCCCTATCTTCTGCAGAGTAAGGCATAACTTACACATTTTAAAGTGATTTGAACTTCTATTTCCTCATCCTAGTGAACACTGCTAGGAACAACAGCTCTTGCAGCAGTTTGTCATTGTATCCAATAACGGACATGCATATTATCCATTGATTTCCTCCTTAGCTGTTTCAGTTGCATTATTTCATGCCAGTTTTGTAAGTACTTGTTTTGCTGTTCAGAGCAGGATCTGTATTACACTACCTGCCAGTGGTATAAGACATGCACCCTTGCTAAAGGTATTGTGTCTGTTTTCATTTTTTCTCGTTTCCTCTTATTTTTCTAAAATAAAAATTTAAAATTCAGACTTAGCACTGTGACTAAGAAAGTATATAAAACAGTTGGGCTTAGTGGCAAAAAACTCAATGGAGTTTCGACTACATTATTTAGCATTCTCCCTTCAGATACATACAGGAGGCATTTCTGAATGCTTTCTAATTTAATCAGGAAAATGAGGTTTTTCTTTGGGTTTCTTTCCAGATTCTAGAGATTGCTGGAGTCACTCACCTAGAAGCATGAAGTTGCTTTGCTCAGCTACCGTTGAGCTGTCTGTGGAAGAATGGGAGCTGTTTGCATTTAATGTGAAAAGCTGCTGCAATTTTTTTTCACATTTTGGTAAGCCCGATAAAATTCACTTTTGTGCAAGACAACTGTGAGTCCACAAGACAGATTTTCAGAAAATTATGAGCAAATAAAAAGTAGGTTTGGTAATGAAGGTAATACTGTTTCTTTACAAATGGCTTATATTGTATTTCCAACGATTTTTGTAGGCAGGTGTAAAATGTGGAAAAGAATACTACATGCTGTTAAGCAAAACATTTCTACTTCGTGAGAGGCCACCTGTCTGGGTTTCACACTCCGTGCATCAGAACGCTATTTGAACGATCACAATGACCTGTATTACATTTCTAAAATAGGAAGCTGAAGTACGAAGGCTAGTGCCCCGCAACAGCTGCCCTGTGCAAGAGAAGCTGTTCTCCTTGGGAGAACGTGGCGGAGGGTCCTCACGCATTTCATCTCCTCTAACAGCACTTCTCTGTATGCCCAACGCTTTTTTGAGTCCTGCTAAGATGTTAACTTCAAAAAGATCTTATACCACTTAGTTTAGTCATTCTTTCCCTGTTTTTCATGTGGACTTGAAGGAAAGTTTGCCTCAAATTAAACCTAAATGGAGCAATCCTACAATCAGATATATGACTACACTTTATCCTCTTCCTACACTGAGCACAAAGAGATTGATGTGGATTTTCTGCAGCTTGTATTCTAGATTTCCTACTAAGGAAGGTGAATTACCAGATCACATAACACCTCAGACCTGTAAACCATTTCCTGACTCTCCTCTGTCGCTGCGATAGAGGGATGCATCACACTTACACTACCGACAGCGTCACAGTGAACCACTGCTCACCCACAGCCCTGAGGACTCATGGTATTGCTGGAAATACTCGAGCACGGAGACTTACGAACAGGACTGGCAGTGCTGCAGCCAGCCAGGTAGCTATGGCAGCTCCAATGACACTGTGCCACCCTTTTGCATGCCAGTCGTTGATCCCATGCTGGCTCTGATTCAACAGCACGTAATGGGCAGAATGAGCGGACATCAAAGCCAGCATCGGAAATGTGGTTTCTGAGCCAGAAGCACTGAGCTGAATGCTGCAGGGATCTGCAGATCTGCCTTAAAAGTGGGGCTCAGCAGTACAGCCTCACGCTCCCACAACTCAGTTACCCCCAGGTCTGTTCATCGCTTAATCAGACTGTCAGAAAAAGGCGGCTGTGCTTGTCTGTGGGATGACCCGCTGTCGCTTGGCTCCGTTTGAGGATGGGGCTGGAGGACTCGTCTTCCAACAGGCAATCTGTCCGCTCCGGGGGCGAGGGCTGGAGCTGGGGCCAGCTGGAGATCTCCACCACCATAGCTGCCATAGCAGCGCTGTGGGGGCACCAAGCCTTGGCAGCAGCCTGGAAACATTATTTTAAAACCCTCTGAAATTATTATTTTACAATTGCGTTTTTAATAAAAGCACTAAGGGCTTCTCAGCAGGGGCGGGGGGAGGAACGGGAATTGATGGGTGCCACTGGGGTTCCCCAGGACAGGGCAGGCGGGAGAGAGGCCATGGGGATGAGGAGAGGGGCTGAGGGATGAGGAGAGGGGCTGTGGGGATGAGAGAGGCCATGGGGATGAGGAGAGGGGTCGAGGGATGAGGAGAGGGGCTGTGGGGATGAGAGAGGCTGTGGGGATGAGGAGAGGGGCTGTGGGGATGAGAGAGGCCGTGGGGATGAGGAGAGGGGTCGAGGGATGAGGAGAGGGGCTGTGGGGATGAGAGAGGCTGTGGGGATGAGGAGAGGGGCTGTGGGGATGAGAGAGGCTGTGGGGATGAGGAGAGGGGTCGAGGGATGAGGAGAGGGGCTGTGGGGATGAGAGAGGCCGTGGGGATGAGGAGAGGGGTCGAGGGATGAGGAGAGGGGCTATGGGGATGAGAGAGGCCGTGGGGATGAGGAGAGGGGTCGAGGGATGAGGAGAGGGGCTGTGGGGATGAGAGAGGCCATGGGGATGAGGAGAGGGGTCGAGGGATGAGGAGAGGGGCTGTGGGGATGAGAGAGGCTGTGGGGATGAGGAGAGGGGCTGTGGGGATGAGAGAGGCCATGGGGATGAGGAGAGGGGTCGAGGGATGAGGAGAGGGGCTGTGGGGATGAGAGAGGCCATGGGGATGAGGAGAGGGGCTGAGGGATGAGGAGAGGGGCCGTGGGGGTGAGGAGAGGGGGCTGAGGGATGAGGAGAGGGGCCGTGGGGGTGAGGAGAGGGGCTGAGGGATGAGGAGAGGGGCCGAGGGATGACAGAGGCCGCGGGTATGAGGAGAAGGGCCGTGGGGAAGAGCCGGAACGGGGTTTCCTCATCGTTGCCCCTTCCCCCCTCGCCCCACAGGGCCTGTGGAAGAAGCGCGGGCGGGGAACCAGGGGAGGGGACCAGGGGAAGCGACGCGGCCGCCCCTTTCTCCGGGGCCGCCGGGCTGCCGCTGTCCGCGGCGGCGGGCGGCCGGGCTCGGCGGGGGGCGGTAGCGAGCCCGGGCCGGGGCGGGCGGCCGGGCGGGGCCCGCCATTGCCGGGGCGTGGCGGCGGCGGCCGCGGTGGCTGCCGGGGCGCGCGGGACCGTGGCGGCGAGCGGAGGTGACCGGGCTGGGGGAGCGGGGAGGCGGCGGGCTCGGGTGGCGGCGGCGGCGGCGGGCAGGGGAAGGGCCGCCTCCGCTGCGGCGGTGCCATCGTCGCTCCCTGGAAAATGTCCACCCCCGCTGCAGCGCGGGGCTCCGGGCGGGAAACTCCCGCTGCCCACCTCTGCCCCGGCAGCGGGGTTTCTCCAGGAAATGCCCTTTGCCGCCCGGCCCCTCCACCGCTGCCGCCCGTCTCCAGCCGCAGCGGTGGCCGGGCAGGGCCGAGCCCCGCTGGGCCTCCCCTGAGGCGCCTCGGGGGTCCCGGCAGGCGCCTGGGCTCGGCCCTGCCCGGGGGAGGGCCCTGAGGGGGGAGTGGGAGCGCTCTGAGCAACGCGCTCTCGGCCGTATGAAACATAGCTGAAATACACAGATACGCGCTTGAACTACACGTGTTTACCATGGGTCAGTATCGGGCCTGAGGGCAGGAGTTGCCTCCATCAGTTCCCCCCCGGGGCAGGGGCAGCTCCCAGCCGTGCCCAGGCCCGCGGGCCCTGCCTGCCCCTGCAGCTGTGGCCCGCAAAGCCTCCTGCCTTTCTTCTTCCCCCTCGCACCAGGACTAAGGTAATGCTGCCGTCCCGTGCAGATTTGAATGCGGCCCTGAGAGAAACAGAGGCGGTAGTGAAGCTGGCCCAGTGTTGGGTATTGCAGTACAACAGTGGATTTTTAAAGGGAAAAAAATATTGGGGCCTCTGTTGTGTTTGGGGCATTCTGAAAGCACGTGTGTGTGGGTTTTGTGATGTGGAAAAAAGCATGTTTCTCATACACTTCAAGGGTTCTTTTTGGCCATTGTTTTTGATTTAATGATAAATAGTATGGCAGCTCTCTTAACTTGGAGCTGATTAGCTTCTCAGTTTAACACAAATGAGAGTTTTGCCTTTTTATGTTCTGTACCTTGAGCCATAACTGAAGAGCCTTAGCGGTGTTTTTAAAGACGTTCATAATATTTTGCGCTCGTATAGATGTGTTGTCAGCTTTGAGTGATACGCAGTGATTTTTGCCTTCTAGATTTTTCATGAAGCTTTATTTTACAGGATTTATAACGTTTACACTTCTGACTTTGGAAGAGAAGAAGTTCTGCAGAAATGTCGAAGATTGAGAAAATGAGTATCCTCGGAGTGAGGAGTTTTGGGGTAGAGGATAAAGACAAACAAATTATCACTTTCTTTACTCCGTTAACTATTTTGGTGGGACCAAATGGTGCAGGAAAAACGGTAAGACTTACTCTGTGTTTGGGTTTGCACTGTAAATAGCTCTGAAAGGCCTCAGAATGGGAATAACGATCTCTGCAGAAAAGTATTAATAACATTGCAAAAATCTTGCTGTTTACTGTAAATATTGTATTGTTTAGCATTATTAGAGGTCTGCTTTCATGCCTGGATTTTGTAGAGCACCGGCTGATACTTTTCATAGGAAATTGATCCAGATCCTGATTAAAACAGATTTTGCAAAGTACCATGTTCTCATGATACTCAAAAAATAAAATGTTATTTCTTATTTCTCTCTTCTCGCATATTTAACTTAATTGTAAATATTTGGGCTGCTACTGTGTTTTTGCCTGTAGTCCATCTTGTTTACTCTAAATTTCCATTATAAATATATTCTTATTTTTGTTTTCTTAGACTATCATTGAATGTCTCAAATATATATCCACTGGAGATTTTCCTCCTGGCACCAAAGGAAACTCATTTGTTCACGATCCAAAGGTAAAAGTCATAGTGACTAGATTTAATGTGTGTTTACTCCTAAGTCAAATGCTTAACTGCACTCACTGTTGCGATGAAAACAGGGAAGCTGAAGTTCTAGGCAGACATGAGCTGTCTGTATTGTTTTAGGAAAAACAAAGAGCTGGGGGAGATTAGAACGTTACCCACAGCTGGGAAGACATGCATTCATTTGGATGTTGAGAAGAATTTCCCTTACTCAGTTTTTTTGTTTCTGCTAAAGGTTGCCAATGAAACAGATGTTAGAGCTCAGATTCGATTACAGTTTCGAGATGTAAACGGAGAGCTCGTAGCTGTCCAGCGATCCATGGTCTGTACCCAGAAAGGCAAGAAAACAGAATTTAAAACACTTGAAGGTGTCATTACTAGAACCAAGTAAGTTTTTTTTCTTACTTTGGCATGAAGATCGGTTTGCATTTTGTATGTTTTTATGTGTAAGACAAGAGAAAACTTCGTAATGTATTCCTGGAAGTACCTACCAGTGCTCTTAGATTAAGGCTATGTAGTTTCATCACTTTATCTATTAGCTCTTTCAAAAATCCTACATTTGATAGCCGCTACTTTAAGAACTGCTTTTTAAGAACTACTATCTATTAACTTGCATTTATTTGAAAATTGTATTAGTAATGATACGCTTTGAAAATAGCATTGTGTGGATTACGTAGGCTTTACTTCCTTTAGCCCGATTTTCACTTTCAGATCATTGCTGGCCCATGTTTAACTCTGAGCTGCACTATTTAAGAAGTGTGTTAACTTACTTCCATTTCAGATCGGTTCTGCTCCCTCTGGTGGTTCTGGATAGTTTTAAACTGGGTAATAGTCTTGACTACAAATATCCACAGTGTTAAATGCATGTGTTGAACTGGCAATTATACTCTTAAAAATTGTTACTCATTAAGTTTTTGAGTCTGTATGTTACAATGAGACTATACTGTTAAAAATGCAGTGTACTTTTAAAAGAATTTGCTGGTAACTTCTTCAGGGATTTTCTTTATCTGTGCTACATAGGCATGGCGAGAAGGTCAGCCTGAGTTCCAAGTGTGCAGAAATCGATCGAGAGATGATCAGCGCCCTCGGTGTTTCCAAATCAGTGATTAACAATGTCATTTTCTGCCACCAAGAAGAATCCAACTGGCCATTAAGTGAAGGGAAGGCCCTGAAACAAAAATTTGATGAGATCTTTTCAGCAACAAGGTTTCTCTCTTTACTGTGATTAAATAAAAACTAAGTAAGAAATATCTTCTCTAATAATGTAGGTGTTAATGAAAATGTCTAAGGCATTCTTTCCTACATCAGTATTGCTATATTGCCAATAGGTTCTGAAATTTTGTCTTTTTTAAAGGTATATTAAAGCACTCGAAACTCTCCGTCAGGTACGACTGAAACAAAGCTTGAAAGTTAAAGAGTGTCAGACAGAACTGAAACACCTAAAACAGAATAAAGAAAAAGCACAGGAAATCCAGGATCATCTTAACAATAGAGAGGCTCAACTGGCTGCTTCTAAGGAGAATGTAAAATCAATTGAGAGTCAACTTGATCCTCTAAAGGTAATTTGCATGACAATTACGTTAAGACTTTAATACAAAACAATATGTACGTACTAAAGAACACAGAAAAATGTGAAAGCTGGATGCATTTCTTGATTAAAATCTTACACTTCTATGTTGTGTCGTCTCATCCTTTGCTCTGAAGCAGAATCAAGCCATACCTCAACAAACCTGGCAGATGCTGGTCTAATCTGTAAACAGTCATTGGAGGTTTAAGAATATAGTTTGTGAAATTCTTGTAGCAGCATTGGGTTTTTTGTAGCTTAATTTAAAGTATCTCTTTCTCAAATTTAGCTGGTAACTAAAACTTTTATAAACGGTAACTAAAACAAAAACTAAACTAAGACTTAAACCCCCTATTTTTAAAAAATACTTTATAAAGCTGAAGTTTTTACACTTTAACTAACTATATTGTATAGAACAATTGATTATGGGATTCATAAGCTGGTGAGATATTTTACTTGCAGCGTTCTTTCCTTTGCAGAGTTCTCTGGCAGCAGTTGAACAGAATCTCATAAAAGTAATGAGGCTAGACAACGACGTAAAAGCCCTGGAGAGCAGGAGCAGGCAGATGCAGAAAGATAATCAAGATCTGCAACAGAAGATGGAAAAGGTTGCCTTTTAAATTCCATGCCGCCATCCTTTCTGCTGAAGAATCAGTCTGTCTCTTGCTACCCAGTGAACTAAGCTTATATTTTATTATGCATCAGATGTTGGTGAAGAACATTTGCATAGCCCACGTAGCTCACTTGGTATTATCAGATATTGCAAATACGGCTCAATAAAGCTGTATTAGTTTCTGTGTAATTTTGGTTAAATTGCTTTTTGTAACTTTTCCCTCCACCACAGACTAGCTTGCCAGGAAGGCAAATACTGACAGAAGTTTTCATAAAAGTGATAATTACTGGTAACAATGCCCAGTGGTGTGTAACTTGAAAATACCTACCTCTCACAATATGTTGTTGATAGCCAGCACTTGTTTTGACCAGTACGGGATGGCTCCTGACCTTAATATTATTCATCTCCCTGGAGATTTTTTTATGTCTTTCTCTTAAAATAAGAAATAATTGTCAGTCTTCTGTTGTGATTGTGACAAGGCATTTAAAACTATTTTGAAAAATGGAGAGAAATTCCTTAGTGGTAAAAATTTAGATTCATTTGTTTTATCAGCCTAAGAAAAATACATTTTCTTTTTCCAGTTTTGCTTGTAGCATATTTAATTTTTCTTAATATATGTCTTAATATAGAAGTTCTGTGCAGGTGTTTATGTCTTATTTCTTGAATTCTGTTATGGTCAAAACTGTACTTTTTAAAAACATCATTAATTGGCTTACAAATTTAGTTAAAAAGCTGACTTTATTCTGCATTGTCTTTGGTGTACAGGTTTTTCAAGGAACAGATGAACAACTAAGGGACAGATACCAGAACCACCAGAGAACAGTGAAGGAGAAGGAGAAGAGATTATCAGACTGCAAGCGTGAATTAGATAGAGCCAGTAAAGAATGCCAGAGATTTAACAGTGAGAAATCAGAACTACTTATTGAACGAGGTATTTTAGACTTCATCTATAACCTTGTATTTATATTTTAATGTAATTAAGATCTGAAGTGGAACTACTGATAAGAATTGAAGGACAAAACCCCTAAAATGTGTATGAATTTGGGGTCAGCTGCCTGGTATGGTATGAGACTGACAGGTGGACAGGTCCTAGCGTTCTTCTGCAGTTTCTAATGTGCACTTGTGGTTTTGAGCTATAATTACAACACTTAGTACCTTTGTTCTTAAATGGACTGTCCTTTATAAAAGGATTCCAAATAGATAATTTACGGTGGCATAGATTAATGTCAGCCTAGCAGTTTACAACACAGTTGTTTTCACTGTTCGAGCCTGTACTTTCTTTAGGTGATGGAAATGCCTGCTAAGCAGGTGTGATTGTGTGTTTTAAGCAAGAAAAACGTGAAAGCTGAATGCTTGGTGTGCTCAGTGTCTCGGGTGGGGGCTGGGGACTAGTCAGAGGGCTTTGGGATAATATTCTTTCATATATCGTGTATTCTTTTTTAGGTGGACTGTGGGAATTTCAGTAAAGCTGTAGTAGTTCAGACACGAAATACATGGTCATATAAAATATGTTTGGGCTTTGTTTATCAGAAAAATATTTTTAGTGTTTTAAGAGACTTTCTTGATTTATTTAATAATAAAAATTTAGTTACCTGAAATAGCAATCTCTCAAGCTGCAGCTTGTTTTTACTCTGGAGCTTTTTGTGTTGTTTAAAAATACTTCAGTTTCAAAGACTTTAAGAAAATAGATGCAACTGACTTTGAATCCTAAATGTATCTTCTGCCTCAGTTTTTGAGTGTTTATGTCACATTTTCTTTTTGTGAAGGTCGTCTTCAACTGCAAGCAGATCGTCACCAGGAACACATCACAACGAGGGATTCATTAATTCAGTCTTTGGCAGCACAGCTGGAGTTAGATGGTTTTGAGCGAGCACCTTTTAATGAAAGGCACATTACCAGTTTTCACAGGTTGTTGAAGGAGAGACAGGACAGGGATACAGAAGCTGCAAATCATTTGATGGTAAGAATTTTTGTTTTAGTAATGTAGTTAGTATTGGTTATTAGTGTGTTATTGGTTCACGTGTGGCTTCATGGTGCTGGGAGGAAGAGGAATAATGTGGTGGGGGTGGAACTGAAGCCATTTTTTTTCTTCTAGAATTCTTTGTTATGGGTTGCCTGAATCTTTCCATGGAAATTCGTTTTGGAACTAAGAGCGGTCATCAAGTGATCTGAACTGCCACAGCTATTGAACAGGCAGTTCTTCAGATAGGTTTTTCTCAGCAGCCCTCTCATGCAGGTGACATGACAAGCTAAAAAGCCTGAGGAAGAATTACGGTGGGCAACTGGTTTAAAAATAAGCAACTTTTTGTTGAAGTCATCTTCAAAATGGAGTTGCTCTCACAGAATACTACTGGTACAATGCATCATGAATGAAACATTTCTGCAGAAAATTTTTGACAAGTTTTAGTTATCTAAGTATTTCAATGTCTTGTATTATGGTGGTGAATATTTGCAAGTTAGTGTGAAGAAGTGTTTTTAAATGTTGTTTTCCTGTGAAAAAAATAACGAGTATATTATTGCTGACTTCTTTCAGAGAGAATTTGCACGAAAAGAAGCAATGAAACAAAAACAGATAGATGAAATAAGAGACAAGAAAACTGGATTAGAAAGAACCATTGACCTGAAATCAGACATTCAAAATAAGAAACAAGTTGAGCTGAAGAATGTAAAATATGAATTGCAACAGTTGGAGGGATTTTCAGACAGAATTCTGGAGTTGGATCAGGAGATTGTCAAGACAGTAAGTTAATGTAATTGAAAAAATTATAGAAGTTTGAAATAAAAACTTTCATCTTTATCATTAAAACCAAACAAACAAACCCCTTGATGTTTACTCCATCTGCTGCATTTTTGCCCTTTTAATACCCTCTCTGTGCTTTGTCTGTTTAGATGGTGCGCTCTTTGGGGCAGGGACTGTTCACTACTTTATTTTGTACAGTGCATGCATAGAATATACTGCTTCTGCTTGGTGAGTTACTCATGGGAAATAGCCGCAGCTGGTGATATCATAAGATTAGTCAGTCTTAAATTATTGGGCCAGAAAAAGATGACCTAAAATGCTACACTACCTACATTTTTCCACATAACTTGAGATGAGCTGGTTGGTTCTAAGTATTTTATCTGATGAAGTATTGTAAGTTGCAAGCGTTTTATGTCCCAGTTGAACACCTGTTTTTGCCTTTGTAGCCAAATATATTATGTTTGTTAGCAGTGTATGAGTTCAGTGCTTGACAGCGTTTCTTCCAGCCTCCTCACTAGGATAATTCCAAATTTAATGTACAGTAGATGCTAAAATACAGAGAATCAAACTAAATGCAAGTGAGCTTCCTGAAGCTAAATCATGTGGTTATGGCTTATGGTAAAAGCATGAGCAACTTGGGGCACTACTACAGTTCAGAACAGCACATCTAGTATCTGCTTTACTTTCCCCATGCCAACATCACAGCCTTTGTCCTTTTTCTTGTATTCTTTACAAATCTTGTGTCATTCCTGTAACGGCTAATGATACTGCTGCCGGGCAGCTTAAGAGCTTTCTTCTGTTTCCTTTAGTTAGAACTTCATTGATTAGTGTAATTATTTAAGTCTTCGGGGCTTTTATTTTTTGTTTAGGAACATGAGCTGGAGAAGGCTGAGAGCAACAGCAATGTGGAAACACTCGAACTGGAAGTACGAACTCTGCAAAATGAGAAAATAAACCTGGACAAAGCTCTTAGGAAGTTGGATCAAGAGATGGAACAGTTGAATCTACATACCACAACAATTACCCAAATGGAGATGCTGAAGAAAGACAAGGTAATTTTTCTATCATCGTCTCATAAGAGAGGGACATGAAATTAATACAGTCCCTTCAAGATTTGTGTATTTTTTAGGTGTTTATCAACAATGATATGTAAAGCTTCTGTGTGACTTCACAGAGGCCATTAGCTCCATGAACGTGTTGAGTGACATAAACTTGAAGATATGAAAAAATTAATTTTAAATGCTTCATTTCTCCAGGCAGACAAAGAAGAGCAGATTAGAAAAGTAAAATCAAGACATTCTGATGAGCTGACATCACTGTTGGGATACTTTCCGAATAAAAACCAACTGGAAGACTGGCTTCATGGTAAAAATAGAAAGATTAATCAGACAAGGGATAATCTTGCTGACCTTAAGTAGGTATTAATTTAATTTATTATGTCTCCATAAGTATTTATGTAATTATGAATTTAAATGTTGGAAAGTTTAGTATGCTTAACATACTTGTTATTTTAATTCATTATTGTTTATTTAGGTATCTGCAAAATCAAAGAAGGCATCCTGCAGAATTTGTCATGTATAGTTGATATGTTTTGTGCTAGTTAATAAAATCACAACATTTGTAGTATGTTAAAGGCAGTGCTAAGAGCAGATAGCAAAATATTGTTCTGGAACCTCCTTAATTGTTTATACGAATCCTAGCTGAGTGAATGTGCTTGGGGGGTGTAAATTGCTGGTCTTAGGACTTTCTTACAAGTCACAGAGTAGTTAGTGACTATATCAGAGTTCAAGTGTGATTACCTGTTCCTGATTTCATTTGATTATCTAAACCAATTTGTTAGAAAGAGTAGGTAGCATCAGTACACTATGCAATGATACACATTAAACTTCCACAAAACAAAACCCCCAAGATTTTAAGTATAAGAATATTGCATAGTTCGAAAGTATGGAACATGAGTAGAAGGATGCTAAAATTCTTTGCTTAAGAGGTTCAATAATATCTCATAAGCAATAATTGCTCTAGGGGAAAAAAGTTGATATTGTATTATTCTATAAAGTTTTGTATGGTTTCGTTGTTAGAAATGAGTCTCTCATCAGTAAGCATCTAGAAAACAAAAGGGAATTAAAATGAAACACTTTATGCTATACTTAGATTAATAAAAAGTTGACGCTGTAGGTTTCCTGAAAAAATCATTAAAGAACTGGTGAACAGCTCTGTAATATCAATTTCAGATTAACTTCCCATGTTTTTGGTTTTGCTTAAACAGTTTGAAATCTTTGGGGGTTTTTGTAATAAAAGAGTTTCTGCATTGATGTTTCAGCAAACGACTGGCGTCAGTAGAATATGATAAAACTTATGCCAGTAACGAGCTAAGAAAAAAGGAAGCGCAATTGTCCCATCATGAAGCAAAACTTTTTGATGTTTGTGGAAGCCAAGATTTTGACAGTGATCTGAGCAGACTTCAAGATGAAATTGAAAAAAGTTCAAAACAGCGAGGTAAATTCATATATAGCTCTACTTTTTTCCCTAAAGTTTGTTGTAAATGTAAGCCACAGATACTGAGAGGGTTTGTTGCTTGTGCAGGATAAAAAATAGGCACAGAAACTGACTTAAGGGAGATTATTACTGAATCTCATTATTTTTTAACAAATTTTCCATATCTTTACTATTATTTACTACTTTTTTACACTTAAGCAAGACTAGTTGTTTTAATTCTTTCAGTTAATTCTCTTACTGTGTGTAAATGAAGTATCTGCTTTGGCTTACTGTCTTACATAGATCATGACCTTCTCAAAGCTAGGGAAACGTTTGAGTGCTTGGCTCTGCCGGGTGTGAAGACAAGTACAGAACCAGCCGTTTGGTGGGGGTTTGGCCCATAGGGCCTACTACTAACTGGAAGAAAGTAATTTCTGAAGGAAGTACTCACTTCCACTGTCAATTACAGAGGGATGAGCATGGTTTAACACAAGAGACTCGTAGAATAATTCAGGTTGGCAAGGACTTCAGGAGGTGATTTAGGGCAACCTGCTTAAAGCAGGGGCAGCACTGAATTCAGACCAGGTCACTTTAGGTCCATTTCAGTTTCCTGCCTTTGTGATTTTGTGGGTTATAATTATAATCTTCATTTATGGTAAATACATACCTGGTTTAGATCTGATTATGCACTGTTTACTCAATGTAAAGTCTTTTTGTTTCTTTTTAAACCAGCTGTGCTTGCTGGAGCCACTGCAGTTTATTCACAGTTCATTACACAACTGACAGAGGAAAACCAGTCATGTTGTCCAGTTTGTCAAAGGGTGTTTCAAACAGAGGCCGAACTACAAGATGTAATTAGTGATCTGCAGTCTAAGCTGCGTCTTGCTCCAGACAAACTGAAGTCTACAGAGTCTGAGCTTAAAAGAAAAGAGAAAAAACGTGATGAAATGATGAGTCTTAAACCACTTAGGTAAAGTACTTAAACCATACTGTTGCAAGCTGTTTTCTTTCAAATGCTTGGTTTTTTTGGATTATTAAAAATTACGCAGACATCAAGGAAGCTTTATTTTAGGGCTAATTAGTTCATTCAAAAATCTCATCGTTGAGATAAATATTTTGCTAGCATTTGTTCTCTGCTCATTTGGACTTTTAATATTAAACTATTTTATATTTTTGGTATTTCTGGTCCTTTGGAGCTTCTCGTGAGAGGCAGAAAAAGTGGTTATATACTTACTTTTCTACCGATCATTTACACCATACAGGCACAGTTCCCCTCCTTGTTTTTTTTATCATTTTAATTTAAAATGGACAGGCTGTTTTTGTTGTTACTGAAATGTTTTCATACCACGTCACCTTAAATATGTTTCTTAAAAATGCTGAAATGGAAGTTGTATAGACAGAATGGGAACTGAACCTATATTAAACACCCTTTAATAATGGCTTGATTTATATCTCCTTTAACAATAGTTTTTGTTGCTGGCAGTCATATGAGTGGTGATGTTCTAGAAAGGCATCTCTGGATTTTATAGTGGATTCCCAGTGCCATTTATGTTTCCCTGAGGTTCAGTCACGTGCAGTTCCATCGTTTGGGAATGCATCTCTGTCTCTGATACTGATAACCCGTATTAGATTGGACTGAATTTATTCCTTTATTTTAGTTATTTAAAAAACCTTTTTATGTTGTATTTTTTCTTTGAACTTGCAGGTAATGCGAAGTGTAGGAAGTACTAACAAATTCAGACAAGGTGCCTACAGTACTTTCCAATTTCCAGGCTGAATTAGTCTGTATTTTTAAAGCTATGAAAACAGTAGACAGGCTGTTTCGTTGTTGCCTCCCTTTTCTTTTCCTGTTGCCTCCCTCCAAAATATAAACAAATAACACTAGCCCTAAAGAGTTTTTGTCAGTCCTGTTTTTTCTTTTTCTTAGCGTATGAACAGCATTTAAAGTAAGAGTATGCAGGTTTCCTGCAAGTAGGTGAGGAGGCTCTAGTCTCAAGACATTTGCAGACCCTTGTTCTGAGAGAATTTGGAGAATATATGATAGAGGGTAGACCTTTCCTTCACAAGAGGGCACTCTTGTACAGTGGATTTGGACCCTCTCATGAGCACTTGCTGTAATTAACTTAAAAAACAAAAGAGATTTTGTTTGCTTGTTTGTTTCATCTCACCTGTCTAAAATGAGGGATGGGTTACCTTCACTGGGTATATAACATAAGCTTAATCGAACATGGGCAAGGTTCAGGGGATACTATTTTGGCTAAATTTAGTCTTTCACTGTTAAATCATATCACAGATTTTGTGATCTTGAATGTCTTGCATTTATGCTGCTGTTTTTGACAAAGGAAATTTTATGGATTTGTATTTTATTTAAGGCAAACTGTAGTTGAACTCCAAGATAGGGACATACCAGACTTGAGGAACAAGATACAGAATGCAAACAGGGATTTAACAGGCCTGAAGGGTGAGATAGAAGAGCAGGAATCACTCTTGCGGATAGCTTTGTCTGAGGAAGGAGGTGCCAAGGCTCGTTTACAGGATATAACGCTAATGGAAAGGTACCAGGTATGCTTTGGTAATTTTTTTTTATGTATAAAATGGTACTTGCTAGCATTTAAATATGTAGTTATTCAATAACACGACAAAAATTTGAGATATTAAGACTTCTCAATCAAAGTAAAAATACTTTAAAAGACAGCATAACTTAGGTGATCTTGGTACTAATAGAACTTGAAGTTTTATGTAATGATTTTTTCTTTTGAGGACCACAGGGTCCCTTGAGTTCTGATTCAGTTATGTACTATAGTAACTGGAAAAAGAGGTATAATCGAGAACTTGAGCATGAACACAAGTATACCAAAGTGTTTTTCAGTCCTCATAGTCAGGCTTCTGTCATTATCATTCAGTGTGTCCTCAGCATCTACTCAGTGTACTTTCTGAAATCTTGTCACATGTACTTCCTTGTTCTGTGCCATCTGAATATATGGTAAAGGGGAATGGATATCCTATACCTTTTATTATTCTGACATAGGAGACTGTTTTGAACAGTCTTCATGCCTTTATTACCAACACAAAATCTGCTCAACTGAGAACCATGAGAGGGACAATTTTGCGGAAAACCTGGGGCCAGGCAAAGTACTGAGAGAATTTCACGGGTGGGAGGTGGCAGCAGCTCCTGAGGCGCCAACAATTACGTTGTCGCAGGGGCAGGTAGCACCTGTAACTGTTCTGGGGTGGGCTGGGGGTGTCAAAAGCCCATCCATCCGTATTGACTGATTTCCTCTCACAATTAGGAATTCCAGTGTCTAGCAGCCTGTGGGCCGACATAATCTTACTGCTAATGCTGTGACGTTGCTCCAGCAGAGGAGATAAATTTGAAGGTCTTGAGTCACGTGTGCCTCAAGCCGCAAGCTTGTTCTCATGTGCCAAAGATAAAAAATACGTTGTTAAACACTGATACAATAATAATAGTACTTTTCCTCATGCTTTCAGACTGATATTAGGGACGTTGAGAGAAAAATTGCTCAGCAGGAGGCTAAGCTGCTGGGGGTTGATTTAAGTAGAACTGTTCTACAAGTAAGCCAAGAAAAACAAGAGAAAAAACACTTGTGGGATACAGGTAGGTCGTACAAAACTGGTATTTCATTTTTATATTGAAAATAATGTTCTAAACTTGCTGCCATTAAAAATGTCAACTTTAGTTTTACTTATTTTACATTTTGAAATAACTGTATTCTAATAGTTTGTTGTTTTGATTTTGAGGGGTCATGCTAGCTTAATTTAAATTGTCAAAAGGAAGACTATAAATGTTTTTAATAACAGAGTGACTGTTTCACTCGGTGTTTGTTTTCATCCGCAGTTACTGGTAAAATTGAGTTAAATCAAAAACTCAAGCAAGACCAGCAAAATCAGATTCAGCAGCTAAAGAGTACGGTTAATGAGCTTAAAGCAGAGAAACTTCAGATTTCCAGCAGCATGCAGCGTCGTAGACAACTGGAGGAACAAACAGTGGAGTTAACCACTGAGGTTCAGTCCTTAGGCAGAGAGATCAAGGTAGGAAATACTCTTAATTGTTAACCCTTAGCTTTGTTGTCCTGGGGGAAAAAAAAACAATCTTGTTATATTTAACATTGTCTGTAATCCTAGCAAATAAGATGAATTTTTAAATGTTTGTCCTGTTTTGCTATTGCATATCTTTGGGAATTTCCAGAACTTTATTAAAACGTATTTTCACATCTTTTTTTTTAACACACCCCCAAAAATAAAAAAAAAAGTAACCACATAATTTTTTTTTACCACTTGAAAAATTGTTGATCTTTAACAGAATGAGAAAATAAAAAGGACTTTCTCCAATTACTTTGCAGGAAGCAAAAGAACAGGTATTTCCTTTGGACGCAACTTTAGAAAAACTGCAGCAGGAAAAGGAGGATCTAATGAATAAAAGGAGTGCAAGTAATAAAGAAACACAAGAGAAGGTTTGTTTGCTTTTGGCATAGCTGGGAGATAGGATTATATATTGTTTTTCAGGCACGGATGGAAGCCATGGTAATGAGTTTGCTTTTAGGAAACAGCAGTGACTTTACTGAATGCTTTAGATTGGTGCAACTTTTAGGGGAGAAAAGGAACATAAGCAAGTAAGAGGGTGAACTCAATTGTAATTAACCTTTGACAGTCTTGTCAAAAGGCTTCTAGGGACATTTGGCAATATTTAGTGACCAATGGTATTAAAAGCCCTTCCCAACAGATCTAAGAGAAATAGCAAGGATAACTGTAACCTGTCTTTGCCAAGAGACAAACCTGTTTTTCTTTTGTGAAGTGGTCCTGGTGTGTAAGCACAAATGAGTGATTTACCATTTCTTTTGAAAAACATTTTCATGGTAATAAGGAGCATCTGGATTTCAAAAGCTGAAGGCTTTATTAGTAAACTAAAGTCAGTTATGATAAGGAATTGTGCTTTGATACCCAGTATCTAATCTTTGATACAGAATATATCAGTTCTCAGACATAAGACTGCATTTCATTTGAAATATTTTCCCTGCAGATAAATGGAATAAAAGAGAAAGTTAAGGATATAAACAAGTATGTGAAAGAAATTGAGAACTATATTCAACAAGGAAAAGAAGACTACAAAAAGGTAACCTAAAAAACAGTCAATAAAAAGTTGACATTAAAAGCACTCTTGAGTTTAAATCATATACCATTTTATTTCTTTAGCAAAAGGAGTCTGAACTTGATGAAGTAAATTCTCAGTTAGCTGCCTGTGAGAAACAGAAGGAAAAGATAAGTAAAGAGATGGAAATGATTCGACAAGATATTGACACTCAAAAGGTAGTTGTATTGTTTTACAGTAAAGTATATTTTACATAGTTGAAATAATTTCTGGGTTTGGTTTAAGTCTGCCTAGGTCTGTAGTGGTGCAAAGTTTGCCTCCTCCTTATTTACTTAATTAGTTGTTAGTCAGAATAGCTGCTATACATGCATTAGGCTGAAAAAAGTCTTGAGACTTGTATATGCAAAAGGAGATTAATTTTAAAAAAACGTTCTTTTGGTATTTCCAAAAGGGTTAAGTCTGTGGGGATAGTAGCCAACATTTTCAAAAGTACCTTTGTGTGGAGAATACCTGTCTTCTGAAGTAAGGTACCGAATTGCAGGTACCAAAAGATGCTAGTTGCTCCAGATTTTGTCATGTACTTTAAATTCTTGTGGATATATTTCAAATACCGTTTACATTCTTTATAGGAAGGATGTCTTTCCCCATTCTACCCCACCACTTACTGTCTAACTTGTAGAACTGAGATGGGGGACTTTGATAAATCTCATCCTAAATTACTTTCCCCATTTGAAACATTGATTAATACTTGCACACAGGATCACTCTTGTGTTCGCCTGTGACAATAAATACTGTAAGTATTATTTCAGATTGAAATATTAAATAATACTGCTGATTTCCATTACACCCTACTTCTAGCACAAGTTCTCGCTGTGATAATTTTCGTTGTTGTCAATTTAAAACATGCTGCAAGCCTAAAATAGAGTTGTGCAGGCCTCATACTTCGTAATTGAGAATCAATGTACTGAAACATTATACAACAACTTGCTTTCTGTGGAGATAGATACAGGAAAGGTGGCTAGAGGATAATCTTACTTTGAGGAAAAGGAATGAAGAGCTAAAAGAAGTTGAGGACAATATAAAACACCTTGTGAAGGAGATGGGAGAAATGGAAGTCTCGCAAATGAAAAAGTAAGCATCTTCAAAACAGAATGGCATGTTTTGCACAAGAATTCACTGAATGTCTGAATGTAATATTAACTGTGTTTTGGTGTGTTTCCTGGTCCCCCTTTCTCCCCATTCATGTAGACCACTTCCTCCTTCAAAGGAGGATGTTTGCAAAATGTCCCCATGACGACAACATAAATGACTCAGTGAAATTATATAGTGCTTCTAGGTAGAAATGCACGTATGTGTACATGTGCATATACCTGTTCCAATCTAATCCATTTTTTAATGACTTCCACTTCTAAATCCACATTTAAAAATATTTCATGTCTCTGGATAAGAATATTTAGTTTTCATTTTCATTCTGCTCACTTAGGTCTCAACAGCAAATTTTATATTTATTTCAGTAGTTAATGTTAATTGCTTAGATAATAAACACTTTCAGAAGGGAATTAGCCCTATGCTGGTACTTATGTGTGAACCGTTTATTTAGCTTTCTAGAGGTTACCCAATTAATTTGCCTTATTTTGCTCAGTATCCTAATTTAATTCCACCTATGAAATGAATTATTTTCTATATTTCAACATACAGCACTTTGGCATTCGAACGTGATAACTTGCTTCTCCAACTCAGAGTGGTGATTTGAATATGTTCTTAACAAACTTCAAAATATTATTTCAATAATGTCTTAATTTCCATGACATTAGTACTGTAATTTTAACCATTACAGACTTTATAAAGACAATATAATGAGCTACTGTCTAACATAAACTCAGAATTAGAACCCTGATTAAAAAATTGTGAAACAGTAAATACAAAAGACTTCTATATTAATTACGGTTTCACAGTGAACAAAAACGTTTAGATGAGAAAATAGAACTTCTGAAAAGAAACCATCATGTTGCACTTGGCCGACAACGTGGATTTGAAGAAGAGATTGTTCGGTTGAAAAAGGAACTCCGAGAATCACAATTCAGAGATGCAGAGGAAAAATACAGGGAGATGATGATTGTTATGAGAACAACAGAGCTGGTGAACAAAGATCTGGACCTTTATTACAAGGCTCTTGATAAGTAAGTACTGTCATATGAGGGTAATTCTTAAATGTTTTAGGCTTTACTGCTATTGATAACCTTGATGCAAAAGCAGCTTTCAATTTCAGACTTCCGGGGCTGACTTAGAGATAGTAAATTGATATAATTCTTTAAGATATACAATTATTTCTCTTTATAAAATCAGGCATTTAAATATTAAGATAACAAGATACAACTTTTAAAGTGAATTAATTAAAATACGCTACAAACAGCACAGGATTGGTAGGATGTAGGAAATTTGTAAGTTAACCTATAAATGTACATACAGTTAATGCATCGATGGTAATAATTGGACTTTAATATAGTCATAGATGAGTCCAGTGATCATTATAATTTTATTGCCAATTCTCTGTAGGACCCTTTTTGAGTTCTGGCTTTACGTGTTAGGACTCATATTTGCAATGCAGCAATTCAAGTTAAGAGATAATAGTGAGTGAACCCAGCACATCACCCACCTGTGCCTTCTGTGCTGAATTCTTGGTGTGAAACAATCTTTTTCTGTGTTGCCTGTGGTGGTTAGAGAATGTCCAGGCAGTAAACATGTTCAGCTTCATTTTTCATATGAAAACATGTGGAAGAGCCAGTGGAGCTGCAGGCTGTTTCTCTGACCCTATTCCTCTGTAGCTTTTTTTTTTCCACTTGAAGGCATCTTTTAGGAAGCTTTTGTAAGTGTCTCTCCCAAAATTTCTGATGGTTTTCCTTTCTTCCTGTAATTTTGGTTTGGGGTTTTGGTTTTTTGAGGGAAAGAGAGGAAAGTATTACAGGATACGCAGTGGGAGAGTGTGTTTCTTAAACGTCTGTACCACATGTTCTCTCAAAATACATAAACTCCACGGTATGAGTTTAGGAAAGGTGAAATCTGTGTTTAAATCCTTCATTATTAACCCAGATCTTTCTTGCATAGTCTCTCACACTACTTTCATTTCTATAGCAGTATGTTTTAGCATCTTCTGGTTGTATCTTAACATGAATAAGATATTCCAGGTAGATTTCCTGTTCCCCATGATCATCTTCTCAGGTAAACAATTGTGTTTTCATTAAACAATATTACAATATAGAGGTGTGTTTTCCCCTTTTCCAGTGTGGGTGGTTTTGTGCTTATATGAGAGAAGGCAAGATCGAAAGAAGCATGTCTTGCATTTGATGGAAAGTGTAGTAAACTTTGTGATTGTTTCTGCTTCCTCTGGAAGCGTGTTTTCTAGTCTTGGACTGATTGGCCAAAAATAGCATTTCAAAATCTGTAAACAAATATGGAGTAAAACATATAGCTTCCTAAAAATCCCTCTATGTTCAGTTATAATGATGGAATTGCAATGAGCTGTTGCAACTTGATGGACAATAGGGAAGGATCTTGGAATCAGTGGATGTGTTTCAGGAAATACGAAACTGGTGCTCAGTGACAGAAAGATTAATTGAATATTAAGAACAAAAAAGAGAAAGAGAAACATTCGGGCCACTGTATAAATACACAATACACCCATGTCTTGAAAATAGTACGGAATTTTGGTCCCCTGTATTAAAAGGGGTCTAGTAGTGCTGGAAAAGGAGCACAGAAGAGCAGTAATGTGGGTGAGGGTACAGGAGAGGAACTAAATAGATGAGAACTTTCCAAGTTGAAAAGACAGGTTTCAGTGGTTCTTAAACACAGTGGTCTAGAGGAACCTTGTTTTAATCAGTTTTAATGATAAAATAAATATATTTAATATTAGAATGTAAACTAATCCAAAATCTATTTTGTGAAGACTTAAATTGTTCAGAGCATGTATAATTCTTCCCTTTCAGCTTAAATGGAAATGCACTCCAAGAATTTCCCTTTTAGAATTCAGAATCTTTTTGTATGGTATCAAATCATCTATTGTTTCTATTTAAGGCAAAACAGGAAATCAGTCTTGTAATTTCAAGAAAAATAGATAAACATCACTTATTGGTAATCGTCTGAAAAATCAGCGAGACGAAATGTTAACTCTAATGGCCAGAGATTGAAAGCTGTATCTGTAGCTGGGAAAACCAACATTTTGGGTGTTCTGTGTTATCAGTTGATCTTTATTGACTTAATATTTAGAGGTTTATGATAAATATTGATGAGGAATGCATTCTTTGGTTTAATTAAGTAAGTAGTTGAAAACACTTCCTTCTTTCTTCAGACTAAACAAGTCCTATTAGAGTTGATTCTTCAGTATTCCCCAGAACAGGTGGAGGTACTTCCTGTAAGAGGGAAGGTAGGAAAAGTATATGTAAAAGTCCATTTCAGAAGCATATTTTATTTCCACCATATTTTTTTGAAAGAAGACATTGGCATAAATGGAGCAAGCATTTTTTTTCATTACTGAGCACTTTTTCTTGAAAAAGCCAAGTTACAAATGTAGCATCCTATCCTTTCTTGAATGCTTTCATAAGGAATCATCTATTATTGAACTGAAGTCATGTCAGTGTATTAACTGGGGAAATTACATTGAAAGTTATTAATGACATCCTATCTTACTCTTGCTGCTGAAGAGAAAGTCATAACGTCTGTTTTGGGTAATTATAAATTATATTCTCGATACAGTATTCTCTGCTCTGAGAAAACTTCACAGGCTTCTCCTTTCCTACTGAGATGCAGTTATTTGCACTATTGGGGACTGTGCTGATACCAACACTACTGTTGGTTTGGAAGACTTAACATCAGATCCATCTTCTTGGTATCAGTCTGAAAATACACTTCACACATAATTTATAAATCTCTTAAAAAGTCAGGTAAACTTGCTCTCCGTTGAGTGACTGACTGCAAATCTTTTTGTCTTCATTACTCTCTGGCTTCTTGAGACTGAGCTGTTTGTGAGAGTAGAATTATTTACACAATAGAGTGTGTTTAATCTTTAGATACTTACGCATTCAAAATGAACTAGTACTTACTACATTTTTAGTAAAAGTATTTAGGGAATGGAAAGGGAGCTGCTGCCTTCCTTAAAGCTCCTGTAGTCCATAGCAGTCCATGGCCGCACCTATAACAATTTGCACTTTTTGTTGTTGTTCTTTAGAGCAATAATGACATTTCATAGCATGAAGATGGAAGAAATCAATAAAATAATTCGTGACCTTTGGCGAAGCACCTACAGAGGACAAGGTGTGTAATTTTTTGTAGTTTTGCCCATATGTATCCATTTGATATTGAGCACTGCGTACTGAAAAGTGTTTGTTCAAAATACTGAAAATCCAGGATCTGAAAATAGTTGGCTCCATTCTAAAGGCTACATCTGTTGGTTACTACTATAATCTCCTTTATTACACATTATGTAGTTAGCTACAGGATAAATAGACGTAATTTTCCCTTTTCTGTGTTTTCCAAAGTTATGGTTTCCTTGAGACAGGGGAAATGCATGAGTTCATTCCTTCAATTTTGGAAAAAATTAATTTCAAAGACACATCTATTAGTGGGAGTTATGAAGAGAATTTTTGATGGTTACTGCATATGATACCTCTCAGCTCTGTTTAATCCTATGATATTTTTTAAATATTTTTAATAATGTAAAAACTGTCTCCTTCCCATTTTCAGATATTGAATATATAGAAATTCGTTCTGATGCAGATGAGAATGTCACAGCCTCTGATAAAAGAAGAAGTTACAATTATAGAGTAGTAATGATAAAGGGAGATACAGCACTGGATATGCGAGGAAGATGTAGTGCTGGGCAAAAGGTAATAGAGCTTTTTTAGTATGCAGTAAAGAGGATTCTGAAAACTGACTGAGGTGAATGCAAAAGAGTAACGCATTCTGAAGTGACCGTGAAGAACAGGTGGCTCCAACACTAATTTACAATTCTGTACAACTTTCCTTCACTGTATCTGGATTTTGCTGACAGTATGCAATATATGATTCTGAACATCTGAACCCTATTTTGAGGTGCCAAAAGCCATTGTTTCAGTTGGAGACCGGTCTGAGTCCCTGCAGGAGTGAAGTGTTCAACTTCCCTCTTTCCTCGAGTTCAAATCCTCCCAGTCTGTCTCTTGCTAGTTACCACTAAGGTTCCCATAGCTGTAGGTCTATTGACTTGCTCCCGTATTTTTTCCTTCCTGAGGGCTGGCCCTTGGTCTTCTTTTCACAGCTGCGTCTACCTCTAAGTATGAGAAGACCTTTTTTTCTGCAAGTTATGCTACTCTCCCCTGCTGCTGAATATAACCTTTCGGTTCATGTCACCAAATACCATACCATGCCATACTTTCAGGCATTGCATTTCATCCTGTCCTATCTGTGTCAGCTATCAGCTCTGCAGTCTGGCCGTTCAGCTGTCTCGGTACTTTAACAGTGCACACTGGCCAAGTGGCCTGATACCACATTATAATGCTTGTAGCCATTTGACACTTGGCATCTTGGTTATGCAGCTTGGGCAACCAAAGATACTTGCAGTATTACAGCAGGAAGCTCTGCTTCTTCCTTAGATGAACCATTTCCACCAGAACAAGCGATCTTCCTCAATGCAGAGGTAGTAAAAAGGGACAAAAAGGCAGCCAAGGCTGCTCTTACTTCTTCCCTGCTGGAACACTTTCTGCCCATTCTTTGTGCCTGCTGCACTGTAAATAGAAGGTGCCAGTGACAATCGAGCCCAAGGAGACTGCAGTTGTATGAGGGAGATATATTCTCCTTCCTCTTCTGCAGTGGGAGCTGGAGCTTTCTGGCTCCCTTTCTTCTGTAGTAGCTGAAAGGGCTATGATGGCAACAGCTTTAGATCTCTCTGATGTTGAGGGAGAATTGCCATTACCTGAAGTAACAAACTGCCTACTTCCAGAGTAGTTCCCACCATGTTGCTTACTCCAGCAGAGTTTCATTGGCAGCCAGGCCTTTTCCATACTAATTTTGGGGGAAATCCAAATCTTATAAAACAGCAGTATAGGTAAAAAATATGTCCTCTCCTAAAGTAGTCTAGGATGTTACGTTAGAGTCCTATGTAAATGAGAGTGAAACTTGTTCACAGTTTCTTAGCTTATATTCTGAGAATTCTTTGATCATGAGCTGTGATGCCAGCAGTCATGATAATTGGAAAGTATTTTCGGCAGCACAGTTTCCATTGGGTGTTCTGTAATTTTCACTAGTTCAGGAGATCTAGTAATAATATCATTAGGCATGTTAATACAAAACTAACATGTAAGGTGGTAAATCCTACTGTCTTCACTTTTAGCAAGTAGTCAGGAGTTCAGTAACTCAAACTTAGTGATCCGTGTACAAATTTCCACCATCCCTGCTGCAGTAGGGTGGGGCTTGAGCAGAGTACAGGGATAATGCAGATGGCAATGTTGTAGCACCTTTACCTCGGATTGGAATCCTTACTTCCAATATCTCCTGAATTTTGAGTATTTGAATTCTCTGCCATTTTTCCAACAGTACTTTGTAGAGTGGATCTTTCAAAAACTTGTAGTTTTAATGTAGTTTTTCAGTAACTAATTAGTTATTGTCATTTTGTGAACTATCAGCACATTGTTATGTAAACTTCGGACATGGTTTGTAATGGCATTAAAATTAGCATGTTACCTGTAGTTCCTCTATAAACACTTCAAAGAGTGAGATTTTGGTGGTGTGTTTTTTTTTTTTTTCCCCTTAGGTGCTTGCTTCTCTTATTATTCGTCTTGCTCTAGCAGAAACATTCTGTCTCAACTGTGGCATATTGGCACTAGATGAGCCTACTACCAATCTTGATCGAGAAAACATAGAGTCTCTTGCACATGCCTTGGTGGAGTAAGTGATCTCTTCTTGTGAAGCTTAAAGATGGATATTTTTCAAATGTTGATAGTAGTCGGCGGAAATGAATTATATTTTAAGCTGGCATATCTTTGTTGACATCTGCAAATATACATGCAAAGCAGTAGTTTTAGATTCCCTATCCTTTATCTGAAAGAGGAAAAATATTTCTTAAATAATGTGGGAATTTTTTAACATGGGTAAAAAGAGTGGCTCATCTGCGTTAGATTGCTTGACCGTTCATGTCGTTTATTATCAATAGTTCAATATTTTTGTACTATGTGTTTACAAGTTCTATAAAACCAGAATGTGATTTAGATAAACATACACTAAATAATATCTCTTTGTAGGATAATAAAAAGCCGCTTACAACAGCGTAACTTTCAGCTTCTGGTGATAACTCACGATGAAGATTTTGTGGAACTTCTGGGCCGTTCTGAATATGTGGAAACATTCTACAGGATAAAGAAGAACATTGACCAGTGCTCTGAGATCATGAAATGCAGTGTCAGCTCCCTAGGCTCATACGTTCATTAGAATTTCAAATAATTGTGTATTACAGACTGGCTTAGCTGCCTAACTTGATAAAGCTTGAATGAAGGCATCTGAAAATACAGTTCCTTCACATCATGTACTACTGAAGATTTGTAACAATTTTAGCTAGAGTCTGAAACTATTAGACTTTTAAACTTCGCATCTTTCTACGTGTTTCTGTGCCTGGCTTTAAGAATCACCATGATTTGGTAGAGTTTAAATGAAAACAACACAGTTAGTTTTTAGATGTATTTTACGCTTTAAAAGTGAAAATAAAGTTGTGATGTTCTTTGCGTATGTCCTGTGGGGGAGATCCAGGTGCAGATTCTTTGGAACAGCTGCGGCTCTGCCGATAGAATAGCACTTGCTCTCCATCATTGCATTATGGCAAGTTCAGGGTTGATTTGTCTTCCTCCAGTCAAAGCGTGTTAAGAGCTACCCACCTCATCTACGCAAAATTCACAAGCTTCAAAGAGAACTTTTACTACTTTCTCTACAAGGTAACGTTACTCTGGCTGTTCAAAGCCATACTTGGTGAAGAGTCTAACAGCTTTCTTTAGAATAAAGGCAAGTCCCATCTCTAACTAAATGAATGAGTGAATGGATGACAAGCATATTTTAACCATATTCTCTTTGCTTTGTGTCATTTACCTCTCTTGCTTTAAGACGATGACGTTTATGAGTTATGTCATATTCTGATTGTTCATGAGATACAATCAAATTCTGTGAAAATTATACAAAAACACTGTAGAGAGTTAATTTGTTTGGATGCTGAGCTTCGCCTGCACCACTCAGAGTTCTTCCTGAAGCTCTTTTCCTTTGGTACAGCCACACCTGATGGTCCTGCAGGTCGCAGGCCAAGGGGGACTGCCACTCAGAATGACAACAGAAAGCCAACAGCGATGGCATGCTTCAGCATGCAAAGGACCTGATCATCACAAGTCCTGAGGTTTCAGTGTTCCTCAGCAACATGCCTTGCCGCCTCTGAAGCCACGCAAGCCCTGAGGGATGCAATTCCTGCGTCTCTGTTTCTTCATAACCAAGTTAAGGGGGCAGCTCTTCTACCTTGAACTCTGGCTACCGGGTGCAAGTCCATAAGCAGAAGCTGGAGTTACAACTCTTTCAGTCCCTGCAGACAGCAGTGATAGGTTGAACCTCCTTAGCAGACAGTGTGTGACCAAAACTCAATTTCAGAGGAAGAGTCTTCAAACCAACATGAAAAAAAAATTATTCTCTGTAACCTCAGGACATTTGTCTTTGGCAAATATGCAAATGAGGCTGAGAACGTTGCACGCTGCCTTCCTCCTCCCTCGGGATGCGGGAATCCCTTTATTTCGCAGGGATGAAGAGCAGTTTCCAGAAGCGGGTGAGGACAGGGGTAGGGGTGCGGGCAAACCTGGCCGGTGCAGGCAGGGCCCGGGGCCGGTTAAGCACCACGGACAGGGGCAGCGCGGCCCTGCCTGCCCACGGGGGCGGTGCTGAGCCTCCCTGGCTCTGCTGAGCCCCTCGCCTTAAATCACCCCACCGCGACACCACCCGCTAAAGGGTCTGGACATCTGCACCAAAAAAGACAAAACCCAACAGTACCCCGGGTCTGAGTCTTCATCGCAATAGCTAACGTTCTTCAGCCTTCTGCCTGCCCAGAGTTAAGTGGACTTGGCAGAAGGTGCCTTAAAGGGTAATGCCAGAAACTGAGCACTTGTCCTAAGGATTATTTCCACCTGAGTTTTCTGAAACTGCAAGTCACTAGAGTCAGGGTGGCCCCAGTCGTCGGGAAACCACTCACAGATAAGCGAATGAATGGGACTTCCTAGCAATTACGCTGTTTCACCAATCCCCTGAAAAAGCAATTAACAGCAAATGGGGGGGGTGGGGGTGGGGGGGAGGGAAGAGAAGGCAAAGGAAAATGCTACTAACATGCATTACGTTTGCAGTTTTAAATAAGAAGCTTCACTGACTCTAGTACTACTTCCTGAAGGGGAATTTTCTTAAAGATATCATCAACAGGAAAAAAATGACTTTGAATTTTCAAATTTTCCTGTGCTACCTGTTTATTTTAGCATGACACATACATCCCAGCTCATGAAGAATTACATTACCTTCAGCAGCAACTCCCCAACCTTTGTGAATTCTGTGCTTTTTTTTCCCCCAAGTTAAAGCCATGGTTTGCAACTCCTCTGTGAAGTAGTTTGGGCGCATTTTTGCCTGAATCAGCCCTTCTGTATTACCCAGCTGCAAAGTTTATCCTCACACACGTGTACTTTGGTGATTAAACTTTTTGCCAGAACTTGGAAAAAATACAGAAAACATGGTGGGAAACTAACCTCTTCTATGTCAAGTGTCACTACTAAAATGACAAAAAATAATCCACGTAATGATCTTTTTCCACACCTTTCATTTGAATGATCCATAGGCTCCTCTATAGCTTACAGCGTGGAAAAAAGGCTCCACCAGCCCCATGGTTTTGATATGGACCGGGAAACAAAAAAAATGTGTTCATGCGAATCAAGCATAGGAGAAACTTTAAACCCTTTCCCGACCTTCTGCTGCTCGTGGGCATCTCAGGGAGAGCGAGGACAGAAAGGGGCCCCCGCTGCGACCGGCCATGGAGCGAGCTGTGCTGCCGCCGCTCCTGCTGCACCCACAGGAAACAGGGCTGCTGCGGAGGGGCGCAGCCAGCCACCCCCAGCGCCACGTCAAGGGGATCCCTGCTTCACCGCGGCTTCCTGCCTCGCCGCATGGGCGATGGCCGCTGCCGCAGAGCCGCTGTGCAGCAGCTGCCTGTGGTCCCGGCTGGCCGGCTCGGTCAGGCTCGGCCTCCCCTCCGGCCATGCCCTGCGGGTGGAGGATCGAAGGTGAGGGTGGCAGGAGAAGCAGAATGTCGGGGGGAAGGGGTTGTCGCCCTCATGTGATGCTCCACAAAGTTCAGCGTCATCCGTAGTACAGAATCAAGCAGAGATGTTTTAAGGCAAGTGAGACACAGATTTATTGCAGTAGCCCACTGGGCAGGTGACAAAGTGGTGCAGAAACTGGCTCTCCACTTGCCATTTTGGTTGGAGCTGAGGCGGATTCCCAGCGCAGGAGAGCCGCTCGGCAGCACCCATTCTCCACGCAGCGATGCACTCACACACCTTCACAAGGAAGGCACAGCCACAGGCAGACGCTCACTCAGACATGCCGTGATTTAAGAGCCAAAAGCGACAACTAAAAATAATTTTAAATGCTGTCACGGAACTATCAGTGAGTGTGATTGCAGTGGGCTCAGGAGCCAAGAATCAGGCAGTTGCCTGGGACGGTGATTTCACAGCCAAGCAGGCAGCCAGCACCCCTCCGAGAGCACCAGATGCCTCCCATGCCTGTACAGGCGGATGTTGGCAGGTCAGCCCGGGAAAGGGTGAGTTGGGTCCAAATCCCTTCCCAGGGAGTCGGGTCTGACGGCAGCCTCAGCCTGCCAAAGGCTTTCAGAGCCAGGAGCGTGCAGCAGATTGAGGGTTCCAGCACGCGCTGCTCAAGCAAATGATTTCCCTCCCACTGCTATGCCACATCATTTATTTCTCCAGTAACATAACTTATTTTTGGTTTATCCGCAGTTAGTAAGCAAGGTGGCAACTACTTTCACTAGAAAAAAAAAAAAGGGGCCTTAAGGACATCCCTGTCTGAACAGTCTTGTTTCTAAGTGGAATTTATATTGGCAGTGGAAAACCAATACTTCGATTTTCTGATGCTTCCTTCACTGTTACTTACGCAGTACAACACGGTGCTGTCTGCTTACAGACGGCTACAAAGGCACCCACTTGGCCCAAAGCGCTTTGGCTGTTTAAAACTTCAAAGAAGATTAATTTTTTTAAATTTTTTTTTTCCCCCAACCAAAACTGCTTTCTGACCTGCCTGAAGTTAAAAAAGTGACTTACAGAACACGTAACTTGCTACTCCAGGAGCAGCTGCTCCATAAAGTTTCTAATGGTGGAGGCCAGTTTTGCTCCTGCATGCCACATTTTAGGCAAAAAGCATTTGCATGCCCTAAAAATTAAAAATAAACAAACAGATGTGATTACCTATGAATAAACACCACAAACCAAACCAATAAATATAGATGATGCTTTCAAAAGCTTAATCATTTAATGTCTCCTTGTAACTTTGTTAGCATTTAAATGTCACACTAAATATCATTTCTAATCTATTTCAGTATGACAGTTTGTTTACTACCCCCTCGGGGCAAGTTGCCAGGAGCCAGCACTTACTCTCTACTTACTGCAAGATTACACCTTTGAGAAATGTGATGCAGTTTCAAAATTCTCCTTCATCTGGCTTCATCCTACTCCATGTAATTTCATTTATGCAGAAAAAATAAATCGCTGTAGCAGTAGCAGTAGCTGTAGGGCACCTTTCCCTCCAGCTGCACCGGCTGAAGGAAGCAGGTTGGCTCCAGTGCCGGGCCTGAAACACTCACAGTTTGTAAATTCAACCGCTGATTCAAGAGATACTACATGTGCTGATGCTAGACATTACATGGTGACCCACATTTTGGGCTTTTTTTCATGTTATAAAATGTTTTATTTAACTTCTCCACCGTCTTCTGAAAGTAAGGAACAACACACACGAGCAAACAGCCTGGAAAAAAATGTGGCTTCTAGATGAGGATTTCATAAAAGGCAAAGCTGGAACAGTATTGGAAACAAGAAGATGGCCAGGGATGGCCAAAGGCAGCTGGGTGGGAAACCTCCTGCTCCTGCCGCCTGCCGCTGCGACGGCCCAGTACTGAGACAAAGCTACTGCCTATTTAACTGGAAAGGCACAAATCCAGCCCATCTAAAACTACGGACCGTAGTTCCCCCACTTCCTACAGAGCCAGGAAAGAGAAGGGGACTCTGCCCCTGTAAATCTGACTTGGCCATCGGCCATACCTGTTTCTTTCCATCGATTTCTGTTGATTCCATCCGTGTCCAGTGAAGCCGTCCCGTGCTGGTGGTGGCCACGGCTCCAGCCTACCCCGCTGCTCTTCATTTGTGTGTGATGATTCCAGGCAACCAACCTTGGCTTCGGGGCTGGCAAAAAAATAAAGAGAGAAGAAAGCCACAGCTTTGGACATGGAACAAAGCAAAATTTCTGGTTTGGGTTGGACTGAAGGTCTCTTCAGCTGGTTCCTCTGTTTTCTGCTGTCATCATCCAGAGATGCAGCTATGGAAAGGTCTGACCAGCACCAGTCCAGTGTGCACCTTCCCCCCCACCTGGCCTCTCCTCCACGTGGGGACAAGAGGAGCCCGATGGGGAAGACTGCAACACCTAAACTAACTACTTGGATCATTTTTCTGAATTGGTTGGAGACCGACTTGGGATGGCTTAAATCAGGCATGAAGAATGTGGGGTGCAAGGCAGGGTGGGCACAGCTCCCCCCCCAGCTGCTGGCCCTCCAGGACCCTCCTGCATTCTGTCTCTGGCCACAGCTGGAAGCAAAACCAGCTCTTTCGTGATGAGGGGACCCCGTTCAGGCTGGTTTCGCATGCCTGGGGTCCTGCGTCCACCCTGGATGGCAGCAGCAGGCTCGGGGTCATGGTGTCCCAGCCCCACGCACCCCGCTCCCTTAGGGAAGGGCAGCTCGGCCGGCAGCGCCCATCTCACCGCCAACACTGGGGGTGATGCACAGGCAGAAATTTCCCTTTTTATTTCACAATCACCACTGGGTTTAACGCTCAGCGCAGCTGAAGACCCTCTGCAGGAGCTATTTGGGTTCCCTTCAGGCCAAAGATGCTCCCGAAGGGCTGCAATCCCCTCTCTCGCGCCGCCTCTCACCCGAGCCCCCGGCTTGACACCGTTTCTCAGAACTGGGCTCTGCTTTCTAGCTATCGTTTTCCACCCACACGAGCTGAATTGATACGTGTCAGCTCTTCCCATCATCAAGTTCACGTTACCGTATCAATAGTTTTGGGGAATGATTTTATCTGCCTTTGGGGGCGGTGACACAGGGTTTGCGGAACAGGGTGTCCCCAGCCAAGGGGCTCCCACCCCCTGCAGCCCCCCGTGGCCCCGCAATCCCCCCGGGACCACCGCGCTGCTGCCAGACCCCACGCCAAGGCACAGGGCGTGGGACTGCAGACGTCTTCCCTGGGGCCATGGTGCATCCCACTCCAGCATCCCACTCCAGCAGCTTGGCTCAGGGGACCCAGGGACACTGTCTTTGGGACAGAGGGACACACGCAGGCTGTACTATGCTGCCCTGGATACACGCCAGCTCCTACATCTTCCTCCCAATGCCTGCGATGGGAAACCTCCAGGCTCCCGTCTGGCTCTGACCCAGCCTTTCGATTTTGCAGGAAATTCAATGATTGGGAATTACCACGATCTTTTTTTTCCCCAGGAAAACCAATTTTTTCAGGCTAATAAAAGCAATGAAACTGTAATGCTGCAGCCCAGTCCTGCCATTGTGATGTTAGATCTTCCCATACAAAAAGAATGCAGTGAAAAAGGAAGGGATTTGTTTGAGAAGCAAAGTTCAGCGCTGCCTCAGGCGATGCAACACCTTGACTTTACTGGGAAAAAAGCCCTAATGGTTAAAGTTTAAATGCTTCTACATTTTCTAAATTAATTAAACAATTTGCAACTATTTACAAGCCTCTTACCAGGTATAAGGTGAGGTCTGGGGCTCCCTTTGACGGGGTTTGCTGGAGCCGGGGCAGCGGCTGCCTGGCAGTGCGGGGTGTTGGTGTGAGCAGAACCACGAGGCGCCGCTGGCACTGAGCCACTTCACCTCTGCTTGCAGCAGCACTTGGAAAAAGGCATTGAAGAATTTGGGGAAGAAATGAGTCATTTTGGCGAGTCAACTTTTTTCCCCACAAAATTCCCATTAATAGCACAGTTCAGCCATGGTGGGGAATAATTGTGGGTTCCTGGCTGCTCTTCTGCTCAAGGATACGGTGGTTTGAATCTCTGAGTTACTGGTGGTTTTCTGATGTCCTCCGGCATGGCATGGGACATCTTGGGATGGTGTGGAACGGCATGGGATGGTGTGGGATGGCATGGGACAGTGTGGGATGGCATGGGACAGTGTGGGATGGCATGGGACGGTGTGGGACAGCGTGGGATGGTGTGGAAGGGCATAGGACAGTGTGGGATGGCATGGGACAGTGTGGGACAGCGTGGGACAGCGTGGGGTGGTGTGGGAGGTCGTGGCCCATGGGCATGGCACCACACGGGGCTGAAAGGTGCCGTGCCGAGCCGGGCGCTGCAGGAGCTGTCCTTGCAGGGCGGGATACGTGCACAGAGCCGAGCAAGTCCCAGTTAAAACACAAACACCCACACACCAGAAAACCCCCTCAGCTACTTCTTCCTTTACATGCAAGAGCTTTTTTTTTGTTTCTTTGCAGATGTTTAACATCTTGATAAAAGTTTTGAGGTTTTCTTTTCTTTCAAATCTGACTTGGATACTTGAGCTTGCCGGAGCTGCTGCCATTATGGCCAATGACGTGAATTTTTTTCTGACACACCGTTGAGCTGTTCCTCTCCCACAGCAGCGATGCACCATTTCCTTCTCCAAAGTGTTGCTGTCACCACCGGCAATGACCAAGCTTCGGCACAGGCCACTGTGGTCCTGGCATGTCCCCCGGGGCCACCACTGGGGAGAAGGGGTCACATGGGGGGAGAGGTCCTCCATGTCAACGGGAAAGACAGCAAGTGGTCAGGGCGCCCTGGAAAGCAGCGCCGGGCGCCTGGGTGCTGCCACCCGCACCCCGTGGTGGTGGTGTCCCCGGGGCAGGTGGGTGCCGAGGTGGCTGCAGGACCCTGCACCGGCGGCGGCAGAGGGGCACATTCAAGTGCAAAAGCAAATGTCTGCTTTCGTGTCACTTTGGCTCCAGGATTTCTAACCTGAGGGTGACGCCGATCCCTGGGCTGCAGCTGCAGCACCTGGGCACAGACCCGCCTGGACGGCCGGGACGGTCTGGCTCCCGGCCCACAGTGGGGAGACGCCTCCGAATTCAACCAGGCACTCGCTGGGGTCATGCCGTCCCCCATGAGACATCAACATCCAGGGCAGGAGCCGGGAGCCCGGCAGCCATCCAGCCGCATGCATCCCAGAGCCGGTCCTTCCGCCTAACTGTTTGTCTTTTGCATTGCAAGATGCAAGGAAAGCTTCAGCAGATACTTCTCCACACGTAAGATCATGGCTTGACTTTACTCGAGTCTTGCAATGCGCTTGGTTAAGTCGTGCACACGTTCATGGATTTCCACATGCAGCATGTTACAAACGTGCTCAATAGTAAATAGATCCTCAAACATCAAAGAGAATTTCTCAACTTCTCATCCCAGTATCTCGTCATCTATCAATTAGGTGATTAAAATCTGCATGGTAGCTGAATAGCAGATAAGGTTAAGGGCAAAAAGTCTTCACCGTCATTACATAATGCCCTTCTTTGGGGCGAATAGCACTTCCCACCGTCTCGCCTGATCAGCACAGGAAGACACCTATATTTGGTAGTCAATGGAGACTATAAAAATGGTGCTCTGCCAAGCAGCAAGGCAGAGAGGCCCTGGCCAGCCAGCTCAGCCAGCACGGGAAGCGCTCGGACGGCGGCGACAGGATGCTCCCCTTGCTGAAGGCTGCTTTCACTCTCCTCTCCCTGCTCGAGCTCATTTCTTCCAGCCCGCTGATGACTACCTCTCCCAAACTAAAGCTGTCAGAGATCACCCACCGCATCCAACAGCTCAACTCAGGAGTGCAGGTAAATGCCACTACACCTCCGGGCGTTCCTTTGCTTACAGACCAGAGGAACATTATTGATGATGATGATGATGATGATGATGATGTTCCTTGGTGCTTTGGGCACCCCAGCCCATTTCAGCCTAGACTTTGGGTGCTCAGCACTTGACTTGGTGGTACAAGAGGCTGCTGGGGTTGGGCAGGGTGAAGTTTTCCACCTGACATTGGGCACATCATTGCAGAAAAAAAAAGCTGAGGAACAAGACAATCTCCCCCAACCTCCCTGTCCAACACACAGAGCTGTGTCAGGGTGACCGGGGCAGCTTGGTGATGGGGACACGGTGGCCCAGCACTGTGTGAGCTGCCGGGGGGGTCCCTGCTCTACGCTGGTCCATAGCACCCGTTGAGCACCCGGGGACCCTCCCACCCTCCCCAAACAGCTGCTTGCGAGTGCTGTGCAAACCCGGGGCCCGTCGTCCCAGGAGCCTGTTTTGAAACAATTTACTGAAACGTGGATCTGGGTGGTGGTGGCGGCAGCACCCAGGGTGCCTCCGCGCCGGGTCCCACCCGAGAGGGACAGGGACACAGTGCCTCTGCCGGGGGGTGGGCGCAGCTGGGGGCTCCTTGGGACGGTCTCGTAATGACGGGCTCATCATGACGGCTCTCCCTTGTGTCACTTCTCCAGGTCCCCTGCAATGACACCCGCGTGGCACAGGTCGCCTTCACGGATCGAAAGGTAAAAGATGATGGAAAGCTAGGCGGAAAACGTGTTTATAATAAACACAGACATAGTTGGCGCCCGCCTCGCCGCGGTGCACAGCCCACGTAGCAGAGGTAGTTTTATTAGTCACCAAGCAAGAGCTGCTCAAGTGCCGGTTGCTGGGGGGAGCACGCGGCTCGATGCCGGCTGTGCCCGAGGACCTGCCTCCAGCCACCACTCTGCCCCCCCGACCCCCCAACCCCGGCCTTTGGGCACAGCCCAGGGCCCGAGCCACCGCACGGGGCTGCGATTACAGCCGTAAAATGAAAGCAGTTTAGGAAGTCGCTGTGAAATCTCCCACCAGTCCTGGACACATCGATAAGTAGCATCAGCTTAAATCAACTCCGTGGTTCTAACACTGTTTCCCCACCCCGTGTTCACCAGCTGTCGGAGCAGGAGCTGCTGTGCCAGGCTGCCACGGCGCTCACCAAAGTCACCAGGTGCAAGAAAGACTACGAGCCGTTCATCACCAACTTGCAGAGCCTGCACGGCAAGACGGTAAGCAGGAGCTGCAGCCCCACTGTGCGGCTCCGGCCCCCGGAGCGGCCGTGCCCCCCACGGCTGCTCCCGGGCATGGGGCCGCATCAGTGCCGGCTCCCCAGATGTACCCGCAGGATGATCAAGCCGGTATTCGTTATCTCGCACGGGGCCAGACCTGAGTATTGCAGACCTGCGCAGTGCTGCAGGATAATTTGCCTCCATGGGAAGAGGGTGACCGTCCCCCCCCAGCCCCGGCCGCCCCGGGCCTGCGGCCGTGGGGTCACACTGCTGGGCACAGGGGCCGGGTGCTTGTCCTCAGCAAAGGACAAATTCCCAACCTCCCGGGGCAGCATCCTCACAGCTCTTAACCGAATTATTCACTTGGGAAGACAGAGGCAATGGAAACAAGCCCTCTGCTTGGGCTGGTAGCCTGGCTACCCGTCGTCTGAGCCACCAAATCCTGCTCTCAGCTCTAATGCCTTTATGCTTCTCCTTCCCCAGAACTGCTCCCTGAGCAATGAAAACGAGATCTACCTGCGCAACTTCTTGCCGGAGCTGGGGAATTTCACCCAGGGGATGTACAGGCGCCTGGCCACGTCGGCGGCACAGTGAGATGGGCACCGCTCCGGCGAGAGCCACCGCTGCCAGCCCCGAGCCCAGGGATCGTACCACTGGTAGCTCTTAAAATAGGTTTTGCAGCGTTTTTTTGCTCCTCGTTGCACGCACTTCCTCAGCTCTGCCCCAGCCCTCCCAAACCCAATGCAATCCTAACAGCAGGTCCCAGCAGCACGCCAGGCACCCGGGGTCGCTCAGCCGGGATGGGAAACGTCCCCTTCCCGGCAGGCGCCTGGCATCTCCCAAGCTTTCCGTCCAAGTGCTGTGTGTTAGACATTACTCAAGCTTTGCAGGAGAGGTCTCGTCTGGACGACGCTGCCCTTAGCGCTCCCTCGCAGCCCTGCGGCTCTTCCAGCCGGCACGAGGCAGGATGCAACCCCTCAGGAGGGATGGATGCGAGCCCTCGGAGGGCTGTGAGCCCCGGGAAGGCTGGCAGGAGGGTTTGCCCGGCCGGGAGGAGCCGGGCATCACGCCTGGACGGGGCAGCCGAGGAGGTTGAGCTTTTAACTCGTTCACCTCCTCCTGCAGCGCCTACCAAAACCAAAACCAAATTATCTGCTTCCTGTTCCTCTTAATGAAGGGAGGCTTCTTCATAATCATCGTCCTTTCCTAAAGAGATCAAAATCTAGGTTGAAATGATGCATTTTTCGCTAACAAGTTACTACAGCAGCTCAGGGGACGACTCCCCGTGGGTGCCCGGTGGGAGCAGAGCCGGGGAAGTGCAGCAGCCGAGGGCGAAAGCCGGGAGGGGTAACAGCGGCGGGAGGGGGCTGCCTCGCCGCCAGCCAGAATTGTTAATGCAACCTTTAATGTGCCTTTTATATTGTCTTTTATTGGCTTTTAAGTTATTAATAGTGAAGACCAGGAGAGTCTGTAGGATAACTTTGGATCTAATGGGTGCTCATTGGCATCATACTTCTAGAGTTTATTTATTATTATATTTTATTTAAAAGTAACTTATTTTTATACTGCGTAATCTAAAGATTCAAGACCAAAAAGTCCTGGCTGTTGAAAGGTTTTCTTCACTTGGGACCCAAACAAAACAGAAAAGCCAGTATTCAGAAGAGGTGTTTTATTTTTAACTTATGCAAGAGTAGTTCTGTGGAATACAGTCATATTTAAAATACTGCTACCTCATTCTTAGGGAATTATTACGCCTAATTGCCTTTCCACAACAACAAATGAACGTGTGCTGATTTGTAATTTATTGTTCTTCCCGCTATTTAAAATATTTGTATTACAACAGAGTTAATATATTCAAATTTTCATGTATTTGGATGTCTTTTTTTTTCATTTCGACTTTGCACTGATGTTATGAAAGTAAGTGTCTCAGGGCTTAAGCAATAAACTACTGAATAACGAGCTCTTGGTACCAATGGTTTATGCTGTCGATTCTCCCCTTCTTACCTTCAGCAGTTAATGAAGCGCATCGGGGGCTGCTGCCTCCCCGGGCGGTCGGCACGGGGGAACAGGGGGGGAAGGCCGGCGTTTCTTGGGGCAATATACAGCAAATCTAACCAGTCTGCCACTGGGAACAAGTTTTCAAGACAGCAAAAGGCACCAACGGACCGGCCCAGCTTGCGGCGTAGGACAACACGGGGTGAAGGGAAGGGCTGGAGGAGCGGGGATGAGAGCCCTTGTTTGGGAAGAGGGTCTTGTGCGAGGGGCCATGGCGGAGGGGAGCCCGTCGGGGGCAGCCCCTGGTCTGGGGGGCAGCAGGGCTGAAGCGGGAACCAGCGGGCGGCAAAGCGGCGCTGCACGCAGGGGAAGGTGCGCTCGGCCGATGGAAGGGACGGGGACAGCTCATGGGGCGAGCGCCCGCTCGGGAGCCAGCACCGGCAGGTACGTGGGTAGGAAATAAATGGGCAACCCGGCTGCCAGAAATTGTTATAAATGCAGGAAATTGCTAGGAATGCGTGTGATGGGGCGTTAACTGCAGCCTTTGGATTTGCTCCCGATAAACACCAGCATTATTGGCACCAGCACCACAGATGACAGGTAGCAGAAATGCATGAAAACTGCAGAATATCCCTGCCGCTGCCAGCCGAAATTTACCCTGGGCAGCACGTTACGCCCAGGCAAACCCTCCTGGTCCTTTCTCAGTGGCTGTCCTGGAATCGCTCCGGTTTGGCCAAAGGAAGAAGGGGAAAGCTGAGCCGGTGGCCGTGGCTGTCAGCGGAGCCCTGGGCTCGGTGGCTGCAGGGATGCCGGCACTGGGAGCCCAGGCAGGATCCTCCTGCGATGGGGAGATGCTTCAAACCACACGAGGCGGGAGAATGGCAGTGGCGAAAACTTGAGGCCACGTTTCTGAACTGAGCACCTTCCTGCGGTAGGGACAATGGCAGCGGGTTCAGCCCCTGGACGATGGCTGGGGCGAAGGCACAGCCGGGGCTCTAGAAACGCCCCTCCCGCCCGCACGGGCAGAGACGGGGACCACACTGGGGCCGGAGCCGTCCCTCCAGCGAGCGATGGGGCCATCGCTGCCATCAGCCGCATCCCACCCTCGGGAAAGGATGTGGGAATTTTTTCCTTCATTGGTGATTTTCCCATTGCACGGTGATGCAGTTTTCCACCATCATTCAGCCCAAATGGCTCAAAGGTTACATTTTTCTGTTAATTTAGCATTTTCTGTTCATTTACTCCAGTTTTAGAGCTTTCCACTGTGATCACTGGGGAAACCACGGTGTCTGTGGGACACGACCACTGCCTCCAGCCCCTTCTCCAGCATCACTTTTAGGCAGGGAGCCTCCCACCACCACCCGTCCCAGATCAGCGGGGCAGCTCCGGACATCCCGGCGAGGAGCCCGGCCCCACAGCCGCCATCCACAGAGGCCGCCGCTGCCGCAGCAGCGCGGTCCCGCAGCCGGAGTGCGCTCGCTTATCTGCTCTCCATCGAGAGCGGTGCAGGTAGGAAACGGCGCAGCACGCCACTGGCAAATCCCTCGCAAAGGTCTTTCTGAGTCAGTGGCACTAACTTCATCTGGGGCATTTCATAATTAGACAAACAAAATTACTCTCAGTCTGGCTGCTCCCGGATTAATCGAGCACTCACAAACTCTTATCAAGCATCTGATGGCAAGTTGCTATTTGAGTTAGAAAAATACCTATTAGTTATTACAAAACTCCGAAGTTTCCCAGCTCAGCTAATCTCTCAGCGTGATTTCCTGCGGCAGCGCTGGGCGGTGGTGCCAGCAGAGCCCATCGCCCGAACCTCGCTCAGGCTTTTCCCCGAGCGGGGCAGGACGGGCCGGGGCAGCCTCCAGCTCGCCCAGACGCCGGGCGCTGGCGCAGAGGCGCAAAACCCCATTTGCCCGTGCCAGCGCCCGCGCTCCCGGGCATCGCTGCCGCGGGGCCGCCAGCTCCCTGTCCCTCGCCACGTCCCCGCAGGGTGCCACGGGCAGCGTCACGCTGTTCCGGGGGTCCCGTTTGGCCAGGAAGGCCCCCGGGTCTCCACAAACCCGCCGGCCCCGGGAGGCGGCGATGCCCCGCTCCTGCCCCGGAGTTTTCTGTCCCCGCGGGCCCCAGGCAGGGCTCTGCCGCGCTTTCTGTTTCTCCCCGGCGCAGGTTAAGATAACCGTAGACAGAAAATGGTATGCAGATGAAGGATGCTTTGCATGATTTGGAGATATTCAAATGAAATGCGAGATGGAAGAGCGCGCAGGATAGATAGAGAAAAAAAAAAAAAGCAAAGCTCCGTTGTCTGAGCGCGGTCAGATCCGTGGTCACCCCAGTTCGGCCACTTTCACCTCACGGTTTAGAGAAAGTCTTGGGCTACGGAGAAACGAAGACTCCCCAAACCAGGCAGTTTACATACTTTTCTTGTACGTGACCTGACTCCTACCACCGTTATCTTACGGTGGAAATTTCCTACGTTGAAACGTAATGCAAGATCAGAAGCAAAGCTTGACTTTTACAAAAAAGACCTGTTGTCCTAATTGGATAGGAGCAACTTTGGAAAGTGCAGATAAGGGAAAAATAAGTTTTTCCTACAGGTTCAGCAATTTTACAGCCATAAATTGAGATGTCTCTTCCAGAAAAGCACACACAGGTATAGATCACCCAAATATCCAGAAACTGCCAGCTGAGGGGGTTCGGTGCAAGCAGGCCATGCGCATGCCGGTCCCGGTCCTGCTCACCCTCCTGGCGCTGTCAGCCTGCCAGGGCCACATGGCCGCTCTGCTGCGGACCTCCAACCTGCTGAAGGAGAGCATCAGGCTGCTGAGCGAGCTCCTGGAGACGCAGGTAGGGCTCGTTCGCGCGGCTCAGCCTTCACCCGCTGATGGGAGGGACAGATTGTTGCGCTGGGCTTGGCGAGAGCGATGCTGAGTCAAAGAATGGTGCTGAGCGTGCGGTTCACGGCGCTCCCGGGGGGCCGAGAGCGGGCGGACGGACGGGCGGGTGTGCGACTGCGTGTGCACGTGTCAGGATGGGTCCGCATTAGCGGTTTCTCGAGCCTGATTGCTCCTCTCCTTTGTCTTGATAAAGGTTTCCTGTAACAAGATGAACGTGACAAATATTTTTGCAGGCGATAAGGTAAGAGAGAAAAAACTGACTTGTCCTTGTTCGAAAACAAGCGTCCGGCCACGACGGGTGCTGGGAGAGGCTGCTGGGGGCCTGAGGGGAGCACGGGCAGCCAGGAGCCAGGCGGGAAGCCCTGGGAGTCCTGCCCGTCCCGCTGCGGCACCGCACGGGAGCGAGGAGCCCATCGCGAGCCCGGAGCGGCGACGCTGGGCTGCCAGGCTGGTCCTCGCCGCTGCCAGGGCCCAGCACGGGTGCCCTCACCTTCCTGCACCCATCTCCACCTCCAGCCAAAGCAGCATCGGCTGCTCCCGGCTGCCCGGGAGGCGAGGGGGAGGCCGGAGGGGCAGGCAGGAATGGGCAGCACATCTTTTAGCAGCGTACAGGGGTTTTCAAGCTTTTCAGAAAGGAAGAGAGGAACTTCTTCCTTTGCCTTGGAGCGGTGTGTCACCGCCGCACAGACACCCACACGCGCCTATCGCACAGCATCTCGAGCTCTGGTTAGACATACTATCCCTCTTTAGCCCCTTGTCTGGGGGAAGGCCCTTCAGTTAGCAGGAGATTTAATAGCAGATAATAAAGCCTATTTCTGCTCTGAAAATTGCTGCCTAAGCCAAGCTCCCCGGCACCAGAGTTCCTGTTTTCACAGAAAGCCGATGCCCTCACCTCGCACTGCACGGGCGGCTGGGAGCCTCCAATGGGGGGCTGGGGGTGAGCACCCCTCGGGGGGTCCCCGCACCCCTCCTGCCAGAGGGACCGGCCCTGGGAGCGAGAAGAGACGCCCGGGATGCCGCACGACCCAATGCCCGCAGACCTGGCCGTGCTCACGGGGATGGGACGGTCGCTTATTTGGTGGTGCCATTGGGGTGAAAGCTGCGGAGATCGGAGCAGGCAGAGCTCTCGTCGAGGGCAGCACCTCGCAAGGCGGCCTCGGGAACGGGCCCCAGGGAAGACAATTGAATAGTTTTCTTATTACCACCAGCACTTCACTTACTAGCTCCTCATCTTCCACGTGCCGCTACTACAGGGCTTCACCTACTCAAAGCACCTGACAGAGGCAACCTCTTCCCAGGGGCTTTTGTTGTTCCCGTAGAGCCTCTGCCCACCCAAACCAGCTCCGTTCCCACCAGACCCCGCAGGGAGTAGGGTACAGGGTCCCACCTTTGTGCCCACACCAGGAGCGCGATGCTGTACGCGTGTTGGTGCCGACTTCTGCGCCAAGCTGTGCCACGACCTCTCCCCAGTGGCTGACGGCACCCTCCTCACCAGGGACGGGACGGGAAGGGACCCCTGCGCACATGCGCTGCTGGGAACCTTCAGGGAGGCTTGGACGTCTCGAGCTGTACTTTGCACCTGCCGTCTAGAACAGAAATGTATTATTTGCGCTGTTTTAATCTGCTGCTAACAAAGCCGTGACTGTACAAAAGGGTTTCTAAAAAAGCCACGTGCGTCTTCTTCCAGAAAGACAGTGACGTGGAGATCTTATGCAAAGCCACCACAGTCGCTTGGGAGGGCCGGAGCTGCCACAGGCACCTGGAGGGCATTTACCTCAACTTGCTCAATCTCGTCCAAAGGAAGAGCGGGGTCCACAAGGTAAGGCAAGGCTCTCCCCCCGCAGCACCGACCGCGCCGGGGCCGTACAGCCCTCGGCCTTCGAGCTTGCTGCGCCTCCGGCTTCTCCCTCAGCCACCTTTTTTGCTTTCACCCAGTCCTCTCCCGCAGCGCCATTAGCAGCCGAGACAGAGCTGGAGAACCAGATCCCTCCCCCAGCAAACATCCTAATGGCCGTTTTTTTTCCTTACTACAGGCCCCGTGTCCTGTGGCAGCAGGCAACACTACTTCACTGAGCAACTTCCTCGTGGACTTACGCAGAGTCCTCCAACGACTAGTAAAAGAGTAGAGCTTCAAGTGAAAAAAATGCCGTTTGTTTTTTTGTTGTTTTAACTATAATGACACTGTATTTTTCAAAGATTATTTATAATAATTCTTTAAATAAATGTATTTTTTGACTAAATTTACTGTCACTGCATAAGATGTTTCTTGGCCAGGAACTGGAGAGCACAGGAGCACGTTTGAGAGCTCGAAGGTGCCAGGGGGAACGCGGGGCGCTGGGCTGCAGGACCCGGCTGGCAGCACCCGCAAGCACAGGAGCCCACAGCTCCTGGAGAGACCCACTCTGCCCTCTCCCAGCCCCGGAGGGGCCCACGGCTGGGACACAGCACCGAGGCCAGGCCAGAAGCGCCGAGGACCAGGCTGATGGCAGCAGATGGGAACTGCAGGGCAGGGAAGAAGGGATGGCTATTTTCTATCCACCTAAGTTGTTGGGGCCAAGTTTGTGACTGGGTTGGAAACCAGGGCCCAGAGGGGCAGCGCTGACTCCAGAGAGCTGAGCAGGGACAGGTTCCTAGGTGGAACCGGGGCTTCAGAAATAAGGGGGTTTAAAACCATGAAGTCAGGAGTCATTTTTGCTACTTTGCCATATAAGTTGCAAGAAATACATGGGGCTACAGTGAGCAGAGTCCACTGGCACATGGGTGATGACGGCAAGAGTTGCCAAAGCAAAGACTTGGTCCTGCTACAGGGTTAAGTCTTGTACTAACGCAAGGAAAGCGGGTCCAAGCACAGGAAAATGCCTGAGAACAGCCAGGCCACAAACAGGGCCTGTTCCTGGGAGCCGTGAACTCAGAAGTGTGTGTTAGAGCTGCAAAGGGAGATGCCAGCTCCAGAGCTAAGGGGGCCCTTAGTTCTCCCCTCACTTTATAAATATAAGCTGTAAATAGATTTTATTATAAGCATGTATTTTTATAGATGCCATTTATATATGGCATAGCCCTTCGTAGCTCAGGAGTAAAGAGGCTCCAGCAGCAAGAGCAGCGAAAGAAACAGCAACAGGGAGCAAGACTGCACCACTGAAGGGACGACTCCAGCCTGCAGCAGACCTGGGTGGTGGTTAAAGGCTCCCTAGCAGCAGGGGATGGGAGTCTTGCAGGTATTTAGGTGTCTACCATTTTGCAACTTATTTTGGCACAGCGTGGGAGAGCGCTTTGGAAAGTCCCAGGACTGTGCAGGGTTTGGTTCGTGCATCAACTGAGTCACAGTACTCAGGGGATCTGCAAAGTTAGCAGACCACAAAAAACCTGTTACCTACTGCATGAGCAGGCTGAAATGTCTTCCAGAGGAAGAAATACACTGCAGACCAATACAGTTTCTGCAGCAAAGGAAACAGAGCTGAACATTTCCCATGACTGCAGGTAAATTCACACCATCTGCACAAATGCAGGGTGTGACAGGCTTGCTGTGCAGCACAAGGACACTTGAAGCCAGAACAGGGTGAAAACACTTTCTCCCCATCAGCTGTACCACCTATGCGGTGCACATACACAAGAAGAGGTGGCACACAGGCGGCACCGACTGTTCCAGCGGACAGGAAGCTGCTCTTGCAGTGCTCTGGCTCAGCTGGGCTTTCTTCTTCCCCAAGGGCTGCTCAGGACAACCCCAGCAGAGGACAGGCTTGACCAAGGGGCTCATCAGCCCCTTGTGATGTGCCTACTGCCCTCATCATGCTGATCTCCTCCGGAGCCTTGCACAGCATCCTCTTGCTCTGCCCTGTCCCCCTCTTCCACAGGAGCTTGCTGCCCACTGTCATGGGGCTTGGCAATGGGGGGTCCCCACGCACCCCAAACTCTCTTCTCTAACTTCTCCAGTCAGCTCTGTGATACACAGCACTACACAGACTATTTTAGCTACCCTTCCTGACAGATCTTCTGACTCAACCAAGTCAGAAAGATGCTGCATGTATAGAGTTATTTGAAAAACATGCACAGAGGTGGAACTAGGAATCAAGAATTTTATTTCATGGTATGAACATGCTTCCAGGGACACAATACTGGTATATACAGTGTAATGAATAAAGTTTAATCATAAAACAAAGAATAATCAGAAATAAACAGAGTTAGAAAACCAATAAATAGGAAGACAAATTATACAAATAGACTAGCAGTTTTTCCTATATACAGGACTGGCTAAGCAGAGCTGTGAGAAAGGTGAAAGCTGGACATGTGCAGACAGTGTCAGTCAGTGAAAGGCACTAAGGACCATTTTCCCCTCCTCTTAAGAAAGGATGAGGAACAAGTTAAATACAAAATAATTCATTTACACAACATTAAACAACATAAAGCGTCAAAAAACTCAAGGTCATGTTCTGGAATGAGGGGAATCTTCTGGTAGCAAGATGCAAAGATGAGCACACACAATACATATATTATGGTAATATGATTTTTGATAAATACCAGAGCATGTACTGACCTGGGATGAGAATGGCTGTATTAAGCTCTTAGAAAACCCACACAAACCAAACCCCTTCCTCATTACAACACGTTATGGACCCATTAGACATTCACAGATTGTCCAGGGCTACAGAGGGGGCCCATACGATAAACCTGCAAGCCAGACTCCCTGGTTTCACAAGAAAGTTCCCACAACTTCAACAAAACACGCCAGTTAAAAGGGAAGCCAAGCTGATAGAACATCACAACCATGATAGCGTTCCACCTAAAGTCCTCTTGTAAAAGCAGTAACTTGTTCCCCGAGCCCCTGTAACAGGGGATTACCACCAGTTTCTCCAATCTGCCAGTTAAAGGTATACAAGCAATTATTTATTAAGCATTTTCTCTGCCCCCAGGCTCACTTAAATATGTAGAGTACTATTGTTTTCAGCAGCAGGACTGTAACATTAATTAAATCGTAAAGCATACGCCTTTATAATTAAGTTTTAAATATTTTAAATGCAGTGTCATGGTTCACAGTAGTATCTTTAAGCCACTGATGTCTGTCAGGTAAAAGAATTTTCAATGGTCTTTTTGAAAGCACAGATCAGGAGAAACTGCCTTAAAAACAGATCACCCAAACCTTAGCACAACAAGACAAGGAAATGCAAGGGAAATACAACAGTTATCCCTGGTTCTGAGAACCAGTACAGGCCAAAATTATGCACCTATCTGCTTGGACTGAGAACTGACATAAGGCCTAACACAAAAGAGCATTTAAGCCATTTTCGGTCTGTCTTGTTTGATGACAAGCATGTAACCCGAAATAAGCCAACTCCATCCAAGCACATTCAGAGTAAGGTCAGCTCTTCAAGGGCAAAACCAACTACAGCTTAAATCAGGCAAAAATTTGAGTATTTACCTCTCTAAATGCTAGGCTAGAGAAAACAAATGCCAGTGTTTGCACGTGTATCTTATGAACTTAGGTGACAAAGCCAGATTTTGTATTAACTCAGGTGACATTCCTTCCCCCCCAAAAAATACAGGGCAGTATGTTCTTCTCTTAGGTCATGATCCTGAAAAACACATTTAAAAAACAGGGAAAAGCTTACAACTCACTTAGAATAGCACTGACTATATCTCCAGAGCAACATATGCCCTTACAAGACCAGTTTTAACTATTACAGATCCTGTTTACAGACCTGTTACAGAGTCACAAGGTACATCCAATAGGCACCACGACAGTAAGAAAGGGGTATCAACTTTTAACTACACTAAGTACTTCACAAGAACGTTCTGGTAATTGCAAATGTGGCTACTAGCAAGAACTCAGGACACCTAAGGAGCTGCCTTGTTCTTTCTGTCATGTTTAAGGACTCGATTTCTCCTATTAGTTACCACAGCTTTTTAAACCTCTAAGTAACACTAAGATGACATGGAAGTTACAGCTATTACCACCACTCAGGCACGGGAACTCTTAAGATGCCTGCAGCTGATGTGCTCCAGCACGAGTTATAAAGCACACGCAATCCAAAGAAGATGCATTTCCTCTGTGACACAAAAGCAATGTATTAAAGTGATACGTGTCTATTAGCAGCATAATATCAACGAAGAAGAGCAGCCACCACAAATAAATGGTTATCAGAGACCAGAATTTTTTCCTCTCATCAGAGCATAGCCAGAAACCCAAGACGATACAATCTACACAGGAACACAAACAGCATCAGCTATTTCAGGGGATGTTACTGTTCTGGGAAAATTGGGCAATTCATGCCTGTTTTAATATAGGAGAGCCAGATTCACCCTCAGTTTAGAGGGTGCCCTTCTAGCCAGGGATGAGAAGATGGAGCCGTAACGCTCACAGTCCCAAGGCTGAAGCCAAGTCCTAGTATTATAGCATTCCCCTTAAATAATCTCTGCTGTTCAGATTACAAAACAATTCACGTACATTTAAAGAATGCCATCTCAAAAGCATGAAAAGCAGGCAAAGCAGTGCTGCAACACAGCTGTAAAAGGAAGAAAAAAAGCCCTCTTTTGTCTTTGCAAAGGCCTCGCTCCCCACAGTGCCAGCAGATCACCCACAAATAGACAAAAAAAGCACTAGACACTTGTTTTCTGTTGCACTTAAACAGAGCATGGTCCCTCCCCAGAAGTCTGACTTTTGTAGTTCATGTTTCCCCCACCCAACTACTTCCTTTGTACAGCAAGACAGCAAATGAAGGGAAAAGGACCGTGTATTTGATACGCAATACAATCAGGTTAGTAGCCACAGTGAGAAATATTTAAATAAAAGGGTTTGATGCTCTTAATTCAAAAGTTTGCAGCAACCACATTCAAACACAGATCAGTGCAACAGAGGACGATAGTGAAAGCTGCCAGTTATGTGCAAAGCAGGGCATAAATCAGATTTACCAGCCTTAAATTTTAGAATTTCAACCGTTTTGAGCTAACATGTCTAGCACTTAAACACACATCTAGAACCCTTATTTTCTATACATTTCAACAAGGATTGCCAACAATAGCTTCCCTGCACAACACGTTTGACACAGAATTTCACAACCATCATATATACCAGTTTAATATTATGTTAATATAACATACAATATACAGGCAACTAAGGAAAAATACATTTTTTTAAAATAAAGATCCATACCAGCAAGGCATGGATTTTACAGCCATGTCAAACTGTGCCATCTCTTGAATTCCATATTCTGGCCAAATCTTAAACACTCACTGATTTTTTACGGCAATTCTGAACAGGTCACACCTACTGCAGCAGAGAGTCAATGACAGCTCCTGGCTTTGCCGAACGTTTTCTGTTTGGAGAGCAGAAAGGAAAGGAAAAATAACACCATACACATATCATTATGCTGTTTAGGAAAGACAGGGACCAGCCACATTTCAAGTCAAAACTACACAATGTTACTCTTCCACAAGCATTTGTCAAAACCAAACAAAAATAACCAAGAAAACCCACGCCGAAATCTCTCCCAACAGCACATTACTCTCCAGTAATGACAGCAGATGCACTGTCAATGCATCTACTGTTAAACTGAACCACAGAACACAGTAAAATAAAGCAAGAAGCTGGAAGAGGAGAATACAGCAAAAGGGCATCAGAAAAACCCCCAGACAAGTCTTTCTGGACAAGATTTCACCATAGTAAAGAGATTTCAGCTTGGTTCTGTCACGCTTGGCACCAGTAAACTTTATACCGGGCAAAATTTTAGCATTTTGTCTTCTCATTAAGCAAGTGTTGAAGACTTATGGTAAGTTTGCATGCACAAACTTAAGCCTTCCCCTGGATAAATCCCCCATTACATATAGATACTCCAAAGTTGTTCACCTTCTACCCGTCTTGGGCCTGGATCTTCCTTTTGAAGTCCTCGGCCTCTCCAGCTTCATCAGAGATTGCCTCAAGCTTTCTTCAGTGTAAGCTAAGTAAACATGGGAAAGGTCCACTTCAAAGGGCTAAAAAAACCAAAAAACCCACAAAACCAAAACCATCAGAATCATTTTATACACGGATCAATGGTCCTTTTGTAACACTAGAATGACTCATCTCTTCAAAAGAAAAGAAAATGGAAATTGGACAGTTTCCCCATGAATATGGAGTGGTAGGCACAGGCAGCAGAACTTAGACCTCTGCAGTTCAATACATGCTTATAAAGAGTCACTCACATCTTTTTCTTTTTTATCCAGGACAGGTGTCTGTTTCCTCATATTGTTTCCTGTATATGCAACGCATTTCTTAAAGAAAGAAAGGTCTGTTAGTAAAATCTACTGTGCACAGTAAAACCGACTACAGCTTTATCAATTTACTTGTGGGCTCAGTTAAACACTGCAGAAGCTCGTGCTAACATTAGCTTGTACATGAGCCAGTCAGCTAGCTTACCAGCTGCCATTCTCCAATGTCCTCATTCCAGTGAACATAGTTTTCAATCATTTCCTAGAAAGAAATCAGAATGGTAATTGTTACAGACCTGCACAACCTACACTCCAGATGCATTTTCCAGAACATACATCCCTGAAGGCCTGGACAAGCTGCTTAAGAACAGTCTTGACTGCTCCAAGTTGTTTTTAATCAGGACAGCCATACCATGTTCAAAAACCCCTATTTACACTCTGAACACTATAGAAGAGAAAAATACCACTCCTGAATTGCATGCATTGGAGTCCTCACTAAAGCATGGGTTTCCCATTATGCCAGTGCCATTAGGATAGCAATAATCATACATTGTAATACGGACAAAAATGAAAGATTAAGCAAAATAGCTTTTATATTTCTATCAAATAGCATGCATCATATTGAAGCTCATCATTAATTTTCTGGATATTGGGCTCACAAAGAAAACAAGAAGCAGTGAAGAGTTCCAAGTCCAGCCTTACTACTTTGTATTAATATCAGACATTAGAAGCAGAACTTCAAGCACAGTGGAAAAAAGTTTTGAACAGACCCAGAACATGAGCACACAGTGACTACACCAGTTAAATACATGGTGAACATGATTTTGGTTTTTTTAAACCATTAGGAAAATATGCTGCAAGAGAACTGAGATTAGTATATCCCTCTGCTTACAACCCCTGACACATTACACACTGCTTCCCTAAAACAGATTTCATAACCATGGAATTGTAGCCAAAGTTATCAAAACCCCTGAGAAATACAAAAAAGTCGTTCTGCATTCATTATTCACATCATTGTGCTGTTGGAGCCAGATGCACTACCTCTGATTGTCTTCCCACTGAACTTTGAGCAGAAGTCCACCAGGTTACAAGAGTCATTTGGCAAAAGCATCTTTTCCTACTTTAACATCAGCTGGTTCCAACAATCCAGACACTGGCACAAAGACATGAATGCAACCAAGTTGCACTGCTCGGCTGAGCCACAGCAAACAAAAGGCTCGCAGCAACACATGCCAACTCGTCTGTGCTACAACCTAGCAGACAAGTGTCAATCAGTTCACTGTCAATACCTCAGGAAGAGAAAAGAAGCCAACTCATTCCACTTGTTGGACAGAATAAAAGCTAGGGAGCTGAGCATGCATAGCATAGTCCTACGTCACAGGCTTAGGTTCTTTGTCTTTACCTGGTAGTCCTGAGGAATGAAGTTGTCTATGATAAGCATCTGAAGACGAAGTTCCCTGCTCAGCTGGCGAATATTCTCTAGTAGTCCTTCAATCTCTCTCTGATGCTCTTGTTGCAGATCTGCCATCTGAAGACAAACCAGGCATTTGAGAGGCATCAGAGCTAGCTTAAGACATGGTAGCAGCCTAAAAGAGAACAGTCTTCAGCCTATGAGGTTTTTGGGAAAAAAAGCAAACTGTGATTATAACTACTAGACTATTTATCTCCGAAGAATAAACCCTCTGAAACGTTCCAGCTCAGAGACAGCTGAAAATAGCATTAAGTTCTCAGTTTCACAAAAACAAAACTGGCCTTCTGCCAATCCAAGCTCTTCACCAGCCAAAAGCACATGAAAAGTGTGCAGATAAGTTACATCCCTGGCAAGATGTCAAGGAAAATCTCTGATCTCAAAGACAAAATGCACTTTTTATGAAACAGGAACTCTAGATACCAGCCAAAGGACGCATTGATCCAGTGTGACTGAGGAAGAGATAACAAGGGCAACAGGCAGAAGGGACACACAGCTAAGAGCAGAGGAGCATTTGGGCTGCTGCAAAACAGGAGATGGGCTGCCAGCAAACAACTTCTATTTTGTTTCAGAAATAACCAGTGTTTTTCCCTGGCGTTCTGAATATCTTAGGGTCTCACACATACACCCTCAGCCTGGCTTGGGGAAAAGCTCTACAACATGCCCCTGTGAAGCTCTGACACCAGACTGAATTAGATCTTTCTCAATTACATGAGCCAAATCGACAGCACAGAAAGACATTTCTAAATATATGGCACTTTTTCCAGTGTTACAAAGCTGATGGATTACCCTTCCCAGCTATAGTCTCTCACATCATCACAGGCTGAGGACTTCAGACACTAACCTCCGATTTTGCAGCCATAAGCATGGTCCAAACTTTCTTCAGCTTTTTGGTTTTCCCCTGTGCTTCTTCCTGGAGGCTGGTGTACTTCTCCTCGATGTCCAAGCGCTCTTGCTGTGTGCAACATTTAGCACAGACATCCACACATTAACATAACCAAAGAAACTATCTGCAGTAGTATGAACAAGAGGAGAAACTACTACAGCATATAACCCCACCTCCTTCTCCTCAAGCTCCTTGCGAAGCTGTTCTGCTCTCTTCCTTCTTTCTTCCAGTTCCATATTTGATTCTTCTAGAAGCTTCTCTTGCTCCTCTGCTTTTGCTAGCAAGTCCACTCCTCCCACAATCACCTTCTTCTCCAGTGCAGACAGTTTCTCCAACAGGGACTGGTGCTCTTGTCTAGAGAGACAGGTATGTGTAAACTTCCTATCCTACAATGCTCACAAGGCAGCAGGTCCAGCTCAGTTTTACAGCCCAGACAGCATTCACAGGGCTGGAAAAACTCGTCTTGCTGCCAAGGGTTTAAATGGGGGTAAGGCAGTGCAAGTGAATGCAGGGAGTTCCCTGAGCTCCAGCTCCCATCGATTTCTCGCAAGCAAAACCAGGTCAGCAGAGAAGTCTCTCCTGCTGCAAGTACCTCCATGAGGGGCTGCGAGGCACCAGCGGTATTACCAGGCTACCCAAGGCACCCCCTCCCCGAGGGCCCTGCCAGCACTGCTATGCCCAGAGGCAGCTGCAGGAATGGAAGCGAGTGAACAGAGATCAAGGCAGAGCAGCTGAGATGCAAACCAGGAATTCTGGCTGCTGTTGGAGCAGGCTCTGACAGCAGGACTGTCCCACCTGCGTGGGCCAGTGCAATTTCAGCAGCTTTTCAGCTCCAGAGCTGAGAACCCCTACACCGAAAATGACATGCTTGTGACAGTGTGCTGCAGGAAACCTGGCTTGCTATGCAGCTTTTGCCCACTGACCAAGCAGTACAGCAGTACTGCTGCTCTTCACAGGTCTCCAGCCTTTGGAGGATTCATTTATGTTTCTAGGCTACCTTGCACAACTAGATAAAGAGAAGAAAGAAGTGGCAAAAGGATAAAGTTTGTCTTTTGCATCTGCTCTAAACTCCACAAGCAGAGTAAGCTCCTCTTTCACTTTGATAATAGCAAGAGCTGATGTTCAGTTTATACAAAGTTTGACAGGCACCTCACCATGCACCTCCAGATACCCATAACTGAGCTGTAGATTAAGGAAGGAAAAACCCCCACAACCACACAAACTGCTCAGAGCAGGGTACTCACTGAGCTTTAAGCAAGTCTTTTTCTCTCTTCTCCAGTTCAGCTCTGGCTTTATTTCTTTCTTCTTCCTCCATATCAAGCTTAGTTTCAAGAGCTTTTCTCTCCTCTTCAATCTTTGCTTGCATCTCTACCATCTTATCAGGGGAAACTTTCTTTTTGCCTTTGGAAGAGATAGGGAAAACAAATTAATTCACAGAAGAATAAGACAGCCTCTGTATCACAGCATTTTTTCCAAGTTCAGATTCAATATTTGCACTTAAAAATTAATTTAATTAGATGCCAGCTCCAAGCTGGGCACAACTCAGTCTTTCAAATCCCATTTTAACATTGACCAGTTGTCACCAGTTCCTACAGAGAAGGAACGCTATATAACTAACACTATAACATAATGCCCCCAAAATAGAAAACACATGAAGAACACTGAGATGGAACACTGCCTAAAGAGAAGTCTGAGCTGGAAACTCAGATGTTCTAACTCTGTAGGTTAGGCCACGTGAAGGAAAACGGAAGACTGCCTTGACCTACAGCTACAAGAGCTAAGCTACCAAGAGTTACATACTCAAATTTCAGATTAGCATCCCCACCACACCCCTCATTCGTTGTCCTCCTTATGGAGTTACCTATTGCAAAGTCAGCAAGTAGCTATTTTAAGAACGCACTACTATGAAAATACAGAAACTAGGGAAATTCAGAACAGCTCTGTGAAGAAAACAAGCAATTAAAGAAACTTTTTGATGGTATTCGATCTATGTAACAGTGACTGCCCACAGATTTGAAACTCCTGAGGTTTGCTGTGACTTATCAGTTCATCTTTACAACACTACTACTACAGCAAACCAGGTACATTTCATAGAGGGTCAAAAAGGAAGTGGCCAGAGCAACTCGTTGAATCTATCAGCCTGAAGGGTTGGTCCCAAACACTTGTGATTTTGAAACAAAGTGTGAGGCTGCTGCTCTTGGAAGTTACTCCACAAGTCTTTAGCCAACTTCCATTGTAATCCCAAGAGCACCTAAGGCAGATGAACACAGAGATCCTCGGCGGTTATTTGGAGTGAGAGCGAGCCCAGCCTACGTGCATTTCCTCAAATCCGCAAGTCTCCCACGCATCCAAAATCTCCCTTTATTCATATAAGCAAATCCTTCGTTTTCTTGTTTTGCTCCTCACCAGACACAGGGGGGAAGAAAAAAGTAGAATCTAGATGCCTAGAAACTAACAGAAGCCACTGACAATCAAGGGACTGTTTTCCACAGTGACATAATGCATATGGTCAGAACATGCTTGAGGAAGTTGTTAAGTAAAAGGGTTCCCTCCCCTCCAGTCTTCACGGCATTCAGCTTCATTTATATACATATATGACCTCTAGCAGACAGACAAAATGCACCGTATTTGTAAACGTGCATGCACATATGTACATATCTGTATACATGTTTGTTCATGCACACAAGAAAATTAGTTTTGTGGCAAGGTAAGGACTTTAGCACTACAGCAAACAGTGTTTTCGTTTCCATCTGCTAAACTCTGGAATCAGGTAATAAGCACTTATTTCTGGATTTGTGGTGGAAAAATCCCTCTCTAATTAGTCTTTGAGTAAGAAGCTTTCTGAAAGTACTATACAGAGCTCATCATATAAAGAGATAAGCCAGATAAAGGCTTCTTACTGTTAGTACACAGCCCTATATATTCTCAGTTTAGGAGAAAAAGGTGAACTAAACCAAGTTGTAAGACCCTTTCACAAGCTCTGCAATTGTATTATAAGGAGGTGGAAATCAATTACACCAACCTGCTTGATCTTGCATTAAGAAGAAGTAGAAAGCAAATCGCAGAGAGGCAGCATATGCATAAAAAGAGGAGGAAAGAAAATATATTATTGCTTTCATCGTTTTGGACAAAGATCATCAACATCAGAACAAACATTAATTTCATATGCATGTTTCTAGAGTAGAAAACACAGGATCATCATCACTAAAAACTCCATTAGAGCAAACATTAATGCATCGTGATTTTATGCTAAAGCAGAGAAAGTTTCTGTACTTCAGAGTGCTTTGCATATCCAGGATAATCTTCAGCTCACTCTGGCATTCTTCTGCCCGTTCAATGCAATGCAGAATCTAAATGTAACATTATGAGCCTGCCGCAAAGATCATGCCCTAAGTAACAATTAAAGAGGGTAGATTTCTTCTTCAATAAGGGAATTAATGCTTCCCCCCCAGCTCAAGATAGCCCATTCTTTTATATTACCTGTAAAATATTAGCATACAGAAGACTCATTCTAAGTTTTAACCAAGCTTCCAAGCCAATTCTTTGCAAGATACATGACAGTTGCACATAGGGAGTCTCAGCACAAGATTTCCTCCATTTAATTACACGGGGTATTAGTAGGTTAATTTGCAGTAACTGATGCTTCCATAGAGGTATATAGCCAGTTTTGGTTATTCAAGCAAGTGCAGCAAAAGAGGCAGGACAGGAAAGGGATAATGAAAGACACCACATGCAAAAGGGTCGCACTTGAAGACAGTTAATATCCCAAACCACATACAGCCACACTTATCCTGATCAGCAAAAGCCCAGTGCAACTTCCACAAGAGCTGTCTCCAAACTGGCAGAAGATGGACTCATCCACCCACTGCCACATCAGCGGTTTGCTATTAACTGTCCTCATCCAAATAAAATACTCGGGTTTCAAGCAAGCTTTGAAAGAGCAAGTTTTAAGCAAGCAGATTTCCAAGCCTACCATCATACAACCCACCAAAGGTCTCCCTTAGGTTGTGACCCTTCTTAACCTGCTACCACACTTTCTCTGAGCTGATGCTTTCCTCTAACATAACTAGTATAAATGTGATTGAACTATACAGCAATACTTTCCAGACTCTCTCTCCACACAGGGAGAAGAGTGGACTGCATCTATACAGGAATACCACGACAGTGGGTGAAGTCCCTACAAGCCGAGTCCTGAGATATGATTTATTTCTTCAGTCATCACTAACTGATTGTAGGGTTTTTAAAGGCACAGAGCCCTCTCTGACCAGGAGCAGACTAGACTTTCCTCACTGCTAGACCAAAATCTAGATCCCTTGTTCCTCTGAACTAAGTCCCACAGTGACCAGGATCTTAATGTCACAGAGCAGTTAAAAAATCCTCGGTGGTGTTGGCGGTTTAAGTATCTGCCAAAATAAAGCCAATCAACCAAGCGTTACTACACTTTCCTTGCAAGTATAAACCTCATGTTGTTTGATTGTTGACTGCTCCATTCATTTTCTCCAAAACTAATTTTGAGAAGGCAAAGTCCAACATAACATAGCACAACCCATTTCACCTGTCTAGCTGTCCTTTTTATGAACTCATATTGTAGCAACTCCTGTAAAAAAGTTAGCTCAGACTTTGTGATATTTTAGAGGGAGTGTTTAACACAGAAGTTGCATACTGATTTTTAACCTATTATTTCTCAGTTGTCTTTAAATCTTGCTCAAGCAGCACACTAAATTGCTTCCTATTCTCTTACATGTCTGGCTAACAATGCGCACATTGAACAACTGTTTCAAGCATGGAAGCAGCAAAGGAAAGGCATGCTTTAGCAGAGTTAAAAGTTCAGGTTTATCTTTCCAACGGACATAGCAGGGAAGAGTGCAGCATTGCAAAATGGAGTGTGCAGATTATGGAAAGGCCAAAGCTTAAAGGACTTAAGAGCTCCCACTCACTAGTGAAGGACTTATCCAGAGGTTTCTCTATGACAGAGCATGTGGAGTCTGAACTACTGCTGCTGCTACTGCCTGGAAAACAGAAATGCGTCCCACAGAAAAACCCAGAGAGGAAGAAACATGCAGATGGGAAGTTAGTTCTAAAGGAAAGAAACCCAGAAGGGCCAGCAACCTAGTTCAAAAAGGCCCAAGTTCCCATTAGGAAGCATTTGCTAGGATCCCTCCCAGGCTCAGCTTGCAAAGCCACCATTTCCCAGCACAAAATAGCATGCTCAGAAAGACACTTCAGTTAAAACCCACCTTAACCAGACTACAGCTTAAAACAACATGCCAAGGCAGCTTCCACTTCAAGCAACAACAGCACAGAAAACCAGATCATAGCAGAGAAGGCTGTGGATATCTGCAGTAGCAGAGGATTCAGGGACCAGGAGTCCTTTCCAGTCTTATGTACATGACAATGTGCACTTTTCCCTCTGGCAGGCAGAATCGGCTTACAACAGGGACAGTTACTATGCATACTCCTGCTGAGCAGCACCCTTAGAACTTAGAGTAGCTTGTTTGGAAGTTTAGTAAGTCACAGTTATTTGCCCTCTACTCCTTTCAAGCAGCATTTTGAAGGTGGTCTCCTCTTGGGAGGAGATTTGGACAGGACTCAGTTCTTCATGGAGACAGTGGTCAACCTTTTTGCTTCTAGAAATTACCAAAAGGTGAAAAATGAAGTAAAAATTGTTACAACTATTACCAAAGGCATGACAAAAGGTCATTGACAACTCTACTTGGACAGATACCAAAATGAAGAAAGTGCATCTGAAGCAAGAATGCTGCAACAGGAATTTTTAAACAAATCTGGGTGCTTCAGGACAGGAAGGCAGTTTGAATGTCAAGATTAGTTTACTAGAAAAGGTAGAAGTTGAGATGTAGCACTGGGCTTGACTTATCTCCTCCCTATGAAGAAACATCAGAGAGGTTCTAGGGGCATAGCAACCTCCTTGGAAGCCACAGCATCCCACAGTACACGGTGACCTGCAGTTCTAGGTTCAGCAACATCCCTTGGGGTTTAGATGTTATGCAGTAACTTAACACTGGTGTAGGACAAAGCAAACTTCACAATGGGATTTCCAGAGTGCTCCCAAACAAGGGATGTGCAGCTCCACCCAGCTTTTCAGCTTGCACAAAGACACCCAAAGGTCAAGTTTTTCCTCTACCAACATAAAATAGGACACCAGAAGAGTCAAGTTACTGAACATCCATAAGACAGATGAATCCTTTGCCTAAACCACAGCCAAAATTCCCCTCTGACCATTCCCGTGGTTATAAAAACACACATCTGCCTACCATTTATCTTTGGTGTCTTCTTCCTCCCACCTCTGGGAGCAGGGGAAGTTCCACACCACCAGTCACAAGCCATACACAGCCACCTTGTGGCAACCAGGGAGCCACCACAAAAGAGGATGTTACCACAAGCACAACTACCCAAGTGGAAGCAGATACTACACAGGTTCAGAGCTGTCCATCTACAAAGTCGGCACCAAATAGCTCCGTTTCTAGGAGAGGCATGATAATTGCAGCGGCAGTAGGGCGGCTCTACACCTCCACTTTTCCCCGCCTGGCTCTGGCTACAGTTTCTGACACCAGCTCCTGGATAAGAGGAGATTAGTGGCACTGACAGGTGTCTCTAACTGCCTTACCCCGCCGCTTCTTCCGCTTCTCCCCATCCTCTCCAATCTCCCCATCGTCATCTTCATCATCTTCTTCAGAATCACTGGTCTCGGAACCAGATATCTCTTCCCCTAGAAGAGAAGAGTGTGCTTTTTGATGTGCTTTCCTTCACCTCATATCAGCTCGTACCTGTGACAGCAGCCATTTGTCCAAATCCAGCAGTGTCTGACATCAGCTTATGAGCACCTGCAGAAGTCATTAACTGTTGAGCAGACAGACAGCTTGCCATGGCTCAGGAAACTTAAGGAAAATCAAGGTAAGAAATTGAATGCTGTCAAGTCAGTGTGTCTATGTTAAAGCTCAAGTGGGTGCTTTTCATAGGAAATAAAGCATCCTTGCACTGCTCAAGTGTTAAGCTACAAAGTTTTCCAAGCAGGATCTCCCCATACCTTCTCTTCCATCTCCGATGGAGGAGAAAATGGTCAGATGAACAAAGTTCACACAGACTTGCTACTTAATCAGACACTTGTATACATGAAGCTAGATGGCTGTTAACTGAGGAAGTGGCCAGTTTCACAAGCGTTTATCATTGTTGCCATTGCAAACACAATGCTTGATGTTTCAGGTTGAGTTTGGAAACCAAACTGAATAGAATCCAACATTTAACCTCCTGGCCTCCCAGTAATGTTAGCAAACATAAGGCTGTTTGTTCAGTAGCTTCAAGTCTCAAATTTAAGAAGCCACCCTCAGCCCATCAGGGATGAAACAGCTACACCCAGCTCCCAACCCTTGAAGAAAGTGTTACTGACTATCTGCTGATTCTCCTGAACAGGGCAGACGCCGAACAGCAAGCCATGTCAGAGTTACTGCTACAGCTGTTCTCTGCTGTGAGCATCTCTCTGGAGAGAGATGTTGTGCCAAGGTCACTGGTTAGTAAGGATCCCTCTGGCAGGGTCCTTCGATGTTGATGGACTAATAGTGTCACAAGGCCATGAAGTTACAGGACTTAAGAAGCTTTTGTTTCTCTATGCATTGTTTGAAAGCCAGTTCTAGCTCCACAAATTTCCTTCATTTTTCTCCCGAAAAATGCATCCCTCCTCCTCGAACAGGGAAAACATTTGACCTTTTGTTATGGCACATTTTAACTCCCTACACCATGTCCAGCCATGCCCAGAGCCCGGCATGCCTAATGCAGCCCAGAAGCCGTCACCTCATCCCAGTGCCAAGTGCCACCTAGCGGGCAAGCCGGGCCCCCGCCGCCACCCATGGGACACTGCTCCTGGAGCCCAGCGGGGCAAGCGAAGCCAGGACACTGCCCAGCTACCAAACTCGTGTGACATCTTCAAACAGCAAAGAATGTTCACGTTCCAAGAGAATGAGCATCGGTAGAGAGAGAAACACTAGGAGGAAGGGGAAGCTCACCTTCTTCCAGTTTTTTCTTGAGCTCTTCAATTTCTTTTTGAAACTGGCGGAGCAAAGCATCCTTGGGATCTTCATTAATCCTGGCCTTGTTCTTTATGTTCTTGGCTCGGTTTGCGTACCTGAGAGTGCTGATAGTCTCATCGTAGTTGTAGTCTGCCGGTCCAATATTTGCACACTGTGACACACAGAAGACCAAGTTACTGGAGGACAGAGCGTCAGAGCCCAGCACGAGTAATTTCACAAGGACCCATCCCCAGCTCCACCAATCTCACACTGCTACCCTTTTCCCAAGCTTTCGTGCTGCTTCTGGCTACCCAAGCACAGCTTCTACTCAGTCTCATGCACATGTGTACATTTGCACTGTGTTTAGAACCTCATCTGTACAGAGGCAAAGAGAAAAGATAGAGATGCACATAAAAGGTTGTCTAAGCTGCAGACAGCTCTGAATTAAAGAGGTAAATGCCAGGCTGTTCTCATGGCAAAGTCACCATGCTATCCCTGTAAAAATGCAGCTTGACAGCTGGCACTGGAAAGGGCATCTCTCAGCTTACCATCATGGTTTTGGAGTTGCCCCCCAGAGAATCCTGAAGGAGCCGTGTAAGTTTGGAGTTACGGTAGGGCACATGGGTGCTCTTGCCATCCACCAGTGCAGAGATAACATTCCCCAGCGTCGACAGAGAGAGGTTGATCTTAGTAGCTTCCTTCAGGCGCTGCCCTGTGGCTCCAGTTTTCGCCTGTCTTTCAGAACCCTGGAATGGGAACAGGAAGCAGAAGCAGGAGTTACAGCAGATCCCCTCATATATCTCTCTCCTCCAAACAGGATCAACTACACCTGAAGTCTTGCTAGCAGCCATGTCACTAACCAGCTCATCCGTTATTAGAGAGCCTGGCTAAGTACCTCAGACATCGTTAAAGTCAAACAGGTCTTAACTGAAGCTTTCAATCCCAGCAAACTCTGGATTGCTCAAAGTAATATAGCTGGGAAAACAGAGATTTTGTCCCCGTGAAGAAAAATTTCATGAGAAGCAAGTCAGCAGTTATAAGGCACCTCAGCTGGAGCTGCTAAGCACCATCTCCAGCCTTTCCTATCAGCAGACCAAGGGAGAAAAGCAACATCACAATTATTCTGAAGTTTCACAGAGCAACCTATACATCATGTAAATAAAGTTAACATGCAAACACTGAATGCCTTTAGTTTCCCCTTTATGCATCTTCTCCAAGGAAAGATACTCCAGTGCAAAGTTTGGGCTAAAGACACGTTTTACCAGCACAATTACACTGGTTCAAAGTGAGTGACAGAGGGAGGGAATGTGCAATGGATGAACTGCATGGTCACAACCTTCTAGAAAAAACACATCTTGCAAAGACCCAGTTCTACTGACCAGAGAGCTCCTTCCAATGTAGTTTATCCGTTTAAGAATTAATTTATAGAAGCAAGAGAGCTTTTTTACTGGGACAGGCTCTAGCTACACCAAAGGCTCTTCCTGGTACACCTCTTGATTTCAGGCCCCGAGAGAATACTTCACAGAAGTCAGGCGTCAAACAGAAATTGGGCTTTAGCCATGAAAAGAGGGGACATGCCCTTTACTGTGCCTTCAACAGTGCATACATGAGGAGCGATGCCCACCACATGCTATGGCAGACCCAGCTGGTCCTACTTACAGCAAGATCAACAAGATGCAGTTTGCCCATGCGCACGTGCATGTTTCCATCGACCCCCTTCTCACTGCACTCAATAGTGATAGTGAAGATGGCGTGCGAACGAGAGCTGTGCTCATTCATGTTTGTGGCACCAACAGAACCTTTTAATAGAGGGAAAAAGCAATGTCGTCTTTAGAAGGAATCACACATTCCTGTAACACTCTTCCCGCTCTCAAAGGAGACTCATCCCCACCTCTTTACCCAACCCTGTTTTTCAGAAGATGGAAGAGGGATGCTCAGACTCAGCAGCAAACTGTATTCTTGGGCACTGAAGTTGCAGCACATCTCCAGTCTGGACTAGCAGAAGTGTTACAGCCTGCTGTAGCTCTAAGCCAACCACAGACCCCATCCCAAGAGCAGCAGTAGTTCTCATCTGTTTCTTTAAGGCTACAAAGATCAGCAGCCTAAGGCATTCACAGCTGATCCCTGAAAACAGCTGTATTTTGAGAAACAAGAACACAGCAATCCACACCAAGAACAACAGTAGTAATCAGAACTTTAGATCATAAAAAGATCCGAGCTTAGCTAAGAAGTCTTCCAGAAAACAGAAACCACCTCCTGCTCACAGCGCAGCACAGGGCTAACTGTTGTTCATCCTGATCAGAACCGAAGAGGGAAAAGAACCAAGACACACACTAGTAGTTCTGACATGCTGACTGCCCTCATTGCATCCTCCCCTTTGCCATTTCCCCGGCTGGCACTGGCCAATGTGGGAGGCACAGCCTTCTTTACCTGTTCCTGCACAAAAAGGGTTTGGGAGGAGATACTCTTTTTGCTCTGCTCAGCTGAACAATCTTTCCAGCATTAGAACTAGGATCTCTTACTGTGGTCTCATAACCAGACCTTTGTTCTGACTGAGCTATAAACCTGCCCACAGCAAGGCTACGTACGGTTCTTGTGGCCCAGAGTCATGATTCTGTCCATATCATCTGCATTGTTTACGACATAAGCTGAAAGGTCTTTGATATAAACTCCCACATCAGGTCTCTCTTTAACCTAAGAGAGAAACAGTTTAGATGGAGCATCCTTAGGAGACCCACGATAGCAAATTTCAGTGGTGCTGTAATAGTACAGTGATTTACTCCTCCAGGTTCTGCTTTGCACATAAAACACTCCAACACTCAGAATCAGAGCAGCTAAGGAATCAAGACCCGTGCAGGACAATATTCCACTGGTTTCCCCCAGTGGCAAATAATGACTTCAAATCTCAGTCTCCCATTCCTAGAAAGACTGCCAAGGTGCCTTCAGGGTAGAACTGCAGGCACAAAATTGACTCAGATGGAACAGCCAGTTTCTCGCTATGCAGCTGACCAAGTGGAAAAGATTCAGAGATGTCAGTAGTGATATCCAGCTACTGTATCTTAAAGGAAATAGCACATGTGCTGAGGAGCCCTATCTGCCACTTCCCTTCAAGTGCTTCTCTAGCCTTTAAAATATGATATTCCTCCCTGAATCAAAGCGAACTTCACTTTCAGAACAGCAGGCTCACCTCTAATCTCTGTGTCTGGTCTTTTCCTAGAAGGTCCCGCACTTCTTCATTGTAAATTTCCAGGTAAGACACACGAACTAAAAACCTGAAGACAAACAGTTGGATAGCTTTCTTAGTAAGACATTTGTTGAAGTCTGACAAACACACGCACAGAGTGCAAAGGAAATGCAGTGATATACCAACACAATCCTGCTACCCCATTAAGAACTGCCTAAGCAGGAGTCTTTCAGCTAGGGCCAGAGGTACCATTTCAGTTGCCATTGTCAAGGTCAGGCTCCTACTACAGATGGACACACAAAAGACAGCAGCAGTGAAGAGAAGCCATTTACCTTGTATCCCCCTCTGCCTTGGCAATGTGACCAAATATATGGGCAAAGGAATTGGGAATGATGCCTCTAAGCTCAGGAACTGCTCGGACCCCTTCCATGGTGAAAGTTTTGCCTGTTCCAGTCTGCCCATATGCAAAAATAGTACCTGAAGGATAAGAAGATACATGAGCAAACTCTAAGAAGCTGCTAACTGCAGTTTTACTTCACCCCTTCTTAGCCTGATGGCACTAAACACCTCTATTGCTATGGAGGTGAAAGTTTCCACCTACTCCGGTAGATACTGTACAAGGCTAGGAGCAACAGAAATGCTGGTCAACCACAGCAAGCAGGACTGAGCCACTGTTTTTTATCCAGCCTGCAAGATACCCAAGAAAAAGACAGCTTGTTTTAACTGTGCAGAGCGATTAAAGTATGGAGTGCTAGGACTCTTAGGTCTCACACACAAATAATTAAGGCAAGCCCAATTAATAACATGGTCAATTAGAGGAAGATCATTATATACCAACTGCAAAAACAGCTATTGCTAGCGCTCTAAGCCACAGCAGAAACAGTGTGAGGCTTCTACAACACAGGCCACAGCACAAGCCTAGTTCTGAACCTGCAGAAGCAGCTACAGCTTGGACTAGATAATCAGCCTGCACAGGAAGACATCCAGAAAATTTACTGAGATCCCAGACTCTGGTACTCCAGAAATATACTGGTCCTTAAGTTTAGCCTAGCATTTCTGAAAACTCAAGTTTTGATTGTCAAGCCACTGACCTTACAGTTTGGAAAAGCCAAATAGAGTAGAATATTTCGGCTGGACGGGACCTACAATGGACATCTAGTCCAACTGCCTGACCAATTTAGGGCTGACCAAAAAGTTAAAGCATGTTATTAAGGGCATTGTCCAAATGCCTGTTAAACACTGACAGGCTTGGGGCATCAACCACCTCTCCAGGAAGCCTGTTGACCACCCTCTTGGTAAAGAAATGCTTCCCAATGTCCAGTCTAAACCTCCCCTGGGGCAGCTTTCAACCATTTATTTTTGAACAATTAATTTTAATCGGCTGAAACCTGGGTGTGTTAGCACAAGAGCTTATTAGGCATTTTACAAACCTTTAAAAACTTTGTAATCTGTTGTTGTTTATAGCATACTGTTATGGAAAGCAGTAATTTGCTTCCTTACTAGCATCTGCTTTCCTTTACATAATCATTTGCATGCATAACAGACACACACACAAATCACGGTCATACTCTTCCCAGCTGTAGGAAGCAACATATTATCTGTGGGGTAGGGCAGATGTGTTTAACTAGTCATCTTAGTTTAAAATAGCAAAGTTTAGAGGAGAAAACGCAGCAGTTATATGCACAAGTCTGGTATGCATACCTAGTTACTGCAGGACCGGGGCAGCTGCCTGGTTACTGAAATTGTATAGTGAAGAGTCACTGAGAATTCTGATAATGAGATAAAGTGTATATCTTTTGCAAACAGAAGATACAAAATAAAAACATACAGCTAACTGACCTCAGCTGCGTCTTGCTCATCATGGATCTCCCACTATTAACGATCATATCATAGTAGGTACAACCACCAAGTACTCAGAACAGCAAGTACCTTCAGGCTATTTTAAGTTAGAGGCCACAACAGAAACAATACAGGGCTATAGCACTCAGAAGGTGAAACTCTCTTAAATAAGATCAGCAGGAACTCTTAACAATGCTAAGAATAGCAGATGGGATCCTTGACTTAAAACAACAAGCGACTTACCATTGTATCCTTCTAGGACAGAGTCAATAATAGGCCTTGCAGTTAAGTTATAGACATCCAGCTGTTTACTCTCTGGTCCAAACACTGTGTCAAACGTAAATGTCTTCGGAGGCTCATTGGATGAGTCTGTTTTATGAACAGTTATAGTTCCTCTCATTTCATCTACATTGACTGCCATTTTGTAGCCTGTAGCTTTCTCTCGTTCATTAAGAGGCCGGCATCGAACAACAACCTTGACATTGTCACAGCTCTCTGGCTTGTCCAGCTTCTCAGGCTTGTTGATCTATAATTATTAAAAAAGAAAAAATACACAGGCTGTAACACTGCTGTTAACATACCCGTGTGTTTAAGCACAAACGCTGCTGAATCAACTCAAGTAGATGCATACATCTCCATAGGATCATGAACTGGGGTACTTAAAACCGGACCGTTTTATAATTAAAGCTGAGAGAATAACATACACTTACTCAGTCAATGCAATCTTCTTCTGTTTGCTAATGTGGAAACTGATTGAGTAAAACTTGAGAATTTCACATTCAATATCATCTATGAATTTCTTCAAGAAACAATTCTGTGCTTGGAAACAATCCGCGAGCAGTTTGCTGGAAGTAGGTGCAGCCGTGCCATTCTTTTACATTAACACTGACCATGCTCTCTCACTGGAGCACACAAGTCTCAAACCTTACAGATGACATAAGCAGATACCAGTGAGCACTGGCTGAAGGGAATTCATTTACGTTACAAGCTTCAGTGTACTTGCTGAATTTTAATTATTTAGGAAAGTCAAATGCTGCATTATAAAACCTCACAAACTTTTTCTTTTGCGAAGTAGTTACAAATACAAATTTTGAAGCACCACCGACTAATTTGATGTCACATGCTTCCCCTGATTAAATAAATCTAAAACCCATTTGATCTAGTACATTCTAAGACACCACCCTTGGTGATTGGTGCTGTAGCTGAGCATTTAACTACTTCTAAAGCAGATATCTTGGATGTCAACAGGAAAAAAACCCTGTTTCCAAGCACCTCTCCCACCAGCTGCCACCTGCCTAGATTCCTCTCAGGCCTCAGCAGAGGCCAGAAACAGCTTCTGTTGCTCTGGTGAAAGCAGTGAGCTGATTAGGCCCATCTTGTTGCAGGAGGGATCCTACAGCCGTACTCTACCACCGCAGGTGCAAGAGTTTGTGAAATCAGCTACAGAACTAGTGAGTCACGGTGAGCCACGCGCTACCTCGCCACTGCGCTGCCATCCACAGCCTCCCAGGGGAAAGCACGCAGGCTGAAACGCCGCCCGGGCCAGACCTCAGCCCGGAGCCGCCACCCGGATTCCTCCTACCCGCCGCTCCCCCAGCCGGGGCCGTCCGCCTCACCGCGCCGTGCGCTGACAGCAGCGGGCCGCGCCAGCGCAGCATCACGAGGCGGTCGGGAGCGGAGGCCGGGCCGGCCTTCGCCCCTGCCTGCCAAGGGGCCGCCGCTGCCGGGGGGCTCGGCTCGGCTCACCCCACCCGCAGCCCCGCACCGCCCCGGCCCCGCTCAGCCTGACAGGACGGCACACGCCGCCCGCGATTTCCCACCCCACGGCGCAGGCGGCTCCCGCGCCGAGACGGAGACGGGAGCAGAGGCCTGCGAACCCACCACGCCGGGCGCCGCGGCTCCTGTCAGCGGCGGGCCGAGGAATACAGGAACCGGACGGCACCAGGGCCGGGCCGCCGCCCCCTCGGCCGGTCACACCGCGCCCCCCGAGCCCAGCGGCAGCCGCCACCCCCGCTGCGGGCGTCCCCTCCCCGCGGCGGCCGCAGACCCGGCGCGGCGGGGCTCACCGGCATGGCGGCGGCGCGCGGGCAGGGAGCGGCGCCGGGCGCGAGGCACCCGCCGGGCGGCACAACGGAACAATAACAGCACCGCGCCTGCGCCCGCCCCGAGCCGCCCCGGCCCGCAGCCAATCCCCGCGCGCTGCGGAGGCCGCGCACCAATGGCTGGCGACGATAGGCGGGGCCCGGCATGCCTCTCGCGGCCATAGGTGCCTGGCCTCAGCCAATGACGAGGGGGGAGCGGCGGGGGCGGGCGGGGCGTCGTGTCGTCATGGGAACGGCGGGGGGCGCGGGGCGGGCCGCTGCTGGTGTCACCGCGGCTCGATGGCGCCGCCCGGGACGGGCGCGGGCGGCCTTGCCCGGTGGCCCCGGGGCTCCGGGACAGGGCTCCGGGGCGGGGGGGCTGACAGAGCTCCAGGGGGCTTCGGTCTTAGGCCTGACGAGGCTCCAGGACTGACTGGCCTCCGTGGGCTGACAAGGCTCTGGGGGTTCTGAGAGGACTCTGGGCCTGACGAGGCTCTGAGGGGACTGACAGGGCTCTGGGGGGGCTGACAGGGCTCCAGTGGCTCGGACAGGGCTCCGGGCCTGTGGCGGGGCTCCACTGGCTCTGGCGGGGCTCCAGAGCTGATAGGGCTGCAGCCACAGCCTGTTCTCCACACAGAGAGAAAATCCGTCTACTCCTTTTCCCGATCCCTGATCTGTTTCTCACTTCCCTCCCAGGTATTTCTGCACACCCAAATCCTTCTGTTGGCAGGTCGCAGGGCATTCTTCCAGTCCCACTCCCCCCCACTCTGCCTTTGCTCTGGACACAGGGGCCTGGGATGCCAGAGCAAGGCCAGGAATAAGCAGCAGTAAGCATCAAGCACAGAAACAAACTGAGGGCTGTAAGTCAGTTGTGCTGTATTTTTGCCAGAGGGCTGTAGGCGGGAGCAGGAATGTGGACAGGATTGATCTGGGGCTTCCAGAAGGGTTTCTCATCTCACCCACCAAACTCACTGGTGTATCGCAGGGCAGGGAACACGCCGGTAATGACAGGATGGGGCCGTTCCCTCACCCCCAGTTGAGCGTCACCAGGTGAGTCAGGGAGCTGGAGGAGAAGGTGTTCAGCAAACACAGTCGCTTTGCTATTTATACATTGCCACAGTATTACTCAGAGCTGTACTGTATGCAAAGATTTGTAGACTAATAGAGTAATTTAGCACCAAAAAATGTATAACCCAAAGGGCTGGTGAGAGAATAGGGAGTCGTGTGTGGGCAGACAAAGCAGAGGAACAAGAAAAGATTTAACATAAAATATTGGAACCAGCTCCCCACAGAAAATGCTGCATGGGAAAAACAAAGGGAACCAGGATCCAAGGGGAAAGCTGAGGAGAGTGGTCACGAGAAGGGGAGAGACCCTGGTTGGAAGCAAACCTGGGGTGAAACACGGATGCTGGCAGAGCAGCCCAGCCCTGGGAGGGGACAGGGGTGTGTCCATGAAACACACAAAAAAGGATCCTTCCCAGTGTCTGGAAGGAAAACAGCTCCTGTCAGGTGTTGGGGATGATGTGGATGCAGCAAAAGGGTATTTATTTTGGACAGGGCCATGGCGAAGAGCAGGGGCAGTGTATTTGTTGAGGCAATAACCCATGCCAGGAAAGGAGGTAGGGGTGGATTTGGGGGCTGAAGGTTACCGTGTTTTTCACCATGGCAGAACTTCATCCTGATCCCGGGAACGCATTGCCTGACACGGACAATAACCTCTGTGCAGGCGAGACAGCCCCACGCGGGCTGAGCCAGCGTTCACCCGGGAAGTGCCAAGCGGTTTGGACCAGGAGAGCAGTGATCCGGTGATCCGGCGGAGCCATTCCCCGTGAGATCGAGCAGGACAAGGCTGTGCTCTCCCAGGAGAAGGATGCTCGCACGAGGAGGTTGTGGCCAGAGACCCACCGAAGTCTGCAAGAAGGAGCTGTGCCGAAAAGGACTTTCGCACCCACTAGACAGCTGGGTTTTACCGTGGGGGCTTTATGACACAGCAGTTCCTGGCGGAGACGTTCAGCAGCGCCTGCGGGCGCTGAAACGGGGCGAAACACCTCAGGGCGCGGTGCTGGGTCTCCGCAGCCACCGCCTCCCCTCCCCGGGCGGGCCGGGGCGGGCCCTGCGCGCAGCCGCGGATGTCAGCGGGCGGCCCGGCCCGGCCCATCCCGTCCCGCCCGGCCGAGCTGCTCCCCGGCGGCGGGGCCGCACCGCCCGCCCGGTGCCCCCATGCCCGGCCGGACCCGGCCCGCACCCCCGGCGCGGCCCAGCCGGGCGGGTAAGGACGGCACCGCGGCTTTTGCGGGCGGGGCGCGGGTCTCCTCCCGGGGGCGGGGCGGGGCGGGACGGGGCTCCCCGCCGCCCCCGGCCGCTGTGCGGGACTGGAAGGGCGGTCCGGGCGCGGGCGGTGCGGGAACTGCTCGGTGTCGTTCTCAGGGACAGTCGCGTTCAAATTAGCCGGAGGGTGAGCTTTTAATTAATTCTTCTTTTTCCCCAGCGACAGAAAGATAAACTTTTCTCTGCCTCAAACCGGACAGATAAATCTTTTCCAGCTCTCCCTCCGCTGAACCGGTGCGGGCAGCCAGCTTTGGGTGCTCGGGCAGCCAGCTTTGGGTGCTCGGGCAGCCAGCTTTGGGTGCTCCGGCAGCCAGCTTTGGGTGCTCCGGCAGCCAGGGGCAGCGACAGCCAAAGTCATGTGCGGTTCCTGCGTCCAGTGAAACAACAAACATCACAGAGTTTCAGCTTTAGAAATGTAGAGCGGTTTCCAGAGGATTCGTGTCACTTTGGGGGTTTTAATGGAGCTGTGGGGATAATGGTGTCAGCTTCCAGAAGAGGCTGATGAGGAAGCCCACATCCACCACTCTTCACAAAGAAAAGCAGAAATTTTATATGTAGTAACATCTTTTTTCTGCTGTTAAAGGGAGATCAAAATGTAAGCATTGAAATACTCAGTTTCAGGCTGAGATGTTCTCTCTGCTTGGTTCTTACATGATATCATTCAGAGACATTTATTTGATGTAAATATGTGCTTAGTCTGGAGAGTGGTATTTCCAAAGTGTTGCTGCTGCATGTCTTCAGCAGCAACTGAGAAAGATTAGACTGCTTTATGGAAAACTGTTAACTGGGAATTAATAAACCTCCTCAGCCATCTTTGAGCTTTTGTACGGCAACAATAGACCTCTATTTGCCAGAAACTTGAAATCAGGTGATAATGGGTTGCAACTTAATAGCTCTGCCAGTGGAGAGCTGAGGAGTAACAAATACCGCTCAGCCCAAGGTTACTCAAGCAAGCCTTTACACAGCCCGGGAGTAAAAAAGCTCGACTGCCCTGTTGTTCAGCCATCTGACATGTTTTCTTTCATCATGAGCTTCCCCCTGGGAACATGGATGACCGGATTGCTCTGTCTGCAAACAAACAAGTCGTATCGCTGCTCCTGACTTAGCTCTCAGCGTTGGAAAGGCATCACGAGAGGAAAGCAGAACAGGGAGCTGGGATGTTGCTTTGTAATTCTTTTCTTGGTTTTGACAGTGGCTCCCATCAGGGAAACTGGCTCAAAGACTTGCCATGAAGTGCCCTGGACCTCCAGAGAGCTCGAGACTTGCCTTCTTCCTGGAAAATGCCTTAGCCAGAGAGGCTAGGATTTGGAAAGTGCCAGTTTTCCAGAACCTCACCCTGAAGGTATTTTCCTTTGTCCTCTTTGGAAGTGCCTAAGGGACTCTGTAGAGATGCAGTGCTGGTCCTGCCATCTAATCCACCTGAATTAAAAGTCATCCCGCATGGACTAAGCTTAAGGAATGGAGGGGGAGGAGGGTCTGTATTTGTCCCATCTCACATCTTATTAATGCCCCAGGTGCTTTGCATTTTGTTTTGACTCAGATAGTTTTGGGCAATCTGGTGGAGGAGGTAAGAGCAGACAATTGATAGTAAAGCCATAAATACATCATGTTAGAGTTAATTGTGCTCGACACCATCTTCGAGTCCCATCTATTCAGATGGGAGAAAAGGGAATTCACTGGGGCCTGACAGAGACCCAGCCTCATTCCTGGCTGCCAGAGCGAGTCAGTCTGCTACCTTCGGAAGCTACAACACTTAATGGCTCTCTGTGCACAATGGAAACCGTTAATGCTCAGCTGCTTCTGTGAAGTGCAGCAGATCCACGGAAGAATGCACAAAAGTGCCTTGCCAGCCTTGTCTCTTTTTTGCAATAGTGTAGAAATGCTATTTTTTCCCAAGCATTTTTACTACCAAATAAAGCAAAATAGTGAAATGGAGGATAATGTGATGAGTAATATTAAACTAATTGGTGGTAAATGTTGTCTGTTCTGTGTAGCTGCTAGGCCCTTTCAGTTCTCCTACAATTATGTTCAAGTACATGCCATGGGTCATGTGTGGCATTGTAATGGCAGCCAGAGTAAAGTCCTTCCTCTCACCTGAATGCATCTTCTAATAAGATATAAAAAAGAAAAAAACTGAGTATGTTTTGCCTTGTGCCTTGGGGGATTCATAAACCTGGCTTTTGTGGTCCCAACACTAAGCAAATTCAAGGGCTGTTAAAAAAGAAATCTTGCAGAGTAAATCAAAACCAACTCCTGACTCCAGTTTCTCGCTCCCTGTCGAGGCTGTCTGAATGAAACGTGCTGCAGCAGAGGCTTCTGTCTTCTCTGGAGGGGGAAATAACGAGCACACCCAGCACCTTGTTTGTAAGAAAGAGCTCTGTTCAGTGGTTCAGCTGTGCAAGGGGAGGGCTGGGTGCTTCCTCAATCAGAGCTCCAGAAAATTCCAGTACCAGGCCCTTGTAAGCACAGCTAGAGTCTGACTGGGTGGGCAACACGAGTGAGTGCTTTAAACTGCTCCAAAATGCGCCCTTGCCCTCACTCTGTAGACACAGCCGACAACTTTCTTCATTTCAAGCCTCCAGACATCTGAAATGTTAATTAGAGCACTTAGAATTATTTCAGTCTTCCTTTGGAGATATGTTAACAAAATCATCAAAGCACTAACTGTATTTTTTTTCTATCTTTTTCTTCCCCTCAGGGTACAGATATCTCTCTGTTGTGTTACAAGAAAGCAGTTCTCTGGATTGCAGAAATAAGCTCTCAGTTCCAGTTTTACCCTGAAACATTTGCCTTAGCTACCAGCATCCTTAACCGGTTATTGGCATCAGTAAAGGTAGAGAATCTCTCAGCTTTTTCTTGGCTAGATTACTGATTGGGGATGTAAGGAGTACGTAATCAGTTTATACACAAAGCAGGGACTATATTTGGCAGCAGATTTAGGGAGCAGTCAGGGTCTTCACTGGGGAGGGCTTTTAAGCACGCATGTACATGAACTTGAGTGTTTGAGGAGGTTCCACTGATTCACAGCCCTCGGTAGAAGTGTTTGTGTGAATTGTAGTCCAAATGCTGTGGTAAGTACAAAGCACTCATTATCATCTGGCTGCTAAACAGAAAACATTTGCATTATCACTTCTAATATTTTAGCTTTGAAACCACTATTTTTAACCAAATGATGGGGCCAACTTTTTCTGCCATTGAAGCAACAGCAAAGTTATGAGTTGAACTGAGCCTTGCAGCTCTCAATTCCATTTAGATCAATACTGGCATTTGGTGAAAGCATATTAATTAATATCTCAGTTGAGAAGAGGAGTAACATTGCATTGTAAATACTGTGGCATTGCATGGTTTAAAATTGTGGGATACATGAATAAAAATTGCACTAAGAGGAGGATGTATTGTGTTTCACTTTGGATTTCCTTGCTCTATTTCCAGCTTCAAATGAATCTTTCTGCAGCTAAACCAATTCAGAAACAACTGCAACTTAAATGAAAGTTTGAAACTTGTGCATCTGTCGTAGAATGACAATTAGTTCCCCCAAGACTGTTATCTTCTTTACTCAGTGTTTTCTTCTCCCTTCAGGCCCAATTAAAGTATCTTCAGTGCATAGCAATTTCCTGCCTCGTCCTTGCAGCAAAAACCAATGAAGAAGATGAGGTCTGTATATTTAATTTTAAACACACTAAACTCATCCTTTGTGTTCACATTGTTTATGTCTCCAGGTCTTTCAACAACTTGGGTATAACAAGGAAGTGTTAACTTGTTTACCCTAAGTAGTCCTTAAGGGGTGACAGTAACATTTTCAGTCCTGCTTCATTGTCGCTTGGAAGAATTGTGACCTTTATGGATGAAGGACTTGTGTTTGCTTATGTAATGGATGTGTTTCCCTCGTCCCGCCCTTAAACCTCTCTCGTCTCTTCAGAATCCACGGCTTGCAGTAAAGCTTAGTCTGGGGGGACAGTCAAGATGCACAAGCACAACTTTGTGCGCACGGCATCAGAGTGCTGTAATTCTGTTGTGATAGGTCCTGGGAGGGAAAGGTAGGTGAGACAGAGCAGAGGTTCTTCAGAGGAAGCTTGAAATAGATGAGTTTGCTTGGAGTTGAAACTGGTTTCTGAACCTGGTGAGGAAATGACTCAGGTCTGCACCTCAACGTGAGCGTGTAAAATCAGCAACTACCCATGCAAGTGTGAGATCACACAGGATAATCTCCCATGGCAGAAACGCACTGGTAAGACTTCTTCAGACATTTACAAACATGAGCCAAAAGCATTTCAGATTGCATTTCTCCTCTTTCCTTCATTCTGTTTTGAAAAAGAACAGGAAACGGAGGAGTTGGAGTCAGACATGCATCTCTCTTCGAACAACTTCTGCTGTAGTGAAATGCTCTTCATAGCCTTTCTTAGGATGTGTCATGCTGAGGTTATTCTTTTCCCCTCAGCTAAAAAGGAGAAGCTGAGTCAATGACCGCAGGAAACAAGACAACCGCAGAAGGCCCTGTAAAACAGGCCCCCAGGAAGCCTCCTCCTAGCTTGTCAGAGGAGCAAAACTAACGAGACTGGTAGCAGGGAGCGTGCCTCACCGGTGCAGCGTTAAGGGGGCTGACAGGGCCCCGGGAGGTGAACGGCATCGTTATTGCTGTGGGTTCGTAGCCAGCTGCCCTGTGGCGAGCATGGGCCAGTCTTCGTTTAGGATGGGAGTTATCTAGGAACGTGGTCTCCTGAGCAAGCATTCTGCTTAGCACTTTGGGTTGTGTGTAAACTTGTCAGATCCCTTTGCAATACAGAAAAACACACACAGCACTGTGTAGACGTTGGCTTCTTTATTAGGTTTGTTTGTTTTTTTGTTTTTTTACAGGTAATACCATCGGTGAAGATGCTCGCGGTGCAGAGTGGTTGTAAACGCTCTCCAGCTGAGATCTTGAGAATGGAAAGAATTATACTAGATAAGCTTCACTGGGATCTTTACACAGCAACACCAATGGATTTCTTAAACATTGTAAGCACTAAGTTTTGCAAATTTTTTTTCTTTAAAGAAACAGCTCCTTATCAAATAAGACTAGAAAACACAGATGCACACACGTACACACACCCACACATCCTTCCCAAGATGCTTTGCAGACTACCTGTTCTTAGCTATCTGCAACTCTTTTGAAGAATGTTACAGTGATTTTTTTATATCTTTATTTTTTAAATTTTGTACTATTTAAAACCTTTTGTTTTGCTCAAAATATTTACTCCCATCTTTAAAGGACAGTTAAAACGGACGTTAAAAAGATTCTCATAATGGACAACTCTACGCCATTTTTATTTTTTTTAAATACACACTGCAAAAATATTTCTAACTATTTCCATTCTATTAATACTGTACATAGAAAGCTGTCAGAGTTTTGCTACATTTCACACACAGGTTTTTTTCTTAAACCATTTTGCTTTTCATCCCACTAATTATTCACGCTTGGTTTAGGCAATGAGACTACCCCAATCTGGCACTTAGTTCACATTGCAGTTACTAAACATTTGATAGAAACAATTAAACTTTGTCTTCAAGAAACGATCGTGTGCTAGTAAGGCAAAAATCATGTGATACAAACACATCCTGGATCCCTTTTTTAAGGTTATGTGCAAATATTAAGCCATCTTAGGCTGCTGATTGTGAAAACTGCCTTTCTTAGGTGCTTGTTTCCTCAGTAAATTCAGAGTGCAGTCATTATTACTGGGTTTACTCTATTCGTATCTGCTGGCCTGAATTGAATCTCCTGGATAGCGATCTGGATAACGTAGAAACTTCAGAAATTGTTAGGAAACACAGACCTTGTACATTCATTATAAGCTCAAAAAAACAGTTCAATGGTTGGCAAGTACAAACACAAAACACAAAAAAAAAGGGGTTTCCTGATATGAGATGAAATTAGTCTGTATTTCTGGTTGATAACATATGAAAACATACAAAGTTCACTGACCTCTGCTTTTTTGTTTTATATATATATATATATATACTTTATCTTCTCTCCAGTTCCATGCCATGGTGATGTCCAAGTGGCCCCACCTACTACACGGGCTGCCTCAGACGAATCCTTCCCGCCACGTTGCGTTCTTGACCAGACAGCTACAGCACTGTATGGCGTGCCACCAACTACTGCAGTTTAAGGGCTCCACATTGGCTTTGGTGATCATCACCTTAGAGCTGGAGAGGCTGACTCCTGATTGGTTTCCTGTTATTACTGATCTGCTAAAAAAAGCACAGGTAGGAATCAAAATGGCCTTTGGTCACAAATCTTGAGGCCAGGACACCCACCGATAGATTAATAAAGCGCACGTGTATTTACAACCAACATTGCACTTTAGCAGCCTTCTGAGAAGCATGTGTCCATGTTCCACCTTTGTGGCAGACCTTGCTAGTGCTAACGAGAGAGGGAGTAAAACTGCAGTTAAGGGCTGTGGCCGGGGAGAGGGCTTTCCCTCTGGCAGGGAAGGGAGGTTTCCAAATCGCTTGGCCACACACAGCTCCCTGCCTGCGGAGCAAGGAGAGATTCTCCCACAATGGGAGTGTCTGAGAGCACCTAAAAACCCGCTCACTGTGTCCCCAGCCTCCCACTGAACACTGTGAAAACTTCTAAGTACACATGAAAGGCAAGCTCTGGGTTGTTTTTGTTTTTTTTTTAAAGCTTTTCTCCAGTTTCATTAAACACAGTCTTTTAAGAGAGCATACCGAGAAGGCTGAAGACCCAGGCTGTCAGCTTACCATCCCATTTTGTGGTCTTGAATTTGTCCACAATAACCCAGCCTCCTGCTGTCCCTCCTGACTGCTGTCGCCTCCTAAAAAGAGGGAGCGCTTGCCCACCTTTTATGTAGTAGTTCAGGAGCTCCCGGTTAAGTGTTTTCCATCAGGGCCAACATGAATCTTGCTGATTGCTGATAGGCATCTATTGAGGTGAACAACACAGCCTGTGCTGCCCTCCCCTGACTTACAGAGTTGCAGGAGCAGTGGCCAGAAGAGTAATTTATCATTAACTTAAAAAAAAAAAAAAATCTGCATCTTTCCTTACAGGTTAACAGCACTGAATTCATCCACTGCAAAGAGCTTGTGGATCAAGAGCTAATGCGCTTGCAGCCATCCAATGCTGTTTTTATTTTCCATCCCATCAGTCAAGCCCTCCAGGGCCATCCAAAGACAAGGCTACCCTGCCGCCACCCTTCTGCATTGAAGAATTCCCGTCAAGCGAGGTTGAGGGTCGCTGTAAGCCAGCCAGTTTCAGCACCTTTCACTCCTGCTACAACCCAAATTCCTGATGACACCATGGAGACAGATGAATACTATGATGGGTTCGGACACCTGTACAGCGAGGATGGGGGAGCGAGTGGTGGGAGGGTGAATGCGGGTGGCTCGTGCCCCCCGCTGAGGCCTGGAGACGGCGGCTCCCCGTGTCCTCCCTTACAGCCGCCTGAAAGGGACTAGTGCAGAATTGCTGCCTTGGAGGCAGCAGCTGCAGAACCAGGAGGTCCCAGCGAACCGAACAGCCGACGCAACGGAGCAGAAGTGCTGCTGTCTTTTTCAGAGGATAATGACAGTGTCTTTCTATTTTTTTTTTACGTCCTTCCTAAGCAGTGTGTGCTACCCCTCAGTTTTTAACATCCCGTAAATACAGAAAGCTGGGGAGAGGAGGGACTTGGTCACAATCCTACAACTCAGGGATCAAGTTGGCAGAAGGCTACGAACTGCACCAAACAGAATCGAATGTCTCAGTTTAAAACAGCTGCGATGAAGTGTGACAGACTGAGCCCTTCATCCAGCTCACTCTGTTCTTCTCTTAGAGCTAGTTTGACTTGCCCCATGGGAGAGGGAACAGGAGCTGGGGGAGCTCCCACTGCTGGCTCTGTAAGTAATCCTCAGGTGGAACCAAGGTTTTGCTTTAGTCATGAGAAGACAGAGAACCAAACCTTCTAGTTTTTCTTAAGGCCGCCCCCGGAACGCCGGGGTCTGAGGCCTGTGCCCCTCCCTGGTTAAGCCATTGGAGACCCAATCCCAGTTCCTGCAAGCTGTGGGAAATCGCTTCTTGTTGGCAATCAGTGTTGCCTTGGGTCCTCACCAACCAGCGTGTGCCATTCAGGGGTTTTTAGTTTATTCTGTTTTACCAGACCAGACAATACAAAATGCCTTTAATTAATTCCACCACACACCCCCCCCCATTATTTTTCATTAACTGCTAACCTTCACAGCAAAGCATTTTTACAAAGGTCAGTTTAAAGCTCTATTGCACTTTTTAAAACCAACCTTATGCATTCTCTAAAAAGAAGTGTTTTCTTTGGGTTTTTTTTCGTTCTGTTCTTGTTTTGAACACTAGGGCCAGCATTTTCAGGTGTGAAGGTGTAATCCAGACAGTAGTGGCTGATTAATGCCAACCCACGTGCAAATCCTGTCCCAGAACAGGAAAGGGTTTCATACAGAGGGGCACAGGCTCAGAGCTGAGCAAGTGCCTCACGTAATGACACAGGATAAATAAACAGGGGACAGGGATGAGACAGGAGCAAGGAGACCCTCATGCTGCCTAACAGCAGCACTCATCAGTGCAGGAAGAAAGTTTCTGGCCTCCTTCCCCTTGCTCATCGTCTTACCTTGTAGGAGAGGAGTTCCTGAATGCCGAGCTGTGCGGGACGGATGTCCTGAGCAGCTCTGCTAACAGAGAACGCTTTCTGAAGTATTACGTTTGCTGGAACCAGCACTGAGCACAGAGTGAGCGTTGTATGCGTGCAGGGAGAAAGCCATGCTTTGCTTTTTAAACCGCAAAGAAAGCGGTGCCCAAGCGTTCTGGAAAGAAGCATTTGGCATCAGAGACGTAGTTCAAACGACACGTGTGAGCAGATGTGACTTGAACCAGCGGTGAAACCGAAGAGGGTCCCATGAGGCAAGTCAGAGCCGCCGCAAACTGTGAACGCTGTGCTGCTGGGGGGGAGCTGCTGCCCTGGCCTGGGGATGTCGCAGGAGCGGGACTCGGCGCCTGGTTTTAGACCGGACGAGGTCTGGGAGGTGCCCACGCAGCCGGGGGCCAGGCAGCGGCACACTTGGGAGATGTTACTTCCACAGGGGAGGTTTTCTTTTTGTGGTAGGGCTCTTCCCTCCCCCCCAGCGCAGCGCCTTCCTTTTCTCTCACAAGCTGTGACTCGACTGCCTGACTTTTTGAAGGAGGCAAGTTGTCTTTTGCAGTTTTCATTAAATAAAATATAAGCTTGGTCTGCGCGTTCTCGGTGTGCTCCTTGAAGAGTCCAGCCAAAGGCTGATGCCCGCACAGGTCCTGGCAGGAGGCTGGGATGCGTGTCTGGTGCTGCTTTTCCTCCCATCCCTTTGCCCTAGCTCAAGCATCTTCTCTGGCAACGTTAACCAGTGGAAATGTGAGCAGAAAAATTCTACACGCAGTAATTAACATGCTGTGACTTTATACCACAACAACAATACCTCATGGTTTTTCCCCCCAGCTTCGAGCCTATGCACATAGTTTCTTGTCCGTAACCTGGATGACACGTTAAAACCCAGGAACGAACCTGCTTTTCCAAACCTCTGCAGATCTGTATGATCAGTGTTCAGAAGTATACATTAACAGGGGGTTCATTCTAAAAGATGAAGTCGGTGCTGAAAGGCCCACCAGGGTCCTGTGTTCCCAGTCAGGGTGCAAGGTGCCACGCTGGGATGGGAACAGTAAATCCAGAGCCTGACTGCTCTCCCAGGATCTGCTGCTGCTTCTCCCTGGCAGCGCCGGTCCCTTCTCCGCACCTATTCCAGTGCTGGAGTTACAGTAAAGGAGCAAACGCTGGCGGCTTGGCCCCCGTAGGTTAAAAGTGCCGCTTACCTTTGCGTTCTTGTCACCATTAAGAACGAGCTGCAAACTGCAAGAAGCAGCTGCTGTTGCAACGGGATCGTTCTTGTTAGGGAAAGAGCATTTTTGATAGTGAGAGCTGCACAAATTCCCTCTCACTGGCAGAAAGGAGTCTGAGGCTGTTAATATCTTTCCCCTCACTGCCTGGACAAGCGAGGAGTAACAAGACCAACACACCACACATCCAGGTGACAGCAGGAACGGAAGCAACCACTTTGCCCAGCTGAGTTTCAGAGATGATGACCACCTCACTTCTGTGCCTGCCCCTTTGGATTGTGCCTAGCCTGCATGCTACAGACACAAGTTTATTCTACCCGCAGCTAAGCTCCCCGCTGTGGATCCCGTAACTGTTTTGCTACACACCAGTTACCGGCCAGAACGTGCCAGACTCAGCCGGCACAGCGAGCGCTGGCACAGATCGGACGTGTTTAGGGCTAGTTTTGTGAGGATTGCTGTTTTGGGGAACATTCGGTCCCTGTAAAACTCCAGAGAACATTTACAGGATATTTTCAAAGAGCTCTTATGGTGCCTCATGTTGACCCGCTAAGGGCGGTCGCTTCCGCCCTCTCTCCGGGCAGCACAGCACAGCTCCCCATCCCGGGCTCTGGCCCTCGGCAGAGAAGTGAGGGTGGATTTGTGTCAGCAGTGGCAGGACCCCTTCCCCTGCAGGGGTCTTGGCCCAGGTGAGGCACAGCTCTCAAACCCTGACTCCTTTTGCTGCTGCCTTACTTCGGGCCAGATTTCCAAATGCCTGAAGTTAACACCACCTCGTAAACAAAGCTGCAATTACATCTGAAATCCTCTACGGTAAGTATCCACGGAATTGTTTTGTCCTTCAAGAAGTTTCCTGGCAGACACCGCTGCTGCACACAGATGCTCAGATTCTGAATCAGAACGGAAACATAAACCAAACCTTAAATCACCTACAGAAACAGCAAAGCAGTTCAGAGTCACCCCAAGCCGCCGTCACATCTCCCATTCACAAACCACCACCAAAAGGAAAAGTGGCACAGCTGAAGCAAGTCACCCAGGAACCGTTACGCGCAAGGATGAAGCTGCCGTACTGCGGACCAGCACTCACCACAGTGTTCCAGGTAATAAACCTGACTTGGTATCGCTACTTACAGTGGGCGTGTGATGACCTAGAAGAAGAGTTCATTTACACAGTTGTGCAAATAAAGAAACTTCTGTCGTCAGAGAATTGATCAAGATACAAGAAAACAGCAGAGGAAAGAGCAATAGTCACAACAGTTGTTTTACCGTATTACAGGTTTCTGACAAAATTTGCTGATCAAAGAAACGCACAGAAACAATTCACAGCAACCAGCACCGGGATCAGAGAGATCTTTCAAAGGACCCAGCAGGCTACCTCGAGACATCACCGAAACCGAGTGCCTTCAGACACGTGTAAAGCCTTTATACCTCATTTGTGGGGTTGCCTCTACGTGGTGGTTATTTTGCTAATTGGCTTTACTGTTTTAAATTCAATTTGAGCAGTACTTACAGTTCGATTCTTTAAGAATGCAGAAAAGTGCACTTAGATCAAGTGATGCATTAACTCCTGGCAGGTCTCAGCAGTTCCCTCTCGTTCTTCCTCCGCAATGCATGCAATTTGAATCCCATTGGTGACCAAACTACAGTTATGGCAAACAGGACTTAATCAAATCTTCTGAGAAATTTGGAAAAAAAAAAAAAAAGCTTTTATTCCCAATTCACCTATCCAGGTGGGAATCTAACTCGACAATAGCTCCAAACTGGATTAAAGCTTTGCCAAGGAAATTAGATCGGTTTGCTTCAAGAAGAGAACACAGGCAAGTTTAGAAGTCACCAAAGCAGCAGCAAAGGGCGTTTCATTGCTCAGCTCAGCCTGATGGTCACACACTGCTTCAGCTTCCCTCCTCTTTGGTGCAGGGCACAACAGACATGAAGACAGACAGAGCCATCAGCAGTGGACGTCCAGCTCTGAATCCATGGCCCCGGAGAGACAGCCTGGTCAGATCCTGGCCACTTCTCACCTGGTCCCACTTCCACTGAAGCACGTGGTGCCTCACCCCCGCCTGCTGTGGCAGCGGGGACAGGCAGGGATGAGCCGTGTGGGATTAACACGCTTGTCATGGGGTCTAGTCCCTACTGCCTGCAAGTGGCAGGAGTCCCCAGATCTTCCCTGTGTGCCCAGTGTGGTTATTTTCAGACCACATACCTGTTACTTGCTGAGATTTATTTCCAAGTTCTATTTTATGCTAAAGGCATCCAGAGGTTTCAGCAACTGTGATGCACAACTCACCCTGGGGACAGGAGCTCAGTGCCTGCGGCAGTCAGCGCCTCTACACCACCCTCCCCGTCTCGACAAACTCCTGGGTGGCGATGGAGACCCAGCCTGCTCCGTGGGAGCCACGCTGGGCTCTGGACACACACCCCTGTTCACAGCCGCATCGTGTCCCACTCCGGTCACACCACCCAGCACACGGTAGGGGTACGGGGTGCCAACTTCCTTCAAACCCCCTCCCAGGGACTGGTTTTCTGCCGGACCTACAGCCCCATCCCACGGCAGCGGGGCGAGCAGCAGCTTGGAGAAGGGGAGGGAGGCAGCAGCCGCCTGGACACATGGGGACATGCAGGGGACATCACACTTTAAATACAGATACACAGGGTAACGGGGTTAACGGAGAGAAACTGGAATAATAGTGAGGGTTGTGAATTGGACACAGCACGCTGTTCTTCCAGGGAATTTAACTAGCATACAAAACGTGTTTCTAACAGATGTTTGTTAAACAAGTCAGTTTTGTTTTTATTAAACCCAACTTTGGTACAAGCAGGTCATTCCTGAGATGCATTTACAAGGCTGTTTTAAAACGAAAATCAACTGGGGCCTCTCCCTGTTCCTGTGTGAAGTTAGACTGGGGCAGAGACATCACACTTCCCCCCCCCCCCCCTTTTTTTTTTCCCCTTTAAACAAGTAATTGTGTAAGGGGAAATCAGTCTGTTACAAACACAGAGCTCACAACAGGAACATCGAGTCTCCAGCTTTAAACTGTTTCCCCTCTGTTAACATATAACATTTAGTTGTCCTTTAAAATGGTTCCATTCTCACCCACCACATCCCAGTAGGAAGAGCCGGAGTCCGGACTGGCCAGGCAGGGTTACCTGGCCCCGAAGCAGCGAGCGGGGAGGTGGGCAGGGAGCTCTGGGAAGGGGTTAAGTTGTGAGGCACGCGGGTGCAGCCCTGGGAGAACTAAACAAATGAAGGTTGGGGATTTTGGTTATAAAACACGTAAGTCTACAGGAAAAAGCTACACGGAAGAGTTATTGCCAAGAAACATGAGATTCCAGCTCAGGAGGTTAGGGACGTTAGGAGGTTCTCCAGGTACACCCCAAAACCAGACCGAGGAGAGGACACACGGAAGCCCCATGACAGCGGCAGCTCAAGCAGCAAGCTGAACTCTCGCCTCACGCTAGCTCAGATTTGTCCCTCATCTCTCTGGAAGTTTGGTCAGTGTTAACGGCTTTGTCCGGGCTCTCGCCCAGAGATCAGCGTTTTGGTTTAGTGCGAGCCATGCAGCAGCCTTAATTAGCAATTTATCTTTTGGCAAGTATCTTAGATTTCAACTTTATCAAGAAACCTGATCAAGCAAACTTCTCCCAATCAAAAGATACGGTGCATCTTAGTCCTTGCTATATAATCTCTTCTGTGCAATACATGGCAAGCTTAAAGGTGAAAGCACCAATTAATTTCTTCTGCATGAGATGTTTTGGCCTTAATAAATCTTCTAATTAACATGTCTTCCTGATGTTATGGAGCACGCACTGGGAAGACTAAAAAAGCTACAGAAAGAACAAAAGAGAATCAGTATTTAAGGTTCAGTTATTTACATTAATTAAAGACAGCACGAAAGGTCAAAGTACCAATCTAACGCATGCGCCCTGATAGCGCACGGGGCTGGGAACACAGGAGACATTGGAATTTACACCGTCGCAGCTCGGAGAGGCTCTCACGGCTGCCAAGATCTGGCTCAGAACCAGTAATCAGAGGATTGATTTAAAATTTTAATGAGGAAAGACTGCTGACAGGGAAGATCTGAGAAGCCACGTGCTACTGCGACGTGGGATGGGGAGCGGTGCGGAGCCGTCCCCAGCCTGGCCAGGACCACAGGCACCACCGACCAGCCTGAGCCGGCTCTCCCAGCCGCAGAACCCGCGGCTTCGCTCTGGCCTGGCAAGTTACGTCCCTCCCAGCTGCGCAGTTCTCCCTATCGAGCCGCCTGGGACCAGGAGACGAGGCCAGGTTTGGGTCGTCTCCTGCACGGAAAGCATCAACACGTCCTAGGGCCTCGGTCACCTGGCTTCAGCTCTGGAACTGCAAAACAGGGACAGTACCGACCTCACTGCTGAACGGCTCTTAAACAGCACTTCGCATTTCTCATTCTCTTGCAGGCGTCTCTAGGAGCTTTGCACAAGTATCAATAAACGATTTTAACACCACTCCTGTGGAAAAATACTTGCCCATGTACGTCATCCTGAATCCCCAGGTGGCCCGTCTTTAAAATGACCAGCTACTCTGCCGCCTTAGTTTCTCAGTTAGTTCTTATGTACCTGAATGCACTTTCTCTTCTCTGGCCTCCTACAAGATTAGGCTTTAAAAAGTATTGGGATGGAAACGGTTGTAAAACATTTCATACAGACCACTTGGTATCAACTGCTAAGTCCCCATGAAGGCTTATCCTTCAAAAATTTAAGAGGCTGAGGCGACACAACTCTGACCCAGTGCAGGCTCAGACTTCCACCTGCGCTCTTTGTCGGGGATCGCTACAGGCAGTATCACACCAGCTCCGACCACCGCTTCTGGTCAGCTGTCTGCGGTGACGCACGGTGTCCGTCCGGCTGGGTACCCATCCCGGCCTTGTAAGAGGGTGGGGTGCCAACAGGCAGCACGCAGCATGACCAGAGCTGCCCTCCCCTTTTAAGCAAGCTGCGTATTAAATGCAAAAAGCAGAGGTCTCGCACAGAAGCCGACCCCTGCAGCAACAGCACAGTCTGTCGGCACATTTCTAAAAAGATTTCGGAAGCAGTCAGGATCACCGACTTGCTTTTGTTCTTGAAACTGGGGCTGCAGAAAAAGCTCCCATCAGAAGCACCACTTCAGTAAACACTGCATCAGCCAAACTCCACTTGTTGGTTTTGTCTTAAGTGCAGCATTGATCTCAGTCCAATACCGAATAAAACCCAGAGAGACCCTAAATTAACGGAATAAAACGTCATACGTAGCAGTGCCCCACAGAACAGACGCCAAGAAGAGGCCTTCAGGTAAAGCTTCCGCAGCAGCGCGCTCTGAAAAAAGAACCCCGAACTAAAGCTGTGCTCTTTTTTTTGGCCTTGATCTAAGTGTATGATGTGCTTCTCCAGAAAAAGCATACAGCTTTGGAAGTACCATTAGGAAGACGTCACCCTCCATCTCTGCTCCCTTTTCATCCTGCCCTTCAACCATCTCTTCGGGGCCCGTTACACCAGTGAAACCGCTGGTAAATCTACCCGCTCAGTCAGCGGATCCCACAAAGGAGACGTTCCAACAAGCTTAAAGGCAACATTTGCCCAAATAGGAATGGCATCTGAATTAATATCTTAGAATTTCTCCCGGGATTACAGATGAGGTGCTTTTGGCATACTGTATGATTAGCTAATTGTTAATTAATTAGCTGATTTTACTTTTGAATGTTCCCAATAGTCATAAGACACCCTGTGACTGGCAATCTTTCAATCATTACGCATTATTATTTCAACAGAGATCCACTAGATAACACAGGAAATCCACTGCTAAATAAACGACACCACAAAAACTCAAAATACATGTGAGATTTAATAAAAGAAAAAAAGTACAAAGTGAGTGGGAAGAACTGAATGTAAAAAAACCCACCACCCCAACACATTCGGAATGACAAAGCAAAGGGATGCAGCACGTCGGCGAGGCTGCTACCCGCCCCGGGCAGGTCCCCACGGCACCTCCACGTGCCCCGAGCCAGCCCCCCCATCCAGCCGGGGCATCCGCCACAGCCCGACCTGAAGCCTACAGAGCTGAGAGCCCCGCAAAACACATTTGAAATTAGAAAGCAGACAACATACATGATGGTAAATGTTTAAATGATAAAAAAAGGATAGTTTTTCCCATTAATACCAACCTTTTACGGATAAATGTATAAAACAGCTGGAAGATGTGGAACTGAACAGCTTCAGTCATTTCTGAAGGGTTTTTCTTTTACTTCTAGCCTAGAAGATGTAAATCTTCGGACTGGAGTGAGATTAGCATCACCATGTATTTGTAACTTGTTAAATAAAACTAAGATAGAGAACTACCCTATATACCATATACTTAAATCTTGTCTTAGCCAAAAGGAAAAATCAAGTACTAGAGAAAAGAAAAAATGACTGAGTCCCATTGGGGAGATTACGATGTTGCCTGCTCTAAAGAACAAGTGGCTACAAGGAAAAGGTATGTCTGTCACAACATAAAGTCAATGTATATATAATAATCATCATTAAAATATTGTTACATACATTCTGAATGTCTTCATCAGAAAAAGCTGGAAATTTCTCCACAATGCCCATGGATTTTAAGGTTTTTACTCTTTCATTGTTATCATCATTATTCATAACTACCTGTTATTCTAGGAAAAAAGAATTGATCTCTGATGAGCCAGGGCAGAGAGAAATCATTTGCATAGATCTTGCTAGCTGCAGCGTGAGCTTGGGAGAAAACTATCGACTGGAAACGCGATGGCGAGGCAGCTGTTGGCACACCCAGTATCGTCAGTTATTGGTTTATCCCAGCCTCGGCAGCACTGGCCTTGGGAAGCAAAACAATGAACCAAATAGTGCTGCTTACTCATGCAATTAGTGCACCAGAGTTTCTCTCATTAGCAAAAATTCAAAATCCTGCCTCTAATTTGCTACATGAGTGGACTGTAGGCAGTGGTGAGCTGGAATTGTCTTCTTGCATGTAACAATAGGTTGGGTTCCTTGTACGTTTCTCGGAGAAAAACACATTGACCCTCCTAAGGTTTGACAGTTACTCTTTAAAATGCATCTAACCTGGAGGCACTGCCTTAAAAATTAAACGTTCAGCTTTCAGACTCCTAACAAGCGCGCATAATTTTTACTCTCTGAAAAACGGCCTGTTCCAAAAGGTACCTGTGAGATCTGCATGAGGTTCGTTCTTACACGCATCAAGTAACACTGACATGATTTTCAATATATCCATATAAAAAGGCCAATGCCCATATGAAAACAGTTTAACACCTGAGTATGTATTTAGAAAAAAAAAAAGCTGCTTTAACGGGATATGCAAGTTAAAGAACCCCATTTTACAGTCCAGCAAAATGCTACCCTCAAACAGACCTGTAGCGGCTCAGATGCAAGGCCGTGCACCTCCATCTCACGTAAGGAATTGGCTGACATCTTAGCTTAAAGACACGTCTTTAAGAAAAAAAAAAAAATCAGAGAAATCCTGTAACGTTAATAACTAAATAAAAATGCACGCACTCACAACTAACACTTAGCCAGCCAGTGTTTTTATAAACTCTGAAGACACTATGTGGGGGTTAATATAAATATTTGCTTTCTTTTAGCCTATTATCTGATGAATGGATGGAATTGGGTCCAACTAATTTTCCATGACAGCATAGCTAGTAAGTCTCTATTCAGTTATCGTCCTGCCTTATCACAAAACGGGTTGAGTGGAAAAAAATCATATTGATCCTAATTATTCCTCTAAGCTCCGTTGCCCAGGAAAACAAGGCTGAGATTTCTAGGCATGAGGAATGTTAAAGGAAGCACCTTCTAAGAGGAATAGAGCCTATCAGTATAAATACGGTGCATAGCTCAAGGTCAGGGGATTCTCCTTATTAGGCACATAATAAGTTTAAGGTTAAAGAGTAAAAGTAAAGATGACCACTTAAATAGTGTTTCCACAACAGTAAAATACATTGGTAAGTGACAAGTGAAAAGTTACACACATCCTGTAGTTCCACATTATACAACAAACTCTTACAAAAAATCTTTCTGTATAAATGTTCTACTTTAGCAGTAAAGAAAATTCAAAACATTGTCCCATGAATTTTATTAACCACTCTCTCTCTCTTTTTATATATATATATATATATTATAAATGATGTAGAAAGTGTTTAGAGTAATTCAGGATTAAAATATATAATTACTGGAATGAGGGTTACTCAGACTAAGATTCCCAGGGCAGAAAGTCTAAGCATTGTGTTTTTCTACCCATTCTAAAAAACTTACTCAAATCGAGAATTTTGTTAGAAAAATAAACGTTTCAGCATTCTATATACCACTCCTCACATTTGTGCAGGTACAGGGGAAGGTAGATGAGCCTCGAGCAGTCACCTTAGCCAATTAAAAAAAAATAAATCTAGAAAGCAAGTATTTAGCTGGTGGGTAAGATGAGTTCAGACAAGCAGTTACGGTCACTTTATACACGACTGCTCAATCACTGGGTTTAGAACAAAACATCTTACTTAAGGGATTAGTTGACTTTAACAAAATGTACATGGTAAGGTTACTTCCTTAAAACCTCCTGATAAACTCTGTACAGATAACAGCGAGTCGTTACACTGCAACCACCGAAGATGCTCATTTTCTCTTTCACTTTGGTCCACTCACACAATGTTATGAGAAGGGTCACAGGGTGGGAAACTCAAGCAACTTAACACATGAAAGCACCAAGTCCACTCTTGGCCTGAAAGTCTGTGTGTGATTAACTGAAAGAAACAAAACATAAAAAAGCATGAATTAAAGTTATGAAAATTAAACAAAACCAAAATGTAGCGAGATATGTTATAAACAAAAAAAGGGAGAGAAGGGCAAACACTGCTCGGGCATCTGGAGACTCACAGACGAGAGCACCCCCGGCACGCCGAGCCCCGCGCCACACACCACGACCTGCTTGGCAGCTGCAAGCGCAAAAGAGAACCTCAGCACAAGCGCTTTTATTTCCCCTCGACACCTGCAATTCGTCCATCTCCAGTTTTACTTACTAAAGCTACTAAAAACGCTCGTTGACCGAAGCCCCGGGCACAGCCTGAACCCCGCGCTCTGCCGGGGGAAGCTTTGTCGCCGGTCCCGGGGGAGGACACTGCCTGCCACCGGCTCCCCAGATCCCAGCTGCCTTCCAGCCCGGTTTGGTTGAAAGATCTCGGTAAGAAAGCTGGCAAAGACGTTCCTGCTGCTTGCCAGGGAATACGCAGATCCGCTTAATGCCCGTGCGGTCTGTGGGGGCAACATCAAACCGACCGCCTGGGATGCGGCAGTGGGGTGGGGTAGGGCTGTGCTCTCTGAGACACAGGTTTCACAAGACCCCCGGCTCCTTTTGATGCCTCCCAGATGAAGAGGGGGTCTGGGAAGACAGGTCACTGGCAAGGCCAAGGGGAGGCACCTTCCTTTGAATTTATTACTATAAATTTCGTTATCCTGCTAGAGCAGAAACCCCCAAAATGCCACACTTTGAACTAGCTCACAGGTTTGCAAAAAAAATACCGAAACCCTAATCCAAAACCACTTCCTCTCCCTAATTTATTAATTTTATTCCTGGTGACAGTGCACCTCCTCTAGCCATGCTCCAGGTGCTGAAGGGAGCCCCCCGGCCCCGGCACCGCACAGGGGTCCCCCCTGCACAGAGCACATGCTGTGGGTGCCCCTCGGTCCTTCATACTCTGCCCGAGCTGCGTTCTCCCGGCCCCGCTTCTGACGGTGGCTGCCCAGAAGAGGAAGGGCGTCCAGACTCGCATCTGTAGGTGGGCTAAAACCAGCAAAGCGCAGGAAACCTATTTCTATCACAGACAGACGGAGCAGAGAGGAAGGCGCAGCGTTTCCGCCTGGCCAGCGCACACACAGTACATCACCGCCGGAGCATCTCAGCGACCGGCATCGCTTGTGCAAGTTAAGAGCATCACCTCCTTCAAAGCAGACCGGGGCCTCAGGCTGCCCCGGTATTCAGCCCCTAATTCATGTGTGAGTTTAGCTGGATTAAACTCTATTTTCAGCAACATATTTTACAAAGCGCCTTGGACTCTGTGCGTGAGGTGGGACATGCCCAGAGCACACTGAGAAGTCTGCAGAAGAGAGTGCTTTGGTTTTGGTTTAACACCAACACATTTACGTTCGAAGGAAATACGTTAAATAATACGCAGTTATCTTCCACAGGAAGAAACAAATTACTAGCATGTCGGTAATGCAGAATGAGCTTCTCTGGTGCTGCAGTTCACAGCAGAGAAATGACAGACCACAAGATCTCATCAGCAACGTGAAGACGAAAGTTGTGCTGTCAAGAGCAAACTCGGGTGTTGCTACTCTTGATTTTTAGGGTTGGTTTTTTTTTTTCATCACTAAAAGGCTCAGAAAGCATTGCCACCAGCCTGTTCTGGATTTGACAGAATACAGTTCTGACACTTAAGCTCCTTCACGCAAGAGGAAGCGACAAAAAATGGTGGAATAACAGAATTATCAGCTTGCATGACGGCACGCTTCTCAGTTTGCTCCCTAGCCAGTGTTTCTTGAAGACTGGCTTGAATGGAAGCAGGATCGCCTGCCCCCTCCTTTTCTTCTTAAACCTGTTTGCCCCATTCCTGCTCTATCATTACACAACCAGGCAGCTGAAAGAGCATTATTTACATGCCCTCACTCCACACTCTTGCTGGCTTCAGCAATGTCAATTAACTCGCAGCAAGCTGAGATAAGAATTCTGCCTTTAGGGGAGAGGAGCTTTCTCGTAAGCAGAACTGTGTCTTGGAGCCCTATTTCACATGAAGCCCTAAGGAATTTCCAATGCATCCTCACTCTAAGCTGCTGTTTCCTTCTTTACAGCTCTGCCTCTGAAAATAAAGTAAGAGCACTCTCCAAAGAGGGCCCCAAGCCTACAGATCACAGCGAGGTAGTGTGTGACGGGGGACCTCACCTGTAAAGATATTACAGCTGCGTCAAGACTGTCCCCACTCCTCTCTGCTGGGGAGAAGATGCAGCTTATTTCTACCCACCTTCCCGTCTGTTTCCAGGAGCAAACGGTTCGCAGGATCCTTTGAGCTGGCTGTCACAGAGGCAAGGGCAAACCCCCCGGGACTCTTGGCCTTTAGAGAACGGCCCCAAATTGCGAATCCCTCCCACCTGCAGCCACAGGACTTCCCCAGGGTGGTGCCCAGGCACAGGTGGACCCTCTCTCTCCTCTGCTTTTGCAAAGAGTCAGAAGGGTAGGAATTAGGATTCCAAAATCCCCTTTTCCATTTGCTGTCTAAGCAAAAGCATCTGAGCAGACACCCGGCTTCCCAACGGCAGAGGAGAAAGACTTGAGTTCAGTCACTTACTTTTTCTTGTCTTTGTCCTTCTTCAGCGGCTGCTGTGAGGTAGCCTGCAAGGATTGGGACTGCAAGGTCTCCACCGCTACTTTCCGCCTATTGAAGGCGTTCATCTCTTCATCCAGCTCCCTCCTCTTCTCCTCCACCTTCCTTTTCTCTTCCTGGTGTATCCTTTTCAAGTGCTCAAATTTCTCATGCAGCTGGTAGGAGACAGACCCTCTGAGCATCACATCCAGCACGACCGTCAGGCTGCGGAGGCTCCCCCTGCCCCGCTGCCCCCGGGGCCGCAGTCACACCTCCCGCACGAATCCCCCCCACCCCACAGAGACCGACCAGCTGGCGGGGTACGGCAGCCAGCGCCCCTGCACTGTGCAAGCCCCTCGGCAGAGCTGACCTCTGGGCAATCACAGCCTCTTCGCTAAAAGCAGTGAAGACAATAAATTCAGCTCTGCCTGACACCACATATCAAACCGGGAGAAAGCGTGAGCCCTGGATAACTGCACTGAGGATCTCAGCTCGGTCTGCAGCCCTGCCGTGGGGCATTGTGGGCTCTTCCGTTCCTCGCTAGTTTTGCAGATGGTCCATTTATTTCCTCCCCAGTCACGGCAGCTGCCCGTGGCCTCACAGCACTGAGCCGGGGGACTCCAGCCCAGCTGCCCCCTTTATTCTGCTGTCCAGTGAGCCTCCAGGAGTGAAGTCTACCCAACATGGATGCTGACCAAAACGTCCTGCATTGCCCTTCACTCACCAGGCAGCAGCCGAGCCTCCTACACACTGCGCAGGATGGGGAAGACTGTTGTTTCTGAGGCACCTAAACCAGTGATGCTGTTCTGAAAACACTGGCCAATGTCCCCTCCTCTGAGTAGGGGAAGGTGTGTGTGCATGTTAGTGCTTTGGCTGGTGAGGTCTGCTCAAGAGCTGCATGTGCTTTCCAGGATTTGTATGCTGCCCAGACCCAGATCCTATGCTGGCTGTATTTTGGGCTCCTCTCACAGGTTTTTGGCACACCCACCTCTCTCTCCTTCTCCTTCAGCTCTGCCTCCGTCTCCTTGACTTTGTTAACAAACATTTGTCTCATTTCTTCCTCTTTCTTCTGGAGCTCGCCCAAGAACTCTTTCCTTTTGGTCTCATATGTTTCTTGGAGGCTGAGGAAGAAAGCAAACAAAATCCAGACTCTTTGGACACCAATGAGTTAGGGATGGGGAAATGCACGCCTGTCTGCGTTGCTTAAAGACAAACAGGCAGGGAAGGGAATGCCACCAAAGTCAGCTGCAAAGTTCAAATCCAGTGCTAGTATTTTCCAGCCCAGCATTGTGAATACCACCTACAAACCTCCCATTCTTTTGGGATGTCATTACCAAACTATTGCTCTAAACTGGTGCTAGACATGAAGGCCGCTCACCTGAAGGGCTGGCTGTCCGGATCCGTGTCCTTGAAGCCCATCTCTTCCAGTTTGCACCTCCTGTACAGCTCATAGTGGCGGGTGTGAGTCTGCTCCCGAAGATCCTCCATGTTGACTCGAATCAGCATTTCCCGCAGTTTCACAAAGTCACAGTGACTTTCATTCTCAACTGATGGAAGCAAAGAGAGAAGTCAGCGAACTGCACGCGTGGCGGGGGAGCACATTTGCACATGTCAATTAACTCCAGAGACTCCCCTCCCAAGGACCTCTACCTGTTGTCCCGCACAGGGCACAGCACAGCCCCTTGGAGGCAGAGATTCCCGTTGACCTTTACTACTTGCCGGTAGGAATGGGAATTCAAAGGAAAGGCTGGCCAACCCACAAAAGGCTGCACAGGACTCTTCTGCGCCGTTTAGCACAGGGCACTTTTGTGCGGACGCGCTGTTGGGAGGGCAGAGGGTGCCAGCACGTGCACTTGCACGCACAAGGGAGGTTTGCAGCGGGCGCCCGGCTCACAGCGCCTTACCTTGCACCACTCCCCACGGGTACTGCCGAGCTCTCACCAGCTTGTTCCCAACTTTCACTTCCTCCGTGCTGCCGACCACAGCGAAGGGCAGATGAGCCTGAAACAGAGCCAAGGCCAGGGACTCAGTGCGTGGGCTAACCCCTCAGAGATCAGCCTGACCATTAGAACCCCCTCGCCCAGGCACAGGACCTACTTCAAAAAGTCCTTCCTCTGAAGCTATCAATCTCCGATACTCAGAGCAGTCTCTACCATGAGCTGGGATATTACGACAGAGAGCAGCGTAGGGCCACAGCACAGCTTACTAGCAATGCTGGCTGGACTGAACTAGGTGGGGAAATATTGTAGGAACACCATGATCATTACTGATCTCCCTCTATCCATTTGTCAGGTTGTTCTTGCAGCTGTAGTCTCTCCACACGCCAAGAGCAGGGCACTCCCCGCCTGGCAGAAAGAAGCAAAGACATCCGTAAACAGGCCTTGGCACAGCAGTTTGTGTGTGGGCACTGGAAGGGACATGTGCAGGATACAACATGTGCTCACGGCTCTCCAAGTCTGCAAAGCACCAAGCGCAGTAAGGAAACCGGGCACCGTCCTCGGCATTGCAGGAGAGGAGCCACGGAGCAAGCGCTCCAGTAGGACGAGGCTGACAAAATCCTTCACGTTTAGGAGGAAATGGATCCAGAAGTGTGGAACTGGTAGAGAAGCGGCCAAAAATATTTTCATTGGAGGGGAGGGAAGAAAAAGAAAAACCAAGCAAGCGTGGTTCACGTCTTTCTCCCCAATGCACACAGCTTGCAATTATTTTAAAAAGAATGCATCCTCCAAATTTTTCACAAATTCAGCAAAAAAGAACTATTATAGGGAAAACACATATCTAGTTGACCCAGAAGTCAACTGGGTATTGACAGTTAAAAAAATAAAAGGGAGGGTGAGAGAAAAGACAAAGCATTTAATCAGAAACAGCTATGCAGAAAAATGTTCATTTTGATGAAAAAGCTACTTTTTATTTAAAAAATTAACGTGGAAACATTTCAGCTGTTTCTACTGCAATAGCTACACTCTGATTTGGGAGACAGGAAACTTGAAAGTGTTTTACAAATGCTTCAGTCAGGTCTGAATTTGATCTTTGAATTTCAAAAAAGACAACACAGAGTCTAACAATTTTTCTTCTTTATTTTCAATTGGGTTTTCTCTGCTCAGCCTCCATAAGTCAGAAGGCTAATGTAACTCTTAAATGTAAAATTTTTATTCAAAGTTTCTCCCTCCTCAAATGAAAAGAAGCCTAAAAGCAGACAGAATGAATTTTGAAGAAAGCATTTTTCAAAAATTCAATAAAACAAATTTTAGAGCCGAGCTGAGTTTCTCTAGAGAGCCCACAGATTAAATAAGAGCCACATTTTAATTAATTCTGTATGCAACAGCCTTAGGCGACTGTCAGATCCACAGCTCAACTTTCAAACAGATTTAGCATCCGGACAATCCTTGCCCTTCAAATGCATTTTTGTGCAGCAATTTAATTTGTCACAACTTCTGGAGGCAACGCGACTGGCAGCGTTACTCACGTTCATCACAGAGTTGATCTCAGCGACTGCTTCGTCATCTGTGGGGAACTGATAGATCTGCACACCATTGCTGACCAGCTCGCTCATTATCTTTATCTTGAACTTGTGCAACTCGCTCTTGGAGATGGTGTCTGCTTTGGCAATAATCGGGATGATATTCACCTACAGCAGAAGGAAGGAAGGAAAAATAACCAGGTGAGCAGCAGTCAGGCAAGCTCTTGGGAGCGCGGGTGCCCGCGGGCTGACCCAGGTCCTATCCCGGTGGCTGCTTTACATTTCACAAAACCACAAAGGTGCTACATTTTGCATGCGAACTGCAGCACAAGCCCAGCTGAACACTAGAGGGAAGAGTTTTCCAGGACTAATTTGGCTACAAGACTTCCCGATAAACCAAAGACAAACACCTTGCAATAAACACAAAACGAGCAGATCAAAGCCTCTGCTCTTGCCTATGTATTTTGTAACACACTTCGAGGGAGGCAGAGACAGCCTAACTGTCACATCTCGAGTTATCACCTATCCACTTCTGGCTGTGCTGACAAGCCGCTTTAGAAGACAAGCGCAAGGATGAAACACTGCAGCAAGCTGATGTGAAGCCTTCCCATGCTTAAGCAGAAAGAGCAGGGACTCCTCAGATGCTTTCACAGCAGCTGCGGATCCTTCCCGAGGACTCCCTGAGCCTCTCCGTGAGGATCACAACTCAGGCGTGCTGTGCGGATTAGATGGACCACCTGGGAAAGGTGCAGGGTGCCTCGCAGCAGACAGGAGATTTGTTTTCATGCTGTTGTTGCTCAGCTTTGGTTTTACAACAGCAGTCACCAAGCACAATACCCCGCGCGGCTTCACCCACCCCGGTTTCAAAGACACCCACAAGCTGCGGGGTGGGGAGGTCCCCCCGTGCCCACTACATACCAAGATCGAGAGCAAACAACGGCCACATCCCACATCCTTCAGGAGGGATGTGATTCACTGTGGCCTCGTACTTGGGAGAGCTACAGCGGGGCAGGATCTGTCACAGGAACCTCTATTAGATAATGCTGTTACACCCAGAAAAGCCAAGTGCAATACTGCAAACCACTGCTTAAACAACCACCAACAAAACTCGTCTGTCTGAACAGCGGACAAATTCATAGCAGTAAAACAGAAGAATTCAGACAAATGAGGGGAAAGTCTGATTTGCCATCGAACATTTCCCAACAGCCAACGCTTTTTGTCCTACAGAGCAGAAATTCATAGCAGCCATTTGGTCTCCAGTGCGTGCCCATTAAAATAAACGACCTTGCTTTCCCAGCTCAAGTTCTCTTTGTAGCTCAGTGTTTTTTCCATACTACTTGTTTTTTCTCCCCCCCTCTAGTTTAGCACTCACTAAATACAAGTGCATTTACTTGCTCCAAAAGAAAATAGTCTTAATTTGCTCATTGCAAAATCTGAGAGGATAAATTCTGTATTTCTCTCAGCCACTCATCTGGCCTCTTTTATCAAGGACCACAAACCTACACAGAACAAGGTCTGCTGCTCACTCCACTCCTCAGCAGGGCAATGTCCTCATTACAAAGGTAAAAAGGGCTGCAACCACAGCTGGGTGCCTCACTGACCTGCTAAGAGCTGAGGAGGCTTGGATCCACCATCTCGCCCAGAAGAAGGGTCAGCTGAGGGCTCACGTACCACCCGCTCAGGAGCGGTATCCGCGAGGGGAAAGGCACTGCCTGGGAGCTGCTGTGTGCATGGCTTCGTGCTCTCCAGCCAGCCGGGCACACTGACAAACCGGCACAAGGGGTGATTTTAGTCCATTTTCAGTTGGCCTAAGCAATTCCTCCCTCTTCTTCCAGAAAACACCAGCTCAGCCCTGCTTAGAGCAACACTGTAGAGCAACTTTCTTATGTCTCAGGGTAGAAGAGCAATATTCTCTATTTAAAGATCTAGTAATAAAATCATGAAGTTGACTACTGGAGTGTCATCCCACTGAATGTGACAGGCGTGCAGTGTCCCCTTGACTGACAGTCCATGTGCTGGAAGTCTTTGCTGGAGCCTGAATTATGACCAGAGGAAGTCTGTGCTTCAGACAAGACAGTGAACTCACATGCACACACATAAAATGCACCTCCTTGTCAAGTCATTCTGACCGCAGAGTTATTTCTCATCTCCAAAAATAAAACGTACAACAACGTGCCAAAATAAGTCAGTTGGTAGAAAATAGTTTTGCTAATATAATAAGGCTACATGTGTTTTCACACTGTGAAATACAGCTGTATTTTTCCCCATCTCCAGAGTGTTCCTGAATGCAAGTCCCAGCGAAGCCAACAGGCAAATCCTACCCTGGAAGCCAAACAGCAGAGGCACAAACCGGCCTGAAGCATCCCCACGGGCCAGTGACCCGCCTTGGATGTGTCAGCTCACGAAGGGCAAGCAATTAGCCACAGCTCGTAAACAGCACACGCTGGCTGGAAACCATCCAGGGACAACAACCAGGGCGCCCCAGGATGCCCACGGCAGCACACAGCTGTGCCGCCACCTTCCAGGGCAGAGCTGTGGTTTAAATCGATAAATCACCTTCTCATCCGATACAGATGCAATTTTATTTATGTTATTTATCTCCTCCTTTTCCCAGGTTAAACCCAATGGAAAGCCACCCCCTGCCAGGTCATACATGCTTCCCACCTACCAGCCAGGCAGCCACATTTCATCTACCTAGAACCACTTCTGAAGATGCTTCTAGCTCTCTGGCTGTAATCAAATACCCGAGACAACAGCTGGCCATGAGCTCAGCCAAACAAATATTGTATTACAGTACAAGGGAAGAATTGTTTAGAAAAAAGCCTTACCCAGAAGGGATTTTGTAAACTTTACGCTAAAAGCAAGATTCATTATTGAAATCGTCACACAGATTCAAAAGCCTGCCCAACACCTGATGCCATGCCACCGGTGTGCTAAAGCAAAGGTGTAACTGGGCCAGGTTCCTACAAAACCCTTGTCAAACTAGTCTCAGAGGCTGAACCAGCAGGGCACGCAGCAAAGCATTGCCTCCGATACACCTTTTGTCTCCACGGGCTCCATTCTTCAACTGTAAAACAGGGGCCACCAGCCATGTAAAGCTTCCCAAGAGAAAAGCCAGGTCAGGTGTGCTCACACGGCGGCAGACGTGCGTCAGTGCGCATCACGTCACCTCTCTGCTCAGCCACGGTAACCCCTCGCTGTTACCAGTCTGGAGCACACAGAAAGCTGCCTGGGGTTTGCTGACACCCCACTTCACTCCGCACATGTGCACAAATGGTTCATGTGTACTAAGAAAGGGGCACAGCACTGTCACGCACAAATCTTTAAGGAGTGCCTGGAAAGCACCTTGATGTCCTGGGATGACATTGATGCAGAAATGCAACATAAACCCCTGACACCCAGAAAAGATCAATGGTCTCTACTTGCTTATTCATTTCCATGTGTGTGCTTGTGTGAGGCCACCACACCATGAAATCCAAGATGTTCTCACACTGTGGTAAGAAGCAGATGAGAGCAAAGGGATAAAAGGACTTCAGAGAGGGACTATGCAAGTGGAAGTTGAGAAGTATAAAAAGCTTGTGTGCACACAAAGTTCCCATCTCTGCACAAGCACAAAGGATTTATTTTGGTACTACCCAAGGACCACATTAAAGGCAGCCAGGGGGAGATGTGAAAAGTAGGGAATGCAGAAGGAAAAGGAGAGAAAAGCTTTGCGGGACCACCAGCACCAAGGGGAATCGTGCAAAAGCTTTCCTCCAAACATATTTCTGGGAACATGTAATGCTGGCACCGTGCCAAGAGACAAGAGTTTATTAAGGGAAAGTTTTTGGATCCCTGATGAAGTGAGTGTAACAGCCACCACGGTTACAAACAGCCCACTGCAATGGGAAGCCAGTGCCTGCTCTGGAGTGGGGCCAAGGAAAAGCAGGCCAACAGCCCCGGGTGGTGAGGGCAAACAGCAGGGACCCCACAAGGGGCAACTCTGCCCACCAGGAAAGACCGACAGAGCTGCACGTGGACAACAGCCAGAGGAGAGAGCATTCCCTCAACGTGACCCAGGGGATCCCCAGTTACTGCAGGGTCCCAGCTGCCTTGCCTCCCCCTCCGTAGGCTGATCAGCATCTGCCATCCAGAAGGAACCACCTTGCTGCTAAAATACTGCTCTGAAACCTAGGAAATTCTTGCGAAGAAAAGAAGAGGTGCTGCTGCCACTGGTGACCTTTGAAGCCTCCTGCAGCTCCCTGGAAGCCAGCTGGAACAACCAAAAGTGTGTCAGAAACCTCCTCCAAGCTGCAGGAATATCAGCGGTAGCCGGTTAAGTAGCCCACTGCCCCCTGCGGCAGAGTAGCTTATGCACAAAGAAACAACCCACAGCTATACCCTCTCATGACCCACTTTTAGGATTCCTATGACCTTGAGAATTTCTCACCCTATTTACATTTTCAGAAGATATTGTGGTCTCCTATCCAGATCACCTGGCACTACCAGCAGTGACAGCTCACGCACTCCCCGTAAGCCAGCATGCACAGCCAACGCTTCTCTTCAGCCCTTGTCTCCTCTGTACTGACCACCACCTTAGGGTGCCTACAGTTCTGGTGGTTCTCAGCCCCTCTATTCCTGCTGACAGGTCAGGACAGCAGAGGTGGCTCCGCAGTTTCCAAAATTCAACTGCAGGAACAGGAACACATCCTTACCTGCACACCTGTAAAGAAGAGCTAATAAAGATGCAGCTGATGGCTTTAATAAATATGAACTAATCCGAGTAAGATTCTTACAGTGATGGACACTCTAGATTTCACACAGCTAGCTGGAAAACAGGTTTTTCACCTGCCATTTTTCAGGAAAACCAGTGAGAAAAAAAAAGCACTGGACCTCAGCAACCCAAGAGGGCAGACGAAGTTTTACCAGAGTCCTAAAAATGGCTCAGCTATCATGCAGGAAGGAGTCCAGCACTTACATGGAAGAAACAAAGCCTTCCGCATATTAACAGAAGCATCACCACTTCCAGAAAGAGGGACCATGGCTTCCAACACCTTACCTTGCTATCCAGCTTCTTCATTGTCACCAGGTCCAAGGACTTGAGTGAGTGCCCGGTTGGGGTGATGAAGTACAGGCAGACATGAATCCTCGTGTCATGATAGTTGAAGAGAGATCGTCGGATTTTCAGCTCTTCTTGCAAATAATTTTCAAACTGCGTATCAATGTACTCAACTATCGGCCTGTAACTAAAACCATACCATTAGCAACCCAGATACTGGAGCTCAAAATTAAACATTTTGAAGGCTTAAGGAGTTCTCCTAGACATACCGTGGTATCATTTAAAAAGTAGTTACAAGACTCGAACAATTTAGCCTTACAGCAGGAGAAGTGTGGCATTTACACACAGACCTTATAATCCAACGGTTGCTGGCATGTCCTGAGACTGCACTGCAAAGTCTAAGGACAGTGGAGCACGGAAAGACGACTACTTCCACAGATCAAACTTTGCCCAGACCTCAGGCCTCAGCCATCTGGCTGCAGCAATGCAACATGACCAAGGAGAGACCTTGGAGTCCCAGAAAGCCTTTACCTGGGGCTTGAACAAGATGTCTGTGTAATTAAATGAGACAGGTCCAGAGACACTGATCACTGCCAGAACAGATAATTCCCAACTCTGCACTGAGGACAGCTTGTTAACTGCTCATGCTCCTGGAGGACACCATTCTCTGCTGGAAAGACCTCCTATGACCTCTCTTTTTGGCACCTCACCCAACTCCCTCTACACTTAGTCCCCAGAACCAGAGCCACTGCAGGGAGCTTCTCTGTTAAACAGAAACACAGACATCTCCTCTGCAACGCTGCAAGCAGGACTGCAGGCAGTTCACGTCTAAGCACCAGAGGCAAGCCCAGAAATGCCAAGCAGATGGCACGAGACCTGCCTTTCATCTTTATTTATCTGATCCCCAAATCCAACCGCATCCACAATCGTTAGCTTCAGGTGGACGTTGCTCTCCTGCAGGTCGTAGGTCCGTGGCCGCAAGCGAACCGCGCTCTCATAGTGACTGGCTTCCTCCGTCTCAAACGTGGTATTGAAGAGGGTATTCATTAGCGTGGATTTCCCAATGCCGGTCTCACCTAGGAAGGAGAAATCATCAGCTCACTGCAGCATGAATTTGTCACAGGTACTTCAAAGAACATTAATTACAGAGCAGAACTAAATTGTACTGTGAAAAGTTACTACAAATTGCTTGTGGATAGACATATAATTGTCACAAAGGTAACTGCACTCTCGAAGGCCTCCCATGCTTAACGCAAAGCTAGCACAGAGCACTTTGGTCTCATCTCTGCAGTGAGGATCATACAGCACAGGAAAACACACTATCTTCCCCTCCACCTACCCTGACTTTGCTTGGGAGCCTGCACCAGAGAAGCTGGGAAGAATACAATTTTAGTAGAGTCTTAAGTCTTCAGATGAGAAGGAGTAAAACTCAGCTGCTCCTACTGACAAGGACTATCTGGGTCAGTTGTTGGCTGTCCCAAACACAGCGACAGCTCCAGGCAACACTGCAGATCAGCATGAAGCGATGGGTGTTCGGCGTGCTGTGCAGGGGACAGGGGAGTCTGACAATGAGGTTTCCTCTCACTCCTTTCTGTGAGATTCCCGACTAACAGGCTTCTTTACCACTTTCTGTCTTTGCTTTATCTTGCTATTAAAGTCTCTGGGGACCTGCCTTCTTTGGGAGCAGAGACCCCTGTGAGGAGGGAATCTGGGGGCCTATTTCAGTGCAGAGAAACAGGCAGATGGCAAGTTGTCCTAGCAGGTCCAGAGCTATCAGACTGAAAATCTCTTTTCACAGCAGAAAAGACGCTGGATGAAGGTTTCATGATTTCGCTGTGCAGCTGAACTTTGGTCTGCCTAGAAGCCTTAAAGCAGCTTGTCCTTCTTCCACAGCCTCAACCCTGTAGTCCCACATGTCCCATTAATAACTGCCAAAGGACTAAAGCCCATTCTGCTGTAACCCCTTCCACCTCCATCCACACAGCAGCTACACCAGTCGGCTCTGTGGCTCTTTTACTCTCCTCTCCGAAAAGCACCGCAAGCTCCGCACAAGGCACTCGGTGAGCTGCTGAGATCTGGCTCGGTACATGCAAACTGTCCAAGATGGACCCATTCTGCACAGACACATCACAGACAGCACGTCTATACTTTGAGATGATAGGGCCACCTGTGCAGCAAACAGAATTGGCCAAACTGGAGGAAATCAGCAACAAACTCTTCCGTCACATCAGGCATGAGCTTCCACAGGCATCCAAACAACCTCAGCAAGAGAGCAGCTGCCTGACAGAGAGCAAGAGGTGCTGCTCTGCCCTGAAGAGCTCCAGCTGCACAGGGAGATCTTGCAACCCAGCTGGTTTCATCTCTCATTGCTCTTGATTTCTGGAGTTTCCCTTTAGTATTTCTGTTTCCTTCAAGGCTGCCTTGTTGCCCCATGATTCTTCAGGCCAGATCAGCCAAGGGGAGACGAGAATGGTGTTTAAGGGAAACCAAAGTGAAACCAATACCAAAATGCTATATAGCATCTGTGACACAGAGGCCAAAGCATGATAATATTTTCAGAGGCCATGTTCCACGGTGCATTTTTACTGTGGACCTCAGCAGAACCCTGTGCTGGAGCAATGAAGCAGGGCACTTCCGAGGTATCTTCATCTTTCCAGTAGCAGAAAAAATTCTGCCAACTTGAACCTCCGAGATATGCAGAGGGAGAGAACACGGAGTCAAGAGGGGATGGCAGAGAAACTTGCTAGGGAGAGAATAGTTGTTGGGGAACCAGCAGAGGCAAGATTAGAAGTTTCCCATCTGTAACCCCCCTGTTCCAACAGCCATTGAGGGACACCTGGGATGCATCACAAACCAAGCTCCATCCCAGAATATTTGGCTCACAGGCTGTGTGTGAGCCAGAAAGGCTTTGAACTGCCGCTCCTGGTAACAAAACGAGACTCTGATATTTTCCAGATTGGGCCCATTTAAACTCCTCATTCACTACACGCAGCTCTATTGGCCATGGGAGTGAAGAGAGGCAAAATCCAAGGAAATAGCCTTCTACTCCCCGCTCATTTCCCAGGCGGTCTTCTACCGAGCGCAGCCCCTCTCGCTGAACCCAGCCACCTCCAAGGAGCCCTACAGTGGACGTGCCGATGGGCAAGCAGGAGGGTCAGCAAGTTTCTGTTTGAGGGAGGTGCCATTCCTGCTGCCAAGGGGTTTGGGCTTTTTCCTTCTTCAAGGTTCTGCTCTTCACTGGAGAATAAATACCTCATGGTGCTCAGAACAGCGCAGAGGCACACACTGCTTCCTACCAGCTGTTGCTAAGAGTTGTGCAAGGAAATAAAGCCAGCCTGGTGCTCTAGAGTAACGTGAAAGGAATCACATCAATAGTGAGTTCTCCATATAAGCCACATTCTCCTGTTCAGTTATGGGCACAGTTGGGAGCAGGAACTGGCAAACAGGGGTACAGGGGTTTTTTCCCCCGTGCCCTCTTGTCCAAAAAAAAAAAAAAAAAAAAAAAAAGCCGCAGTAATTTTTTCCAGTGTTCCACAAATGGTATGGCCAGATGAGAATACAGGAGTATCCATTCTGGTGTCCCCAAGAATGACACTAATTAAAACCATATTGCCCTCTGCTGCCGTTACCCTTCTGCTACGGAAGAAGTCTATGAAGTGATCTCAGCCATGCTTTTTACTTGTGGTTTGGATATGCAAAAGTGGCTTAGGTATGGCACAAGCACCTTGTTAAGTTGTCAGGGTTTTGCTGCACAGTCTATACAAAGCCATATTCTCTTTGGGCAGATTGAGGGCCAGGCAGGGAGCTGCTGTCTCTGGATGTATTTCTGCTGGTCTAGCAGGTTACAATACTTCAGAAGTCATACACAATGCAAGAACCAGCCAAAGTAACAATAATGCTCATCTTATCACTGGAAGGAATTGGTTTCTAGTACTCTAGCCAGCATTGCCTGCTAGATCACGTCAATACCAAATTAAAAAACAAGAATATAATGAGGTTATTTTGAAGAGAGCCTGTCACACCTGCTCACAATCTTCAAGACATACTTTACAATCAATAAAACCAGGAACACTCCCTTCCCCTTTTTCTAGCACAGAGATGGTCATGCTTCAAGCCCTCTGACTCACCCTGGGAAAGCATTAACCAGGCACAGCTCGGATACAAACCTCTTATCCCTAGCTTTGGGGTGCAGGCTTACACTCAGAAATGACCGAGTTACCACCAGCAGCTCTCAGCTAACACGTGGTGCATCTGACTGCATCTACTTGGACACCGTATTCACCAAGAAGCTGCTCGTGCCAGCCACCCCAGTTCGCAAATGGAAATCTTTAACTTGCCACATACAGTCTTCCCTTAATCCTTCCTATTCCAAAGCTACTGCAGCAAAGGAGATGAGCAACACCTCACTGATTACGGAAATTCTTCTGGTTTGACCCCAAAGGCTCAGCCACTTGGACCTCCCTGCAGCTCCTGCACTGGTAGCTCAGCTCCATGCAGAGCTGGACAGTCCCACACCCGTTTCCTCCCCTCCTCACCAAAGGCAGAAAGTTGCTATATTAAAGCTTTTCCCAAAACTCTCTCTAATTTTGGGCAATGAGTCTCCAACAGTCACTTGTGAAAGTCACAACTCAGAAGCACATCAACCTCCAGAGAGCTCAAGTTCATCGAAATCATTATGCACTTTTTTTTAGAGAGTTAGGCATTTCTGACTTGCTTAAAGTCACTGCTGAGGCCCGTGGCGCAGCAGGACACACAAGAAATCCCGGTCCCAACCTCACCGTGCCCCAGCTCAGCCCACGTCTGTTTGCAGAGGACCGTGCTCACCCACACAGAGGATGTTGAAGCTGAAGCCTTGTGTGACAGACTTGCTGACCAGCTGATCGGGGAGACTGTCGAAGCCGACATGGCCCCCCAGGGAAAGGTTCCTCTTCTCTTCATTCTGGTAGGGAGGGAGAAGCAGCCAGATTAGCAGAACTGCGCCGAGATGGCAAATCAGAGACACGAGAGGAACCACCAAGCCCAAGAAATAACCACCCTCCCGGGCACTGCGGAGCCACCGACACAAACCCTAACGCTGCCCGCAAGAGCTTGTGTTTTGGCACGCCACAGCACAAACCCTCCAACAGCCACCAACAACAGAAAAGGAGAGGGAAAAATACTGACCTTAATGGGGAATGGGAAGAACTAAGCTACCAGGCTACAAAGAAAAGAAAACACTAGCATGAGCTCCAACTACATGCAGCTGGGAGAAATACCCACCACGATGTGTTTTAGCACTCATTTCTCCTTGTCCTTTTCTATTTTATTTTCTTAAACCCTCCAGCACTGAATTCAGCTTGACAGACTGCATTTTCCCCCCCGAGTACTGGATATTTCTCCCTTTGCTATTGCCATAAGCAGCGTGGTTTTGTTCGCTCATGCATCCAGGGGTGCTGGTCGCACAGGCAGGGTGAGGAATCCTCTTGCTTTACCATCTGTGACCACACAGTTTTCCACCGTTTCTCTGCTGTTCCTGTTCCTGCCTCCCCCATATGCACTTTGTTCTTCCTTCTGTCTCCCTCCCCCAGAGAAAGATGAAGCTGATCACCTGTAGGAAGCTTTGCTTAGAAACTAAGACAATAAATATCTGAGGAGACAACAGGTCTATGCTGTGTTGTACAGAAAGGCAGCCCAGATCGGCTGTAAAGTCCAGAAGAGAGGAAACAACAGAAGGGTCATTTCTCTTTCTAGTAGTTAAAACAGGAGAGTTTGGATTTGCACAGTATTTCAACGGGTGTTGCCACCTCTCCACATAACCAAACAACGCCGTCCGAACCCAGAGACCAGACCACTGCCCCTCCAGCCTTTCAAACCCTCTTAGCCTTCCACAGAGAAGCAAGGATACGCGATTTCAGACTATGATTCGTTCACCCTCACAGTTTCTTTGGTAAATGAGTCTGTTTTTCCTTAATCACCAGCACACAGTGGAAGATGGGGATGGAAAAAACATCTGCCTTTTGCCTGGCTCAGGTTCTTCCATCCCCGACAATTCATACTTAATGTCCCAGCACTAAGACCATAAGACAAGAGCATACCCTCAGAAGAGCCTTAGTGGGCTGTCAAACTTTAAATTAACTCAAGAGGAAACTAAAAGAAATGACATGGTAAGCCTTGCGTATTGCTCTATGCCTGCAATAGGATTGCTAAACAAAACACGAACCTTTGTTCAACTGCATCTCGAGTCAAAGCCCCCTTTAGCTCTACCTTTGGTAGAACAAATATTCTCAGCTTTGTAAAATAAACCATTTAAATCACAAGAACAACTTGTGAACAGCAGAAGCAGCTCCTGTGTCTCACATACAAGCCTTCCGGCTGTCCTGGTTAGCATTTGTTACCAGCTTTCAGATTATTTTAGCCCAGTGCTCTCCCAAGGGACTCCCTGGAGAGAAACACATCCAAAGCGTAGCTGGGCTCCTGCGATCAATTCTGTTTCATCCCATCAGGATCGATCATGCTCACTAACTAGTGGGAAATAGCAATCATTTAAGGTTTTCCTGTGGGAGAGACGGCATCAATTAAGGTTTTAAGGTGGCCAAGAGTTTACATGAATTAAAAAAGGCCCCTAAGACACGGAAACCTCCAAGTTGTAGTTTCTTCCATCCATCTGTCACCACATGGAGCTGCTAAAGCCCAGACTAACACCTCTGCAGGGACAGACCTCAGCTGCAGGATGATTCCCCAGCACACAAGGAGAAAAGCGAGTCCGTGCTGATCCGGGCGGCCCAATGCTCAACCGCAGATCCAGCACGGGATGGTGCGACTGCACCGGGAGGGGAACTTGGGCACATGTGTGCTGGGAAAGGGCTCAGAGTTGTTTAGGTTTGGTTTTCCTCTTAGGGAGGAGACCGTCACACGGCGCAGGAAGCCACTGCATGCACCAGCAGAGCTCGGGGGGCTGCCTCGGGCTCTCAGCCCCATCCCCTCAGCACCCCCTTCTCCTCTCCCCCCCAGCCACCACCTTACAGAGCTTAAAAAGCCAGTTCCCACCACTGCAACCCAGCGACAGCCAAGCAAGCCCTTCCCACAGAAAGTCAGAGTTTGATGGTTACGCTTTGCGTCTTTTCACTTTAAATAATAAACAAAAACAAGCAAACAAAAACACAAACCAGAAGCCTGGGATGACATTTTGGATGGAAAATAAATAAAGGCTGCCGATGGCTGTGATTAGGCTGAGAGTGCCCGAGGCTGGGAAGAGGTTTCCAGGCAACAGGCAGCACCACTGCTCGGGATTTTAAAATAGGCTCCAGCTCGGCAAGGCTGCATTTTAAAATAGGCTCCAGCTAGGCAAGGCTGCATTGAGAACTCAGTCATGCTTCAGCCGGAGGAAACCCAAATGCATTTTGCACAGGGCTTTCTTTTTCTCTTCTTTTTTTTTTGGCATTTGGTTGCTGTTCGTTACGGGACAAGAATAGACTTACTCAAAACTGCTCACCATCTCTTAAAGCTGCTAAACCAGCGAGCCAAACTTCAGTAAAATATTTTTGTCAGTGACCTTGAAATGCACAGTTTCCCTTTATTTCTGTAAGTAGCAATAATAATCTGGTTCAAGTCCAAGACGCTGCTGATACCAAAGCAGAAAACCATTTGCTGTGCTTGCAGTGCGTTCAGCTGTCATTCAGCCTCCAACGGGATTTTGCTGTTGTTGCTCTGTTAGGACAAACAACGGCAACAACTGCTGGAAAGTAATAGGACTAAGAAAAGAAAGAAAGAGAAAAGAAGTTTTCTCGTTTTATTCTTTCCTCCAATCCATCGAGCTTACAAACTTGACAGCCTTGCCAATACAACCTGTTTTTCTGCACACTTGTGTTGTTTGGTGCGTTGACCTGCGCTGGAGAGGAACCACCACCCCGCTGAGCAACCACCAGCACTTCTTCCTGCATCTACCTGCAATCGATTTGCGAGTCTCACCCCGAATGACTAACCCTTCTGGCCAGCTCCCGCTCGCCCAGGGTAGCTCAAGGACAGCTTGACATGGTTCACCCGCTAGTAAAGACAACAAGGTCACATCAAAATTGCATTCTTTCCAGCAGAAGCAGCCAGCTCAGTATAAACAACCAAGCCGGAATATAAGTGCTGCAATAAACGAAGGCAGCAGTAACGCAACAAGGGGGGGTGTGTGTGTGTTGGTTTTGTTTTAAACAAAAGCTAAGAATTTCCGTAGGACTTTTTCCGCGTTTGGTGCCAGCGATGCGACTGCCCTGCAGGACAGGAGCAGGCAGGTTACGTGGCAGAGCTGGATGGGATCGGCCATGGCAAGAGCCAGGCAGAAACACAGCCCTGCCCCTTCCAGCTGCCCTGGTCTCTGCAACACTCCCGCCCTCCGCAATACCCGATGATAATTAGGTCCCTCATCTCACGGCCTGGAGAAGTAACTCTCCTGCTTCTTACCAGGCAAGACCCCATTCTGCGGCTGCAAATAACCATGAGGCAGTCAAGCTCTCCTGAAGGCCATTTGGTCATTTTGCAACATGATAATTAAGAGTTTGCGATGGCTCCGAGTGCGAGCTCTCACCATAAACAGCCACTGCAGCCCTGAACATCACTTCTTGGGTCACTAACGGCATCCTGTGATAGGCAACTACCAGGGTTTTACTTGGAGCCTTTGAACGTGCTCTTTGAAGATCTTCTGTAGCTTGAGCTGATCTTCAGGGCTTGAAGCAGAGACATAAGGGGATAATTTGTATTTTGAATCTGGAATTTCATGGGAAACAAAAGATTCATCAGAAGGTCAGAGCAGAATTTATTAATTTTCAATTCCAAAAGTCCTTTAGTCCATTTTCACAGATGCTCTGGCCGGGCCGAGAAGCAGACTCTGTCAAGGCAACAGGCACACAAATGGCACCTGGGGGCACAGCCACAGGAACAACAGCCACCCCGGAGGAAAATCGATCTTTGGCTCTGGTTCGACAGCTACATCACAGGACCCTTCTCCTGGCACGCAGCAGAAAGCCTGTGCTACCAAGGGTACGTCTGACGGCCACACTTAGCTGAGCACCACAAGAACTGAAAAGAAACCCTCAAACATAGTGCTTCAAACCTGCTGTAAGGCACCAGCCACCCCAGCTCCCGGACACGCTCCGCTGGAGGCTGGGGATGCATTTGGGATGCACGACAGCACGCTGGCCCATTCCTGTGGCCACACCAGCACGAAGCTGCACAGGGAACCGAAAACAGCATTTCAAGCCTACATCAGCTTCCTAAGCCCATCCACAGCAGGGTCCCACAAACTGTGCCATGCAGCAGGACCACGGGGCTGGGAGGAAGCAGGGGACAGCATCGCTGCGGGCACGGGCAGCTGGCCAGAAACCACATCCACAGAAGATGGTATGGTATTTGGCCCTTTATTGCAAGTGAAACAAGAAAAGGCAGAGAAACACAATTGGAGAGACCAAATCCAGATCCCTATAGGAGGGTCAACACAGTATTCACATCTTAACTAGGCTCTTCCTAGTAGACAGCGGGATTAAAGAAACCTGTGAGGAGAAGTGGCACAGGCTACAGCATCAACTAGTGTGCCTACAATCCTTTAAAAAAATAAAAATCTCATCACAGTTTCTCTTCTTCCAGTCTCTTCATGTTTCACCTCCAAATTAGCATCAGTTTCACTTTGCGTCATTACATTTTTCAGCAATTTCTCCCAGGAAAAGTTGCTTTATCACTGCCTGCGCAACCCACAGGGGATGTCGGCAGCGAGAAGACCAGCTCCACATTGAGCTGCCCCTCAACTGCATAGGTTTCCTAGCTGGGGCTCCTGGAGCAGAGCAGAGCAGCTCACTCCGCTTTTAGATGTGCTGCCCCTGTTCTCTTTGCTTTCACACCAGGAGCAGTATGAACAGACTGGAACTTGGATATAAAAGACCATTCTGACATCATTTGGTTAAAAAAAAGAAAAAAGATATTGAGAAGTAATCATCTTTCAATTAATCTCAACAGAAAATGCTCTTTGGTGACATATGCTTGTGTTTTCTGCTTGAGACAACCCTCAGTTGTTTTTCTGAATGAAGCAGGTGAAAGCATATGGGTAAACAAAAGTGTAATTGAACGCCACAATTGTAAATGGTGATATTTATTTTTTTAAATGGCGATATTTTATTTTTTTAAGAACTTGGCATGATGGGAGTTGTAATGTAAATCTTGGCCCCTGCTACAGCAGGCTCATCAGCGTACAAGCAACTTGTGAATGTGCCCTGTAAAAAAGAGCGAAAACCAAAAAATCATGTGGCTTAGCTGTTTATCAGCTAAACCATTACTTCGTGAAGACTCCTGGTTTTATACCCTGAGGGACAGCACAGCACTTTTCTGTATCTAAGATGCCTTTTGCCATTTCTATGGCCCAACAAAACAAGATGAACAGCTGACATTTTCCAAGGCAAAACAGCAAGGGCCTACAGGGAAAAAAGGAGGAGAAACTCAGTCCTTTCTTCTTTCTGCTAAATGAAAAGGGCTTACGCTTGAGCAATGACCTTCAACCCAAAGGATCTGCTGCTCCCAAACGCTCCCTCCGCACCTCCGCAGGCTTTGCACCGCCGACCCATGGTCTCCCCAAGCTGTGGCCAGGCTGCAGCCCCCCAAACGCCAACGCTGCACTCAGGGGAGAGGCACGGCTGTTCAGATGAGAGCTTTCTTGTTCCAAGAGCTCACAGGCTGCGGTATTTCAGGTCCCTCTCCTCCTGGGCTTTTTCCATTTACGTTTTACACACACACGCTTATAAAATAGCAAGAGGCAACAAGACAACATCTGCACAGCGCTTTTCCATAGTGTTTTAATTCCCACTACCGAGGCACACTTTTGTTTATAAATTCCTCAATCCTGGATGACATCTTGACCTTAAATAATACCAAATCCTCCAGGACTTTGCAGCATGGGTCCCCCCCAACCTGGGTACAGTCCATTACCTTCACACCAATGCCTTGCTCTATGGCACTGGATATACCCACGGGCGCATCGTTTCGCACTGCGGTAGCACACACAGACGTGGAGTCACGGATCAGTGTGCCAGGCACCCCGCAAAGTGCAGAGCACAGACAGATCCTCTCCCGTCCAATTTACAATCAAATCAAAACAGAAAGATAAAACAGCGCTAGCAGACAGATTGCGGCTCCCTGATCAGCGTGACTCAGAGACCAGCAAGAGGAAGAGCAGGGAAAGCTCCGCACGGCCGCGGCGCCTTTGGCAGCGCTCCCGTGGCAGGACAGAGCGGTCATCGCTCTGCAGGGGCCGGCTCGGCACCCGGCACAGCTGGGGACTGCTGTTAGTCACAAAGCAATGACCTCACCTTCTTGATTCCCCGTCCACAATCCACCATCACAACAGCGTGCAACTGAGATTAATATGTAGACCAGTGGGGTTTGTAGGATGCTATTCCCTTGTCTCCCAAATGAAAATGCATGGAATCAGGAAATTATTCAGTCCTGATGCAGGGAGTCTTATTTGCACCTGAGCAGAAAAAGGACTGAATGAGATCTGGTTGTTTATTAAATCCAGGCAGAGCAAGCTGGTCCCATGTACAGGCTCATGCACGCTGGCACCCTGAGCAGCCACGCTGCCAGCATTGCCTGCCCCCTCTCAGACTGGGCAGGGCAAGTCAAACTGCCCACAAACCCATGGAACAGAGAGGTCTGCTTCAGGGTCCAGCACACACAGAGTCCCTACCTCAACCCCACAACTCTGCGATGCTGAGGGTACCTCCCCCAAGCACCCGTCCCTGCAAGATTCCTTACAGAGGCGCTGGTAGTTTTATCATCATTTCACAAGTAAACTGAGTCACGGAGCAGTTGAGTACTTGCCTAGAGACCTTTGGGCAAACAGTGTCAGAAGCCAAATTCAACTTCTTTGTCCAATCAGGCACTCCCTGGGGCTTGGCCCAGTTTCTGGATCAATGCAGAAAAATCTGGCAAATCACCTCTCTCAGATCCTACCCCATCTCTGAATACTGGCTCAACAAATGCCACTTGACATCTGCAAAGAAACAGCAGCAAGCAGAGACTCAAGTTTCCATAAAGAAAACATTTCTTCTGCCAAGCTCAGCAGCTGAGGGGTAATAACAGCAACGCCACACCTGACATTTGAAAAGCACCTCTACGGTGCTAGGAACATTCAAAATAGACACTCTCACACACCAAAATATAATCTTTCTTGTACTCCCAGGCTAAGGACTATTAGATGTGTTACAGTATCAACGAACGAGCTTGCACTTTGCAGTCTACTAAGCAGAAAGAGATGGCCCAAGAGAGGTAAGGAGACAAGATCTGAGGTTGCCTAACAATAGCCAGAGGATGCTGAGCGCAGAAAGTCTTGACAGAGGGCTTAGGTGCAATAAGCACGACCCTCATGGGTGCCTTTGGCACTGGATATGAAAGGAAGCGCACTTTCAGCTGGGGCTGGCCAGTGGAGATCTCAGCACCTCTTCGGTTAAAATTGTCACACCTAAATGCCACCTAATCTCAAGCAGATTTGCAAAGTGCAAGCACATAGCAACTCTGAAGGCTTTCAGTTAATCTTAAGCATGTGCTCAAAATTCCAGATGCCCATTGTAGAGGACTTAATAACAGGCTGGGGGAAGAAGAAAGGAAGAAAAAACCCCAAAGTCTACAGAGATAATTTTAGATGTGGGGTTTATGCTGATTTACCACTCATGTTACAATAGCAACCTGCTGCGCTTGAGCTTCTCTGCTACCTCTCACTCGAGTCCACTCTGGTGATGGTACGTGGCCAGTCAAACAGGACACATCTCGGATGGCGTGAGCAACTCTGCCTTCGCTATGCCTGTGCAGGGAAGGCAACAGTGTTTTCCCCGCTGTGGCAGCCCTGAAGAACTGTAAACGGTAACACTGCGATGCCTAACACTGCTCTTCCCTCCAGCAATGGCAGGGCAAAGCCTCCGTGGCCTTCACTGCCTTCTCTTTTCCAACACACAGCACACCAGAGCACAGCCGCGCCTGAGCCATCCCTGAGCCATCCCTCCACGTACATGACACCATTTCAGCCAGTTATGTCCAGTGGCTGCGCGCTCACAACAACAGGCTGCCAGCCCACAGTGCAGTCTCCCCCAATAAAAACTTCATCCTAAACAAACAAGACAAAAAAACCCCACACCAACCCCAAAACAATTCCCAGCCCCCCTTTAAACCGCTCTCCTAAGAATGCCAAGAATTTTCCCAGACACTTGAGCCTTTATTCATATCCCTCCCAGCTGCACTCCAGGCAGGAAAAAAAAAAGGAAAAAAAAACACTGAAGAAACCAGATATGGAGTCACCACCAAAACCTGACAAATAAAAATGAAAGCCACTTTACATTACAGAAGCAAGAAGACTCAAAAGCTGAGGTTCTCTCCTTTAGCGTTAACTAAAGGCTACGTTGCCTGAAGTGATGCTTTTCTTGAAAGCTTCTGGACCCATTTTTAAGAGCTACTGATAAACCCTGAGACCACTGAGTGCATTGCAAAGAGCAATGCTCAGCATCTTGGGAAAAGAAAAATTAAGAAAAAAAAAATCACTGGTCCAGTATCAATCTTTCACAGTGCCCCGTATGCCCCAGGCTAGTCTCAGGGAAGAAAACGCTCTGCTGCACGCCTGTAAAAATCCAGCGTGCTGAACATGCACTGTAGTCACCCACCGATAGAAGGTGGACAGGGATTCAAGTGAGAAAGCAAAGCTCTTTAAGCGAGGAACTCCTTAGGCAAACTCCTTAACCGCTTTCCTGTATCCAAGCTACTGGTGACAAAGTGGTGTTTTGATTCCTGCAGCACACCTTGTACTGATATCCCAGCAATACGCCGGACGCTGAGCGCTCCCCAGCAAGCCAGGAGCAGCGATCTGCACACTCGGCATATTCCCCTTCTGCACCGGCCTGCTCACTTGAACATTTGCGAGCAAACAGCTGAACTGCCGGCACTGCCTTCGGCTTTGCTTCAGTCTCAGCAGCCTTTCCTCCTTTAAAAAACAAAAAAACCACCACAAACAAAAAACCCACAGAATCACAGAATCACTACGGTTGGAAAAGACCTGTAAGATCATCAAGTCCAACCTGGGGGAAAAAAAAAAAAAAAAAACACAAAAAACCAAAACCCACCACACAACAACAACAAGCCACAACCCACCCAACACCACACAGCACCATGTCCATCAAGCTACATGCCACAATGCCACATCCACACGCTCCTTGAATATCTCCAGGGAGGGTGACTCTACCACCTCCCTGGGCAGCCTATTCCAATGTTTCACTACTCTCTCAGTAAAGAACTTTTTCCTAATATCCAGCCTGAACCTCCCCTGGCGCAACTTGAGGCCATTTCCTCTTGTCCTGTCGCTAGTCCTAAACACATCTACAGAATCAAATGAATTAGCACAGGCTTAAAACACCAGTTTCTGCTGACTTTCAGAGCTGAGTTTGAAGGGAGAATAAAGCTTCTCATCTTTTCTTGTACAACATACACCCAAGATGATACCTCACAACCTGTGAGTGCAACATCAGTTTTCATTTTCTGCAAACAAACTGCCTGCTTCTGGCTTAAATTCCTCTCCGACTTTTTCCACTAAAAGCAAAATTCTCACATGCTTCCTTTTCTTAAGCTGTTACTTCGCCATTTCCCTATAACATTTATGAAGCCTAATTAATTAATTGTGAGGTCTTTCTTAATTAAGAAAGAATTAAACATGCATTTTGTCCCTATCACAAGCCCTGGATGAGAGTTTACAAAGGAGCAAAACAGGATTTGCCGGGCATTATGCACACAATGTTTTGCAAACATGAATGTTGCCTTTGAGAATAAGGAAAGTTGGTTAAAACAGAGAAAACTATGGAACCAAAAATGAGAGACATTTCCTCCAAAATGACCTTAAAGGATGAGAAAGTTCAGCTTTTCGTCAGCCTGAGAATTCCATCCCCCATGAGCTATTCAAAACCAAGAAAGCAAAGTCCAAAACACAAACATAACTTTTCCTTCAGTCTGTTTAAAAAGAACCCAAAATATAGACAAACAAGAACACACCAGACTACCCTAGTTCATTTCTTTTCAAAATTATTTATTCAGACAGTGCTGAGGCTTTTAATTGAATGGAACTTCACAATTAGCCCTAACAAGAGACTAATCTTATCACCTTAGCTAGCATAAGAGACTTTCCCAAGCTCACCCAAGGCAGCAGATGCTTTCCCAGCTTGCACTCAGCTGATCTGACCAGCAGGACCTCTTCCCTTCCCCACCGTCCTACCGTGAGGAAGAGGAGGAGGCACCTGGCAAATACAAATGGCCATAGGACAAAGCCAGGAGAGAAATACAAATGGCCGTAGGACAAAGCCAGGAGAGAAACGGAGTGCTTGCCCCTAAGGAGTGGCATGGAAAAGGCTTGGGGCAGTTTAAAAGAAATGTCAAAGAGGGAAAGAGGATCTGGAGCCCCATCATGCCGAACAAGCCATGCTGGATATCAGCCACCAAGATTATTTGTTTTAGTTACCACTTAAAATAAACATAGCTAATTCCCACATACGTTTCCAGAATTTATTGCCTGATTACAATAAACACTATTATTCAGTATATTTTTAGGCAAGGGAACAGAGATATAATGGGAACCCAAGAGTTTTGGTCACCACTGTATGCTTTTTCCCAGTTTGCCTTATGCAAGCGTCTCACAGCATCTCCACAAACAGCACTTCCAGCTGCTGGACAAGTCTCCTTGTGAACCTGCCTGGAAGACACCAGAAAGAGAAGTTTTACATGCCACAGCCACTCAGCTCCAGGAGCTAAAGCAGAGTCATCATGCTAATAAGCTGACTGCTATATATCCTATTAACACAAGCCTCCAGAAAGCCTCAAAGTGTATTAGCACAGAATACCTTTAGTCTGAAGACTCAAGGCAACGGAAAAAAAAAAGAAAACCTCTATCTGGAAAACACATATGGCAAAAAAAGATAAGCTGAAAGGACTAGCCATTCTGCATGAAAATACAGAATAAATCTATATTCACGAATATGAGCTGGGAACACCTTTGCTGCAGAAGACGGGGGAAGGAGAGCATTCCTGGGAGGCCAGCCCTTTTTCGGGCAACCTTTTTACTGTGGCAGAGCTGAAAGCCAGGATCCACTTGGATTAGGATCCAAGGCCTGGAGCAGCCTGCTGGAAGCAGGGCCGGGACGGGAGACCCAGCAATGTCCCTCTGACCCAAGCTGCCCCACGATCGCAGGGCTGTCCCGCACGCACCGGGCACCTGCAGGAACATATACACTATTTAATGCCCCGCGGTCAGCCTCCTCTCCCAGCGACCGACCTGAGCAACCCTGGCTGCTGCTGCGGGGAGGTTCAATTTTCCAGCATGAACAACACGAGCTCTGGGAACATACTTCACGCCAGCCCGCAGCTGAAGGCATGCCTGTACAGTCCTTTGCAGGCAGACAGGAACTCCGCCGAGCAGAAGCTGAGGGATGTGTCCTGCCTCTCCGTTACAGCAAGAGCCGGCCGAAACGCTCACTGCCTGTGGAGGACTCTGGATGCATTCCCCGCATGCTTCCTTGCGCACGTAATGCAGCGGTGGCACAGACTCATCACAGCACCTCGTGCAGCAGCGAGGAGAGGATGGGAGCAGCCCCAAGTGCCTCGATGGAAAGCCAGCCCAGGCTCTCTCGCTCCGCAGCTCCCTGCGACAATCTGGTTTTGAGGCTGTGCGAGCCAGAGAGGGCAAGAGCCCTGGGGCAGGGTGCTCCATGGGAACCTCTCTAGCTGTCTGACATCTCTGGAATTTCATGCGTGTGGGAGACGGATGCTTTTTGGCTTTGCAAAGGAATCTGAACATCTAAACAAAGTGGTGCCTCCACAACCCTGACCCCACGGGTCCCGGTCAGCCCGCGAGCCGAGACCAGCGACTAGGGGTGTATCCGAGAAGCCTGCAGTTCTCACTGACACTGTTCTCCCCCAGCCCTCTGAAAGTCTCCGCCACCACCCCACTTTGGAGGGTGCTGATTCCCCGTCTGGCCCCACCTTTCACATCCAAATGCCACAAGTCAGAGGCGAGCAGAGCCGCTTACGCCAGAGAAGAGGCTCCGGATGGAAAGCACGTGGCTGGGACTGAGGAGAAGCAGCACCTTCAGGATTTTTTTCCCCTCACTGGAGCTGCACTAGGAGCAGAGATGTGCTCTCCTACCCATCTGACACTTTTATGATACATGAATACAAATGCAGAGCTTCAGGTATAAACCCAGAGCTCACTGCAGCTACACAGATGTGGGGAAGGGGAGAAAGAAGCAGGCTGTACATGAACGCACAGGCCCCACCTCATCAAAACACAAATATGGGCCAGGACAACATTATTTCTAAGGGTTGCAGCCAATCTGAAACAAGCAGGGCAGCTTCTCCCATCCAAAGCCTGAAATGTGCCTGGGACACGTTCTGAATAATCAAAGTTAATCACGTACATGTGCCCCTACCCCACACAGGCGGGGTAGAAACAGTGTGCCCACGCCCTGCACGTCTCCCTCAGTCCCACGGCCTCCCAAATTCCTCCTCTTAATTGCACAACCCAGGAAAAGCCAATTCAGCATCATGCCATTTCTTCCCCTCCCAACCTCGGAGCCAGAGGAGCATGAGAAGGAAAGGAAACAAGCATGACCGTCGCTCCTGCAGACAGACAAACAGCCCAGTCCCCAGAGCACTTCGTTTGCACGGCGGTGCCTCGAGACGACCGGACTGGGGACAGCGGGGGCACTCGGAGACAGGGCTGCATCTCTCCCCGCAGCTGGTGAAAGCACTGGTATTCTGCTACAGAAGATAATATTTAGGGAGCTTTTGGCCTTCCAGTAACACTGGAGACTGGCTGACAGCTGCCACTGCAGCACTGACGACGAGCCCTGACACCACGCCGGCCTCCTGAAAGAGTTATTCTTCAGGCTTTCATTTGTTTTGCCGATGTAGAGGGCATACACTGCTTCAGCATTCGCCAGCTCACGTCCTTCCACCCACTGCCTCGGCACTCGTTCCGATTACGAGCGGTTAAGAGCAGCTCTGGAGCTCCCACGCAGAACAACATGTTGCATCTCTGCTGCAAGAGGAAGAGATGCTCCGGATTCACCAACAGCAACAGCACCACAGCGGGGAAGTAAAAAAAAAAAAAAAAAAATCTTTTTCTGGGCAACATTTGTTCCCAGCACATACATTCAGAATAAGTGTTTAACTGCAATGGACTGTGGTTGAGCTAATTGGTCCTGCGGTTGAAACAGTCAGAGCTGGCTTCCTGTATGAGCACAGGCGAGCCTCCCAGGGAGGGACTGCAGGGCTTGGAGAGGCAACCACCAATTCGTCTCCTCCAGTGGAAGACTATTTTCCCCATCCCTCCTTCCCAAAAAAGTATACACCACAGGCAGAAGAGCTGGCCAGGGCAGGGAGGGAAAGGGCTGCTCCCGCTGGGCTCGCTTCCTGGTGCACGTTACCAGCTTGGAGAAAAATCTGTCACTTCTGTTCCACACTGCATGGGGGATCACTTGAGTTTTTCCAGGCTAAAGGTGAAATAATTGAACGACAAAAACAGACAAGGAAATTTAACCCTGGAACTTCCAAATGGTGCTGCTGGCTGGGCAAAAAACAGGGCAAGAGGAATAGCCGAATCCAAACGAACCCCAGTTTCCACTGGAATTGAGCCATGGAAATGTTTTCCTTGAGAGCTTGATTAAAAGAAAACGTAAGTCTATGCTTAGGACCTGCAGTGGTAAGTCTTCTGGCAACCGCTCTGTCCTAGCCATGGTACACAGAGCTGTTCTCAGCCCACTCCTCACGCCCATCTGTCATGGACCACGGTCTAACACCGGCCCCTTCACACGGACGAGTGGGTTTAGGCTCTGTGATCAGTAAGAGAAAACGGGAGCTTACCAAAAACAGCAGCAATGCATGAAGTTTACCACAACCCAGGCAGTTACGGCAGGAACAGGCACAGTTCAAAGGTCCTTCTCCTCCCACAGAGCTGGGAGCAGGTCACAAGAAGACAGTGGTGTGTCAACAGGTCACGCTCACACGAAGCTGCCAAACTGGCCAGAGCCCCCCCACTGCTCAGCAGCTCGCTGAGATAAAAAAATCCCATTGTCTCTTTCCAGTGAGGAAGATGCTATTCAGCTTTCCTCTGTTTAAAGTGGTGTTTTTCCTGGCAAGATCTTCTAAGGAGCATTAATTTATAGCAAAGCTACCAATAAAAGCCTAGCTATCAATCACTAACATGAAGGGACATCATCTTAGGACTGCATGTAGACAGCCACCCCACAACCACAGCTCACACACGGCTACATGCATGCATCCAGTGCTCTCTTCACTGGGCGTCAATGTTCACAAATCTCTTGTCCATGCACACAGTCGCAGTATGCACACAACGCAATCAGCCATGACATTTTCAAAGCTTACAGCATAATGTTAAATTCTTCTCTCAGCCCAACCTTACGGCTGAGGACACCTGCTCCTCCTCACATGCATGCGTCCAAGAGCAGGCAGCTGCTTAGAGCCCAAGCAACTGCCTTTGCACCTCCAAGTCAGACAATAGGTTAATGCAGATCATTAAGTGACAGCATTTTGGGAGGTCCATGAGTTTTAGTTAGTAAGAGAGAAAGCAAAAGCTTCTCAAAAGCAAAACCGTCTTACAGTCTCACATCTCATCCCATTTATTCTCCTACGCATCTTCAGGCACTTCTCCTTCCAGCTTTTCTAGCTTCCTCCAGAGCTTCTGCATTTCCCTGCTGCATTTCACGTGCTTTCTGGCTTTCGCTTGCACGTGGTGGTTGGGCTGTTTCCCGCTCAACATACCATCATCCTTGCTAATACTGCCAGAGTCCGCTCCAGCACACGGTCATCGCATGTGCTAGCTCAGCACTGGCCAGAACAACGAATGGAGAAGCTCCGAGCTTTGATGACAAATTAAAGTATTTCATAATTGGACCAAACTTTATCAGCTTTCTTTCCACTCTGGTGGTAACTGTAACAAAAACAACTGGTCTCGGGTATCTAGAAGCAATGCCTGCAGACCAAGCCCTGAACACAGCAGCGGTGAGCCACGTTCCCAGGGCAGATCAGCAGAAAACTTCAGTCTCCAGGGGCTGAAGCCAATCTCCCTCACAAACACTACATTCACAAAAACAAAGGCGGTCTTGAGCACCGCTGGTGTGATTCTGCTGCCTTAGAGGCAGCTTTCTATGGGCGAGCTTCCTTTCATTTGCTTTTGTTGGTCATTTCCAACAGCAGCACTTCAAGGGAACTTTATTGTGCTGGAGACAGAGGCGTTCTGGAGGACTGTACAAGGGAAGCATGCATCTGGGGAGTTTTGAAAACACATTATCCAAACCTAAGGGTCACTACATTCCAGGATGTCAGTGTCAGCTGGACACTTATAAATAGCTTCACCAATCTGAATAGCATGACCTATTGTATATCAAAAACCTCCTTCAGAGGCTTTTGCAACATTACTTCCCACTGCAGATGCAAACAGCTGGTAAATAAATGAATTTATCATCACCCCTTCTTGGCAGTAATGAGCTATTCCCACCCAGACTTTACGCCCAGGAAACTGAGGCGCGGTGATATAAAGTGACACCAAGAAAGTTGTAAACCCCACAGAAAGAACAACTCGGAACACCTTAATCATGAGGTTTCCATGACACTACTGGAGGAACCGCATCAGAGCTGAGACATCCGCTGAGGATCAAGGAGACAGCAGCCAGGACAGTCCTCTGCCCCACAGCAAATGGAAACGAGACGTTGCTCTCCCACCCACTTCTGCCAGATCCGTGGTTCCAGGCGAACGGCAAACTAGTCCAGAGGCAAAGATCAGCAGAGAGATCTGCTGGGCCTGCAGATCCCTCTAAACTCACCCTAGCTCCCTGCACCAAGCAAGCAGATTTTCTCCTAATGGAGTTGGGCACTAAAGTCATGTTGGAGCCCTGCCATTTCACTTTGGTGCCCAAATGAGAGCCAAGCACCTTCGGGAACTTCCCCCCCACCGCTTTCTTTTTTTAAAGAAAAGTGACAGAGTATTGACGCAAGTACACCAAGCATCCAAGTACCCACACCAAAGAATGCAAGATTAACCTTAATTTTCTCCTGGGCTAGGCAGTATTTTAAGGTTCCTGTAACACCAATGAAAACCTGCACAGGCACCAGCAGGCACACGAAATTAGCATTAAAAGTATTTATCTATGACACAAACGCAGAAAGAGTTGCAGCGAGACAGTTACGGTGTTTCCATTCCCTGCCACTGAGGCTTTACCTTAATCCCCTCTCCCCAGAGCCTAGAAGCATTTGCTTTCTTAAATAAGAGCCTACAATCAGTTTTCCTTTATACAAGTTTTAAGTAAGTTACAGTCTTGCAAACTCATTCTTGAGCTGGAAACTTTTGGGCCAGGATTCAAAGAAACGAAGCAGAGTTTGAGATTCTTGGCAAAAAGCAGTTTACAGAGAAAACAGTAGCAGGGACTTGTTTGTGCTCAAACGGCATGCCTATAATTCAGACAACCACCGCTGCTGTTCCCATTTATTTAGCAGTATCACACCAGACATTTTTGACTTTTGAGAGCTATGCTATTTAATGCGGTAAAAACGTTTTTAGCTCTGAAAGGCCACAAGACGCATCACCGAGCTATTTAATCAGAACAGCCTTCCAACAACAACAAAAAATTCAAGCCTTGGACAAAGAATAGCTTGAAGCCGACACAGATTTTAGCCAGATTGACTTCCGATAGCAGTTATACAACATGTGAGCTGCAGCGGGGCGGCGGTGCCCAGGTCACGCTCCATATTTGCTGTACAGCATTCTTCATACGTCGGCTCAGAGACCAGTCAGCCTCGAGGGTTTGCTTTACCCGTGTTTGAATCAGCCCGTCTCTCACGGTATCGTGTACACACCGTTACGTTACTCACTGTCTCAGTGTTTGGATACCGGCGCTGTGTAAACAATTCTTATTCAGGAAGGTCTGACCCCGTTTCTTTCCGCCCCTCGTTGCGGGGTGCTGGCGCAGGGATGTCGGATACCCTTTGTGAGCATCCCGGAGGGGTCCCGAAAGGTTTTCCCTGCCGGTCCCAGCACCGGCCCGAGCGCCGAGGCCTCGGAGCCTTCCAGCCCGCCGTCCCCTCCCGCCCGCCGCGCAGGGCAGCGCCTTCCCGCGGGGACTCTCCCCGCGCCCCCCCGCCGCCGAGGGCACCGGCTTCGCCCCCCGCCCAGGACCCCCCGCCCGCCGCGCCGCACCCCCCCGGCTCTGCCGCGGACACGCAGGGGCCGGCGGGGCAGCGGCCGCGCACACGGGGCCGGCGCATCCCGCCGGCTGGATCCCCACCACCGCCGCCTGGATATTCGTTATTCCGCCCCCCGAGGGAGAAAAACCAAGTTATTCGCCCGAGGAGCGGGGCCGGGCCCCGCCGCTGCTCACCGAGAAGCGCTCCAGGTCGGTGGCGGCCATGGCCGGGGCTGGCGCGGCTCCGGCGGCGGGAGCGCGGCTCTCCGCGCCGCGGGTGGATGCGGCTGAATGGATCCAATATGGCCACTTCCTGGAAACTCCCCTCCGCCGCGCCGCCCGCCGCAGGCACCGCCCGCCCGCCCGGGGGGACCGGCACCGGCACCGGCCGCGGGCGGGAAGGGGCGGCCCCGCGCAGCCCGGCCCCTCCCGCGGCGGGGAAGGCGGGAGGCCGCGCCGGGAGCAGGCTGGCCCCAGCCCGGCCCCCTCCCTCCCCGCCTCCCGCAAGGGGAGCGCAGCGCGGGACGGGGGCTGGCGGGCGGGGCCGGGCGCCGGGGAAGGCCCCGGTGGTCCCCGCACCCGCCCCGTGACAGGGGTCAGCTGCAGGCGGGGGGTGAGAGCGCGGCTGGGGGCTTGGGGACGAGCACGTCGGTCTGGTGGCGTTCCGCGGATGAAAAGGGCTGCGAGGCAGGCAGGCGGCATCGCCCTCGACGCAGCTTCGCGTCCGGGCGTGAGGGTGGGAGTGCCGGGAGCACCCCCGCAGGGTTCAGAGGGTGCGCGCAGGTACACAGAGACCCACCTCCCCGTCTCCAGGAGCTCTCAAGCGTGCAGCGTTCCGGGAGGCGATGAGATACCCCGGGACAGCGGTGCCTCTGCACTGAAGCGTCGCCGTCACATGCGGGAGTTACACCAAAATTGGGGCCGCAGTGCGAGTTTGAGCCGGGATGCCGAGAGCTCCGGCCATTACGCTGCCTGCGTTTAGAGTAAGTTAGAGTACACAACAGAGAACCGTCAAGTCTTTCTTCATCGTTCCTTCCCACATAAAGCACAAGGCCAATCCCATCACCAGCACCCTCAGTCTTTGTAACCCACGAAGACATCTGTATTTCACAAGCTGCTAGCACAGAGCAAAGTTTCTCTTGCTTTCTGGTGCCCTCTGCCGCAGTGCACCCATCCAGGAACAGCCTGCCAGAGCCACATGTTCTCCTCGTCACGCAGCTGGGTCGCTAGACCAGAGCTACACCCCTAATCTGTCCGCTGCCCTGCTTTTGTCTTAGGTTTTCCCCAGTCTTTCTATCGGCCACTGTGCGCTCGTCTTTTCTCCTCATCCTCTCTCTTGAAGCAGTGCGTACTTCCAGTCGGAGAGACGAGTTTGGGCAAAGAGATCAAATACTTCTCCCTACAACACTGACACTATGTGGGGAAAAGACTGTTTTGAACCCCTCAAGAAGGGCAAGCCCTCTTGCAACTCACTACGCGCGAGAGCCAGAGAAAAGCTACCGTCTGCGCAAAAGGGCAGCGGCTGCTACGCAATCCCTGAGGGCACAGCAGAAATCCCGCCAGCAGCTTTGGGCGCACACGCTCAGCCCACTCTCTCTTTGCTGTTAGACACACTCCTCTCAGCTGAGCGGCTCCTCAAATACCATCCTGGGGGCTGCTTCTCTAGTCAGTGCATGCACCAGCTACAGGGAGTGTTAAGGAATCAAGATAACTTTGAGTACCGCCCGAGGCTTGATGCTCAGATCCCCTCCTCAGGCAGGGCCAGATCCTGCTGCCCCATCTTTGTTGTTGCTGGTAAGGATTGTCCTTCAAGAATCAGCTCACAGCTTGAACTTCCCTAAATTATGCTAGATGTGGGATGCTAATCTCACTGCACAACGTAACCACCTCCCAGGGAATGGACAAGGGAGAGCTTACCTGGAGTCGCTCTGCCCAGGGGACTCTTCCTTGTCCATTCAGGTGCTCCTAGATCACCTCCAGCATCCTGCACAAAGGAGGGACACAAATACAGTCGTTACCTAATTATGATACAGCTAAAGCTCCAAACCCCACCCCAATTACTAGGAAACAGTGACGAACTGTGCTTAGGCCCCGTTTCCAGTTATTTTTCAAAAGGTTTGCCAAATTTCAACTTTTTGGCAAGATAAGGAAAAGGAAAGATACCCAACATCCCTGTTCCTTTTATTCATCGCCCACAAAAGCACAGTCCCTAGAGAGCGCTAAAGCAGGACTGAAATATTCAAAGACAATTGAACCTCAGCAACCAAATTAAAACGGAACATACACTTCATTACAATACTCTATGGGCTGCACTTCATATTAACTTCTGTCTTCTCCCTTACCTGCTATTTGTGATCTTAACAAAGGTCTCCTGCTCCCACGGCAATATAAATAAACAAGACCACGCTCTGCTAGTGGGCGCTGAGTTGCTGCGTTATAGCCGGTGTGCAAGATCGTATGTTACATCTCCACATCTTTGATTCTTCCCAAGGCTCCTTGGGATCCACTTGCATTGCTCTGCTGGAGCTCTGGGAAGCACTATTCGTCCCAGAAGGGGACTGTGCTTATGCTGGAGAAATACAACAGGATGTGAAAATTAGATGTAGGTAATTGAAGGGAGGGGGCAAGAGTTATCAAATGCAAGCATTTAGAGGGATCAGAGATTAGGAAGAAGGTTGTATTCTCCCTTGAAGCAATTTCAAGGCATTTTCTGAGGAGGTGTTATCCAAGTGATCTGCTTTTTGGAATATGCTAAATCTAGTGCAGGTTAGAAGAGCTGTTTTTCTGTCCTTCCTGAGTGGACTGTCTATGACCAAATGAATTCTGCTAATCCATATATTAGTTCTGGCTAAAGGTAGGTTGCAAAAATGTTGTATTTCTCTAAAAAGGCCATTGCTGAATGCCATCTGTTAATTTATTTTCTTGGGTCACCAAAACTGACAAAAAAACCCCTAACCTTCTTCCTGTCACGGCCACAGCTCTTTGTTAATGCTGCCTTGCGCTAGAGCTGCCAGGGATAGCAAAGCCGGCCTGCTGGCCTTTGGCATCTAGAGCCGAGTTGCCCTCCACACGCAGCAGTGGTAGAAGCTTGCTGAACCTTTCATTTGTTTATCCCTTGCAAGTGAGATGTTAGTGCAGATCAGACACTCACTTTGCCATCTTGTTTCTTTGGTCGATTCCTGAAGGTTCTCTAGTTCTCCCTGGGTCCTTCTGCAAAAATGGGGAAGATAAAATCTGGTATTTCTGTGTACAGATTCAAGTAGAATAGTTTATACAGAAGCAGAGTTAACCTTCCAGGCGCCTTTATATATCAGAAAGAATCACAGAATCATTAAGGTTGGACAAGACCTGTAAGATCATCAAGTCCGACCACCACCCCAACCCCACCATGCCCACTAAACCATGTCCCGCAGTGCCACGGTCACACGTTCCTTGAACCCCTCCAGGGATGGTGACTCCACCACCTCCCTGGGCAGCCTCTGCCAGTGCTTCACCGCTCTCTCCGGAAAGACATTTTTCCTCATATCCAGCCTGAACCTCCCCTGGTGCAACTTGAGGCCATTTCCTCTTGTCCTGTCACTTGTCACTTGGGAGAAGAGACCAACACCCACCTCACCACAACCCCCTTTCAGGTAGTTGTAGAGAGTGAAAAGAAGCAAAAATAAACAGGTTAAAAATTTCCTTTTTTTTTTTTTTTTTACTTTACAGGCAAGCTTTGGAGTCCTGATTTAAGACAATGTAAAACTCTTGCTTAACAGACGCTTAAATGCCATTATGCCAGGGACTTGGGGAGGAGTGATTGACTTTGATTCATTAAGAGCTCTTTTCCCTGCCAATAAAGTACAGAATGTAACACAAGGCTCACAAAAGCTGATCCCCAGACAGCTACTGGTTTCTGTGAGCTGCAGGTCAGATGCAAAGGTTCGCGGTACAAAGGAAATTCTGAGGCACCGCAACAGATCAAGGGACAACACTGCTATGTCTTGGCTCTCTGATTGAGCTGTGCTGCTGAGACCTTCTGCAGCCAGAGTCCTCTCTCCCTTTGTCCATCGGCGCTGCCATCAGCATGGGGCAGAGCTCTGTGACAGGAGAGCACTGTGTAAGAGCTCACAGTTATTTTTAAACACCTTGTTATTTCAAAAAGCACACTGTTTCTAATGCCAATTCAAGAGAAACCCTGCTAATTTCAAAAGCTTCAGATGCATAAAAACTGCTTCAAGAGAAGAAAATTGGATTCGATGGCTCCTTTAACTGCTAAGGCATCAGTTGTTATGCAAATTATTCCTAATGGCTCGGGAATTAAACGTGTGTTACAGTGCTGAATGCTCCTGCAAGGATTTTAAACTCTGTGGAATATTTGTACCTGCTAAATCCACAGTGAATTTAGATGTGCTGTGAACTTTCTACAGGTAAGGAGCAGGGGCAGAGAATACAAAGGATGGAGAGGCACAAATGTGTCCCTGGAACCTCTCTGTCCTGGAGAGAGGCAGGAAAATGCCCCTCGCTGCATGGATGGCAGCACTGCAGTAGCACAGTTCTGATAGTGGGGAGAGCAGTAGGAGTTGCTTTGTTTCTTCACGTTGTGACCCTAGGTACAGGCAATGAAAGTGGAGAGAAATAAATGCCATCACAGCCCCTTTCACACACAGCCACAGAGAGCGAGCGATCATCCTACCTGCCACACGAATACTGCAGCAGGACCAAGGCCTTCTGGAGACAGCTGCATCTTTCAGGGCTGAGTAAAATCCTCCATCGTCAAATCCAGGTGGTGCAGATCAACAGAACTCCTTCACATTTTTCAATGCAGGCTGGAGGAAGCAGCTTATTAGTAACTATTCCTTTCTCGCAATGTGTCCTTCTGAGGATTTTTAGAAATCAAATGGCTTCATAGCTACTCTTTTAGCAGCATTACCACCAAGCACCTTAATAAACTTGCATTGGTTATACTGGCAATATATGGGACCTACAAGTCTTCTCTACAGAAGTGCTATCCTTGTAAGCTGTAAGTCTGTAGGAGCTGTAGGTCCATTTTCCCTATGCACACTGAGCGGTCCCGGTGAATGTAAGTGGGATGGCTGGAAACAGACCCTGAATTTCCCTGCCTCCTCATGTTCAAGGGCAGCATTACCACACTGTACCTCATGCCAGGTTTGCATTATCCTGCTAGAATCCCATCAAGTTCGCAGGCACCACCTGAAAAACAGAGGATATTTGGGATGGACCCTTGCATCATCTATGTGGAACAAGCAGTGTTTAATAAATACAAACTCTGAGATATGTGGAAAACTGCATTTGAATGGTTGCTGTTGAGAAACATTGTCCGAACCGGTTACTGATGTCCTTGAAGGTCCAGCTGAACCTTGCTCATTTATGAGAAAATGCCTTTTATCTGCAAATAATCTGCTTCCCCTCTCCCTGCCCCATCACAGACTTTTGCTCAATTGTTTATCTATGGAAGGTTATTGCATTTCTCCATGGAACAAAGGAAGAGCTATTTTCCTTCACAATGTGTGCTCTTTGTTTCACATTAAAATATCAATAAGGAAAGTGGAAAATCATGGGCTTTGTCATCCTATTTATTCTGAGAACCCTGATTTCATTTCAGAGGATAATAAGTTTTCCTTGAGGTACAAATCCCATCCGTAGTCAATAGCACCTAAGTGTCACCTTTCTGCAAAGCAGCAGTGCCCTGTCCGACTGAGACTATCCCCCATATTCCCTTTTTCTTCCTCCGTTGCTTCCAACCTGGCACCTCACCTTCCCTACAGCTCTGAGAACATCATGTGGAAAGGAGCAGGAAGACCTGGGATACCATCTCCTTCAGTTCTGAAGTGTCAGTAGAAGCTTCTTTGCTCTGACTAGATGCTTTGCTCGATCTCCCACTTCAGTTTCTGGTTTTGTGCGGTGTGAAGAACGACAGTCATATAACCTTTACCTTCCTCCCCTGAGAGGGTGGGAAAAGGCCCCAGGCTCTCTGTGCCATTTACTGCACTGTAATGTTGATAGTTTGAAAGTTTGTGAAACTTCTTCATGCGAAAGAGAACTCTCCTCAGTCCACAGTTCAAAGCAGAGGCCAGCTCTCTACGGCTTATGACGTAGAACTAGCAAACTGCACTATTTGTGTTTTAAAAAGTAGTAGTAAATTTATTTAATCATGGGTTTCTGTACATTGTTTTTGTCCCAGCCAGTAAATTAAAAATATCAAGACAGTTGGCTTGAAATCTCCTACGAAGCAGCCCACAGTATTCCGTAAATAGCCCCACAAAAATAACTTGCTGTGCAGGTTTTTGATGACACAGAAAAAGGAGCAAAACTTCTCATGCTTTTTAAGGCGGGAAATTTCAGATGACTGATGAGCATAACACCCATAATGCTCCAGGCTTTTATTATCTATATGAATAAAATTTATTCAAACAGCTTAATTTCTGCTGCACAATCTGATCAGAATATGACCAGCGCTCAGTAAACTAAGAGGAGCTCACTGGGATCTGGTCCCCCGGTACTTGGCACTCAGCCTGAAAGGTGGGCAACCAAAAGGCATGAGCAGATGAAGGGGAAGGTTGGTAAACGGGATGCGCCCCATGCTGCAGTCTGGAAATGGTATGGAGGGTTAGCCAAAAGTGGTGGGTTTTTCTTAATTACAGAAAGTATAGGACTAACCTTACATCCACTGACAGAGAGACTACGAGAAGGAGCTCAACCACACGGCACAGGTTGCCCACAAAGGATGAAGTCAGCGCACGTGGGACAGGCGGTTGGATGCATCACTGGAAAATTACCTGGGGAAAGAATGCCTTGCGTCAGGGCAGTTCAACGAGAGCAACCAGTTCACACTTGGCATGGCACGAGGCACATTTGTAGACATCCTCTCTCCTCTTCTATGACCTGCTGGGGATGTGCCCTTCTGCTCTGCGGCCACGAGGAATGCCAGGACCTGCAGTGGGGAACGGTCTCAGTAACATCCCTCCTTTGGGACCCCAACCCAACGCAAGCCCCCAGAGAGGTTGATGGGACCTTAGTGACCCAGGGGTTGCCCCCTTGGGTGCTGAGCAGTGAGGCTTCCTGGGGGCCTGGTGCATGGAGATCCCTCTGCAGGAGAGGTGCCAGGCTAGGGATAAAATGGGTGGGATTTGGTGGCACCCTTGTGGGTCTCAAAGGATACACGGGTGCAGGGGGCTGATGCCTGTGCAGGCAGGGACGGAGCGCAGCACCTCTGCGAGCACCCACAGCGTAGGGGTTAGCCCAAGGACATACCCTGCCACGCTTGAACCAATTCAAGCAATAGGAGCAACCTCTTCCCTTTTGTAACGTAAGAAAATGTTTTTTAAAAGAGCCTATTCTTCTGAATTATTTTCCCTCCTCCTCTCCCTCATTTGCAGATATGAACTATAATCTTAGAGTATAGTTGAAAGTTTGCAATGCAAAAATCATGGACTGCTGAGATTTTCTTATGCCTGCAATAGATTCTAGTAAGGAAAAGAAATCAACATTGAAAGCAAGGCATAGCAATTAATGTTTGGATGGATGCTCATTATTAGCTCTCTACAGTAGGCCAGGCAGAACTGTGGCGATGCCATAAGCTAGAGAGCACTGCTAATTCAGTAGAACACTAGACACAAGTGGCTGCCTCAGCAGAGGGCGAGGTTGCTGTGTATGCCACCTAAAAAGGCAGTAATAAGAGGTGTGTGATTCACATAGAAATACTGAATTGCTACAAGCAGCATGAAGATTACATGCTATGATGCTAAAGAACGTTAGAGCAGCAAAATGATTTTGAGGAACTGTCTCAGCGCCAGCTTGTTAGCAAGAGATAAAATAGCTTTTCAGAGATTTGCACAAAGATGGAGAGAGCAGGGGAGAGGCTGCCAAAGGAAGACTCTGAGCAATCTGTGGGCAGAGGCTCTTCCGCCACCAGTAAAGGTGTGAAGAGGCAGAAGGGAGGTCAGCATCAACGAGAAGGGAGAGAGGTGCATTGCGTGGGGATGGACACACGTCAAATTGCCTTCAAAATGGAGACTTTGGCACCGGCTGATACTCCATTTTATTCAAGTTCTAAGACAGTGAAAACAAAACCGAATCTATTTTCTGTTTTCTTATCCATCCTTGTACAGACAGTTACTTTTATCTGCCTTCATACCACACTGAGTCTGTTCACACTGTGCCCAGTCTCTCTTGCTGTTTTCCTAGACAAACTGTTCAGTCATTCAGGAATCGATTTAGTGATCTCAATTGCAACACTCAGTGGAGGAGAAAACAAGTTTGCAGGCTGAACGTCATCCCTCCAGGAGGTCTTCAGTCCTACTTCTTCACCTGGGGAAAGGCATTTGTCAGGTTTTTTTTTTTTCCTGTAGAACTGAGAACAATAATAATGTTAAATGCTTAAGCAGAAGTAATTGATATGGCAGCAGAGACAGCTTCTCTCTTTATAAAAGGAGCTCTCTCTTCTCGAGGTGCACATGAATAGATGCAGGCATGTTGTAAAGATTTCATCATTTAAATAGACGGACATTGTAGATACAATATAGATAAAAGAAACAGAGAGAATAGGCGCGATAACATATATGGTATCACACAGAGTGTAGTATATTTCAAAGGACTGACCCATCCAGCTATCTCCGGACTTATTTTGAGGGACGAGACTCCAACCCAGAAGAATCGCAGCTCCTGCAGAACACCAGAGGCTTCTCAGAGAACGGAGACCTGACCTCGCAGAGCGATTTCTACCGAGAGCCGCACCACTTATTTGCTACTGAAACAAAAAACCCCCGTGGTTTTAGCAAGTTGGAAGAGGAGCAAACCAAGGAGGCGTTTGCCCCTGCCCGAGGGGTCTCCGAAGAGCTGATACACTCGCGACCTTACCGACACGCGTCTCCCCAGTTCCCTGAGGGAGACCTTAGCGCAGCAAGCGCCACGGGAGCGGGTCAGGCCGCCGCCTCCCCGCCCGGCCCCGGGGTTCGGGGTTCGGGGTTCGGGGTCCGCGGGGCCGGGGCCGGGGCCGGGGCCGGGGCCGGGGCCGGGGCCGGGCAGCCTCCGCCGCAGCGCCGCCCCGCGGGAGGAGACAGGCGCCGGTGCCGCTCCGCTCCCTCAGACGGAGGCGGCGGCGCGGGCGGGGCGGGGCGGGGCGGCCCGATCACCTCAGCGGGAGCGGCCGCGGGGGACGCGCTCGCCGCCGCAGGTGCCTCCTGCAGATCCCGGCGAGCCCCCGAGGGCGGGCAGGCGGGCGGGCTGCCGGGCTCCCTCCGCCGCGGAGCGTCGGCGGGCGCGGCGGAGGCTCCACCACCTGTGGCGGCGGGATGGCGGAGCTCGACATCAGCCCGGCGGCCGTGCTGGGCTTCCTGCGGGAGCGCGGCGGGCGGGTGCGCAACGCCGAGCTGGTGAGCACCTTCCGGCCGCTGGTGGAGGCCGGCGGGGACGCGGCGGCGCGGGCGGAGCGGCGGGAGCGGTTCAAGGCGGCGGTGAACGCGGTGGCGGTGGTGAAGGAGCGCGACGGCGCCAAGTTCGTCGTCCTGCGGCGGGAGCTGCGGACCGCCCCGCCGCCGGGGGGCGCGCTGGCGCCGGCGGGCGATGGCGGCGCCCCCGAGGCCGTCCCCGCCGGGCGGCTCTCGCCCGCGCCCCCCGAGGAGCTGCCGTCGCCGCGGGCCGTCTCCGAGCTGCGGGGCCTCTTCCAGGGCGGCGGCGGCGGGGTGCCCCTGCCCGCCGGCGCGGGGGGGTCCCGGCGGGAGCCGCCCCCCAAGCCCTGCATGCTGCCGGTGCGCTGCGTGCCGCCCCCTGCCCCCGCTGCCCCGGGGCTGCCCGAGGAGCCCGGGTCCCCCTTGTCGCCCCCGCAGCCGGAGGAGGAGGCCGGGTCCCGCTCGCCCGGCCTGCGGCGGGGGCCCAGGAACCATCGGGCCAGCGAGGAGGTGGCGGTGGTGCCGCTGGAGGAGGCCGAGCACCGGTGGCTGGTGATGGCGGCGGGCGGGCAGTGGACCCAGCAGCTCCACGGGCTGCTGCTGGGCGACGCCAGCTTGGCGGCCCGGCGGGACTTCATCTCGGGCTTCACCGCCCTGCACTGGGCCGCCAAGAGCGGCAACTGCGACATGGTGACGAATATCATCAGAGCGGCCGAGAAGGGGGGGGCCCCCGTCAACGTGGACGCCAGGTCGCACGGCGGCTACACGGCGCTCCACCTGGCCGCCATGCACGGCCAGGAGAAGATCATCACCATGCTGGTCTACAGCTACCACGCCAAGACCGACCTGAGGGACTACAGCGGGAAGAAGCCGCACCAGTACTTAAAGGAAGGGACCTCCTCTGCGGTCAGGCGCTTGCTGGGGGACCCCAGCCTTCCCCACAACGTGGAGCCCTCCATGCCCATCAAGAAGACCACAAAGCTTGCGGCTTCAATCTTGAGCTCCACTAGCACTTTCCTGGGGGTCATATCCGATGACATGGCTTTCTACGATCTCACCAAAGGTTTAAGGAAGCCCTCGTCCTTAAACAAGCTCCTGGCCGCCACTACGGGCCCGAGGAGGAAGCCAAAGACCAGAGGGGGCTTCCCTTCATATTCCTCCCTCTCCGAGGTAATGGAGGAGGAGGAAGAGGAGGTCATCGTGAAACGCAGACCCGTTTCCGAGCTGTTCTTTGGCCACTAGCTTCTGCCTTCTTGGGATCGACATTGTTTAATAATGTGACTGGGGTCTCGATTTTCTCTTGCAGAAGCAGCCTGGATTTCTTCTCTCCGTGTCTGTCTTTTTGGATGTTTAACTGAGTCAGTGATAGGGTTTGGTTCCAGAGGCCGCTGGATGAAACCCAGCTCACAGGCGCCGGTGGCAAGGGAGCTGCCCAGGGAGTGTTATAAATGCTCTATGTACTGTCGTGCTGATGTATCGGTGGAGACCACAAACTTTATACTTAATGGTTGAGAGACTAAAACAACCTCTGTGTCTGTAGACGGGTTAAAATACTTAAGGTACAGCCTTCTTGATCTGTGTTCCTCAGCTGGAGAGCAAAAGTAAGGTAAAGAATTGCATATTCTACACTGTGAACAGCAAGCTGGCAGCTGGCTACTTTAACATGGCTTGTTATTATAGCAGGCTTAAATTATTAGAGGAAAGATGCATAGTTTTCTATGATGTTTCTGATTATTTTGGTAACAGAAGAGGAATATTTCTATTTAAAAAAAAAAGTGTACTTTTTCAAAACAAAGTTTCTCACTATCAGACATACTAACATAACAATGTCAATTGTTGCCTAAAGCATTTTATTAGATGTACAACTTTAAAAAAACCAACCCGCAGCACTCAAGTCACCGTGACCTGTCTACCTCAGTTGGAAAGCTAGGTTAGCATTTTTAACGTTTTTGTTCTCTTTCTGAAAGACTTTTGGACCAGGTGGTACTAACCCCATGTCTTGATGATACTGTGAACATTTAAACTTGACTATAGTTCCGTCGCTTAATCTGAATAAAACCTTTGTTGATATTTGATAGTGAAAAACTGAACTGAAAAACTGGGAATCGGATCCTCCAGAGTTTCTGAGTAGCCAACTGGAAACAAAGTTAGGCTTCTATGTCTGATTCTTTTTATTTAAAACTTGGCCTTTGATTTTGACCTATTTACAATAAATATTTATAAAAATTGGGCTTTTTGTTATGTTAGGTGTTTCATGATAGAATGTCTGCATGACCTCTTAAAGCAACGTTTATCTCAACAGCATGAATCATTGACCTAAAACTAACTCTTCTTTTATAATATAAACATAATTGTTCTATATATAGAACTACACGTAGCTCCAAAAAGCATGCTAACTGCAGGTTAAGTAATACATTTGCAGTAAGGTTATTATTTTTTTAATTACTATTTGGTTAAAGTTAATGTGAAGAGGCAGAGCTAAGAACAGGAACTGTCCGACTCCTGGGGCCAGTCTGCTAAACAGTCACGTTTTCTTCAAAAATATAACTAAAAAACCTGTATAATTCAGAGGTGACAAAGGTGATGGCAATACTGCGCTTGCTCTGCTTTTCGGCCCCGTCATGTGTTTCAGTTTCTGTACTCTGAAACACTTGTTTGCATGCTTTGCCTTTCTTTCCAAGTCAGTGACCTCAGGAATGGGGTTTTTTTTCAGCCTCAAATTAAGCCTAGTACTTCTAATTGGCTTCTCCCAAACGCTCGGCAAGGAATGCTGTAGGACTGTGCTGAAGGTGGAGGCACTGCCCTCTTTTACTTTAAAACGTTCTCCCTGGAGTCGGTGACGTTGGTTGCGAGTGTAATCAGCGATTGCAGAGGGGTCTGATCCACCTGCTCTCAGAAGAGAGTGGATTATTCCACACCAGTCTGCTTCCGTATTGAACTAATTAAGTTGTTAAGCAAATGTTAATGATCAAGCACCTCATGACTTCTATATCTGGAGTAGGGTTTAAAAAAAAAATAAAATCCTATTTGCTCCATAGCTGTTGGTGTGACCATTGACCAGCGTGGTCATTTGAAACCTTGATTTGTGCTGCACTGTGTCAGCTTGCAGAGTTCCAGGAGAAAAACGTCTGCTGCTCTGTTTTAAAAAGTCTTTCCAAGTTTATTGACATTAAACACTTTTTTCTGTATTTTCTGAAACCACAGAAGCATGCGTGTCCGTTCGTGTTGCGTCTGAGGCGCTGGCAGGACTGACATTGCCTGGTAAAAGCGTTCTGTTTCTGTGTGAATTGGAAACACTCTCCAGTTCGACTCAGCCTGATTGGGAAGTTCATTTGTTAGTTATGGATGCATGCTTGATACCTGTTCAAATCACATAGCTGAATTTTTAGCGCTAATACTGAGTAAAACCTACTTGAGTCAGAGGCAAGGTACCAGGATTGAGTGTTTTCTGTTTAAAAGAAACCAACTGACCAACCTGTAAGGCATGGTTGTGACTTCACCATCAGGAAAGTAGGGAGAAGGTTTCATTGCTCCTGTATTGTTGTGTCAAAGGAAAAGCAAGAAGTCACGGCTGAGATACAACTTCGTTGCAACATGTGTCATCAAGGAAATTCTGCACTAGTCCTTCCTCGGAGGCATCACAGCGATGAGCTAGTCTGATAGAAAAATGCCCAGCAACAACAGCAGAGCCCTCGTCCTTACAGCGTTCCCCGGGGAGGTGCTCGGAGGCGCAGTAGGAAGGTTGCAACACAAAGGTGGGGAGCTCGCCAGGTCGGGTGCTGCGGGTGGGGTGGGCCAGGCTCTGCCAACAAGTTTGTGCGGTGACTCAGCTCATTCCTCCTCCTTGTTGAGCAGATGAAGGAAAAGATAGTATTTAGGCAGGCTGTGATTAGTATACCCAGTGCCGTACTGACTTCAGGTGCAAACAAACACTGAGAGGTATTGAGAAGACGCTGCTGTAATCTTACAAAAATATGTATTGCCTTTAGTTTGAAGTAAAACCAGTCCGTCGGCCTTTCCGGGTTTTGGTTTCATATGTTACCATTTACGCTCTGGAAGGGGCACTACAGGACAATCATGGGAGTGTTTTCCTGGTGGAGACTGAGGCTGGGACTGTTTTGTGAATCCCTCAGCTTGATCGATTCTCCTTAATTTCACTGTGTCAAGCCCAAATCTTGGCTGAATGCAGTAGGATTTTCATGTGAATGAATGAGAGCTGTGAAGGTTAGCCAGGATGCTTTCACAAGTGACAGAGCCGAGAGGAGGACTGCAGCTCCCGTCAGTGCTCTGGCCTGGGGCAGAGGCTGTGCAGCGGCGTGCGCCATAGGGCTGGGCAAGCAGCCTTTTGAACAACTGGCCCAGCCCAGAGCCGGGAGCTGCCTTCCGCACCATCAAAGCTGATTGCAGGAGAGGATAAAACCCAAAAACTCTAGCCCCCTGGGCTCTGCTCCTGCCCCATCTTACGTGGTGGGGGAAGGCTGGCAGCTGCGGAAGGCTGGAGATGGGAGGTACAGATAAGGCACAGGACTGGGATTTGGGAGCTCGGGGTTGTATTTTGCCTGCCTACTTGCCACGTCTCAGTCTTCCTGCTATAAAATGGAGATAATGACCTTGGTCACTTCTTTAAAGCACACAGCTAGTACTGATATTTCAATTCAAAATCGAGCTAATTTTTTTTAGACCTGTAGGCAGCACGAGCAGCGTCAACTGCAACCTGTGAATGCTGCACATTCAGTGGAGCGCCTACGCAAATAAAACTGGCTCAGATTTTAGTTTAGCAGCATCAGAGATCAGCAAAGCTAATGTTTGTCTGACCCTGGCTTAGTTTGCCTTTCTAAAGATAACTCGGTTCGTCCATTCCTCAGCACATTTTGTTCTGAGGCATATCAGCTCAAAAACCTGCACTGAAGGGGTTTGCAAACAAGCTTCAAGCCGTGTTCCCATACAAAGGGACAGACTTTGTCCTCCCGGATGCGTCTGTTTGAGCAGCATGAGGCAGCATGGTCGTGGTCAGGCTGAAATAGATTTTTGGCCGTCTCCATTCCCTCGTGAGTGCCGCAGAGAAACACCACTCTACGAAAGCCCCAGGAAACGCCTCTCCTGCACTGCAAAGGAGTCTTTACAAGATTTCGGCTTCATCACAAAACCAAGGTCCAGCAGAAGAGTCGCTGAATAACTCCAACAGACCCAACGGGAATTGCAACCACCAGCTGAAGGTAGAGGAGGCCTTTCCAGACAGTCCCCTGACTCCATTGCTCATCCCTTCTCCTCCCGCTCTGTACGTTTCCACTGCGACCTACATTCCTTGGACGCATTTGCCTCCTGATTTGCATATTAATCTGAGTAAAATGACAACATGGCAGTTTTTGCTCTTTCCAGTGACTTGTACTAATGTGGGACCCCCTCAAATTAAGAGGTTGTTAACAGGGACTCGGCCGGCACGTAGCATGGGCACGAACAGCACGGGGTTTGTTTGTTGCAGCGGGAGAACAGGGACAGAGCGGGACGACACAGATCAAAAGCTCTGCATCGTAATGAGGAACATTCATTTTCTATTCCAGCTCCAAGGTTTATTTCACTAATTTATAAGACAAAGCAAGTCATTAAGCACATCTAGCCCTTATACTGCCTGTGCAACCCCGACCCGACCCACCACCAACTGCTGGTCGTTGAACGATGGTGGCTGGTCACCTGCTGGCCCTTCCGCAGTGAACTGCCAGAAAAGTCCCATCAGGAGACGCATCGAATGGTGATGCAGCTGCCTGCAGTAAGAGAGTCCTTGCCAAATAGCCTAGACTAGTTCAAAAAAAGCATATAGAGAGACATAAACTGCTCTCACCAAACTCATTCCACTGATCAACACCATTACACCTACAAAGATTTCTAACAGACCTGCTGTAGAAGCACATGGTGCAGCCCCCATCGGAAGCAGTCCGGTCCTACTCGCTGCCCCTGAGAGGGACTTAAAAAAAAAAAAAAAAAAAAAAAAAAAAAAAAAAGAAAAATGCCAATTGCACCACAAAGCATTTTTGGGTAAATATGTATCAACAAACGCTTCTAGTAGAAATGCAGATTATACAAGGGAAAGACTGTTTCTCTGTGTAGAACTCGCACCATTCCTCAAGTGGAATAAAACATACCAGCAAATAAGATTTTCTGGCCAATCTGAGCTTATCTACCCAACACAGGGGCTGGGTCAGGATTTACTGCAGCAGCTCTGCCGGTAACACCCCCTAAGCTAACCCAAGCCTCAGCGACTTCTCTGAGAACACACAGGACGTGCAGCCAGAGCTGCACCCAACCGCTTCTCTCCCGAGCCCCCACCTCACGTCTCACCACGCACCCATCGTTTTACACAGTCTCATCATCCTGTTGGAATTGGCCGCTGCAGTGTCCTTCCTTTTGCTAGCTGACCTGAGACAGCCACAGCCAGGAGTTCGCGTGGCTGTGCCTTATCAGGCTTGAAAGAAAGCACAGATGTGAAGGGTCCGTGGTGGTGATAACGCTGCGCTTGGACCCTCCCCGCGATGTTGCACTCTGTGTGCTGAAAGCGTGCTTGTTTGTGTCGCGATCCTCAGCAGGACCAGCACCACAGCCGGGCTGGGAAAGCTCCAGTCTCGCTACAGCCACCGTCCGCAGGCAAAGCTGTGCTGCTTCTGTCCGCGCAGGGTTTGCTCGGCAGTCGCACAGTGCTGCAAATCCGAATCCTTTCTGCTCAGTACATTCAGGGATTTTTTTAATTATTACTGTGATAAAAAAAGCTCTAATCTTAAATGAAAACAATAATCTGCCTCTGAGCCCAGGCAAAATAGATCCATACTGTTAATATTAGCACAGCTTTAGTATGTCTTCTTCCCTTTCTGTGAAGAAAAAACTATGGATGTGCACAACAAAAATGGTGCTGGCAGTGTTCAGGTTTCCCTTCCTAGGTAGGGCTTCTGCTCTGTCCTTGCCCCAGGTAGAGCATTATTCTTTTTCTTCATCTGAGAGCACAAGTTTCCAGCCGAAGCCAAACCACCACTTCCCAAAAGGAATTTCTTTTATCCTGCCCTGTTTCCTTTCTCCACCTCCATCCCCATCACCTTGAGACCCTCCCGACGAGGTAGGATACCCCAGCTGAGAAGCGCAGCAAGCACTGCGGGCTTACTGCTGACATGAACCAAATAACCTTCATTTTCACCGAATAAAACGCAACGCCCAAATGCACAAGCCCTTGACACGAGGTTGTGGTGTTGGGGTGCCAGGCCCTCACTCCCCAGCATCACTCCAGGCACCACAGTTGTCCTCACCCACTGCCAAAAGCATCCTGACACCAGGGCGCTCCAGGGAATGGGGGGCTTCTGCAGCCCCGACTGCCAGAAACGCTCTCGCAGAGACCGCAGTCCATGAGCTTTTGCCCCATAAATAGCATTTTTAAAGAGTGCGCGGATGAGGAGGGGGACACATGGAAAACACACTCCATGGCAGAGAAATGCCGAGGCGTTTAGGGTCCCGTGGGGCTCAGGCGGAGCGCGGCGGTGGTGACGCGTCACCCGTGCACTGCGCGGTGTGCTGTCCTCTGTAATCAGCAGCACTGCTGGCCGATCTCTCCTCTGTGCGGCCAATGGTCTCAGCACGGCCACACCAGTAAGATCCACCAATACAGTCACAATGACACACTGCAGTAGTACCAACAGACTTTCTCACCGTGTTTTGTGTGTTGTATTTTCTTCCACCACTCTCCTGCAGTTGTTTCCCCTTGCAGCAAAGCATGACAGCTCTGCTCCGGGCTCGGATCAGCTCAGGGCTGGACCAGCTCGCTCCTCTCCAAGCAGGCATCTGCCCATCCACCTCTGCTCTCTGTTAGAGACTTTTGCCCATCAGTGAGAATCACTCAGACCTCTTTTTCTCCTACCACCAGCTCGTGCTTCCCGCTGTGACATTGGGTGACACTGACCTCGTGCTCAGGAGGGAGCAGCTGGACCCCAGAAAGGGCTGCTGGAGCCACGAGCCATCCCATCCGGAGCTGTACGGGGCAGGGATCTCAGGAGGGATTGTTTCACAAGTAGTGGTTCCTTCTTGAGGTAGTTTGGGATGTTCTTGTTCTTCCGTCATGGGCTGAAGGCCATCAGAAAGACACCTGCCTGTTTATGCACATTTTTAGAAGTGTCTCTTGTTCTCTAAACCAAGACTATCAGTTCAGCCCATATTTTCTCTCCGTGGATTCATCTATGAGATGACTCAGCTTCAAGGCTCCCGTGACATTTGAGAGTCTCTCTGATAACCTTTAATGCCTCTCTTCGTTTAGCAGTGAAATTCATGTGCTGCTTCTTGAGTGCATTTTGTGAAACCCAGAGGTTGCACGATTCCTACAGCCTGATGATTCTTTAATGTCTACGTGGGCTCCCTTCAGGCGTAGAAGATTAGCTTTGCAATGCTGCTCTGAGTTTATTTTTAAAATTTTATTCAGATGGTTGCCATGAATTCCCAAAGCAGAGAGAACATCCTTCTACTTATTAAACACAGCTCTCACAAGCACCAAATAGATCTTTTGCAGACTACATTTACATTAACCCCTGGACCCCTCCATTCCTTAATTAGCTCCACATGCAAAAGCCCCACAGCAGAATGCCCCAAAGAAGAAAACAAGGCCTGGGTTAAAAAAAAAAAATAAAAAAAAATAAATCCTTCAATTTAGTGCCCGAGAGGGTGAAACAGCAGCTCCTGATCCAGCAGTGACTCCCACACATTGCAGTGGGTGTTAAATCAAATTCTAAATGAGCTGCTACTTCTGAAGTCCCCGCGGTTGCTGCCAAGACGCTGTCAGACAGGCACAGCGCACTGTCTGCTTCTGCTGACCGCTTGCTCTGTCCCACACCTGTAGCGCTTGCTCATCTCTGGCTCTCGGCAATAGGAGGTATGTTTTTATCCTGAAATCAGGCCCACCTGCTTTTTCTTAGCGGAACATAAGCTACTGCAGTTTCTTCCCCCACACTGCTTGTGCGTGGATGGCCAAATGAGTTAGAGAGGTGGTTCCTGGAATCCCACCAGCCTCCCCGCAGCCGGCACCCCACGGGGGAGATCCAGGCTCTCGTGTTTTGCCTATTTCACCTTCTTCCTTCTCCTCGGCACTACTGTTTTGCGTTCTCCTGGATGTAGCTGTAATTAATTCACACAGACAGCTCACCGCAGGTCCCTGATGTCGGTCCTCTCGTGGCGGTGGGATCACATTACCTTCTACCTGGGTTGTTAAGAAATATTAGGTTTGCAGGCTGCAACAGGAGACTCCCAAGCGTTCGCTGCCTGCGGCTGGGCAGCAGCGGGGATTTCCTGCCTGCTCTCCCCAGAGGGTCAGGTAGCAGGCAGCTCCTTCATTCCTTACATTCCCCCAACACACGCACCCGACTCTGTTTGCGTAAGAAGCAGCTCAGCAGGTCTGGGCACTGGGGAATTGCCAAGGCCCTGAAGCCCCTGGAAGCCAACAGCGTTCCAGGGCTCTGGGCAGCAGCTGGGAAGAGCAGCAGAGCGTTAAGGCTTCCCTGCTCTAACACACGCTGGGCAGAGGCAACTCGGTTATTGCTGCGGGAGAAGTCACAAATGGAAGGCTAGTGAGTAGTGATACTGACGGTAATAACGTACAAGCACTGCACAGGGTTTCAGCTCCGTAATCCTTACACTTGCAAGATTTGCCTCCCTAAGACCAGCACCAGTCACCACTATTTACAGCTCAGGTGTTAAATTTGTCTTCTGCCTGTATACGGTCAGAAAAACCTGTCCGGAGCAGCCTGGGATCACTGTGTTGTAAAAAGAAGGTGCTCTGCGCGCTTGGCCATCTTGGCTTCCGCGCTCCAAGAGGGAGCAAAGGAAGGTGGAAGGAACAGCGGGAGCGGCGTGAACTCAACAGCAGCGGTGCCAGCTGAGGCCGGGGTCGGCTGCCTCCGCGCTGCAGCGATGCTGGATGCATCCAGGTACTTGGGGTTTTGTTCTCACTGTTGCAGCAGGAACCTGGGGAAGGAGGCACCACGGCTGGGGAGGGAGAACCTGGGAAGGCTGTAGGAAATCTGTTTATAGAACTCTTCAGGCAGCTTAGGCTGGAATATGAAGTCTTCTCCTGTTATTCCCCAGAATAAAGTTAAGGGAATATCAGCTAAACTGCATGACTTGAAGTTGCCACATAAGCAATGGTTATTGGGATGGGGATGTAATTAGTGCTTTAAATACTAAACCTTTGGAAAAAGGCAATCCCTCTTTTTTCCCCAAATAGGATTCAAAAGCAGGTGCTCAAACCATTTCTTGACTTCTGTTTGTACTTCTAAAGGCTACAGCTGACCGGAGCGGAGAGCGACGCTTACCATATGTAAAACTGGCTGAGCCGCAGAATGATTCAAGGTCTCACTGGGACAGCGTCCTCAAGCCCCACAATCCAGCTCAGTTTGCAAGCTCTACTTTGGCAAAAAAATTTTAAGCGAATAATTTAAACTGATGTGAAGACAAGAAGATCACCCGGAGGATGTGGACACCAGCTGCCTGCTGCGGTCCTCTCCCAGCAGCCAAGAAGGAACGAGCATTGGCCTCTCTAGAGGGAGTTCTTGGCCAGCACATGCCACCTCAGTGCCACTCTGCGCGGCCAAAAGCAGATGCGAGCCCATCTCCGAGAACCGAGAGCATCCCTTTCTCCTGCAGGTAATGGCTGCGGTTTTGAGCAACCAAAGCGCCTTCCACCAGTCTCAGAGGTACCCAGGCTGCTCCTAGCTATTAAAAAAGACCCTCTGTGAAGCTCTTAAGGTGGGATCAGATTAAATCATTATTTACATTTGCACATTAGACTGTTGATTTTAAAAGGCCACATCTTAGTATGTCGGTGTGCCAGGAATGCTGCACGTGACGTAGGTCTAGTGTGAACTACCAGCATTACCTTGGGCTTGCTCCTGGCAATAAATTGATAACAAATGACCAGTATGAAAATCGAGACCCACCTGACGATCCAGACCTGCTGGTGCTTCCTTCCTGGGAAGGGGGTTTCTGCTTGCCAGCAAAGAGGTTTCGATGTCATCGCTGTAGCCATTTTTCACTTTGCCTGAAATTCACAGTTCTAACAAAGTAACAAGGAGTACAGATATGTGACTTTTTTGAAAACTGAGTAAAAGTTAGTCTAATTGTTGCTCTTCGAAGCACACCTGTGAACGCCAGTGTGGGAGAAGCAGCAGTTATCCTCCCCATGACACAAAAGACCAAAAAGATAAGAGAAACTAAACAGGGCAGACCCATTCTTTCCCTTCAAGGCAAGCATTGGCTTCAATTATCAAACATTTATTTCCAGTCAGGTGGGTTTTCCTCAACTAGGAATAGTAACAACAGAGTGCACCTTCAATTCAGGCTTCTCAAATAATGCAAACAGCTCATTTAACATAGCTTATATATTTTAAATTCCCCATTGATTCTGTTAGCATCACTTCTGTTATTTTAACGACCATTTTCAAAAGGCAGCTTTCCTATTTACGTATTAAAAGCCTGTATTCACGGCCTTCTGAGAACTGGTGAGCAGATGTGCTCACAGGATGTATGGTGTCTGTCTGTTTTCCCCCACGTATTGAGGCAATAACCGCAGCACACGGCAGCTTGGTCGCTGCACTCACCTGTGTCCATGAAACAGTGTTTTCAGCATTATGCACAATCTGTTTTGTTCAGATCACTGGGACAAAACGTTAATATTTACAAAACTACTCTTTGCTATATACCATCCACTCGCACACTTTGTTTCAAATATATTTACTGACAGTTGGTACGCATCATAAAACCGAGTTCTGATGCCAAGCCTTTGCAGCCTTACTCAGGGTGCTACGTTGTTCCTCCTGCCATGTGAGCAGGGCTATAGATAGGAGTACTTCTGCATAATATGCAAACTTAGAACAGAACAGTGCTGCTCTGTTGGAGTCTGGACAGCACCTGATGATACGCTCCTTTATTCTGAAGACAAACACGGAGCAGCTGACAACCTTGGTGCCTGGCAAGCTATTTGTGCTTTATCGCACCGCCGTGTAACTCCCAGGCCACTCCTCAATTTGCTCATGGGCGAGTGCAGCACACTGTACCCTCTTCGGTGCCCTCTTTCTGCAGGCAGGAGTGTTAGCAAGTTATCCTTAACAAACATCGCTCATGCAGAACGCGTACAGCGGTCTCCTTTTCGTACGCTGTCATTTCTTGATCGGTTCATTCATGTTGCCCGGTGGGTAAACTCAGATGAAGAATGTGATCTGAGGTAAAATGAACCCAAACCACCAATTTAAACCCATGTTGTTTCCCCATCCTGGGTGGTTGTGCGTTTATTGGAAGCTCATGCAATCCCAAAGGAGAAGATGCCTCAGGAACAGGACAGCTTCTCTCAGTGGTGAGACTTACTGTAGTCAGGATACACACCACTAGTAAAACATTTCCTCGTATAGCCTACCATCATGGAACAACGAACATCTATTTTGCCTGTGGAAGAAACCCGTGTCTGATTACTAGCTGCCTTATTCATGGTCTAGGTATGCAGCTCGGACAGAATATTCCTCTCACTGAATACTTAAAAACAAACAAAACACACTCAGATCTTAAATACAGCAACATCACTGGTTTGACTCAACACACAACATTAGTTTAAAAGATTTTTGCCAAGGGATTTATATAAAGCCTCATTGAAACCGAGTAATTTCCTCCACTCATCCCACCTACCTCACTCTGCAGCAGAGCTTTCCCCCACGTTCAGCACTTCTTCTGCATGCTGACACTTGAAAGCTACCTAAAACCAAACCCCTGGAGGTGCTGCTTGAAAAATAAACACTTCGAAAGCCCAGCAAGGACTTTGCAGACAACTGCAGGAATAAGCTCCGAGTTTATCGTTCCCAAAAGTGTTCGTGTAAGTCTTCATCACCAGTTGTCTCTTTTTGCTAGCCTATGCCAACGCGGACCACCCTTTTTTCTGCCCTCGTAAGACCCCCCACCAATCAGCCTACCGGGATTACGCAGAGCCAGGAAAGACTCATGGATGGCAACTGCCAAGAAAGGAAATAATTATTTTCTCCCATTACAGTGTATTTTTACTGTGTCATACATATAAACAGTAGAAACGAGTGCAGGAGTTTCACTGAAATGGTCCGTAACATTTCCTCTGGCTTTGTGCAATCTGCAATTCAAATTTGAACACCCACATCATTTTTCATTTCAAACACTCAACCCACCCACAAGAGGAAAATATTTGTATCGTTCTTTTATTGAGATTATGTCAATCTGGAAACAGATGGACAGACAACAAGAAGGGGAAATACATGCCAAGTTAATAGGAGCCACACATCCTATCAGTCATTTCCAAAAGGCAGCCTGCTACATACTGGAAGATGCTGCCAGCTGGCCTGTCCAGAGGGGAAGGCACGTCCAGCGTGTGCCTAGAGCATCCCCAGATCATCTAAGCGCTTGTCAGTACCGCGGCACTAACAGGATTGCAAGAATTCACCAAACCGGGTGCGCGGGGATTTCCAGGGAAACGTCACAAATGACGATGTGTGAAAACGGTGCTCTGTTGGTGGGTATTAGAGGGGGATGCTTTTCTCAAGATTTTCTAATTGTTCTTCAAAAAATTTAATCTGCTCTTCGAGGTCCTTCTGTTCAATCAGCAAGGAGGTCTTGACTTGAACAAAGCGTCGGTAGTCCTGGAGCTGCTGCTCAGTCAGGTATTTGGCAAGGATACCAGAGACCACTCGCTCCCTCCGATCTAGATTCTCTTTCAGGTCTTTTGCGTCTTCCCGCTGTCTAGACAAGAGCTTGTGCCGTTCGTTCAGCGATTGCTAATAGGATGAAAAAACAAAGCAAGCACACTATGAAAACTCATCATCCCTGGCAGACTGTAGATCTTCATTTGGAAGCCACAGTCGGTTTAGTTTAATTACTTCCTCTTGTGGGCTTTGTGTTCCACATGAGTTTTTTCTCGATTGAATTACTCATTCTTGTGGCTTGTAAGGTAAAGACACCCAGTAAACCCATTCAAGGCTCACTTTCCATGCTGCCCTCAGGAAAAAAAGTCAATATACTTAACATTCCGGCAATTTTAGAGTATCCCGTATCTGTCTTCATTCAATTAGAAGCTCTTTAAGGCACATATCTTTGTATTTTGTGAGCTGTGTGTGGCCAGAGTGCCAATGTCATATTAAAAAGATAGTGTGCAATGCAATAAAGTAACTTTGATGGTGAACACTTCCTGTTCAAAGGTTTCTTTTTAACAAACCCACGAGGATCAAGGCTTGCCTGTTCTACAGGGTTTTAATACCTTTCGCATTTTAGCTAATTCTCTTTCAGCTGTAACGATTTTCACAGGGATAGCACTGCTGGAAAAATGTCCAGTTTCGGGACTGTGTCCATAAATATACCACAGAGCAACAGTCACCATCGACGCCCTAAAAATGGAGTCAAAGATCGAGACTGCTGGTTTTGCTAACATTGGGGCAATTGCAGCGACTGGGAGATGGTTGTAAAAATGCTGGCATGTAACCAAGTCTTTTTTGAGCATGTTATTCAAATTCTTGAATAAATTATTTTAATGTATTTACTATGAAGGGTACAAACATAACACTAAAGTAACAGCAGTCCCCCTGCCAACCACAAAGCTAAAGTCAGTGTGAAATATTGCTCAAAATTATTAATGGTAGCACAGCTGACATTTTGGAGTGAGCACATCCTGATTCTCTGTATCACACCGCATGGCAGGACTCTTTTAGTGCCATTCTGCGTGTGAACTACGACAAACCCCTAGAGCTACGGTTGGCAGCAGCACAGCTCCAGGAAATCCCAGTTTTTCCAACTCTGTGCTTTTCTAATTTCCAAATGAGAACCAACAGCAGGTATTGTATTGATAAAAACATGTCTAAAAGCAATAAGGACAGCAGGAAAGCATCATTCCTGGGATAAATTTGGCTTGTCTTCGCTAGCAAAAAAGTGTAGTTCAGACTTGAAAAGATTTCCTGGTGACATGAGACAATTCCTAATTTTCCAGCAAAACTGGCTAGTTGAGTTAAACTACAGGGAACTTTATCTCAAGTTACGACCACATCTTCTTCCTGCTCACTATAGTTAAGACAAACCCATTAAGTGAAATACGATTTCAAAGGCAGTATTTACCGCATTGAAATTACCAGTGAAAAAAACCCCAAACCCAACAAAACCCCCCTGAAGCACAGGTTTGGAGCTACTCCACAGGCAGCAGCCCGAGGGCTCAAAGGCCACCCCTCTGGCTCGGACCCTCTCAGGGCTTTGCCGCTGCTGCCGCCTCAGCACCCAGCTGCAGCGCTCACGCTGCACTTCTGTTCTCCGCACTGAACCTGTGGTCCGCACCAGAGGTCCGCTCTGCCTCGGCCGTGGAGACGCAGCCCGTAAGGCGGCACTGAACACTGCCTGAGCAACGGCTGGTTGGGATTCATGTCTAATTTAGAACTTCTGTTTAGAGCTGTCAGACAAACGAGGCGAGCACAGCCCCACCTGGAAAGAAGCGAACAAAACAAATTAAATACCCTGCTCGCTTGTCACTCACCTTCTCCTCAGCATCTGTATTGCCGTCAATCCTCCTCATGGCATTTTGGACTCGGGCAAGGCGGCTGGACAGGCAGAGCAAGAGGCTCACAACCTTCTCCAGGTCACCGATGAACATCATGTAGCGCTCAAACTCATTGGGCTTGCAGACGTCCCGCACCGTTGCCTCCAGCTCCTCGCCCCGCCCGGCGCACTCCCTGGCTTCGGAGAGGACGAGCTCCCTTTCCTCCCACAGGGTCTGCAGCTTTGACCGGAGGCTGGAGATGAGTTCCAGCTGCAAAGGGAAAAAATCATAGAAAGCTGTATTGCCAAAGAGAATCCATATAATTTCTAGAGAATAGATTTTCCTCACATCGTCTTTGCCAAATTTTGGACTTTTAAAATAATTTTAAGCTCTGGGAAAGAAAAAGAAAAAAAATATTTCCTAAGCTGTACTTCATTCTCTAACTCTGAAAAGCGAATTACTAGTAATCGCCTTAACTGGTGATATAATCCCTAGCTCAGAGAGCTTCCTATCAGTCAGAAGTGAAGGACAATAAAGATTACAACATGATTACACACGGTTATGTTCTGAGACATGAGCATGAAGTCACAGCTCTATTACCAAGCTTTGCAAGAGCTCACTGCAATTTCATTCGTAACACACACAGAAAAAGTCAGTTCCGCGGGTGATTCAAGCAAGCCACAGTGCCTGGGTAGCGAAGCAAGCGGAGGAGGCTGTTTGATACGAAAATGTTGATACGGAAAAAGGCCCCAAGGCTGGAGCGGGAGAAGAACCCTATCAGCTTTTTTGGAAATCAGCCAATGCCACCGTGAACAGGAGCAGCAGTTACCGAAAAATATCACCATGTGCACAGCAGAAGTTTCAGGAAGGCAGATTGGCATTACCTGGGATGGAGCATGGCCAGGTTTCTACAGGGGAAAAAAAAGGTCTAATTCTTCAAAGCTACACGTTGCCCTTCCAAGCTGCCGTATTTCTATCGTAGTCCAGCTACGTCCAAGCTACCTCTACTCCCTGCACGTATGGAGATTAATAGGGCACTGTAGTGCACAGAAACTGCTGCCAGTTCTCTCAGAGTAAAAAATATTTCTCATTTAGGCTGCCAGCTGTAAAGAATTTTACAGATTTTGAGACCAGATTTGAGTGTTAAATTCTGAGTCAGCTGCTGCACAGGAGCTGGCCTTGCAAAGAAATCTATAAGCAGCCCTGCGTGCTTCTTCCAGGTACAACCCATCCCTGATGACCTGCTGAAGAGAAGTATGTGGGGGAGAGATCTGAACCAAACCAGGCAGGATTTAAATACCACCATTTATGATCAATATGCCAATTTGCCAGGACTTTACCTATTAGCAAAAATGGATTCAAAGTTATCTGCGAAACATTACTATTGGGATAAAAATAATGAATAAAAATATCCACAGTAATATGTGACATTAATAACTTCTTTGTCGTGGTGAAGAAGCCACGGTTCCTCTGATGGTCATCTACCTACTTTCTTAGACGTGATGTCATCTAGGTCATTTGTGCTGTCTCTGCTCCTACTCAGGACTTGGTTTCCCTTAGAGGTAGGATCTTCGCTCCTTTGCTTGGCATCGTGTTCAGATTCAGGACATTCTTCCGTTGCACCTCTACTACTTTTCCTGCTTTGGAACAGAAAATAAATACCCATGGCAAACGCTTAGAGTTTTGTTCTCAAACATTGTGTTCATGGTTTTATCCATCTTGACTTCAGAATCACTCTCCTCTCTTCTTACCGCAGCAGTTTTTCTAATTTTTTAAAAGATACTGAGGAAAAGATTTGCAGTCTAGGTTTGTCACGGTTCCTTTTAAAAAGGTATCATTGAACCGCACTTCATCATATATCCATAGCCTCAGATATTTCTTGATATGTATATCAGAAAGCTAAAATATTTTGCTAATGAAACAAAAATAAAACAATATGCTCAAGTCATCTTACCACTAGTATATATGTGATATTCATACACTAGAATAGCTTAAAATATTCGGTAATTGGTTTTGTCTACTTACTCATTCTCCTGCGCATGCTGTACGTCTCCCTTTTTTCTGTGTGATTTATCCAGCATGGAAATGTTAACAGGAAAAAGACCCTCCATCAGGTCTAGAGCAGTTTTTCTAACAGGATGAGGCATGAGAATATCAACCAGAGAATTGTCTTTGGCAATGATCTCCATAGCAAGTTCTTCGTATCTCTGGTCTTCAGGAGACTGCAGTCTCCTTTTGGGCAGATCTGTCTCTCTCTCGGGGAGAACATCGTCTTGGCTACTGTGCACGGATGTGTCCTTTGCAATCAAACCTTTGGCTGTATCTTTGTCTCCTGGGCGAGGCTGAGCTAACGCTGTGCGGCAGTACGCTACTTGCTCCTGAGGAGCTGCAGGCTGCTGCTCTGGACACTTTATTAAAGCGTTGCCATCCAGAGAGTTACTTCTGCAGTCCTCCTCCACCTGAGCATCTTCCTTGCTTCTGCTTCTTGGGATAGGAATAGAGGTCTCAGGAGTCAGCTCCTTAGTATCCTGACAATGCGCACGGCCAATTATGTCATTGTCTTCACATTCATGATTCTTACATCCATCTTTCTCTGGATCATGAAAACTATAAGAAAGAAGACACTTCCTTTTGTTTCAGACACTTCCTCTACCACAGATACTTTTGCAGACTGCTTAAGCAGCTACATTAATTGTCATTATCTTTCCAGCTTCCTCTTTTTATTAAAATTCAGATTCCATAATACCTATTAATTTTGCTGGGGAAAAAAGGGAGTATGTAAAATGTCTAGCTGCACCACTCCACATTGTTTGAATCCCCATTAAATTTCTCATTTTCTCATTATGACCAACATACATGTTTTCTGAAATAAACCCCAAAAGTCCTGAAAAACATCACACCGATGCTGTTTGACAAGTGGATGAAAAGCGCGCAGCCATCCCACCCGCCTTGGTGAGCACGCTGCCGACAGGACGAGACACTCGCGGGGACTGGGGCTTGCCGGGACCTTTACTTTCTCAGGCCATATCTGGGCACTGCCCGGCAGTAACAGGAGGACGATCTGCACTCTGCGTTTTCCTCCACCAGCTCTCTTGTAACACAGCGACTGTATCACAAGAGGGCAAACCTTTACTGTCTTGTTCCTTACGCCTTCTTATTTCTACAGTGAGAATGTTTCAGCCCAAGAGTGAGAACCGGTTTATGCCGTCACTGTCTCCTGTGCATCACTTCTCAGTCCTTCTTAGAGAAGACATCTAATGCTTCCTTCTCTTTAGGCAAACTGAATACCAACACAGAGGAAACACTGTTCATCTGAGGCTTCTGTTTTGAAATGGCCATTAGACTTAAGCAAAAATTTTATTAAATCCTTTCAGTGAACCATTTTGAGATCAAACTTATACTTTTGAGTTGGCCAACGCATGTCTGACCCAGTGCTTTGAGTTTTCTGATGCAACACTACAGAAGAAACTTTGATGGAAAAAGCTACTGTCTGCCAGGCATAAATAATTACATTTGTGATGACAGAATAAGTAGCTATATGTAATTTAAAAATAAACTTTGGACCAGAATTTGCAAGAATGTAGGAACACTGTTGAACACAAGATGATTGGAGTATGCGTATACCATCTTCTGCAGTCACAGATGTTCATGTATACATCATGTAACTGCTTGTGAAAATAGTCAGTGCATCTGTATATATAAATACTATTGGATTAATCATGACTGAATGAACAAACCTATTTTTTCCTCTAGCAAATTTTTTCATAACCTAACCGCATTATGAGGTGACAGTAGAGAGGAAATTGAGAGGGATTAGATGGAAAGAAGATTTATAAGCCTTGATTTAACTATGTTAACCTGACATATGAGCTCTGAAGTTGTAGGCACAAGGCAAAAATTTTCTCCCTCAAAACAGACACAGAGGTTTTGTCCATCTTTGTTTAGCTCTTTCTCTAAGGTCACATATAAAAGCAACGCAGCCATCGGTCCTTCCCTCCCCTAAAGGTACTAGTTAACCCTGTCTCTATGGGTGGTGTGAATCTTTCCTAAGCCACATGTGGAGATATGAAGGTAGGCATTTTCTTTTCCTGAAGGAGACCAGGGCAGTGGAGAGCAATGAAGAGACTTAGTGCCTAAGAGTGGAGACTGCAGTACCCCCGGTGAAGATAAATCTAGAAACTACTCTGTGTGTGTAAGAAAATACCAGCAGATTTTGTTGTGCTAGGAAAGCTTCCATGTCCTTGGACTACTGTATTCAATCCCGCCAGCCCCACACCATCTCCAGCCCTTGCCTGTCTGGGCAGGTTTCCTGACGCAGCTGCGGGGCTCTGTGGCGAGCGTGGATGGTTTGCAGCCGAGCTGTGTTTACCCGGCTCAAGCAGGCACTGGCGAGATACAAAGCTTTTCATGTGGCCAAACCAAGCGGTGCTGTGGCTCAGCAGTGAAAGTCTCACTACTTCTGAAATTCCATCTTCTCCCACAGCTTCCCTTCTTCCAGGTCTGCAGACACTCTACGTGTCAGCTTTAACACAGCCTTTTTAGCTTCTCATCAAAAAAGTGAAGTCAGCTTGACAAAGGGAAATTTAGTCATAGTTCCTACTAGATAATGACTAACAATGTCACTTAGAGATAGCTATTATGTGCACCTTTTCACTGCCATTAAAAAAATAAAAACCTCATTTGACCTTGACTTGAACCACCTGGTTCTGGTGATTTAGTGATGCCCTTAATGCTGGAAAAGCCTTTCCATCAAAAAGGTGCTAAAAATACCCCCTGCAAAACACCACAGCATCACAGTGTGATGCTGTACTGTCATACCTAAATGAATGTGATGATGATGCAATATTGTGATCATGGATTGACAAATGTTTATGGAGAGATAGATGAAGAAAAGAGATACAGAGACACCTAAGAAAAATCACTGCAAATGTTGCCGGGCCTTATTCTTACTCATTCTCAGCCTCATTGCAGTGGCAGGGGTAGGACCAGCTTGCAGGCTAAACAAACCGTCTGCAGCAGTTGTCATGGAGAATGGATAATAGCAGTGGAAACTACCTCAAAATTGTATTGTGCAATTGAATGGATGCAAAATATGCCTAAGGATGTCCTCAAGCTTTTTTTCACTAACCCACGGACACTATTGGTGTGGGTAATGCTCACAGCTTGCTCTTCCTGCTGGTCCCAACTGGAACTTTTATTTGAGTAATTAATACTGCAAACATGCCCAGTCCAGTCTGGATTTTCTACCACAGCCCAGCAGCACTTTCTTGGGGAGGAAAACAAAGAGAAAAAATGAGATACAGCTGTAACAGAATGAAACCTGTACTTACAGCTATTTCCCAAAATGATCATCTAAATCAATTACTAACGAAACCAGTTCTGGGTTTCTCATCTTTTCATTACTTAGTACACATTACAGAGCTATGATCAAATATGTTTCTGATGTTACTGATCTGTCCAGAACGTCCAGCGACATTCATGCTGACCTGCGAAGCCTCCTAGCTAAACTAGAAAATTTAAGAAAAACTTCAAAATCTTCATAGAAATACAAACTTTTTTCTAAGATAATCAAGCCTCCAGACACCATTGGGATCTTTCTGAATGACTGAAACAGTGGAAGTTCTATTACGACACAAGTATCAGAATCACCGCCTTGTTGAGATAAAGTTCAGATCTTTTTCTCCCCTGATGCTCCTCAAACAAGCAAAACAAATATCGAGAGTTAACATACAAACTTTCTAGTTAGCTATGTGTAAACGGCACAATATTTTTTTTCCTCTAAAAAAACCACACCAAAAGCCCCTACTACACCACTTTGTGAGCACACATTTTTTTCAAGACCAGGCATATCCGAGCTGCTGCAGGCGCTGTTTTCGCCGGAGCTCAGACGAGGGAGCTGCGATCTCAGAGATCTGGAGGAGAGCGGCTGCCGCAGGGAGAGCAGCTCAGGTACGCGCTGCATTTCCCACTTTTGCTCCACGCAGTGGAAATGATTTTCAAGACTGTCCCAAAATGAAACAAATAGCGGATGAATATTCCCACATGGACAACGAAGGATCCCACGGCACAAGGACAGAAGCAGACAAGCACGGCTGCCGTTGGAGTTCACACACCTTGGACACAGGCTCTACCTGGGCACAGCCTTCGCAGCCTTACCTGGGGGGGCCGAGACAGCTCTCGCAACGCTGAGACGGTGCCGCCGCACCACCGGCACATCTGTAAGCGTCCTGGAAATGAAAACAGCACACTGGGACAACCAGCATTTTCAGACTACACAGCGGTTTGATTTCACTCCCGTGTTTGTTATCCCCAAATATAGAAGCCAACAGTAGATGTCTGAGTAGGCTCACCAAGGTTTTTATTTTTGAGTTTGTCTACCTCTTTTTAGTAATGAAATTGCTATTATGCTCTTCCTAGGTAGCATCCATCTTTTTTTTCCTAGAAAACCAAAGAACAGCTGGCAACAAAGCATATCTTCTACTCTCATAACAATTCAGAAAGTAGGCAGCATTGGTGGAAGTTTGTCTGCCTCTTCAGTTCGGTAATTTTAGTAATATATTAGATTATTTGTTTTCTGACCCTTTCATCTTCTTTATTCTCCTTGACAACAATTTTGACAGTTACAGTCTTTCAAGTTCAGGAGCCAAACAGGTTGGTCATTTATAAAAAATCTCTCTATAATAACCTTTTCTGGGATAGTGCTCTAATGAAGTTGCTGTAGTTAACAACAGCAACTGCCGAAACACAAACAGCGTCACCCGGCATACAGCGCATGCGCTCTGCAAACACGTCTCCTGAGTGTGAGACCCCCGCACCCCCCGCTGCAGCTCTGGAAGGGACCCGGACGAGCCCGGCGTTGTCCGGCCCTCGAGCGGAGCCTACGGCACTTGCACGGCGCGTCCCTTGACACAGACACTCCTCATCTTCCCTGCCTTTACCTCTCCACTTGCTGAACGGTAACAAATGGCTCTGCCCAGACTGAGTATGCATTTCAGTCAGCTGTTACCAAGTTTCCACCCTTAGGCAATTCTCTTGCAGATTCTCACATTAAAGAACACCTTGTTTGTCTTCAATACTTTCTTACAAAATACTTTCAAGAACAATGAATTGTTACATCAGTCAAATTCATAACACGTTAAAGTTGGTAGCACTTCTCTCAGAATCCCCCCAAATTATTTCTCCTGCACACTGCAAAGCAGAGCATGCATTTTGCTTTCAAACAGCTACACGGCGTTTTCTATAGATGAAACAAATGTGGCTTCTCCTCCACATCTATCATCTCTCTACTGCATGCTAAAAAATAAATAAATCAGGTCTTAATTCCTCATTCGTGATGTTCAGCAGTTTTTCATGTGAATAGTCCCACAGTTCTCTAAAACAGGTAGATAGTCATAAGCTGGAGTCAAACAATAATTACTATCTTAATATCTTTCTTACCTGTGTGGAAAGAGGAGTTGATTTTGATCTCTCACGAGCTCTCCCAGATGCAGGAGCATCTGCCTGTGGGAGACTTTCAGCTGGCGCACACTTGCCAGTGCAACTCCCGTCTGCTTCGTTGGGAGAGGGGTCGTGCTCCAAGGTCGCTGCACCAGCAGCAGCAGAGCTGGGATCGCGACTGCTGCTCACGCTCGGCGGGGGAACAAAAGCCAAAGGAGGAAAAACATCTGGCGATTTTTCTTTAGAGAAAACTTGGCAGAAAACCTCATTGTTTTGCACCTTCCTGCTCCCGTTTGGATTGGAAACCTTGCCAGGAGGCCATCTGGGATGCGATAGCCTCTTCTGCAGGGGCGGCTTATGCAGCGGGAGGTGTTGTGAACTACCTGGTCTTTGATTAATCTTTCGTTCCATGTATTCGATAAGTGCAGTGTGCTGGATTTGTTTTAGCTCTGTCCTGGAGATACTTGAACTGGAAAGTGCCCTCCCTCTGTTCTCCAGAGTCTTTCTCCTAGCTGCCACTGTATCTTGCTCCGCGATTTCATCCCTGACTTGACTCCACGATACTTCCTTATCTGCCAGCTGATCGAGTTTCTCAGGTTCAGAATAACACAGTTTCTTTTGCTCCTTTGTTACCCTTTTCCTTCCCCCTATTCGACCTGTTTGTGGCCTCTTAATTTCTTCATCTCTATTGAAACTTTCCAAGGATTCTAGATGAGAAGGGGAACAAGGAACAGGTTTGGCATCCTCGCTTGCACTGGATAACGAGAAAGACCTAAGGTGTTCAATTGATGGCCTTTTAGAGGGCTTCTGTCTCAGTCTAACAGGCAGACTCATCTGTAAGTCTTTTCTTTTAAAGGAGGTTTCTCTCAGAACCTTCTTCTGAGCCACTTTAAGTTTCTCTCTATAGTCGTTCTTGAAACTCTCATCCGTGGATGAAGCAGGACTCCCGAGAATGAGATCTTCAGTCTCGAGCAGGAGATCATCAGCACTGCACTGATGGGGGTGGTTGGTCCTTTGAAGCCGATTGCTCTCCCTTTGTACCTCTAGGCACCGTGCTGAGGCAGAGTGGCTGCTTGCTGGAAATTCCTTTGGTGAGCTCCTTGAGTCCTCTTGACATTGGGCGAGCTTGTTGTGGTGCAGGATGTTGGTGGTTTTCCCCCCTGAAAGATAGTAAAGCATGGGAGTTGTCTGCCTGGTTATATGTTCGCCAGCAAGATCATCCCGAAGCTGTCTTAAGGGCTGGTTCTCAATTTCAGGCTGATACTTCTGAACAGGAGGTTCCTTTTCTTCTAGACACGTGCTAGGGTCAGGACCGCAGTTATTAGCCTGTTTTTCTTTCTTGACTTCATGTAAAAACTGAGATACGGAATCTTCCTTTGGTCTGAAAAAAGACGTTTGGTTAGTATTATCATAGCATTGCTTATTTCCCTGATCCCACTCCTCACAGCGAGGGTACTCTGCTTCGACAGTATCACAGCTGCAGGACAGCGATGATCTCTGCGTTTTGGCTTGCTGATTCAGGAGTGGTTCCCTAACATCACTCCCAATTTTTCCTTCAGAGTCATAGCACTGATTTTCGTCTGTACAACTGTTCAGCTTCCTGGAAGCATTTTTAATTAGAAGAGCATTCTCCATATATATTAAGTCACAACTGTCCTCAAACACATCTTGATCCAAGTCTGAATGCAACTCGGCACGGAGCGGGCACTGTTGGCTGGGTTCTGGCACCACGCTTTGCAGATCTGCTTCTCTGAAAGTTGGCTTACGTACACTGCAGGGGTACTGTTTGTCTTCTTGTGTATCATTAACAGTGCTACGGTTGGTATGCACGGGGTGATAGGACCTGGAGTTCATCTCTTCAAGAAGTTTATAAGCATGAACTGAATTATAAGGAGAAAGTATTTTAGGGACATTAGCCACAGAGTCAGTCTTTAAATATTCCTGAAAAATGAATGAAGAAGGTCTGCTGAAAATGTGTGGATTGCTTCTCTTTATAGGTTGTCGGGATGGGCTCCACTCTCCATTCTCCTCCATCTTTAACCCTTGAATTTTTGATATAGACACCTCATTTGTAGACTCAGAAGAAGAAAGGGCCTTGTCTTCCAGAGTCTTCCTCCTAGCAGCCACTATATCTTGCTCAGTAATTTCATGCCTGTGTTGACTCCATGGTACATCCCTATCTGCTAGGCGATTGTCCTGCACACAAGGAGCTGGCCGCACACTACACTCACTGCGACTTCCAGAGTTGCGTCTCCCTCTTGAGTTTTCAAGGTGTCTAGTGATTTTATAGCTATCGAGACGCGTGGGAGGAGAAGGTGGAGGTGCAGCCAGAGGCAGCGATCCCTGATTTGAAGTCCCTTGGGTAGGAGTGCTTCCACAATGTTCAGCAAGACTGGTGCTGTGAGAGTTATTACGGATGCTCAGGTCTGGTGCCTTGTACGGATGCAGGCATCTGAGGTCAGAGTTTGCTGCACTGAGATTATAAATACCTCTTACATATTCGGAGTCCATGTATGGTACCTGCTCGGGAGGCAAACAGCAGTTTTCACCATAGCACGATGGGGTGGGATACTCTGGAATATTCGATCCCCCTGAGAAAGAGCTGTACGCAGAGTCCACTCTTCCAGGGAGGTGCAAGAGATGATCTACAGTGCCGATCGACTTCACTGGTGAAAGATGATTACCATTTTCAGGAGAGGTCACAGGCACTACTGGCTCTCCAATTCTGCCATCTTGCCTGTGAGTCCATCTTTCTATCTCATTCCCTGATGAAGCCATGTTGCAGCATTTCCAGAAATCAAAATCTGATTAAATGTCCACAACCGAGTTGTTAGAAGAGCACATTTTTCTCTGTCATCACATTCCAATAGTATCTAGAGGATCCTAAAAAGAAAGAGAAACACGTGAAAAAGACTCAGAGGGACGATTCTGACTGCAGTTGGGGAGATCAGGCAGTGAGCATCGCACACATGCTCAAGGTGAGAACTTGAAAATAGCATTTAGAGTAGGCTCAAAGTAAATTTCTGGCTTCAGTAATTATTAGGATCTTGGAACGATCATTTCCTCTATCACAAACAGAGCAACTAAGTCTTTAATAACAAGAGTTCTCCAGATCTTCATTAAATCTAAAAGACCATACATACAATTAGAAGGTGCCCGCTCATTATGATTGCAAAATATCAAGGGTCAGAATCAAGACTAGTTTCTGAATCTGCCCAGAAATAAATCTGAGAGGTTGAAAACCCCAGCTCAGATGCTGCCTAATCTTGGAGGTGCTTACATACAACATGCACCTGGCTGGTTGCAGTTTCAAAGTGACTGAGAGTTGTGCTTCCAACCGTGGGTCGGTGCCCAGCTCTCATTCAGATGGATGCAGCCCTGATCTGAACAGCATGGGGGTTTGTAGGTTTGTAACTACGTGACTGCAATGACATTACACAAAGTGTGCCCCAAACCCCACCAGTGCCTCCACGCTTCCTTTTAGAAAATCTCAAGCAGACGTACGAACACATGGACAGCTAGTTGGACATCTCAGTGCCCCATGGACAACTGTAGCGAACAAGCAGTGCACAGATTAACCCAGAAGAATTATCAAATAGGAAGAAACAATGATTATAATCAGTCTTATCAGCCTTCTCCCCCCTCCTTAAAGGCTTCCATTGTTTCTCAGAGAAGCAAGAACCAAATCGTACTTTATTTCATGAACATGATGAAAATGGTTCATTGTTTAAGTGACCTTCCATGCCATTTCCATCCATGCTCAAAAACACACATCTAGGAAAACCTTTCCCAGAGGCTTATAGAAAGTGGCTTGATGAGAGATTGATAGAGCATCTCGATGAGAGATTCTGCTGTCAGTAACAAATCACAGATTTTAAAAGACAGACACATATTTTTATGGCTCATGCTAAGAAGTCCCCTGCAAACATAGCAAATGTACTAGAAAAAGCACCAGCTTAGAGTTCATGTACAACAAATACATGATTTTTGCAGAGTCTAGAAAACAGCCTGTGCTTATTAGCAGCACTTGACATTTACTCTGATTGTTATACATGATGCATGCAGGTTCAGTTTAACAAACGAGGTCTCTACAAGCAGCCCGCTTAATAGGCCAACAGAAGACAGGCAGGAGGTGGTCACACTCTACCAGTGTGACCCCCTCAACCGCCTCTACCAGCTTCAAACCCCTCCGACACCCTCACAGGTAAATACGAAACCCTTAATAAAAGGCTGAACCTCACAAGCCAGACAGGCACTAGCCAGTGACCCCGTTTAGGAATTCTCATTTAAATCAGTTCTGAAGACTGATTAGTTATTAAAAGAAAGCAAGAAACAAACAGTCCTGAAAACCTTTGGTGACAAGCTGCTCCATGTGACACATCTTCTGACGAGACGCAAACTGTTTCCAAATCCTACCAGGATATTACACGTCTGTTTTCTTCAAAAAGGCTGAACTCACCAGACCTTTAATCTGCCATTCCCAACACAGTACTTCTGCAGTGGGGCCTCATAAAGCTGGCAGAGAGAGAGGTTTCAGGGGTGGTGTTGCTGTTTAATCAAAAAACTTCCCATTCCTGCCTTGTTTCAAAGACAGTCCTGGTATCATTCATTTTGAGCCAAAGGAAGAGATGGATAGGAGCCAAAATACACAAGTTAATCTATAAAGGGAACTTGGACTGGTGGGGCACAATAAATAAATTAACTAGTTTCTGAGAAATGAAAACAGCGTAACACCACAGAGTGGGAATTTCTGCTGGGCTTTTTTTTAAATTTTAGTAAGAAACCAACTCAAGGACACCTGGAGAAGTTACCTCTCTCTTTAGAGATGATCTAAAATGCAGCCGTGAAATGTAATTGTCTGTCCCTGAATAATAGGGTCACATAGGAAATACAAAGCATCAATGGCTGATGATGACATTCCCCATCCTTTTCACCATGGTGTATTGAAGAATTTAAAGAAATAAAAACCTGATATATCTGGTGAAAGGAAAACCTTGGATTTTCTGAAGCTACAGAGAAAGAAAGGCAGCTGAGAGAATGATTGCATCGACACTAAATGCAGACTCAGACTGTACCACAGTTGCTATCACACTGCTGTTACATTATCTAGATGAACAGACTGCACCTGAAAACCTGGACCACCGCAGTGACTGCCGGGTCTCGCTGAGCTGTGCGAGCTCGGTGGTATCTGGAGGTGCTGGGAGGTGTGCAGGATCAAACCCCGTGGGAGCCACACTCCACGAGAGCACCAGAAGGCAGATTCCTCTGTCATACTTATCTCTGGTTTTTTAATCAAAATTTTGTTCCAGTGGAACTTCTCCAAGCAGCTCCATTACCCGCCTGTTGCTATTAATAGACCGAGCCAAGTCTTTGTCTGGGCTGTGCTGGCACTGTTCCACAGAAGTTAATAGAGCTACCCTGATTTACAATGAGAATTTGGCTCTAACTTTTCACAGCTATGTGTAGAATTTAAATAACAGTTGTGCTTTGGCTTATGTATATCCATGAAAGTACTCTCTTGGTTTCCTATACCAGTGTTTCCCAAGATCTCTTTTCCCCCATTATTTCAAGCTACCTGTTCGTGATTTACAGTGAGGTCGGCAACAGAGGGCAGAATTTTTGTCTCAGGTTTTTAGGATGATACCAGAAATAACAGGAAATACAATTTCAGTATCTTAGATGACCGAGATAAGAACTGCTTGGAAACAGCAGCAGCAAGCGCTGAGTCCCCGTTGGCAGCAGGTAGAGGAGGACACTGTGGCTCCTAGGACATTCCATTCCCTCCTCTGTCCGCTCCTCTCGTGCCGTCTCTCCCGTGGCCTGTCTGAAGCTACCCGCAGCCTTTCCTTCTGCCCCATGAAGTGCCAGATAAGCAAGAGGAGTTCCCCCCACATTGGATGCCCTCTGCTCCCACTCTCGCCATGGCTCGCGTTTTGCCAATCTGTTTTGCTTAAGGCCAAGTTTGCAATTTCACATCCTTGAAGTGACCGAAAAATTGTAAGAACTGAAGTAATATACTGTTCTCCAGAAGTCGCTGCTAAAATTTAAATAATACGATACGGAAACACATCTTAGGGAAAACCTGTCATACTTCTTTTGGGGAAGATGTTTCCTAAACCCTGGAAGCAGAAGCGGTGATCTCAACGTGTTTAAAGAACTGTGTGAAAACTGCCTTCTCTTTCACATGGAAAAGAAAAACATTAACATACTTAAAACTCAACTGACATTAACAACGATGCTATTGTTCTCCTCAGCTGGTAGGTGGTAGAGCACCCTCATGGACTACACTGTCTCTGGGTCTTAGAAATGCCCTGGCAAGGCTGTAATACAACACGCACATTCCAGACAGGCTTGCAGTATTTTCATTGCAAACCTCTGTAAGCAAAAAGAAAAACGTTAGATTAAAAGTATATCAGAACCGGGAACACTGGAAGATGAAGGGAAGCGAATTAACAGTGTGTCACTCTGTGCCCAAGGAAGAAATAAAGCCACTAACACAACCTATCAAGATCCAAAGCTTTGGAGTTTGTGTTTTGGTGTTGTTTTTTTGTTTGTGTTTTTTTTTTTTTTTAAAAAGAAAAAAGAAAAAAAAAGGCTAGCTTGACTTCCATCCACTGATTTATTATATTTACTCCAGTACTACCTAGGAAACCCTACACAGGGCACAGCCCTCTATGCAGAGCAGTTTGCAAATATAAAACATGGACTCTTCGCTCTATAGATCTGACAAACTAGATAGATGAGATGAACAAAAGTGTGGAAGAGAAACAGGGTCTCCGTAGGGAATGGGACTTGTCCAATGCTGCCCAGCAGGCTGACGGCCGAGGAAGAACAAAACCCAGATGACACAGGACGCTGTGTACATGAGGCTGGGCTGCCTCTGGGCTAAGGTAATGATGTCTTATGTCTCAAAACAAGATTTGTTCCAAGTTTCCACCATAATAATAATAGAAAAGAATAGTAGTGGCAAGGCAGTGCCAGGAAATTCACATTGTTACTGCCCGTGCTGCCCATTTTCTCAGCTCAGGTACCAGCGCTTGCATTAAAACTTCTTCACCCAAACATTTATCAAATCCAGTCCCCGAGCGTTCAGTGCAGGTTTGAGTCTTGCTGAAGTCTCCAGTCCCTCACAGACCGCCGTCAAAACACCCGCCACCACCTCAACCTCTTAATTCTAGGGAAAGGTGGTTTGTATTGCACAATCTTGAATTCCTTGCAACCAACTTAGTAGGTCAAAGCCTCATGTCTCTGGCAAATTAACTCTATGCAGAGAAAAATCAGTGACTCTAGACTGCAGTCAATTAACAAGTTACCTGTCTTTTAAGGGCAAGCTTTCTTCTACTTACAGTTTGTTCTTGTTTGACCTTATTTAGATCATATTAGTTGCTGCTAATTAATCCGTAACTCACCTGCCCTTACATACCATGCTTGCCCAAAGTGTCACCCATCTGAAACACAGGTGTTTTCTTTATCAAGCCTCTGATTTATCCTCAACACCCCAGGAAAAACAGCCCCTGGCACTGAACGCAGCCACGCAGTACGTCTGCATACTGGTGCAGTTCCCTTCGAGTTTACCAACACAGCCTTTCCATCAGAGAAGCAAGAATGAGCATTTTCGGTAATAAACGTAAGCAGAGTTCAAACCTTCTTTTGAGACTAGGCTATTGGTGGTTATGGGTGAGAAACTGTAATTTTGGAAAACCAAACAGGATTTCTCCTCCAAAACACTCCAGAGACGAAGGCAACACCCTGCTAACATGTTGGCATGTGGAAAACTTCATAGATTTATTCCTGTAAAACTGCCCTTTTTAAACAAATGGCCCCATGGAAATAAAGCTATTAATCCGTAAACTACAATATGCAACTGTTCTCCAAGCAACGAGAACGATGTGTGTGAAATGCAAAGCAAACACCGTGACCAACCTACCAATATTATGTCATGTACATGTTTGTGAATCACAGAATGACCCGTTTCTTATCAAAGGATAAACACCTGATGTAAATATTAGCCAAAATTCTTCAGATTCCATTCAGTTGCACAGTCTGCAGCACCTGACCCATCTGCTTCACAGACCATGAGATCTAATTGCTACCAAAATATCATCTGAGAGACTCTTCCTTCAGCAGGCAATCTTACTGGCTGTCCCAGGGAAGCCTAGAGAGTCTGAAATCCCGGGGAAGGCGAGTACAGAGCCTCTGGTATCACAGACACCTTCGGAAGGTCGTCGGTTGATGATCTAGCACGGGTTCCCAGATCTCCATCCGGGTCCTCCTGGACAGAAATCTATGCACATGCACAACACGGATGCATTCTCAGGGGCTGTATCTCTGAGACATGAGATGTCTGGAAATAAGAGCTGCTCCTTTGACCAGACTGTGAAACATCCAGAAATTCCAGACAAATGTCTGAAGTCTTCAGATTCCATCACTTTCACATGATCGTTGAAAGGGTGAGAGAAATGGAAGGATACCACACCCAGGACAGTGTGGCTGTCTGATCATCTTTGTGCCCAGCATCTCTGAAAGTCACTGCTTCTCTCTCAGCTTCTTTTTTTTTTTTTTAAATAGATACGTTCCCTTTATTGGCTTTTTTTTCTAGCCTACAATCAACAATTTTATCCCCCAGGACTTTCAGCTTTAGGTTTCAAACAGGAAGGCAAACATATCAGATGACATCCCCTTTAGATGACTGGAAAGCACACATTCTGCTAATCTGTATTTTTCTCGCAAAGATTTCCGAAGACTCTAAAAACCAGATTGCTCCTTTAGTACAGTTTCCAGAACTACCATGCAGGTAGCTAACAGTTGCCAAGGATATCATACATCAAAACCCAAGGACAAACTTTCAAGTTTGGCTTACACAGGCCCAGTGGGAAACTTACCCTGGTGCTGAGAGCCAGGGAAAGTCAAAGTGTCAGACATTCTCAAAACAGAGCCTAAATGGGATTTAGATGAGGTTTATGCCTTCTGTGCACAGAAGTAAATTTCACCACAGTTTGAGGAATGTAAACGTTTCCAGTAAAAACCACAGATACAGGTTTAAGGCTTTCGAGCTATGAAAGTGTCTTGAGTAATTTAGAGGACAATGAAAATAATAACAATGCATCCCAACATCCTCTTTTTTTGGGGGGGAGATAAATCCTCCTAAACTTCCTCGCCCAGCAACGCCTAGCTCTCTACAGAAGGAAGAGATTCCTACTGACCAGGCATGGGAGCTTTGCTTGAGCCACGATGCCAGAACTGGTCCATCCCACACCTTCCCTGGAGTCATTTCCCATAGAGTGATGACATCTCGCTGCTGGACGTGAACGTTTGGCATTTCAATAACATGCACACTTGGCTGATGAAAAGCTGTGGCCCAAATAAGATGTTTTTAGACCAGAGAACCATGGTCCAATCTCTGGCCAAGGAATTAATGAGGAAGATCAGGTTCGGCAATTCTTCGCAGCCCTGTGAGAGACCTTTTCTGAGCACCCAGCAGAGTCTGACCTTTTAATTAGAGCAGTCACCCGCCACATACTTCGCCATTGTCCTTGAATTCCCTGACTTTCCTTGTTCAGCCTCAAAAATTTCCCTTGGCTTCCATCACCATTACTCCCTATCTACTAAACACCAAACACTTTTTTTTGTTTCTGCCTCTGAAAGCACTTCTCAAAAAATGCTTTTGCAGAAATCACAGCTTCATCCTAAATGTACGCATTTCTTTCCAATCGTTTCCATTTCATCTCTTCCTACTTCATCACAATTTTCCCTCTTTCTTTTTTATATCTAACCAGTTTATTTGATGCCATAAATTTACCATCCATACTGCTTTTACAAGCTACAAGAACAGACTCAAAAATATTCAAGAGCATTAAAGAATTATGGACTCTAAAGAAGTCAAATTTTCAGAAAGAGAAAAAACCTAATGACACTGCTGATTTTTAGACATATGCCTTTAGAATTAGTATATTCTTCAGTATCCTAGAGAACATAGAAGAAAATTCAAAGTAAAAAGCCTTCATTAGTCTCCTTCCTCTCCCAACAGGTTTAGGATGAAGGCTGCTCTTTAAGGGCAGAAAACTACTTTCCACCCCCCGACCTGACTCAGTACAAATAGAGAGACAAGGAACCTCAAATCGATCAGCACACATTCAGAGGACTGCTTTCTCCCTGGTGGCTAAGCCGTCGTATTTTAACAGATAGCAAGGAAAAAGAGCTTTGATTTCCAGGAACAGGGTAAGCTGCAACATGAGCACATGCTCCTAGATCAGTGGCCGGAGCAGCCTCGGAAGATGTTTTCTCACTTCTACCTCGCTGACTGCTTGCCAGCAAGGCTGTCCAAGAAATACCAGAGAAAAAGAAATTCTCACAGTCGTCCTGACCTACTACCAACTGCACCGAGCTTCCCACAGCTTAGGCACCAAGTCAAGCCCACAAGAGAAGAAACCAGCCCCTAAATAGGCGAAATCCAGTACAACATCTCCTTCCACGGATGTGTGGTTTGAGTCCAGAATAACTAACAGCAAGAGTTGGCCAGTACTCCATGCCAAACAGACTTTTAAAAATATGTCCGTTATTAACAGCCTGTGATTAGAAAAATCCAAGTGATTATAACAGGCAGCTCCAGCAGCTGCCACACATCCCAAACCAAATGTATTCACAGCACTGCGTGGATCAGCATTTGCCTTTCCCGGGCTTTATTAGAGCTCTGGGAGGGCTAACTCTCACTCAAACTTATGAGCGAGAGTTGGCTGGCTGGGAAATGCCATAAAGTCATCTTATCTTTTGACGAATAGTGGTTTTCTGACAGCTATATATGCTTTCTTCTGTTACAATAAAACTATGCTCAGAAGCTTAACGGATGGCTTGGTCATTACAGTCCAAGAGGCCCAGACAGAAAGAGACTGCAGACTCCAATTTCTCTGTGCTGTAATTATGTTTTCCACAGACAAAACTGCCATGAGAACATTGCTGCTGCGGCTCCGGCTTCAGACCAGATGGATCCAGAGGCACCGGGCCAGGTAAGGGGCAGCGTCCAGTTCCCACCTAATCAAGTGGGATTATATGTATCATGTGTGTATATGTATTTAGATTATGGCCTTTAGATGTAATAAAGATGGATTAAACAATTTATTCTCTGCTCCTTAGATGTAATGAGAAGATTTCTGCTGAACTTCACAAGCTTTAGACCGTGTACTATGAACTTCATGAATGGTTCAGGAACACTCCCACTCCCTTCACTATATTCCCATCTAGGCATTGCCTACACGTAAAACGCTGGACAGAGGATCCTGCCAGATCTTCCCGGAGCAGAGGGACGGCACGGCCAAGCTGGCTCACCCAGCTCTCCCAGAGACCAGGAGCACAGTAATCAGCTCGTGCTAACTGGAAAACTTCGTAACAGCGAACACAGGTGAGGAGGAGACCGAGCACGTGAGAAAAACAGAGAAAGAAAGCAGAGATGTGGCATGGAGCTTCATCTCACTAAACAATCTCCTTGTACCTCAGAGTTTATCTTACAAACTTTAATCATATACTGTGAATACCAGTAGGACTATTAGCCTTACCACAAAATCGTTTGAGAGTCCTACAATGGGAACAAAACCCAGCACTCTCACCTCCTAAGCACGTCCCCGAACTACAAATTAATTTTTTTAATAACTTACTACCCTCAATAAAGCGTGTAACTTTTCTGTTCTTTCATAGCACACTGCCAGTCCAAAACGTAATTAGCAAACAATATTAGCACTTCCATTTTCTTCTATACAAATTAAGGAATATGAATTAATATTAATTAATTTGGTATTAAAAAAGCCATTAGCTCTTTAACCTTCTTATTTTGACATAAGCAGCAGAAACGATTCCTTTCCAGAGGATGTCTGTTTTCAGTCTAATTCATCCGGATGTTAAACACACTTGCGCCTGTCTTTGGGCTGAGGGAGACAGTAATGTAATATCCAGTTACTGCAGAGCATTCCACTGGAATAAGAGAAAAACACCAAATATACACAAGACATAATATATTAGACTGGTCCATTCCTCTGGCAACTATTGCATTCGAGTATTTTCCCATAGCTTTCATTTGGGCAGAATTCATGAGCATTTATTCTTAATCTCACTAAACATTATTATCACCGGTTTCCATAGCAAACAATGAGAAACTGTGTTAGTAGTTAAAAATAATCTGGAAATAGCTATTAGTTATGTTAGTACAGGTTTAATGGTGGGGTGCAAGTTGCTCAGAATCACGGGCAGAAATGAAACACCTGGTCTGCAAACGGTATTCCGACATGCTGCAAAACTGACAGGAGATGTCGGAGGAAGACGACTGGGGAAAGCATAAATTTATTTCATTCTGGGAAAAGGCAGTGCCTAGAGCAATACCGAGAGAGACTTTAACAAAGCAGCTAACGCCAGGGCAGTTACTCCACCTCTGACAACAGGCGAGTAATTGAGAGAGAAGTGGAAGTTTCATTTAGAGGATCGCCGGGTTAGCACATAAACGAGAGACCGAGGGATTCCCTGTCTGTAACACTTCATACCAATTAGTCCCCAACCAAATAGAAAGGTGTGAGGTTTTTTTCAGCTATGGCTTTCGACAGTTAATCTGTTCTACAGAAATTGCCCCTTCAAGTTCCCAAATCGGTCATCTATAACCTGCATTTCATCATCAGCCTCGCCACTCAAACACTGCCTGTGCCGGAGGATCATTACGTGCATTTGTACCAAGGTAACTATTTTCTGTGTAAAGGTGTCTAACTGCCAGGCCTCTTACCTCATCTATTTAACATGGATCTAGATTTTCTTTATTCTGCAAAAAAATACATAATCCGCACGCCCCAGGACAGAGCAGAGCTCCTCTGCTTGTGTGGACTGATGGTCATAGCAGAGGCGACAGACGAGACTGTCCACGTCCAAAACAGGTGTGAGATTGGTCCCTTACACATTATAACACCCTAATAATTCTAGCATTTTAAAGATAAATTCTCTGGTATAAATTAAGTTCGGCCCTTATTCACTTATTCGGTTACATTCACGCCTTTCCCTGTGAAAAACGTCATCTTGCACACGCAGAGGTACGGAGGATAAGCCCTGAAGTCCAGGCTGCCTTGTGTAACCGCAGGTACCTAAGGCTGCTTTCAACCCTGGGTTAAACATTTCAAAGTGTGGTTTTAATATTTTCCAAGATATATCCTGCTCCGTCCTCTGTTTTCCTGCTGACTGTTACAGAAGGGTTCCTCTGGATGGGAGCAGATGGACTTTGGCAGCAGATGCTCTGGAAGAACCCGAGAGCCGAGTTAGTCCTTGGTGGGGAGAAAGGATCAACAGAAAACACGACACTTCGTTTTCCAACATTACTCTTTCTTCTCCTGCCACCTCCAGGGGCTCACGCCTGGGTCTGTTCCTACCAGATTTACAGCAAACAAGATAGGAGCAACACAGAGTAACCAGACCGTTATTTTCATTCTTTGCTTGCATAAAGTAAATATACAGATAGGCATCACAGCAACTGTTGAATTACAGAGAGACAATACATACCAGGTACAGCCATCTAAAATATACACTCACCCCGAAATGACGTTTGGCTAAGTTACCTCTAGAGGTCTGAAGGCATGTTCACGGTAAGTATAGCTAGCACAAGTTTTCTACCTCCAATTTTCTCCTTCAAAAAAAAGCTAACGCTTTGGGTCCACATTCCGGCTACGTCCACAGAAAAGATCTGAAAGTCAGGGGAAAAGAAATTGTAAACATCAGAACGTGAAGCGTTTTCAATACAATTTGTTCCGTGTCGGAGGCGATTTCCCCAATCTCTCTCCTGTCCCCGCCACGCGACCGGGATGTCTCGGAGGCAGCGGGCGGCTCCACGCACAGCACGGGCATTAAAGAGGCTCAAGTGACTTTCATATACAAACCCTCTGCCTCACCGGTGGAAACTGCCCTTTGGTTTACATTCCGCCGCACGTAGCATTACAGTGGCAGTGGAAAAGGAGGAAAAGCAAACAGCGGGCTCGGCTATTTCATTATCTCACCAGTCAATTATTAACGACAGTGCTTTTTCTGCCCAGCGCTGGGCAGCAGCCACGACTCCTGCGTGGGCACAACTGAAAAATTCCATGAAGATGCTGCCGAGGCCACAGCGGGGAGCGCAGGCGAGGCCCTCGCCCCCCTGGGACCCAACGCACTCCCCTGCCGTGCATCCCAGCGGGACGGCATCACCAGAAGAGCATCCTTCACTCCGCCGCACCTTGTCCTTGGCTGTCCCCAGCCCGGGGTCGTATCGCACTGGCCAAGGGCCCTTGTGCTGGGGCAGCCGAGAAGCACCACTAGACAAAAGCTAATTAAATCCAACTGAAAGTAGTTAGATTTAATCCAACAAAGTAGTTAGATTTGATTTTCTTAAAAAATTATGCACTAGTCTCAGAGGGGGAGAGAAAGATGGTTGTACAGTAAAAGTTAATACAGTTCAAGGAAACACTGAAGCTGTGTTTTATATGCTGCAGGCTTTCTCGTCGGTTTTTTAAAATGGTTTTGGTTTGGGTTTTTAAAGGCGTCTTGTTCATAAAACAGCACAGAAGGCACGCAGATTGAGGCTTTCATCTATTTTGTGCGACTCTGAATCCACTCAAGCCTCTGCAATAAATTCTTTCCTGCCTCCAAATACACGCGATGGAGCCTGATACTAACGTTTTATAACGTCCTTATCTGGTGAGATGAATTCCCGCTAGTTTCCAGATGGGCTTAAAAAATAATCCGATTTTATGCCACTATTTTTTTCCTCAAACTAAGCTGCCAACTGGATAATGCCACGCAAGCAAGAGCTCTCCGATTTGTTCTTATGCATCGTCTCTCAAGGGAAAAGTGGGGATTCCTTTCACATTTCCTACAAAAATAACCCGCTCGCTTGTGGCTACGTTCAGTTTTCACACGGTGGCAAGGAGCAAACTGTTCTCCAGTGGGATGTAGATTCAGCCTTTGGTTTTTGCCTGGCTTCAGCACGCTCTCCAGCCAGGCGGTGCCGAAGCCCCCACAGAGAGTTCAGAATCCGTCCCTGGTTTACTGCACAGCAGAAGCAGGAGAGGACGGGGATCGTTTTGTTGGGAAAAATCTCAACTGCGCATCTCCTGTGCATGAGGAGAATACAGGAGCCTCTGGAATACAGCTCACTGATGACGCATTTAACCCACGTTTGAGGTTTTTTCTGCGAGCCAGCATCCAGGCTCCTCTTCAGAATCCTGTACTCAAATAGGCCATCCCTCTTTTTTTTTTTTCCACCAGCACATAATGTGATCAGTAACTCCCAGAGTATGGAGAAGGGCTCCCAGGAAGTTACTCAGTAACTAACTCGGTGTTTAGTCATTGCATTAAATACTGTTTCCACAAAGCAGTGCTTTGGTATCTGATCGAGTCAAGTGTTCTGCGACAGGAGGCGAGGGGACCGTTTCCAGTGGTCCAAGAAATGAGAAGAAAAAATCTCGCACTGCGTGACGCCAGCTTGGAAGGAAAAAGCCAAACCTGAGCAACTTCTCCTGCCGGCTCACGAGCAAAGCTTGTGTTTGGGCAGAGCTGGCGACGCTGCTCGTGCCTTCTCTGCGCAGGAGGGTTTGTGCATTTCCCTTGGAACAGTAAGTTTTGTGCAGGTCTGTCAGGGACGACTGATTTGTTAAAGTGCTGCAGACAAATCCGACCTTAGTCCTGCATGAATAATAAAGGTTTAAACATACCACATGAGAAAATACAGAAAGCCAAAGTCATCATTTTTCTACCCTACGCCTCAGAGGGTTAATGCACCGACTCCTGCCTCTCCCGGGCACAGCGGGGATAGCCGAATTCAGCAGCGAGGTATTAAGTTTGAAGAGTTTGGTTTAGCTCCCGGATTTGCCACGGATCTTTGTAAGCTTTGGCCCTTATATTAGAATGAGATTTTTTTAAGACATTTGAACACATCAAAATTGTCCAGTCTTTTCCAGACACAGCACAGCGCCCGACTGCTGTCTCCTGACCGCTCTGGACAAGAACTGCGCAGACATTGAAGTTCAAGGGCCCTTAAATGAACTGTCTCTTGTTAGTAAATGGGGGATAAACAACACTCTTCTTGAGACACTGTTGTCAGGATAAATCCATTAAAAACTGTGAGACTCTCCGAAACAAACACAACTTCCCTCCTAACCCGCGGGTGCTGAAAGCCTCGGCGGGGTGGAAAGTCTCAGCAACAGCTCGGAGCGAATCACTTGAAACTCTGCAAAACAGTGCAAAGCCTCAGGAAAACGGCCCTGTCGGCACAGTATCATGTAACCTGGAGCTCTAAACCAGAAGTTTTACTAGGAACTTGCAATAATACACGGTACTATGCATACAATAACAGCATTCACTAATTATAAAATTATTTCAAAACACAAATCACATGCCTCCAAACGCTCCTCCTAAATTATAAACCAGTTGCCTTGTAAAGAACTTATTAAATATTATATGCAGCCCGCAGCGCTGATGACTTGTGTCTCACAACGGCAAATTGTTCGGAGGCTGCATTCAGCCGCGTTACCATCGGGAGGACTGTGCAGCCACGCTCGCCCCCTGAAACCGCAAGCATGCGAAGCACTGGGCAGAGCTAACGGGAGCAGGGCTAGAGCTCCTTTCGGGCCCCAAGTGCCCCAGCAAATCCCTGTTTTACAAGTACGAACAATTAAACCTTCCCACTGCCTTTGCCGTAGATTTGGGCTGAACGAGCGCCCTTCGCCCTATCCTCAGACTGAAGCCCAGAGCAGCACAGCTGCGCAGGAGCGGCAGCAAGAACGCACGGCTGAGAGAGGGGGTTAACCACAGCCCTGCCCCGACTTCACTGCGATAATACGCTTAATGACTAATAACGGTTGAATGAGATGTGACAGAGAGACCCCCAAAGAGAGAATTTGCAGCTGCTCTTGGCAATTAAAAGCACTACAATACATTAGAATCTGAGAATATGATAGAGCCAAGGCAGAAACCTTACTCTCGTGTCGTTCAGACACGAGCACACCAGCCAGTCATTCATCACCACTAGGAAATAACAAAAGTATTCTCGGGGGATCTACAAGTCATGGAAAAGCATGCTTAGGTTTGTTATCTATAAACTTACATGCTAACAATAATAAACAGGGCCAAGAGTAAAAACAGTCAAAGGATTTTGTAAAAACAACAGAGCTGAGGTTCATTTTATCTGTCCTTGGGTTCCTAAATGTTTAGAGTACATTTACATTATGTTTTCAAACTCTTCTTCACAACCATAAATATTGACATACACAGTGGATTTCTTAATTGAGAGCCAAGGCTTTCAGGGAATCCTTGAATTTTTACAGCTAATGCTTTCAGAGATGCATAAAATCTCGTGAGACTCATGATAAGGATGTCAGTGGTTGCCATCAGTATGCCTTTCATTTCTGAACGCTGCCACAGTCACTGCACAAAATTGCTTGGAAATAAAAAAGCGGTAATTAGGATTATGGGCCAAAACTTGCCTCTTAATGCTACTTTACAGATCTTCTGCTTAACCTGCAGATCGCTAGGATGTGTTCTGCACTTGTGCGCAGCTCCTGAAGGCAAGGACCTGTAACTCTGGATAAAAAGCAGAAAATTTCCGTGATCAGCAACGACCAAGGGAGACATCTGCTCACCGTTCATCGGCATCTCGCCTTCTGCCACTGCTCATTTAATACTGATTGCACAGGACCAACATCACAAAAATGTTCACAAACGCTTAGAGGTATCAGATAAGCATAATATTAAAATAACTTCTTGTGGCTGTGACAGTCTTCTTTCCTACAGCTCCAAACACATCAAATTACTCACTGGTTACTAAGGTGAGCCCTTAAGGCAGCAGCATAAAGTAAAAACCAGAGCTACCTCGGTGCTCCCTCGGCTGTCTCGGGCAGGTGAAGAGTTGGGGCTGATCGGAGCCCCCTCGCCCCGCAGCGCTGCTCCCTGCGCATCTGCCTTCCCAGCCTTTTTTACTAGGTGTTGGAAAGTGAAATCCAAAGGGGAAGCAACACAAACAGCAAATGCTACCCATAAAAACCTCCGCTCGCCCAGCGGGCTATTACCTTTCAATGTTATTTTCATTACTTGGCATCAGCTGGGATACAGATGGCTGCTCGGAGTTGCTGGCTTCAAAAACTAGGTCAATGGTGGCACAGATAGGAAGTAAAAATAAAAATCCTGGGTTTTACCCTCCAAAAGCATCCAAGTAACAGCAGCCTCATGGACAAAATAATATCCCTGAGAGATCTCATCAATCCCAGACTTCACAGATGTGGCTGCCCTACCTAGTAAGCACACCAGCTAGCAGGGCAGAGGACTGAGACAGTGTTATTATAGATACATGCTCGTTATTTTTTCACTAGAATCCAATAATTCCTACAGGAGTTAATCCTTCTCCATAGCATTACAGCAAACAATCAATATTTTTTAGCATTTCCTGTTATTTAGTTGTTTGATAACAGTTTATAGAAGAAAGGTAACACAAAGCCACTACCATTGTTCTAAGTCATACTGATGTACCGCGGATCGAAGGCAGGTCCCCGTGTTCCCTCAGTCCCTGACTTGATACAGAATGTTCTGCAGCCAAAGCAACTTACAGAAGTTGCCTTTGCTCAGGCTCCTTTTAAGGCTGGTTTCCCAACGGAGAGCCGCAAGGAGTAGGGCTTTCTGCTGCCGTGCGGGGCAGGAACAAGCAGCTGTGCGCTGGGGAAAGCACCCGAATTACCCGAAATTGGTATCGCTGCCAAACAGCACAGCCACGCTTTCAGCCAGGTGAATCTTCACTGGGAGCTTTGACTGAGGAAGGTTGCAGGACTTGTCCCTGGTAAAATACGTAACGGTAGATCTTTGGGTGAGATCAAATCATATTTGAAAACCTCATTAGAAAAGTAAAACAACATTTAGCCGAACAAGATTTCCAGCTGAAACCACGTTGTAAGCACACTGAAATGCTACACCACCAGTGCCTGAGCTCTTTGAACCCACAGAAAAATCTTTAGAAAATACCATCTCACACAACACCGGGACCTCTTAGTTTCGGAATCAAGGGGCTGTACCAGCCTGGATAAGTGGATTTAATTTTACTGTTTAATATTGTGTCTCAAACCAGCTGAACTTCTTTTTGTACGGCTCATAGATTACCAGCAATCCTCGGGCCTCAGAGCAGAACCTGCTCAAACCATTTAAATGGAAACACAGCTGAGTCAAAGTTGCTGCTGAAAGAGGAGAGATTGCCTTCACCCCGCTCCTCCCGTTTTTTCTGTCCTATCCCCGACACTGCCCTTGCTGCAGCTCGAGTGCTTGTTGGACTCTGCCGAGTTGATTCAGTTTGCTAATCTGGCCGAAGCTGTTCAGGGGTTTTATTTTGTTTTCTGCTGGTTTATTGAGCTGGAAGAGTTCACAGAGGAACTGGGTGAATGGGGAGTCAATGCCAGGGGAGAGGAGCGGAGCACCAGCCGCGTTTCAGCAGCCCCGAGCCATCCCAGCAGCTCGTGCTGTAACACAGAAATTCATCCCAAGCCAGTTCACGCTCACAGCGTTAGTGCTGTGCCGAGCTTCCTTCCGTATAAAAGGGAGCCTGGGTGCAAATCGCAGTAGGGCTCGTCCCTCCGATCTGTGATCACCCAAGCTCATGGCAGAGGGTGGACCCTCGGTGGTGCGGTACCCGAGATACGAACGTGCATCCAGCACTGAGCCAGCAAACAGAGGCTTACCAGAAATCCGCTTTGAGTCTGATACTGATTCCGCTCAAATCAATGGCAAAACTCTTTTGTTATATTGGCTAAATGAAAGGGCGTTCAAAAAAGAACTAGGGCATTCTGTTTCAGCAATGTGTCAGAAGTTGGACGCTTTTTTCAGAGAAAACTATAAAACTAGAATTTAAATGAGACTTGTCACTACATTTAAAAAATTTGTTTAGGAGTCATACTTGTATTTAAGTATTAAAGAGCAGTGCAGGATGCTAATAAACAACTCCCAAGGAAATGGTGATCTATTTGTTTATCTTTTAAGTGTTGTAAAATGTGAGAGAAGTAAGAAGAGAGGGACATTATGGTTCCCCTGGGACAAGGGTCCGGTTGAAGAGCAGAGATGCCAGCTGCTGCCTGCTTTTGTCATCAGGTATGTGCTCCTCTCGTCCCACACTTCGAAAAATAAATAAATAACAAGGGCTTCTGCTGGTATGTCGATCCAGTTACACGGCAGAGGCAGGCTCTCTGCTTTCTCTCAACACTCGAGTACAATAGCGTCTTTGTTACGAGGAGGCTAAATAAATAACGTAGCCATTAGAAGTCATAAAGAAAAGGAGCACTACGTGATTAAGTTCCAGACACAGAGCGGGGCAGCTCTGCCACGCTCCCAGATAAACCAACGCAGAGCGAAGGATGCCGCGGGCTCTGCCAGCAGCTTGCTCCAGCAGTGTGCCTTTTTTAAAGGCAAAAATTAGACAGGGTCAGCAGCGATACAGAACAGAAGGTCTGGGCGTTAGGTACGGTTCAGTTCAGAATAACGACTGATAACAGGTATTTCTTTCTCATATGCTTTTGTTTTCTGCTGTGGAGCTTATAAATGTAGAAAACCAGCAGGATCTGAACTAGTGTCTCTTGAATGTAGCTTTTGCAAAAATCTGTCTCACACGCAACTTGAGCACACACATTTTCACAAGTAAAAGCAATATTATTCTAATTACCAAACACTAAAAAGAGTTTCAGCGGTCTCCAAGCAAACCTGGCTCATCAGTCACATAACTTGACATTTGGTGAGCATTCATTTAGCCAGCAGTCTGGAAATGCCAGTTAATCATTTAAATTCTGGAGTCTCCCTGAACTTCAGAAGGCATTGGGATGACAGACTAATACACAAAGCCATTTTACAGTTAAGATTAATATTTTAGGAAGCATACATTTTCTTTTCTGTGAACTTTTTCTGCTAATAAGGACCTTATTCTGCAAGCTATGCACCATGGAAATTTCACAACAGCTTTTGTGAGAGTTTTCACTATGGAAAAAACTCAGGAACATGTTTGGAGGAGTTTTTCATGTGCTAAAGTTGCAAGAAGTTATTAACAGCAAACAGGAAGCACAGAAGGTGTCTGTTCTGGAAAGTCCTATAAGTGGATATACAAGATGCTACAACTGATCTCCACTTTTTAAATTTGATTTTATATATTAAAAGAAGCAATTTTCCTAGATACACAATGTGAAATTCTATTAGTCTCATCTAATGACTGACAATTTGCTAACAAAGCCCACAAATGTGGAAAGGGTTTCTTTTTTATTTAATATGAGCAAATCCTTCTTGTTTTACCAGTCTGTGTTATATAATTCAGGCAAAATTACTTGCAGTATATATATAAATATATATAAGCATATATAAAGGTGCTTTGAACACAACACTTCTCAGACGTAGAGCTGACGGAAGCTATTCAATGCACAGATTTGGGGCTATACAGCGATTTAGCCACATGCGTGCAGTAAGTTAACGCCAAAAGTGGCAAGAGAACAAGTCCACTGTCCAATTCCCTGCTCTATTGACTAGACCAGATTTCCTGCATTAGATAATCAGGCAACAGGCAAGCTGTGTGGGTGCATTTTCAGGGGTCAGTTCAGGTTATGGTCTCAGATCCTTAAGCCCAAGAGACCCAAGAGTACATGTGCAAGCTCATATTCCACTAGTATGTTAGAAGAGGTTCTACTGACCCTTCTGAAACACCATGGACACAATCCTAAAAACCATGCCGCTTACCACGGGCCTCAATATGGATTTAAGTGTCTCCTCTACGCTACTGCATGAGCTCTGCCATGGGGAAAAGGAGAGCAGCTGGTGCAAAAGGAGGGGCAGGGAGGTACCGACACGTCCCACAGTCGCTCTCACCCGCGTAATTCTAAGTTTGGTTATGGTTCTGCATCTGTCCGATACCTGGGGCTCCTCAGCCCTCGCTGGAAAACGCCACATGGCAGGAAACAGTAGCTGAGCTTCCCGAGGAACAGATGCTGCTTAGAGAAAGTCATATTCTCCAGTTAAACAACTTCTTTCAGTCAAGGGTTTGCAGGGAATTTGCATGAGATTGGGACTGGAAACTCAAACTTTCACACCGGTGGAAGTGTCAGAGACATGAACCTTGCCAGCTGAGATCTGCCAGGAACAACTTTCTGGCATTGGCTCATCACAGATATTTTCAGTTTGACAACTGAATCAGTTAAGTAAGAATTGCTTCAGTTCATATCAAAATCACTTTTTCAGCTTTTCTACAAAAAAACCTTAAAAGTAGAAGTTCTTCTTTTGTGCCAAATAAAGTGTTCCAATTCCACCATTCCATTAAACATTTCAACCCGAGGTATTTAGGACATGCAAAACCATCAGAGAACCACAAAACCGTGGGCACGGTCAGCAGTGTTACCGAACAGCGCGTAACCTGGCAAGGGCTGCAAAACGCACCTGAAAGCGGGACACTTTCTTGGGCAGTTAACTCCTACCGAGGTCTCCGAGCAGCACTGCAGGTAGCTAAAGCAGCGGACACGGCGAGGACAGCACTCGTACTCCTACAACCTTACAACTGAATTGTCTTAGAGCTTCTTCTACTAATGGTCTTCAGCAGCAGGGACGGGTGAAGGAATAAAGGGAGGGAGGCAGAGACAGGTGCCAACCGCACACTTGCCGCAAGCAGAAAGACCACACTATGCCTGGATTAGACAAAAATACAAATCGCACGAGCTCATCTGATCTTAAGCCACAAGGACCCTTGAATATATAAATCCCTCAGCAACGCGGAATATGTGCGTACGGCCGTCGTGGGGAGTCAGCGCAGATGACCTCCTTTCAGCCTCCGCCAAACATTCCTGACACCAGCCAAGCTGCTGCTGCTCGAGATTCACACTCAGCATTCGAGGGAGCAGAGAATTTCAGCTCGCCGAGATCCTGGGGCATCACATCGCTGCTGTTTTGAGCATGCTGAAGCGGGGTGTGCACCACGTTCTAGGACTTGTATAGATCTCCTAAATCAAACCTCGTGGCACTGGGAATATTGTTCCCTTAAAAGGTTTGATTGGGTGAAGAGCTGAAGGGGGAAGTTTGCAGAACTGAGACACTGGTCATTTCTCAGGACAATTTTGATAGTGTGAGTAACAAACAAGCAGCATTACATCGCTAACGCTGGGTTTTCTGCAATATATGATACGAAGTCAAGTCATTCTTGAGTCTTCTACAAACGGTCCTGTAAAAATGGCTTGTGATATTTTAGACACCAGAAAAGTCAACCTTAGCAATAAATATGCAATATGATGTGACCATTTCAAAGACAGAACTGTAAAACCCAGAGATCAGCTTTACGGTGATTAGTCACAAGAGTACGACAAACCCTTGGGTCAAACCTTTACATTTTACAGGCTCTACAATTACCACAAAACTCAGCTCAAAGAGTATGTTTACTATCTAAATAATTCATTTTACAACTGATGGGAAGTTTGTTGACAATTTTAAAATAAATACGTATTTGTAATTTTATATTAGTAACTTTTCTCAGAAAAGCTAAAAAACCCTTGCTGATTTATATTTATTATCATAAAAATAATTAACAAGAAACATTTGCTTCAAACCAGGATTGAAATTTTATCAGATACAGGCTCGGTGGACGGCCCAATGCATAATTACTCCTGGACAGATGAATAGCAAAAAGATATTCTTTTCAAGTTCTGACCATAGCCCCTCCCTGTTCTTGAAGCCTTTATAGTAACAGGGACAGGTGCAGAGAAGTCCATGATCCAAGAAATAATCTTATATAGCTCCATGCACAGAATGCTGCACCAAGAATAAACTCCCAAAGAGGAGAGATGTCATTTCATATTTGGGGTGGAAGTAGACAGGTTTGTGTATTCTGGAAAGGTCCTATGCGTATGAGCGTTTCTTCACGTTTCCTGCTATAGGTACTTACTATGACAAGTGTTTATCCCTTTGACCGGAATATTCCAGCTGGAGGCATGTTCAGGGGGTTTGGGTGTTCTTTTTTTGAAGTGTCAGATAAAGTGTTCCAGCTGTTTAAGAACAAGTCTCAGGATAATACACTGTCTTCTCAAGGTTAAAAAAATTCCGACAATCATTTATGAAACAGTAGCTCCTGTCCTTTAGAGTTCAGACTGAAAATCTGGCAAGGAACAGCTACTGCACCAAGTACTTGGTTTTGATTTATCTGTGAAATCTACATAATCTAAATTTGGGACTGAATTTAAATCCCTGAACAATCACTTTGCATAAATTCAGCAGCGACTTGACGTATTAAAGTTTCCATGCAGTCAATCCACAGCTTACAAGGCTATTCTTGGAACTTCTTTTGGGAGCCCAGCATCATCCACAGCTAGTGAAACAGAGCACCTCTCAGCTGTGCTCCTTGGATCGCAGTCAGGTGGAGCAAAGGAATCGCCAATTCAGAGAAGAGTTAGAATCAGGTGGAATACAGTAGAGTAAAAGTGGGTGGAGGCAGGACTGGTAGGCCAGGGGGGAAAATGATGGATAAGGTTGTCCTAGCAAGGAGGCTTGAAATAGGAGCCGGAAAAGGAAATTAATAGGGGGGCACCAAAAAACCTAAAAAAACCCCCAGAAATGCCAATTTGGAGGAGGAAGAAGAGGAAGACAGAGATCAGATGGGAAAGTAGAGGAGTTTGGACTTGTTTGGCAAAGAGATTGGGGCTTAGAAGTACGAGAGTGACAAGGAAGAGCTGCAGCCCAGGCAGATGCAGCGAGAGCCAGCAGAACAGGGGCTGTTGGGGCAAAAAGAGAAATGGACAAAATCTCAAAGCCCAAGATACAAAATAAAATTAAACTAATAAAAACAAGGGAATATTAAGTATACTTGACTCAGTAAGAAGGAAGAGCATTCTTGCTAAGTAGGCTAGAGTCTTTGTTCAAAAAAAGCCAAAAAACAAGCTGCTCGTTCTGGTCCTTAATGAAAACCACCACAGTGCAAGAGCTCACCCTGGAACAGGGAAAGTCCAGCTTAGAAAGCGGAATAAATTACAGGTCCTCAGATCATGCGAGTCTGATAGACTTCACTCCAGGATACTTAAAGGCCTGGCTAAAGCAGCCTCAGGACTGTTACTGTTTATCTCTGAGGGCTGATGGAAGCTGGTCACATCACAGAAGACAGGGAAAAAAGCAAATAAAATACCTGTCAAAAGAGTGCGAGCTGGAAAGAATAGAGAGGAAGGAGAGAGAAAGCATCTGGTTGGCTTAACTTTGATTCGACCTTGTCTGTTGTTGACAAGTCCGTGTTTTTAAATAGCCTGTTAACTTACAGTTGCTTATGATCCGTTCATTTGATTATTTACATTCATTCACTTCACACATTTTCTGCACGTCATTCATTGCATGACGATTTTCCAAGCTCAAACACTTCGCTTTCAAACTACTATATAGGAATATGTATTCTTGGACCACCTTCTGTCATTGCTCATTATTCTGTGAGTGCTTCCAGCGTCAGATGCAAGAGGTCTCTGGGGACAGCAAAAGGCTCATGGCAGATCCCCACGCTAACCTAGCCAGCACGCAGGTCACAGACACGAGGCACAAGAAGCACTTGTTTTACCCTGTACCCGATACCTCCCTGAACTCACGCTGTCCTGACAGGAAGGCAGGCCACGCTTGTATTCACAGAGCGATGCATATCTATGAGAGCAAGTACAGGCACTCTGTTAATTTGCATGTGAAAAAATTACAGGTCTCATTCTGAGACATACAGTCTACACCCATACACGCACACAGAGCAAAAAAATGTAAATTCTGTGTCACTTGCAATCATGCAGAGGACTGTATTTGGGCATAATTTCTAAATGTCTGGTTCCCATTCTGGCTTGATGTGCATTGTACAACCATAGGAACAGGAAGCCTCCTGAATCAGCAGGAGCATCATCCTCAGTATTGATGTAACCGATTTCACTTCCAGGTCACACTGTCAGATGTTCAGTCTCGCACCTTAGCACTCGGCATTATTCAATGCCAAAAACTAAAAACACCGAGCCATAAAACCATCATCCTCCTGATAGTGAAGGATCTTCTAGGTCACCAGAAAATGCACTTGTCAGATGACTTATGGAATATTTAAGTACATTTATTCACTCTTAAAGATGTACGTAATTCGACGTAACGTTAAGTTCTGTTGCTATCCTTCAAAAAGCTTTTTTTCAACGCCCACTGAAGTAAATGGCACCTTTACATTGCTTTTACCGTTTTGAATCGGAGCTAAACCAGACCCAAGCAAATGGGCAGGAAATATCCAAAGCAATTTATCTTTTGCATACCCTTGAAATAAATACATCCCTTGTTTAACGGAAGTTTACATTTGCGCTCTCTTGTTTGAGTGTGCAAATGGTACACTGAAAAAAGAAGAGCACAAAGCCCTGCTGAAAGGCAGCAGGGCGGTAGCCGGGGAGCGCAGGGTGCCTCAGCTGGGAGCACACCGCTACCGGCATCAGCTCTAGACACTGAAATCAGCAGTGCCGCGCGCTTGGCCAACACCTCCAGCACAAGCACTGGAAATCTGGATCTCCAGAATATGCTGCTTGATACCTGCAGAAACAGTGGGCTGATATCACAACACCAAGAAGATGAAAACCCAGGTAATAGAAATTAGAGGGAATTTTCCAAAGAATAAAGTTTGTGAGATATATTAAAATTTTACATCAATTATATTTCTGACACAGTTTTTCCTTTGCAAGTAACTTCTAAAGGAATTAAAACTTCATTTTAATAACTAAGATTAGGAAAGCATTATAAACAAAGAGGAACTAACCATAATTAGGTTTTTTCCTCCTCTCCCCTTTGCTTTTTGTTCACTCTGTATTAAAATTCTAGACATATAAAATTATGTTAAAAGAACACCCATAGAACTCCTATCCCACTTTGTGTCTGCCCCACCCTTCAATTATTTTACAAATCCATTTTCACTGCTTTATACAATCATAGAATCATTTAGGTTGGAAAAGATCTTTAAGATCATCAAGTCCAACCATAAACCCAACCCTGCCACGTCCACCACTGAACCATGTCTCTCAGAGCCTCATCCACACGGCTTTTACAAGCCTCCAGGGATGGTGACTCCACCACCTCCCTGGGCAGCCTCTGCCAGTGCTTCACCGCTCTCTCAGCAAAGACATTTTTCCTCATATCCAGCCTGAACCTCCCCTGGCACAACTTGAGGCCGTTTCCTCTTGTCCTGTCACTTGTCACTTGGGAGAAGAGACCAACACCCACCTCCCCACAACCCCCTTTCAGGCAGTTGTAGAGAGCGATGAGGTCTCCCCTCACCTCCTCTTCTCCAGACGGAACAACCCCAGCTCCCTCAGCCGCTCCTCATCAGACTTGTGCTCCAGACCCCTCACCAGCTCCGTCGCCCTTCTCTGGACACGCTCCAGCACCTCAGTGTCCTTCTTGGAGTGAGGGGCCCAAAACTGAACACAGCATTCGAGGTGCGGCCTCACCAGCGCCGAGTACAGGGGCACGATCCCCTCCCTGCTCCCGCTGGCCACACCATTTCTGATACAGGCCAGGATGCCGTTGGCCTTCTTGGCCACCTGGGCACACTGCCGGCTCATATTCAGCCGGCTCCCGTCAAGTCACCACAGCAGGCTCAGCCAGCGCCAGCTCTTAGCTCCAAACTGGCCAAGGCCAACTGGAACCAACCACGATGGTGTTAATCTGGTTTGTCATCTGAAGCTGCAAGTCAAAGGCAGCATCTTCATTTATGCTTTGGGACTGGCCCAGAGTCAGCCCTTGGAGATTCCAGTATGTTGAGGACAATCTTCAGACATTTAAGTTACTAAAATAAAATTTTAAAAAATCAAAGCATGTGCATTTTTCAGAGACTTATTAACTGGCCAGACTTGGGAAGATTTTCAGAGGGAGCAACGAAAAGCACAACCCTGATGCAAATTCATGCAAAACAAAATTTAGTTCCCTTCTTCAAAGCGTGGGAAAAAAAGTTGTTCAGTGAGAGGTCAGAAGTATTGAAGATAGGCAAGACATCATTTCTCTCCCTAAGCTTGTTCTTGGAAAAACAGGATTCATTTTGTCCACATCATCCCAAAATTCTGGGCAAAGCAGACAACCAGAATGCAAATTCTCAGACGAAAAACACTGGCAAAGTCAGAACGAGGAGATGAGCGTGTTACAATTGGAAGTACCGAACCCCTGGTAGCACGTATAGCTCCCGTCATTCATCCTTCAGCTTCGAGCCCGGACTGAAGGCCGAGAGGCTGCGCCTGGGCCGAGGGCAGGTACGCTCGCAGGGCTGCCCCCCACCTGGGCTGCCCCGGCAGGGGAGCTCAGCAGCCCGAGCCCCGGCCCCGCTCAGCCCGCACGCTAAAGTTCCTTTCTCTGGATGCTTGGATGTGGTTTCCAGTTTCCGTAGCTCGCCCTGACCGCGCACGCAGCCAGCGGGACCCCCGGCAGCTGGAGTAGCCCCCTTAGTATGAATCTGGCCCTTGGCATTGTTGGACTTGCCCCTTTGCACTAAATAAGGCCAAACAAGAGACAGTGTCAGAGCATACAAAAACCCTCTCAGGCAAATTCATAAATAAATACCTTTGCATATTCTCTCAGCATTTGCAAATGGCTGGAAAATCTTAGGCGATTCCCTCACACGCACACCTAAAAATACTTTTCTTTCTGTCACCTCCCCTATGTATTCAAGCTGGATTTCTATTTTCTAAATACACACTCAAATTGGTTTTCAACTCCATATTTTCTCGTTAATTTTCACACTTAACTGCATACTGTTTGGAGATGCTTCTGCTTTTTAAATACACGACTTCAAGAATATTTTGCAGAAGACTGAACACTCTAGAGTTAAGTTCGGAATTCTTTAGAAGACACTTCTTCATTGAAATACATTCAGTTTCTACCTGAGACTGCTTCGTTCTTGACATTAAATGCTGCTAAGGAGACCTTGCTTTCTGAGAGAAGAATCCTATTAACAGGTCTCTGCACACCAGGAAAAGAAGGGTCTGGGCAATTACTGCCCCAGTGATTTTTGCAGGAAATAATTATGTAGCTCAGGTCTTTCAATTAATAGGAAGATTAAAAACCCTCCTGCTGCAGACAGCATAAATAAGCCACACTGTTACACATCACAACTGTTTTACTGCTGCAGTTCCCCACATTCTAAACGATGAAAGAGTGCTTTTGACCACTGAAGGAGTACCAGGTTAGTAGAGTCGGTTTTGAAAACGCCTCTGCTCTCGCAGCAGCGGCAGGAGGAGCAGCAGCAGGAGCAGGAGGAGCAGCAGGAGCAGCAGGAGCAGCAGCAGGAGCAGCAGCAGCAGCGTGCCCTCCCGGCCCGGCCCCGCGGGGCAGCCCACCCCCGAAGCCCCCTCCCACCCGTGACTGCCTCCCGCGGGCGCCGGGGCTGCGCTGCAGCGGCCACGCGAGCGCCTCGTGGTAATTCGCGTACCGCGGTGCGGGAAAGCGCCGCTCTGTCCGGTTCCCAAAGCCCCCGGGGGGGTCGCTGAACTTTGCGGCAGCCCCCGCTCCGCGCCACTCCCACCCCCCTTCCCAAAGGCGAATCGCCCCCGGGTGGGTGCGCAGGGGCGCAGTAATTAGAAGCAATCAGCGTAACTGATACAGCGTGGATCATCGCCGCCAGCGCTCCGCACGCCAGGCTGCGGCTTCCCCCGCCCGCTGCGCAGGGCCAAAGCCGCCCCCGAGCACCCCCCGCCCCGGCTCACCTGGACCCCGGCGGGCAGCGCTGCCCGCACCGGCGGCAGGAGGCGGCTCCGGGCTCGGGCTGACCGCCGGAGCTGCTGGCGGCCGGGGAAGGCAGCGGGCAGGGCCCTGCCCAGGGGGAGGCAACGGAGGTGGGGTCAGGGTAACGAGCGCGGGGGAGAGGCGCTTCCCGGGGCAGGAGGCAGCGCGGCCGGGTTCCCCGCCAGCCGGGCTCCGCGCGGCGCCGGGCAGAGCCACAGCACCGGTGGGTTGGAACAGACCCTGAAGGTCGTCGGGTCCAACCGCAAACCTAACTCACAGCTGCGCGCCAGCAGCGTATCGCCTATCACGCGCGAGACTGGGGAAGAGTATCACTCTGGTATTTATTTTCCCACAGTCTGAAGAAGCTAAATTACAGTTTAGCGTTTTCCTCACTAAGGGTCACATTAGGACTTGCATCTTACCCCTATCTGACAGTAGTGTAAAACAAACAAGGCCCCAACAAAACGTAAAACAGTTTCCCCATTCCTACCTTACAACCGCAACTGAACCCTATGGCGGAGATGCTGCAAGAATGCCCAGAACGGCTATTTTATTTAGGAGCAATAAAAACATTCCTGAAAAAATGAAAAAATCCCATCTGGTATACAGCAGTTTACCTGCCCTGTACGCTGTCTCAGGCGAGGTTTGAGGTAACAGCAGCAGGCTCTCCATTCTTCACTCTTCAGGGCTTGCTTTGCTCTCCAGCTTGTACATGAGAGCTTGCCAGGCTGGGAAATACACCAGGAAAGCTGGAAGTGGTAATAGCAAGCTTAGGAAATTCAGCTTTCCACACCAGCACACCAAGGCAAGAGGAAGAATATCCAATATAAGACCCCAGTTTCCTAGTTTTTAATGCAGTTTGTTTCAAATATTTTCCTTCTCCCTTCTGAAAAAAGGGGAGGGAGGTAACTCCTGCAATCCTGCCTGCACATTTCTGAAAAGGAAAAGGAAAAAAAACCAAACAAAAAACCTAACTAAGTTCTACCTACTCATTTATGGTTTTTCACTGAATCTAGGTATCTACAGTATCTAAAAATCTACCTGACTATAGTATTGCATAACATCACATTATACCTAAATTAAGCTAACTACAAGATGCTCTCAAAAGCAGCAGGTCACTGTCCCCACCCTCCTTCCTTAACAAAAAGCACATCCCTTCCTGCCCCGCAACTTTATAGTGAGCGTGCAGCTGGGGAATGAGGGATCCAGCCCACAGACCAGGTGAAAACTATTCCACCAACACGAGGGAAAAGGCCAGAAGGCAAGGAGGAAGAGGCAGCCCTCATCCTGATAGCAGTAGCCCTCAGAGGGGATTAAACGTATTCTGAAACTTGACCTTAAAGCCCCGTTTTATGGATGCACCTCCATAGCACCTCCCTGTAACAGAAATAGCACGTGCAAGCAAATGACAGCTCTGTTCATTGACTTCAGAAGTTTTATTTCAATGAAAATTTAGCTGTATTAAAGGACTATCTCATCCAGGTTCCACGTGGGCAGACAGATTGTAAGTGTGCACAAAACTGTCCCTATAACAGCTTTTCAAAGACCTACATTAAGTAAGTCAATGTCACAGATTTCACTCTCTGCAGATAGCGCATACCAAAACCTTAACTCTTCTGTTTTCGCTGTACGCCTATTAGATGCTATGAAGCCTAGAAATAAGGTAAACAGTGGTGTCCCTCTCTTGAAGGGCCCCTCCAGGAACCTCTCTTGGCTACCTTTGGTAGCTGGTTTCTGCAGCCGTTGTTTCTTTTCAGAGAAAAAGCTCTCTTTATTTCTTTAAAAAATATCTGATTACAACAAGGAGAAACGTACTAGTTTTCCATGTGATATTTGCTTAGCTGGTAAAAGTGTGAGTGCCATACTTTAGCACTGAATATCTACGTTCTTCCCCAACCATCACATGTGTGGTAAGTAAAGTGTGAATGAGTTGTAAACCAAACTCTTGATACAGAAGAGCTCTAAGAAAGCACTCCAGAAGCATGTACCCTCCCGTCAGTGAAACTGAAGAGGTTTGAGAAAGATACCACACCAATATCCAAATGGCCACCGGCAGCCTAGCAGCAAAGAAAAAAAGGGGCTCATTCTCACGGGCTCATTCTCAGCGGCCGAGTGAGTGAGGCTCTCAGGCTGCTCTTTGCTAATAACTTTTTTTCACAACAGGCTAAAGCAAAACCTTTCTCACACTGCTGCCTGTTAAGCCACTAAACTCATGTACTAAATGAACCAACTAACTGATTACTCTGTCAAGAACATTTATTAATTCTAGTTGTACAAAGTGTCCCCAAGGTCACTTGTCCTCAGTGTTGTTCCATGGTCAGTTTACAGCAATGCCACGTAAGATGACAGGAAGGCAACATGCCCAAAGGAACGGCAGCAGGAGCTCTGAAGTGTACCACGATTCCAGCGTGGCACCACCTTCCTATCCATCCTCTAAGAAGCCATCACGTTTATCTTTATCGCTGTATCTTTGTGCAGCGAACTCCATACTCAGACCAAGCCATTTCATCTATCAGCTAATGCTTTGTAACACTTGAAAGAGTTACTTATTTTTCTTGACATATAAATAGTACAATAAACCAGAGATGAGTTTCACTTTTGGTCAGAATATCCTAATCCAATACAGAATGTACAAGATATTAAAATGTTTAGTAAAATGATACTTCCATAAATCTAGAATTTATTTTCATAAATCTAGAAACTCTGCATAGAAGAACTAAACTGGCTATTGGATCAACTATAGATGGATCTTTTAGCAACAAAGAATAGATACCTATTGTGAACAACGGAAGTGCAGCAATTATATACACTAACTTCAGGCACCATTATAATATAATTTTTGTAAAGTGGGAATCCAGTACTTTAGACATGGACGCCTTAGTGAAGCACTCAGAGGCAGAGCCAATGTGGTTTTTTCTTTTTGGTTGACTCACTGCTGTGCCCTTGACAGGAGAATAAAACATGTTATTATTATGCCACTGGATAAATCCATAGCATACGCCTGGTCCCCTTAGCTCTACAAGGATACAGTAGAAGGCAGTCTTTTTAGCTAAGGCAGAAAGAGGTCACAGGTGGCAATTACGAAAACAAAGGGGTGGGTGGCCTGCCTTGCCCCAGCCCCCTGAGCCAGCCAGCCACTGCCTTTGCCACAGCCGACACCACGACACAGGGCGCAGTTCAAAGTCCAGGTGTCTTCAGGTACAGAGAAAGCAGGAGGGGTATTTCTCTTCTGAGCGCTCCTTGCTGCCAGGTACACCGCAAAGCTCATCTTCTTCCCCTTCTCACCTTCCTCACTGGAGTCAACCACCAGGGAATGATCTTACCTCATCCTGATGCTTTCAGGACCTCGGTGGGCATGTAAACAAAGAAAGAGGCCCTCTTGGGCATATCCTCCTCATGCAGTTTTTTCCCTTGCCTGAGGAACTGAGACAATTATAATTTGTAAATTTTGCATTATTTTAGGTTCCAAAACCTGATTACTGTGGAAAAACCACAGTCTTTCACCATCTCTCAAAGTACATCATCACTGCTGCTGGCTTCTTATCTACCTATTACAGCAACATCCTGCAGACACCAACCAATACTTGAGATGCAGTCACGATCGTGGCTGTGTGCCTAGGTCTGTATGTCTATTTATTTCAGGTACTTACAAAACTATCATTATCCTAGTGCTCGAATGGTTCATAATGTTTAATACGCACATCCTCAGAGCACCCCTATAAGGTAAGGGACATACCAGTGTACTCTGCCGACTCCGACCAGCTTCCATTGTTCACCCATTACATTTTCAACCAAATCTTCATGCTGCCCCTGATGCAAACAGCAGCAATGCTCTCTTATAATTTCCTTTAAATCCCTAAAACTCCACTCTTCTATGATGCCAATAAATACAAGATAACTGTTTGTATGCTAAGTTCCTTCTCTTGTCCTATATTTAGATTACAAACTCTCTGGGCAGTTTAGTCCATATTTATGTAGCACATGGGAAAATGGACTCACGGTTCATTAGGGAAATTTCTAGGTTCTATAAATAATGATAATAAAGTGACGGTAAATTAAAACATAAAGAAAACAAGTGATACATGCAAAGCTGCATAGTAGGAGAAGTAGTCTGTAAGAAATAAAGGAATTCATAAACTCTCCCTCAGCACCACAGCTTATGTCTATGCCTAGGACGTTTCAGTTCTTTTCCAAGATCTTCACGATGGCTGACCTTTCAGCTAGGAAAATAAGTCTTCTATGGGACAATTACAAATATGATAAAGAATGGGAAAAATCTCATCCACTGTGTCTGTGAAAAACAGCTCAAATGGCAGCTGTGACTACACAGACTATGGAGACTGCTGTAACGATCAGGTACAAGGCGGCAGTTAGGAACAGAGAGGCAAATGGAGCCCAGTCTTCTGGCTATCATCAGTTTAAGGGATTGCTGATGTTATCACCAAGGAGATAAAAATGGGCTGACTTGAGCATAGGCTGCTATCATCAGTGATAAAAAAGAATCTGTTTTACACCGTAGTCGTAAAATCAGTGGTACGTAGTTTTTTTAGCTCTGATTCCGCCTTGTCAAACAATGACATACGTATATATGCATTGGTTCTTTAAAATAATTTCTTTCATCCTTTTGGTTTATGGCAGGAATAAGCTATTAGAAGTAACAGGAAACATTTCTTCTTTTTGAATTGTTAGATATCGCTACAGCTCACATCTGTATAGCAGACACGTAACTCAGCTGTTACTCTGCATGGGCAGTTAGCTAAGTTTCTGCAACATTATTAATGGACCCTGCAGAGAGCACCTGATACTTCTTGTATTTCAAAGTCCACTGAATCAGCTCAGTGAGCCAAAATGAAAACACTTTGTTTATGGGGGCATAACAGCTATACCTGTGATTAATGCTTTTGCTCCCTTGTGGAAACGAACAAACGTCATTATCTACCTACAGGGCAAAGCTGCACATTCTTCAGCTCTGTTTTACAGGAATTTAAAAATTATTATTAGTTTGTGGTAGTACAGACTGGGTACTCACTCAGTGTTGCCCAGGGAAAAAAAGGAAAATATAGTTTCTGCTGCAACACTCTAAAGAGTAATAATAGAATAAATAATTAAGATACATAAAACATGAGACTATCAAACAATCTAATAATGGTCTGGATTTTAAAGAGATATGATGAAACTCATCTCCTTGGACATTGTGTTTTACTAAACAGGTCTTTAACATCTTAAATGCTTGGGCACATGTATTTGCAACTACCTACAAGTGTAGGTATGCCCGAATCTTCATTCAAATATAGCTGCAATTTATAACTCTTCAGCAAATGTGTCCAAGCGCTGAGAAACCTGAAGTCCAGTAGAAAGTCACAGTTTGGATGATAAACTGGCTTTGGCAGCGAGTGTGGCTTACAGGGCTCTCCCCTTCCCCCTTCATTCCCTCCCCCAGCTCCTGACTCCCCTGCAAGTCGCTAGGCTTCAGTTCTGCACGTAGGGATTGTTGTGACTGTGCCAGATCAGTAATCTGCTCAGAGGAACTGGGTTTCAGAGGAAAAAATCAACGGCAACATAAACTCCAGTTTTCTCCCTCTTTATTATAGGCTACTGCAGAGCAAAGGAAGTCTAGTTTATTAGAAGCTGCTCAAGAACTGTCTAAAGTTATAAATACAGTCATGGGAAGACTCTAAGGCTTCAGTAACGTTAAGAATCCCTGCATTCCTATAGCCAGTCTCAGAGCATTTCAGCTCCTATTCATGCACTGAAAATGATCACATTTTCCAAAGGGTCGAGCAGTCAACACGCCAGAGTCAAATCAACTGACCTGTTAAACATTTCCACAGGTCTAGACCAACCAGTTACTAAAAATGTGAGAACTTAGCCCTAAGATCCTTTGAAAGCCTCCACAGCATCTAACCCAGTCAGGCACTGGGATGAAGGAAAATAAACAAGATCTAACCTTCTTCTACCTCAAAGCATCACAGGATGCTAAGCAGCATTATGCTTGACCACGAGATGAGAAGCAGTTGTGTTGATGGCCCTCCAGCCATCACTACAGCAGCTCCCAGCCTTGGCCAACAGAGCACGAGGCAGTTTGCTTTAGGTTTCTCCCTGTCCTTACACTCAGTGAAGGTGCCTGATACATCGGTTCAGGTTGGATATATTTGGACTTTGACTTCTCTGCTTAGATTTCCAGCAAGAGAGCTAATAAATGTGGAAGAGTTTTACGATTAGGCCACTAGACTATGCAAAAGAGCAGAATGTATCTGGTCAGGGCTAGGTTTAAATCTACAGTTAAAAATCTCCATGTCCTTTCACCTGTTTCATGAACTTTTCAGTCTACTGAAGTAAAATTTTCAAAAGCTACATGTTTAAGAATACCCTCTTCAATGCAGTGTATATATAAAAATATGTAAGATTACTTTGGCACTCACCATACAGAATAATAGTTAAGGATTTGCTATGCCTTTAGTATCCAGAAGTACCACTCATGTCCTGTTGAGCCCTGAATTATTCAAGATAGGCTTAATTGTTCTCAGCTTGTCCAGTGATCTCAGGGAGGTAAAGCAAACATTCACGTTTTGTTGGATTATTTTCCTATCATTTCAGCTCCCTGACTGGACCCACCACAAGATCTGATAACACCAAAAATCAGTGTAAAGGAGAGAGCAGGAATGCACGTTTGGTTTGTGGAAGAGGGTAGGGTTAAAGGGCAGCTTAAATTGTCATGGAACAGCAGAAACTGTAGTTACATTTGTTTGAAACTAATGTAAAGTGGGACTAATTCAAAGCCCCAAGGGAGGGAGCAGATGAGCTTGTTTGGTGCAAGCACACCTGACTGAAGGATATATTTTTAAGATGAATCAAAGTACAGATCACCTTATTCAAAACAGTTTAAACATAGCTGACCTTAGAAGTGACAGTGTCCCCCTCTTACCATAATCAAATCAGCTTTAAGAATTCTAGCAGAAAAGGTTATATTTTTTCATATTATAGATTGTTATCTGAATTAACCTTCCACTCCAAATCAAAGAATGCCAGACTGACATTTTTGTAAGTTAATTAAACACCCTCTGAACAAGCAATCCTTACTCAGAAGCCTTAAGATGTGGAAGTTAGATTATGGGTGACATTCCACTAAATTATTGATAACATAGCTCTAATTAAAAACAACTGCCATTCACGAAAACAGATTTTTTCCCTGTATTTTCCTAATTAAAACTAAACCCCATCCCTTTAGTCATGTTCAGCTACAAGAGTTTCTGAATATTTCTGATGCAATCAGTATTACTCCATTTGGAGTCTTTTGGAGCACAGTCCATAGATGACTGATACTGACTGAAAAAGCACTCTGCTTTTTGGATGCCTTACCTCAGACTGGAGGTAAATATGTGCTGTCTGCTGGAATGAAAATGAATCTGATGGTACTATCATGACAGTTACCTCTCTCTCCAGTGGATATTACTGTCTACAGCGAAGTGAAATGTGAGAAATAATTAACAGAAAATGAAAAACAGTTTCTTTCTTTCTTTTTAGCTTATTATTGCAAAGAGCAAGAATATTTAGCTTTATAGCTATTTCTGCAAATAAACATGGATTTAGTTAGACTCGCCAATACTAACTCGTCTCCCCAGCTCCCTCTGGAGGCTGGCACTCCCTCTCGTTTTGTAATTTACCATGTGAAAAAGGTTAACTCCAGGAAGAGGAGTTTGTTTATAATATGCTTTCATGGGCAGAGGCTCTAGCCTAAATGCAAACAAGCATGTGCTTTCATTAGCCAGCTGCAGATCCTCCTCTTTGGTTTCTAATCAGAAAGAAACCTCCCTCCCAGTCCGCAGCTGCAACATATATAAGGGATCGGGCTCAGGTACTCTTTTTTTCCTTGAATATCTGGGGGAGGTGGTTTTTTTGGCTGCAACCCTGAAGAGCATGGAGAGTACTTGGCGAATTTGTGTTTGTTTCTATTGCTGTCTTCATTGGCTTTCTTCTAGCATCCAGTGTTCCCCCCACTCCAGGGGTCGTGTAGTCTCTGACAAGACCTCTGGGCTATTGGTAGCTCCTGAGGACACTGCTAGCGAGCTAAATCCATTGCTGTGGCTGCCAAAAGGTGTGAGACGTGGATATGCCCTCCTGCCTCCCCTTCTCAAGGTGCTGTCTGACCGGGGACACCAGAACTGGGAAAGTGGGGCCCCCAGGCTACAGCCAGACTCCAGAGCCCTGCGGTACATGAAGAGGCTGTATAAGACATCTGCTACCAAGGAGGGAATACCAAAGGCTAACAAAAGCCACCTCTATAACACTGTCCGACTTTTCACTCCATGTTCTGAATGCAAGCACCGCCACAGGGACCTAATGAAAGGTAGGTGTGGGATGACCTCAGTTGCAAAGGTTAAATGGGGGTTTTCCATGTGTTCTGTGCTTGCGGCATAATATAAAGATATCTTATTTCTTTAGAGTTGTTGCTATTTTAATCCTGACGGTTCTTCTCTGAAAGCGGGGGAGTTTTTTGTAACCTACCTCTCCTTGAATGGCATTAGACATAGACTTCCCCACAGTTTGGGAAATGCCACACAAATAGTATTATGTTTGAGATCATACTGATGTTTCAGGCTGACTCATTATGAGTTAGAGAAAACCCTACAATCAGTTCTAAGTAAAGTAAGAAAAGTGGAAAAAATGGTTAGGCATAATGGGCATCACATTTCCTTCTACTGCCTATCTCGGTTCTGCTTTTTTTCAAGGCCATAAAAACAGAGCACTGTAATGAGACTTGTAACAAACCGCCAGAATCCCATTGCAAGGTGACTTTCCTCCTTGCCTTGTATGTTTGCTAGTGAAGAATCACGTCCCAAATGCGTGAATATCCTGAAGGGAAGAGTAAAACTACTTGTTAATCCGGCTCAGGACTGAAAAACTAGGATGGCTAGGCACTTTGTAACTTTCCATGCTTTCACGGTTTTCTCAAATGTGGGCTGGTCACAGCAACAGCAGCTGGAAATCCGTGGCCTTTAATTGTACTTATGTGTCTGCTGACAAGTGATCTGAGTTCTCCTGACTTGGATTTGTTCACTTATGAGAGACAGATAACCTTAAACACAAACATCATACTTGTGCACAGGAACAGCACTTTGAGATTGAGGTTCAGTGAAGAAGCATTCACTATGGAAAAATAAAACTAAAAAGTTTGACTAAAATTTCCTGATATAGTATAATCTACTGATTCAGAAATATACTCACAATTAACAGTTAATCTCATGATTAGTTATTAATACATTTAGGATATATATAAATTAGCAGCCTGAATCTGAACCAACTTCCTACAATTATTGAGGCTATTCAAATTCAAGATTTTGGAAAAACTCATTACTATAGGAAATACAAGTTTATTAAGGTCTACAGAGCCCTCATCTGATTTCTTATTATTTGGCCTATGTAAGTTTGAAGAGATCACTTAATGCATTTGTGTGGTCAAAAATGAACAATTTCTAATTTACAGAAAAAAATACGGTAGTGAGTAGTGAAAAATCCAATATGTTAAATATATGCTAGGTCCGCATTGGAAAACAGGCCAGGAAATGGGTTCATCAATCTCAAAATAAGATGGAAATTGGAGCAAATGCAAAGAATGCCAGAAAAATTCTTAACATCAGGGAAAAAGATAAGAGTAGTGTATCTTACAGTAGGGGTGAATGAGACAAAAGGTGCATTCAGAATAACTTGGAAGCTCTAGTTCTGTTTCATTAAAGAAAAGCAAAGTGACATTTGTGAAAGAATGATAATTTTAAGTAGTGCTAATGAATAAATTTCTGCCTTGCTATTACTCAGACTTGCTGGCAGCTGCTGGTCAAGAGATTTAAATAGGAGAAAATATACGAGTAGGAAGAATAACGAGAGTTAATGCTAAAAAGCTCTGAAAGCATTTACTTTAAAACTTCAGCTATTTCATTTCATGGCTTGTATAATCTGGAGTGTCTAGTTCCTGCTTCCCCATATCAACACTGAAAAGACAACTGCTAACTTCCTCCTGTATTGTTTTTTTTTAAATGAAATGAATTCTAATACCTCTTAAAAGCTTGGGTTTTCTTGGTTTTGGTGTCTTGTCTTTACTTTTAAATCTTATGTCCCTGACCAAAGTAGAAATTCCATCTAACAAAAATAAGGGAGGGCATCTAAATTGGTTTCTTCTACTGCTGAATTATTTCTACTTATCTGCTACATGATAGTATTTATGTCTAGGTAGAAAATTAAGATGCACTAACTCTACAAGATTTTGTTTCCCTTCTCAGGAGACGTTCACTCGGTGGATTTACTCTTCAACCTGGATCGTGTTACTGCTTTAGAGCACTTACTCAAGTCTGTCTTGCTTTATTCCTTTGACACATCAGTTCCCATTTCTTCTTCCATTACATGCACGTGCCATTTATCTGTTAAGGAGCATGATTTTTCTAGCCAAGTATGTCCCAGCGTTTCACACTCTATAGCTTTTAGCCTGCACTTTGAAGTCAGAAAACGCAAGTGGGTTGAGATTGATGTGACTTCATTTCTCCAGCCTCTAATTGCTACTAACAGGAGGAATATTCATATGGCTGTGAACTTCACTTGTCTGATGGGTGATCCACAACAGAACACTAAACTGGAAAATCCCATTAATATGGCACTGGTTCCCCCTTCTCTGCTTCTTTATCTGAACGATACAAGTGAGCAAGCTTATCACAGGTGGAACTCACTCAGACACAGAAGGAAAAACCCAGTGCGGCCCAGGCAAAGGAACAGTCTGCTTGTTGATCCCATGGGTGACAAAGGAAAAGAGAACTCACAGGGTAAAAGGGCCTCTCGATGGCGAAGAGATGATAACCTGAAAGAAGCGCCAGCAACTCCACCTTATAATTTGAGCGAGTATTTTAAACAATTTCTGTTCCCTCAGAATGAGTGTGAGCTTCACAACTTCCGCCTAAGTTTTAGCCAGCTAAAATGGGACAAATGGATAATAGCACCACACAGGTACAGCCCTCAGTATTGCAAAGGCGACTGCCCACGGGCCGTTGGGCATCGTTATGGCTCTCCAGTACACACAATGGTACAGAACATAATATATGAGAAACTGGACTCATCTGTTCCAAAGCCCTCCTGTGTTCCGGCCGAATACAGCCCACTGAGCGTCCTAACCATTGAGCCCGATGGCTCCATCGTCTACAAGGAGTATGAAGACATGATAGCTACCAAGTGCACTTGTCGGTAGTGGGTTTTACTCCGGGTTTGGGTATTTTTGCATTCTCAAAGTATCTGTAGCTATAATTAACTGAATAGCATTTGTGTAATTCTAACAGCTATATAAAACCAGTTAGGATCTAGCATGGAGTTAGTAGAAGGTGTTTACACCATAGCACTTATTTTTGTAGCCATTCAGCCTTTCTAGAATGTGAAATTAAATGTAAATAATATCTTTTTATTGGAATAATTTTGCATTTAAAATGTGGAAAGGGTTTCAACTACCAGACATCTATTTTAAGCTGTTTTGTTACAGATTTAAAAAAAGAAATAAATGCCTATCATGCATACCACTTACATTCAGTGCCTCCTAGTCTTCCCCTACATAAAGAAATCTTTTGTGTGACATCTCCAGCAAGTCTCTAGGAAGAGAGGAAAGTCTTTAATGTTAAAATTACTTTCTCAGTTTTTCATTTTTTTTTCCCTACCATGTTTCCAGTACCCCAAGCAAGAAGACAACTCTTCCTTACAGTTCTGTAAAAAGTTACAAGGTTGTTTCTTGCTTTTCTTCTGTAGCACTCTTCAGGCTTTCTCAACAATAGGTAGTAAGAATTTAAGGACAGCTGTGTGGTAACTTGTGAAAACTTAAATCACTGAACTATTTGAGTAAGACCCAGCACCAGCTTACTGGTGAGCTGTTAAAAACAGAAAGGCTTGATCTAGTTCAAGAACAAAGCACAAGCTGTTCATGGGGTGAGGGCACAGGATTCTACATGTGGAACCACACTGCCACTTGCTTTTGAATTACAAAGAAATGGTCAATATTGTCAGCTTGGGGGGTGGGTGCTTTTAGAAGCCTATTAAATTGATTATTTAAATGCTGTTAAATTGGTTTAGTAGCCTGAAAATGTAGGGCCACAGCCTTGTTTCCTCTCACAATAAAATTGTAGGCTTTCAAACTGAATTTTTACTACAATTGATTTACTTTCTCCTAGACTTTTCTAGTTTTAAGAATTTTGTCAAAAATGCTGCTTTCGGGCTGGAAACCCAAGCTTTAGATGGGGCTCACACACAAAAATCCAGCTTTGGTAGGGTTTTTTTTTTTTTAATAAAAGGATGTGAAGCAGCACTGTCTTTTCAAAGCTTGTTAAGGATAACCTTTAAAATTATGACTTATGTTGACACATAAATGCCTTAACTTTCTACAGAAAGTGACCTAACCAGACCCTAACCTTAGATCCTGACCTGTGCCATTCCCCAGGGCTGGGCCTCGGAGTTCAGCCCGGCAGGGGACGGACTGAACCCCAGGGGACCGGGTGTGGTTTCACATGACGGTGACAGTGGCTCACCTCGTCACTGAGAGCTAGTTGACGTTGGTATGATATGTCTCTGAGTCTAAAGGACTCTGTGGAGGTGCAATGTGATCTGGCTAACAGTCATATCACTTCTATCAAAATGCAGTCCCTAACTGAAGATTGCATTAGCCTGGAACTGTTGAACTAAAAATAGTGCTCGCTTAGGCTCTAATTGAAGGTTTGTTTGAAATAAATACCACAAGCTCAAGGCTTTGAGTATCTTGATGTCAAACAAAAAAAAAAAATCCCAGCCCATGGTCAACACTACATTTACTTGGTTTAAATCAAATTGCATCACCGCCACTAATCCCTTGCAAACAGTGGGAATGCAGCTTCACTGAACCGCCAAGGAGGAAAATAAAGTTAATTCTGTCTCTGACACAAACAGAAATGCCTATTTCACAGAATCATTAAGACTGGAAAAGACCTGTAAGACCATCAAGTCCAACCACCACCCCAACCCCACCATGCCCACTAAACCATGTCCCACAGTGCCATGTCCACATGTTCCTTGAACACCTCCAGGGATGGTGACTCCACCACCTCCCTGGGCAGCCTCTGCCAGTGCTTCACCGCTCCCTCAGGAAAGACATTTTTCCTAATATCCAGCCTGAACCTCCCCTGGTGCGACTTAAGACAAACAATACTTAAGACAAAGTGCTGACATCAAGCGGAGGAAACTGCATTTTTGGGCCAGCTACAAGCAGCTTCCGAAAACCTAACCTTAGCAATGGATTAAAGGTTGAGGCCACGTTCTCCAGGGCGGATTTATGTTGCCGCACCGTTTTCAGCCTGCAGTGATACTCGTTCTAATAATAATTGTAATAGTCAAGACCTCTTGTTGTAGAGGTAGGAAACCATCATCGCTCCAAAAAGGAGGCCTCTTTTTTGATGAGGTTATGTTTGGTATTCATGAGAGGATTTTTAAGTGCGTGAGGTGTTTCTCCCCCTAAACAAAGGGGTACTGACTCGCCTTTAAACACACACACACACATCAACTCGGGGGAAATTTACAGGGATTAAATTATTACAGTTGCAGTAGATAAACTGTGAGTGTTCAGTGAGAGGAGCCGCAAAGCCCTGAGGGAGTGGCTGACGGAAGGGCCGCCGCCCGCCCCGGAAGCGGAAGCGGCATCTCCGATGCCGCTTCCGCTTCCGGGGCGGACGGCGGCCGCGGCCTCTGTGGGGAAGGTGACACCGCGGCGCTATGGGCCTTCACTTCGGTAACCTGGCGCGGGTTCGCCATGTCATCACCTACAGCCTCTCGCCCTTCGAGCAGCGCGCCTTCCCCAACGTCTTCTCGCACGGGCTGCCCAACGCCTGGCGGCGTTTCAGCTCCCAGGTCTTCAAGGTGGTGCCCCGTGAGTACGGTGGGAGCTGCCTCAGGCGCGGCCTGAGGGCCCGAGCCCCTCGGGTGTTTTTCCCCCCTCAGCGTCGGCATTTTGGGGATGGGGGAGGCCGGGGCAGGCGTCTGTGTACCGGTGGCCTTCTGTAACGCGCTCGCTTCTCACAGCGGTGGTTCAGGCCGCTCTGTGCTGTCCTTATCGCAGTGCGACTTGTGAGTGTCCCCTTTCCCTTCCAGCCTTTCTGGGAGCCTATCTCCTTTACTCCTGGGGGACGCAAGAGTTCGAGAGACTGAAGAGGAAGAACCCCGCTGACTATGAGAACGACCAGTAATCGAGTTAACGAGGAGATTGTTACCTCCCTGTATTATCAACTTGGTGTTGCTAAGCTTGTTCACATGACTAGAAGGGTATTAAGAGGGAGATAAGTCTTGTCTAATAAACTTTAACTTTGCCCCATGACTTTGTGTGAAATCTGTGTCTTGAGATGTTTAAGGTGAGTAGCACCAAATCTCTGTCTGGCTCACTCTGTACAGGGAGATAATCGGGCTAAAGTTCTGTATGCTCAGATGTTTTTATGTTAGAGCACTTCCAGCCTTTTTGAGTCTTGCTTCTTTGAAATGTTTCTCAGTATAACTAGTGTAGCAAGGGCTGCCTCCAGCTGGAGCTGGTTTGAAGTAACGGCTCACTGCTCCCTTTGCCTTTCCATCACTGGCCACTGCTTTTTCCTTTAACCTTGAGATCTGTGAAAAACAAATAGGCCACCTGATTTGGTATTGACCAAAATTGCATGAGCTGGCTGGTGGCTCAGGATTGACTGTGGACCTTGACCTCTGTCCAGAGGCTCTCCCTTCACAAGGAGCCCCGTGCAGAAAACAAGGGGAAACGGGTACAAGCTGCTCTGGGAGACGTTTCATTGCGCTGTAAGACAGGAAGTTTTTAGAGTGAGAACAGTCACTGGCTGGAAGAAGCTCCCCAGGGATGTGGTGGAGTCCCCACCTGGGGATTTCCAGGCTGTGACTGGAGAGGGTGCCTGATAACCTCATCAGAGCTCCCTTCCCACGGAAGGTTGGACCAGATGATCTGTCAAGGTCCCTTCCATCCTGGGCTGTTCTGTGATTCTAATTACCTAGTTAATTAATGTTAATTGGATGATTAACTGCTATTCTGATATCTGATTAGTATTAACAGGCTGGATTAGAAGCTTCTTGGAAACAACTAGGAGAAAGAAGACTGTTTAATACCTGAAGGTGATTTAAAAACAAATGCGAGTGGTAAAGTTGCTTAGCTATATGACAAAGAAATACACTCTGAGGCTCTAAGTATATAAACACGCTTCACTGTTCGAAGTCCAGAACATCTGGCTGGTTCCTTTGTCCTTTTTTTTCCTCTCAGTCCTCAGCTGCCTGTCTCAAGCTCATGCCCCATGCAAAGCAACACATTTACCTCCCCTGTTGTGATATTCCTGTAGCTGGTACCGAGAGTTTATCTTATCCGCAGTGTGAGAGTGACGTTTCCCTGTGTTAGTTTCTCGGTGTGCTCAGGGCTGGGCTGTCTGGAAGACAAAGTTGCCAGTCTCTCACTTCAAGAAGTTGGGGGTTATGCAATTTTTATAGCTGAATGCTTTTTTCTTTTGGGGCTCTTAACATAGGTTTAAAAAGCACACGAGACTAAGCTCAGTCTTAGGGCTGTTCCTGCTGCTCTTGTGTTACTCCAAATACAGTCTGAGGTTGGCATAAACGGGAGTAATACAAGTCAGCCAGTGCTGCAATTGTGCCAAAAATACTCTGTGCTTAAATTTAACTCTGCGTTTCGGTTAGTATTTTCTAGGCAGCTTAAGCAAGCAGGGAGCAATGAACTGGCTACTACGATTGGGAGAGCTGGCAAAGATGTCTAGAGGCAGACTTTGTTCAAAACTTTGCTTGTGTCCTACTTATTTAGCCTCCAAGAGCACCCACAGCAGCTGGTGGGTGGCCTAAATGATGGCATGTGTGAACTCTTATGTTGGTAGCTTCAGTAAATGCTTGTTTTTCAATGTGTTTCATCTTGGCAACTCTGCTGAAGGTGAACAGCTCATCTCGGTCTCACGAGGTCTCTGCCCCCATCCACAGACAGCTGAACTGTGTCAGAACCAGCTGCTAGACTACTGTGAACAGTGTGGCACCTTCACCTCAGCCAGTGACCCGTTACCCAAGGCACCACAGCCCAGCGAGGGCTTGGGCAGCGGCACAGCCCTGCCGCAATGCTGGCAACAGGCAGGCTGGGCCTTCTCACCCGGTGCTCCACTGCCGGCGCCTGTCGCAGCCCCGCCGAGCCGCCCTCCGCCTCCAGTGCCCGTGCGCTCAGCCAGACTGGGCAGAGAGCCAGACGCAGAACCTGTTGCCAGCAGGGATGGCTCCCACGGGACACGTGGCGTTCGGGAGTTCAGAATCTGAACAAGGTGTTTGAAAATTTCTCAGTCATCTAATTTCTGTTCTCCCTTTGCTAGATGTTAGAAGTAGCAATGTTTTGTGGCCTTTTTTTTTTTTTCTTGTTATAAGCTGCATCTTTGCTGTGGCGTTTTACTGGTGTGCTGGACTTGCGTACGTGGAAACAATTGGTTCAATTTTTTTTTTTTCCTTTTCCTCAGTTTCTGACACAGAGTAAATGGATTACTGCCTGAAAGGGATATGCTGACGCTATTAGGTAACCCAGAAGGACACACAACAATTTTGACATATCACAAAGTACTACTCTTACTTAGCCAAAAAAGCTGAGAAACGACGACTGACAGAGGGCACTGCTGTCGGCGTTGAAAGAGCTGTCATTTCAAGCCCTGTGCTCCGCAGATGGAGCCAAGACTACTGCTGCTGCCTCTTGTTTTCCTTTCTCCGTTCTATACTAGTGCTTAGTGGAAACAGCAGAAATTAGAACTCAGACAGGATGTGTGTAAAGACAGGACTTCATGGGGAAAACCAACTGAGAAATTCACAGCCAAATGTAAAAAAACTTTTAAGTTCAGCTGTTTGATGTGCCATGATTTACTGCCCCACTTCCCTCCCTTCATAAGACCCAGGAAGGTGAAATAATGAAGGGTTTTGACTCCTCCTCCCAGGGAAGCAAGGCAAACAGGGCAGAGGAAAGAGCATAAGAAGAACCAAGGAAAGGAACAGATTTTCCAACAGTGGTTGTGGACAATATGCTGGGACGGGTTTTTATTTAATCCCAGTGAAGTTTGGGCGAAGGGGTAATCATCTGTACATGGGAACCTGACAACATGGCATTATCTTAATCGAAGTAACTTGCCTTCCATGCTGGCACTTATGCCTCCATATTAAGCAATCACAGAAAACAGCAGCCTATTACATCCAGATTTGTATTTACAATTACCTAAAACATAGTTCACTATTTTATACAGTATCTTCCTGCTCGAAGTAACTTAAAACATAGCGTGCTCCAAAACCTACAAATACTTGACATGAATGAGTTGGTATTCTCTTTACGTTACTCTGCAACCTCAAAAATCTTGTACCTGACAGATGCGGCGTACGAGGGACAGATGTAGGAGCCAGATGCACAAGATACCACAGATGAGGGGAGGGGCGAATACCAGCAAGGTCATTTCCAGCCTGGTCATCTTAGACGTATGCTTCTCCCAACGTTTGTAAGCTGAGAGAAGATGAGAGGTAACTGATAGCTCTTCTTAAACACTCTTTTCTCTAGGCTGTTGCAATCTCATTTCACAATGGAAAAAATCAAGATTTCTCTTAATTACAAACTGCCCATCCACAGCAGTGGGAGCTGCTGGTGCCTTTTAGAAGACTAAACATGAGGCACAGGGTGAGGTACAGAGGCAGCAACTCGGCTCCAGAAAACCCATGCAGCAGCCCCTGCCACTTTTGGGATTAGCTATCTACAGATGATTATCTTTACACATTGGGATCCCTGGAAGAAGAGGTCTCTTATTTATCACACGTAACATACTTTTTACATTCCCAAACCCATCTGAGAAGTATTACATTTGCTTTTTGAGTACTGTGTGCGTGGAAAGGAAGGTTAAGTAACTTCCTCATGATTCTTTCATGTACCGAGAATGAGAAGTAGAACCAAAAGCATGATTCTCTGCTCCAAATAAGCTTGATAAGACAATACTTACCCCCAGCTGACAAACTCAAAGGTGCAGGCGCTGCGAGTGTCACAGAAGTTAAATAAGGTTATGGCTTTTGATCTTTACCATAATACTTTGGGCCAACCACCCTTTTGCTTGCAAATACACCATGGAGTTCTGGTAACGCGTTAGGTAGGTTTTAAAAAAAGGAACAGTTGGCACAACTGGTAAGCTGACCAGACAAAGTACAAGTGGAAGGAGAGTAAATCATTAGCCAGGCAGACAGGCCTTGAACCAGATCACTTCAGCAGATGCTAACTTAGTAATTCCCTCTTGCTCCGCAACGAACTTTGTTCCTGTAATGACTGACAGCTGATGCAACGATAAGAGAATGAAGTCTATAAAAATCCAGCTGAAGCTTGGGAAGTTCTATTTGGGGCTCTTCCTACCTCCTCCGCCCAAGGCTGGTCCCACAGTCGAAGTGACAGCTCATACCGTGAAGATGCACTCTTGGAAAATGATGGCAGTCTTTCTGCTCTGCTCACTGCTGCTCAGCCAGGTAAATAACTACTTAAAGCACTAATTAAATGGTCAGGCTGTTAACAAAAACTGTTACAATTTGCATGAATAAGAATAACTGGCAGGAGTTAGAGGTGGCAGTAGAGCTCTTTTAGACGATTCAACATCATAAAAAAGTAGAGTAGCTGCCTAGTAAATGCTGGGTTACTCTGAGACACAACTTAGACAAGTAATTCTGCCTTCCCTCCCAAGATGATTAAAAACCCTAAGTTATTTTTTCTACTTCTTGCTTCTTTGGGGTGAGGATACAAGCAATTATACTTTAACAGAGCATGCTATGATCTGAAAACGAGTAAGATTTCAAGTTCCCCACTTAAGACTGTTGACCTCCGCATCAGAATGACCAAGCACCTACAGCTGCTGCGTGTTCCTGACAGTCGTGCTACGCCTCTGTTTCAGACACGCTGTGCTTCCTTGCACCACCGGCAGCCTCAGCTATCGAGACAGAGGCGGATGACGCCGTTCTGGAGAGGAGTCTCGCTGAGACCCATCGGAGCCTCGTGCAGGGATAACAGTGAATGCATTACAATGCTGTGCAGGTAACTAATCCTGATCAACGTTCAGGCTCAGTGACACTTGATACGATATTATGTAGAGGAAGTTCCCAGCTATTCTCACCCAAAGGAGGTATGGAGTTAATTCTGTGCATTAAAAAAAAGATACCAGGAATAGGGATGGGGCAATAGATTTAGACGTCTTTTGTAAGCAATGCAAACAGAGCAGAGTCCAAGTGCCCTTGATGACAAGCCTTAGTCCTTTCATTGCAACCCTAAATAACCTGTCTTTTCAAAAAAGAACATAGGGTTCTAGACAGCTTTTAGGTAATCACTTAGACACCTTAAAATTAATCCTCCTTAAAGCCCATACTGTTCACTTTAAAGCATATATTAATTAAGAAGCAGCATCATACCTTAAATTAATTACTTTAAGGTGATTACTTAAGCTCATAGTTTAAAAGACAACTAAAATAGCAAAAGCCATTTAGTTCTCATGAACACTAGACATGAGCAAATTGTCCAACTGCATATAGTTAAATCGGTTAGTGAAAATTACTAGTTAGTGCCTGAAAGCTGATTTTGTGTGGCACCTACTGTACACATACCAGAAAGCGAAGAGAGACAGGGTAGAATATATCCATTTTCTGCTATATGAAAATATGACACAGCAGTCGGGCTGCTATTTTGCATGCATTTGAAATGCATCATTTGGTTCTACTGATTAACATAGGTGAAGCGTAACAGCAGCTGCAGGAAGATATAGACAGAAAGGGATTTCTGTTGTGTGCGATTTCGACACCGCAGCCTGACCATATAGCCCTGGGTAACACGCGTTTTGGAGTTGTCCCGCAAAGCAAAGAACATAAAATGAATCAAGATGAACTGAATAGAGTTAAAGAGGTGAACACAATTGCACGGCTGCCCGAGCTGAATGCGAGCAGTGTTGTAACAGGCGGGTAAGAGGAGCACTGCCAAGAGGTATCTGCGGATGTCCGAGCCCTCCGCAGCCGGCAGTCCGAGCTGTCAGCGCCTGACCTTCTTTTGCTTTCCAGGAAGAACCGCTGTTTCCTCAGAACAGCCTCGGAGTGAGCTGGCACGAAGAACACCCATCACTGTTACTGCTAACAATGCTCCACTCTCCTTGTGAAATATTTATTGACCGTTCAAAAGCTAGGACAGTGAATCGAGCAATAAGCGTATTTAACGTTTCTGTCCTAAGAGCTGATAAAAGGACTTCAAAGAGCTTGAGAGCATTTCCTAACCAGGGCTGTGGCTCTGCAACACACGCTTCAGGATGACTCTCTGGCCAAGCTCAATAAAAGGACTCTGCATCTCGTGTTCGTTTTGGGTTTTTTGTAATGGTTCATTTGTTGTTGGTTTGTGTTTTTTTTTTTAAGGTGTGAATTAAAAATTTATATTCAGCAAACCACCTTGGTTTTCCTTGTATCCAGTGAGCAAAGTGTACAGGAGTGCACATCAGGCGTTTCAAGTAGGAGTGCTTATTTCAAACTGGACTTTAGACATTTATCTTTCAACCTGGCAAGTGGATGAAGTAGATCATGCTTCCATCTCATTTCAGTCTCCGCAGCTGAACTCTTATCAGTACTTCAGATAAAGGCCTGTTAGAAAGAGGGAGCAAACAAACTGATAACACTGATAGCATTTTCAATATCCCAAATCTATCCAGTGATAACTGGAAGGCAAAGTATTTACTTTTAATTACATCTAATCAAATTTACTTAAGTAACTGCCCTAGACTCACTTTTGCCACTGAAGTTATCTCCTATTTTAAAATAAACTGATCAAAATCCAATTTTGACCAGATGCACGTTAACTCAGGAGGGCTGAGAGAAACAAAGCCACTTTCGATTAGACAAATCCCAGCAAGTCTAGGACACAAACACCGAATGCTATTTTCCTTTTGTTCTACATAGAGCACTAGGACCAAAAAAAAGAGAACCCTGCTTAAAAATGCAACACCAGGGAGGAGAAAGCCCATGCAAGAGATACGAGCACAGTTTTTTTGAAGTTTAATACAGAAAATCTATTTGATATTTATTAAACTTAGTTTCTCCAGTTACAGTTTTGCATTGTACAAAGCATTTTAATGACACAGTAGTTAAAAAGATCTTTACAAATTGAAATGTGATACCCTTTTCTCCAAATATTTTAATTGCCATAAATTTGTTTAAAAATACACATTAAACGCATGTTTCAGACACTAAACTTTCTATAATCTCAATACCACAAAATACATAGAATATACTATACAGATGTGGAAAAAATCTAGTTAGTATATAATACTTTGCTCACCATTAACAGCTTTATTACGTGAAATGCACATACTGACTTAGAAATCCTAATTTTGAGCCCCAAAGTACCCTTTGAAATTTCAAATGTATTGCAACAAATAAAATCACAGTTTGTTTTTTTTTTAGGTTTTGGTTGAAGACAGATGCCTAAATATTTTGATAGAAACAAAATGTAACACATGGACTTGTCATGTACAAAGCATAAAACAGAGACATCCCATTAGTTACGAACAGTACCTTTCTGCGTGAGTAATAAGGGCTTAGTTTATAAGTGACAGGTTAAAAGTTACCTTCCCCCACCCACACGCCCTCCCCCAAAAGAAAAACCCTTCTTCACCAAATAATAATTTCAAATAAGATAAAGGATTTTTAATAAATATATAAGCACTTTATCCTCCATATACAAAATTTCTTAAAACAATTTAAAAGGGGGACCAGATACAAATGTCAGGAACTGTGCTTGCAAAAGTCATGCCTGGTCCTTAGAGTTGAGTTTTCAGATGTGTAATGCCAACGCAGCCACACACAAACGCTGCGGAAGTACTGTGCACCCAACTACACCAACTGTTAGGGTGGCAAATAAAAACCGAAGCCAGGGAACGCTGCATTCCAATTTGCCCGTATCAGCCCCGTGAGCACATGTGGAGAGTTACACCAGGAGCGGATACACTTCCGTTAAGTTTCCAGACGAAATTAAACCCGGTGAAGCGTTCACATAAAGATCACCTACCTAAACTCTACGTTGTACCACAGCATTTCAGATTGCTCCGTATAGCGTATTTGAGTGAAACTCGGCTGAGTATCGGCAGAGCAGAGAGCCAACGCTGCCTGAAAGGCAGCCTCGCACAGAGCAGAGCTGCCGCTCTGCCACGCTCATACCGAGAGAAGAATTTATTGCCTGCGCAGCTGACCCTCCCCTCCCGGCCTCTCCCCGCCCCAACACTGCTCTTTTCAACCGGCATCACGGCAGCAGAGACCAATTCCTCAAAAAGTAATGGAGCTGGACACACATCACGATTCCCTGATTGTTCGAGTTTACGTAACTTTCCTACTTCGGGAATTTGTCTCCTGGATTTGTCTGAGTTGGCTAGCAAAAGCTTTGGCTACTCTTTAGACTTAAAGATGTCTAGCATTAACTTTGTTGCTTGGAAACACAGGGTTTTCCGTAACACTGATTCGTCCGATGGAGTAATTTAAACCCTGACCAAAGTATTTGTCAGAAATTTAAGAATTTGGAAGTCGCTTACTCCCCAATGGGTAATTCAAACTTGACTTGCTCAGGCCCTTTTGTATCTGCCTTAATATAAACACTGCAGTGACAGCAAATATCTGTTAGGTAAATGAAATATTAAATACAGCAAAGGTAGTCTCTCTTTCCAGTAGTTTGCCATTTTGGCAAACTACATAATTATCTGCCTACGGCTTTATTTTACTTGCCCCAGGCAAGCGCTACATTATTTCCATAAAGTACTGACTCTCTGTATGTTGGGGCCGTTCATAAATACATTTCAGGGCATTTTTTTGTTATCACAGCAATCAAGCCTCAGCAATCTAAAGGAATATACATTGCACTCCTGTATAATATGCAAGATTTATCACCAATAAGATGGTGATTCAGCACTCAATAAATAATATATCAATATAGTCAGTTGCACCATAATCTAAAAACAAGTATAACATATACTTTGGACAGACTGAGTTCATATATATATACATATATATTAAAAGACACATACAATACAAATTGCATACTGCCATCAAAAGCCAAGAAGAGCCATCCATATGCTCTGCTTTATGGCTAATAGTTTCAAATCAAAATAAAAGTCTCGGGCTGTTTTACTCTGGTGTCCTGAAGATTTGTTTGTAATTATAAATGGTTGCATCTTACCACCTAGGAACCTGCAAGTCTGACAGCAAATTCAAATAGTCTTGATATCTGAGCAAGCCTAGTCTGATTAAGCCATTTTTAAGATTCACCAACTGGGACCGCGTTCAGTGAGGGACTTAAAATTACGGCGTTGATATGTATTTCCGATACAATAGTCTAGGGAGCCATTTAGGAAGCCAGGAGTTAGGGATTCCCTCACCGTGAGTCACTGGTGCGACGTGCATTAGCAGCGAAGTGACACGCACTTCCACTGCTGTTGGGTAGAGGTACGGAAGGACAGGTTCAGACCGTTCGCCTGCACTTTGACAGAGGGATGGAAGCCTATTACGTACTTGCATTTTTTTTAGCTACGAAATCTGACAAAGTACATAACTTTTCTCTTGGAAACAATGGTAAGTCCCAAATAAAGATATGCTTTTGGAATTGCGAAGTTTAAATTTATCTGTTTGAAATAGCCACAGATGCGTAAGGCATTTCTTTTCAATTAACAAGACCACTGCGTATCTCCCGTACAGACAGAAGACCTGGGACAGCACTCAAGAGGGTATTTTCCTACGAAGTATACTGTTTAGGTGGGACACTTTCAACCAGTTCAGGTCCACATTTTGACACGACGTAAAACGTCTTCTGGTTGTTTGAAGACAGTTTTTCAAGGTCCACTGATCTGGGGATAAGCGATACATTTTTAAGAGACCAATTTAGCGTGACACCAAAAGGTATTTGTGGGACTCTAGTTATGGGAAAAAAATTCCCAGAGATGAGACCATTCCTGCTAACAGTAATGGTAACTGTGCACAAAGGAGCAAGCCAAAAAACAGCCATGCTGGCTAGTGCAGCACTACACAAAAAATAAACTACGAATGCAACTTCTACGAAGGTATTTTTTATATAGCGTCAAAAGTGTGCTAGGCACTTTAGAGTATTAAAGGAACAATAGACAACAGTGTCCCATTAACCAAGATGCGGAGTTTGAGGGTAGAGAGTTCTGTCTCGAACAGCAAACACTAACAGAAACGTGACCTTGCACAGTGATTCAATAAAAAGGATGCTCCAACAGACCTGAAGAGTAATTTCAGCTATCATGGAAAAAGTCACAGGTCTGTTAACCGTGTATCAATTCGTACGTAGCAAAGCTTTTCTGGAAGTACAAAACACGCTGGAACGCAAAGGAAGCTCTACGAATATGCAGCTACCTTTTAGTAGGTTACTAATTTGCAAAACTTCTAAACTCTTAAAGCCCATAGGACATACTGCAGTACTAAGTAGCGTAGAATTCTATTCCTTCTCTCGAGGTTGCCGTGATTTTGGCACTTAACTATAACTACACAAAAAATTTAGTGCAATAATTTTCCTGAACATGCACGTTCATATCTGGTAGAGAATAAAGGGTTAAATGGGAGAGAAAACAAAGCAGCATTCCACAATCTCACTCCAAAGTATTCAGAGTTTGACTCTTGATTCAAAAGGAGACCACTGCAATGAGAAGTCGGCGTGTGTGACAGACACTAGTACTTTTAAAAAGGAAATGGAATTTTACCAAAGTACTGCAGAAGACCACTGCATACAGTATACCTGGTCCTGCTGTAAAACATCTTGTAAACAGTTCATAAAATCTTCATCTAAAAGTAAGGCATAAGGCACACCAGACATGTTAGGGGCACTAAGCAATACTGAAAGCAGTAGCATTTTAAACCTTTTACTCAGACAAGCACCTTATGCGGAAAGGTACTTTGGTTTACACTTTTTGAGGGCAGTCGATTGCAACTCCACGACCCACTTCTGTTGCACCAAGCCGCTCCCTCGCAAGAGAATATTATGCTCCATCAAACATTAACAGGACCTTCATTGACACAGGGTAAATACAAGTTTTAAATCCATTCTGCATCCAAACAGTCAGACAATTTCCCTGTAATAGCAGGCGTGCTCCCACCCCACGATGGCTGTTGCACTGTCATCCTGTAGTGTCCATCACCTATCAGACCCTAAAAGGAAAAAATGGACCTCGATTTCTACTTAAGATTCCTGGTTTCTCAGTCAATGGAAAAGATGCAAATGACAGTTCTGGTAGGTATTTAACTATCGTTGGGTTTTTTCACCACAAAGTTCACCGATTTTGTAAGTGTCAAAAAATGACAAGCAAGGAAACAAAACGTATTTTAAATGAAGAGATGCAAAAAAGCACAAGATTGTCCATTTCAGAAACCTTTCCTGTATGCATCGCACCTATCGGACTGAAGTTCATTCCTACACCATTACTTCGACATTACATTAAATGCGTATTACTGCAATGTTTTGTGATTGTTATAGTGTTAATCGACGTTTTGAAACTGCCTTGAAAACAATCCAAGTCAGATCCAGCTAAATACTTTTCCATAAAAATTTCTTTATAATTCATTTAAATGAAGTATCTTAATACGTAGAAGAATATCTGGAACTTTTCTATTTAGTACAAATTCTGCAATAATAAATCTGTAGTTGTCATTTATTAGTTGACTCATAGGCATTAGGCATGAAAAGTACGGTGTCCCTACACGTTAGAACCTATCAACCCTAGTTCCTTTTACAGGCTCTACCACCACAAGACATTACAGAGTAACAAAGCTCACAAAGTACTTAAATAAAGTGTCTATGTTTAATTTCTTCTAAGTACTCGAAAGGGTAAATTTAGGGAAGAAATAGCTAAAAACTGCCCCAAACTGGGCTTTTTCAAAATTAAAATTAAAAAATTAAAATAAATAGGATTTAAACTGACTATTTATGTATCATGACTGGAATTCCAATGATCTATCCATGATAGACCAGCAAAACTACACCTTTATATGTATCAAATTTTAAAATATTTAAATAACTTAAAACTGGAATACTGAAGAAGTCCATTAACCAGATGATTTGGGGTTAAAACACAGAACACAAATGAGGATGGGAGACATGTGAAAGCATTCCTTGCTCTTAGTGTCAACTAAGCAATGTGTTATGGCAGTCTTCCTTATTGACATGACACAGTGTTGTGGAGATAAATCAGAGGCAGCGAGAAAAACGTGTTCGATTTTCCATTCCTTCAGTTCACTTGGCATCCAGGCGCAACCAATGTAATCCCTGACGGGTGTAACGCACTAGGTCTGTCATGATGCTTGAATTAAAAATCAGAGGGCCCATAACTTTATCCAGTTCAGCAAAGAACTCTAAAACAACAGAAACACAAGTTAAACTATGCACATATTTTTAGATGGGAAGTATTACACCCAAGCTCCCCCCATCTTTTCAGCATGAATCTTTCAGATTAAGATAGATAAAAGAAAGATGGCTGAATGATGGAACAATAAAAATTAAGGAAAAAGGTCCTCTCCAGTCAATTTCTTTACTCTTTTGCAGAAGACTGGCTGATAAGAGTAATTAGAGTATGGTTACACTGTTGTAAAACTTTCTTGGCCTTCCCCCTCAAATGTGCATTTCACTTAAGAATTTCAGGAAATGTACGAAGTTCCTCTTCCTACACCTAACATTTTACAGGAAATGCGACAAGGATTTTTACTTTTTTTAAACACGTAGCTGGTAGGAAACATTAGGTCTCCAGCAGCACCCTGACGACCAAGACAACCGGCCCGGGGCATCACCGTAATGGAAGGTCTAACTTGCCATCTCACTTTTGCAGAGGACCTGGCTAAGCATCCTCTGCACCACAAAGTGCAACTCCAGAATTCAAAGCCTATGAATTTCATAATCTGGTTTCAGCATAATCCAGTACATCGGATGTTATAATCCACCTGTGCCAGCTCGTACCTTTCTGTTCTTTAGACAGCTGTTCGGCTTGGTCCCAAATTTCAGTGGCATAGAGGAAGTTGGACGTAACTTGGACGTAGCTGGCTGCCATCTGATGGATCCTCTGGGGGATCGTCACCGAAGACCCGCTCCCTGAAGGGTTGGCTGCCCCGGAAGAGTAATTTCCTGAATTCCCTGGAGACAGCTTTGGAGAGACTGGAGATGGCATACCGACAGGCTTGCTGCTTATCCAAAGGAAAATATTAAATTGTAAAATGCAAACATATGTACTTCAGTCATATCATGCTGTAAGATTAATACTAAGACCTCTCTTCCCACGTCTCAGGGTGCGAGATGCTAAAGCACTCCTGCTTTACACATCAGGATTTGCCTTACAACAAATGAAATGCGTGAGCTGGTAACCGCTGCTGAGGATCCGCCAACTCTTATGTTTTAGCTTCACAGCCAAAACCTAATTACCAAACCTCATCATCTCTTAACGCAATAAAATCTTGAATTCATTGTTTAAATAAATTGAACCTTGAAGAATAATAACGAAAACATTACAACTACATGGTAACTATACTGCCATAATATTACACTTTCAGGTAACACGATACAAATCTGAAATGCCCTCCTAAAACTCATAGAGTAATCTAGCAAAGGTCTGATGTTAGGTTTTAAAGACGGTAACATAAATTGCTATACCATGGAACAGACAACCCTGAAAGTACTTGTAACCATCTGGGCTTGCAGCATTAATAAAACTACTGTTTTGAGGGAAAAAGCATTAAATAAAACCACAAAACTCACCGAGATAAATAACTCGGGTGTTCGTGACACACTGACCCTTTGTTTGTGCAATGAGAAATTGCCCGACAAACTCTCTGCAGGGCACTATGACAAGCAGCAGTCTCCCACACCTTGTATCACAATGACGCAAACAACCGAATCAAAATCTACACCCTTAGAACAATCACCCCAACACCTTAAAGTGTGAAAAGCTACTCTTTGAGCACCGCAGGCACACAGTTTATGTAGAAAACTAGCTAGAAGTTGAGAAATACAGGCAACAGCTTTTACTACTTACCTTCCCATACCAGGCGATGGTGCTTGAGAATTATTATAGGAATTCTGTTTGGGGAAAAATAAATTTGTCACCTGATTTATGTTTATACTTTAACTAGTTATACTTTTGCTGGTTATTCAATTGGTTATTTTTGAAAAAATGCATTTTTGTCGTTTTTCTTTTAAGCAGTAACTGGAATTCTGAATAATAGCAAAGCAAATTCAAATTTAGGAAAATATCCTTTGTTACTGATGACTAAGACGCAAATTAAGGGATTATTTTAGCAACACAAAGAAGGCCACTAAATACATATAAGATTGGAGCAATCCTCTGTTCTAACCATTAGATCCCATTGCCTCTTAGGGGAACATGTTGGGTTTTTCAGCTCGTAAATAGGAAGTAATCCGTTATTACTGGCATTGACCAACTAAAGATGTCTCAAAAACTCTGAGAAGTCAGGCACGTGGCAAGCCTGTTTGCTTTCAGTATTGATAGCTGGAAGTTTCAGAGAACCCCAATGACATTAGCTACACACCCCCAAGTGTTCCTTTGAAAGCCTCAGTCTAGATTAGGGACTGAGTAACGCAACAGAAGTATCGTAACTGTTTTTCTCATCTGCAACATCTTGATTCAAATAAATTAATTCAAAGGACATCTCTCGATCTCCTTTCCCTGACAGGACTTTTAAATCATTTGCACAGGAATTTAGATAAATTCACTGAGGGGGAATAAATAAAAACAAATATCAAACAGCCCACTGCAAACAACAAAAATACAGAACGACCAATTTGGTTTTGAATTAAATTGGCTCTGGTGTCAGCTTTTGCAAAGGCTGAATAGCTGCAGCCCATGTAATATACCCCCAGATCCTGGATTCCCTTAAGCTTACACATGAAAGAGAAGTTTCAGCTTGTTACACCTGCAGCAAGAAAAACGTTTTTAAATTCTCCTTGAAGCCCACTAAGTTTATTAAAGAAGACGAAAGCTAGATTAAACTATTAATAGGGAGCTATCACGCTAGGACCAGGAGGGTTATGACAGCCACGCTGCCTCTTCCCAGCTTTAAACTACTCAACCCTAATATATTTTCAAGGTCCAGTTCTAAATAGGGTATATTCCAAGTTCACATGTAGCAGTCTGAAAATTTAATTCAGGAATTTTAAGTGATGTAGAGCTTTAATTTGAATAGGTTTTAATATTCTAAGAAAATACATAACACAATTACCTTCAGATGTTCAGTCAGAGTTTTAGAATATTTCAATGCACTTTCCTTTTTCAGTTTGAAAAGCCTTAGGTATAGTAGAGATTGACACCGAAGACTGACCAAAGACAGAACAACAAAACATTTACAGTTAAAGTCAAGTTTATCACAACTCAGTGAATTTCAAAAATCTAGTGCTGTGTTTTTAAAGTTTTCTCTGCCAACTCTGACGAGCCAGCTCTCAAGTTGTAACTCAGCCAAAAAATCCATAACCACCTTTAAATTCTCAAGGAAATAAAACCAGCTCTATGTGCCTTAAGCTGAAACTGTAATTTTCAGTGATCTTGCTGATACAACCAGTTTCTAGTTCTGAGCTTAGGAGACCACACTAAGTTACTTCCTAGACAAGGGTTTCATTTCTTTTTCCTCGTGTCAGGTCATAGTGAGTCTAATGCGTTCTGCCATGGCCTCCCCTTTCTTTTCCAGCTGACACCAGTCGGTTCTGGTCCTCTACCCCTGCTGCAGCCATTCCATCGATCTAGGAGGCTAGTGACAATTCTTTACAGCCAGGCCAAATCTGGACTTCTCACTGGCTCAGCACATAGGAAGGACCCCCATCCTTTCTGCTGTTACTCCTTAATATTTCAAAGACTTGGCCCTCGTTGTCAGCATCCTCCCTGCCCCAATTTACAGTAATCAGATATACAGCATTAATCTTCACGTAAAGCCAAGTGGAAAACTCATATATTTGGTTCAGGAACACCTGCGAACTCAGTGTAACACAGCATTTCATGTAGATAAAACGTTTGAAATTAGTCAGTGCACTGTAGCAAGTTCAGAATACACATACCAAAGCACTGCTAGCCTTTTATCTGCAGCTGTAGCATCCGGTGCCAAGTAATTCTTCAGTTTCATAGTGTATCTACAAACAAAGACATCAAGTAAACAACAAAATAAAGATTACAGTATCATTTATTAATCACAAAACACTGACTTTCTTATGAATTTCTAGTTTCAACTGTTCACCATTTCAGGAACTTCTCTCAGACCCTAAACAAAATGCTGACTAGCTAGTAATGGGAGTAATTTTGCTTCTCGTGTGTTACGCATTGTAGAGAGACTTCAAGAGCCTTAGCAGAAAGCATCTCAACCTTCATGAAACCACTTTAAGCCTCAGCAACTGGAACGAATAAGTGATCCAGTTTTATTGGAGAATGATAAGAGGTCTCAAAAGTTGGTAGCAAAACTTCAGTGAACCTAGAAGCTCTGATTGCCAGACCTCCTTCCCACCCACTTGACTTGTGCATATGCTTTGCAACACTTACTTGATTAATTCCACAGTTTCTGAATACATAGGGAACGGGGACTTGGATTCCTGAGCATTTTTCTCCAATGCATTCCCACACTCAATGAACGACACGACAGCGTCTAGGTAGTACACAGCCTTCTCAAACCTGTCAGACTGAGGAGATGGGAAAAAACTTTTAAGGACAAAAATCAGAGAGGAAGTACAAGAAAGCTCCAGCACAGAAGGGCAGCAAAATGTCAAAAGCAGTAAACAAACCCCAGTATAACGTGCAAACACTGGGTAAGTGTTGGAGATTTACTTACCAATGCATCTGCATTATGTTTTAACTTCTTTGCTTCTTGTAAATAATGATCAGCTGAGTAAGTCCTGCAACAGAGGACACAAATTTATGGACTCAGCCCCACTCATATTGCATTTCCTTTTATGACTGGAGTTTCTTAGTGTTGCCAAATTTCTTATTTTTTCTCTCTAACTCAAGTTACAGGAGCCACATTATGATAAAACTGTTAAAAAAGTTGTTAAAACAGTTAACTAGTATGATTAGTTACAGTACGATGAAGTTGTCAAAAATAGTTTAAAGTTCTCTAGTTTTGGGTAATTCAAAACAATATTTCAAGCAAGTTGATTAGAACACACAATTTGGTTAAATTTATTGCATTTGATAGTCAAGCAAACCAAACACTTGACCAGGGGCAGGGGAAGGAAAAAAATGCAAAATCTGAGGACAAATTAATCCAGCGCCTCCAGGACTGGCATTACTCGTTACGTTATTTTATTTGTAAAGTGACTTTAAAGAACAACAAAGAGAAATGCTTTAAGAGCAAGCATTGTGCTGAGATTTGAATTGGTACAGGTGAAACCTAAAGTCTGCACAAGATGGTAATATATTTGTTTTCTTTTCTTTTCAAGGCATTTTCTTCAACCCCACAGGATTAAGGCCCAATCCCGCTCTTGTGGATCTGGAATTTCAAAAAATGAAGGCTCCTCTCTACTATCAATGACCACAACTCCTGACTCTAGAGGACACAGGCTCTGTCGAGAAGAGAACAGGCAGACAGGTAGCAGCAGTGTCCTGGTAAGGTGAAAAGGACTCATCAGCATTTAAAAACAGAACAACCCTGAGCTATTTCAGTCTACTGCGTGGTCCTTTTATGCTCGGCAGGAATGTACAGGGCAGGCTACAGTTCCTTCTCAAGGACTGCGTGTCTGCCAAGTAAATGGCCCCGGGAGCAGTCAGACAAGCACATCCCTGCAGGAACAACGTGCAGCTCTCCAGAGGGTGAGCTTGTACTTAACATCTTGTGTGAAGCAAAAACGACAACTCTTCTCTGCGGGGTGCTGGCTATGCTCCGAGACTCACAGCCCCACAAAGGGAAAGGCATCTTTTGCTGTTCTTACCTATCATCAAAAACAAGTTTTGCTCTTCTGGACTTTGAACTTTCCGTAGACTGAGCAGAGGCAGGAGGGCAGTTTGATGAATTGTTCAGAATCTTTTCCTGAAAGGAAAGTTGTTCCCAAATAATAAACTTAAAGAACAGTTAAATCTTTTCTGTATTCAAGAAAAGCATTTGTTGCATAAATTTCTCCCTTGACTTCAGGCGTTATATGCAATAAGGTCAGTTTTGCACCTGCTTTAGCTGCCATTCACCATAGACAGTAACGCAGCTTCCATGAGGCTTTCACCTAATGCTGGCACAGAGGTAGACACAGCGGCTATAATCAAGCTCCTCACTCTAATACACCCGGAGATCTCCATTAGAGGAAAGAATGCAGCCGAGGCTTTCTAGACACACCTGGGTCCAGGAAATCCCTCCCTGAATCTCCCATGTCCCTGTTTTTAAGTCCTGTTCTTCCACTCTAACAAAGAGGTGATGAATATTTTTATGATTTCTCATTTCTATCAACGACACACTCTGCTGAATGTCTTTGCCTTGAAAAAAAAATATTTCGGAAGGATAAGCGTCACCTTCAGGGAGAAAAGTTAGCTGTCTTCACAACACACTGTCCTTGCTTCCCTAAATTATACACAGCTCAACATGACACTTCAGGCTAAAGAGCAGACACTAGAAACATTCGGTGAATCCTAAGTGAATCCATTTTTAGCAGCTAAACAGTGTAAAACAATTCCCCAGCTTTGTATGTGTTTTCTGCTCTCTTGATTTATCATGACCAAAGGCCATCTATACCGATGTATTTCACAACCTACATTTATCACATTATTGCTAATCAGAAGGGTCCTGGAGTTGCAAGGCACCAGATTTGCACAGCAATGTACTACCTACCATTGTAACGTAGAAACAGTAACAAAACATGCAGTGCAATGCAGGAGGAGTATATAGCACTTTAAGAAAGGCATGACTAAGCATATCTGAAGTACAAAACGATAAACATCTCACAAATTAATAACTGGCTTAGGTACATTTCTATGCTGACAAACAAAGAAAGGGCAGAGCCTCAGTCAGTAAGGTAAATTCACTATCCACAGTTCCTGGAAGTGTCTTACACAGCCACCGATAGACGCAACCCTGCCAGACTTCTAAAATCTCATGCTATTGGCATCTGAAGTAATACAGCGTGTCTCCCAGTTCAGATATTCATGAACTCCACGCCCTGATGACTAAGCTACTTTCTGCCATTGCTAATGTCTGTTTGCTGCTTTACTCCTCCCCAAATCCATTATCCTTCCTGAACATCTTCAGACTTTGCTTTGAAGCTTTTCAGAGACCGCAAATCCAACTACAGAGGTTTAGCAGCTGCTTAAACTACTGGAGTTTCCACAGGCTGTTGGAGGCTTTGGGGCTTTGCTGCAGAGCGCTTGGAGCCTGCCGCACCGGCACCGCAGCGCACGCTGGAATCGCAAAGACAAAGGTGAAATCCCTCCCAGTTAAACATACTCTGCTCAACAACTGCCGATACAATAGAAACTGCTCATCACAGGTATTCCACAATACACTCTCAGATGTCATCACAGCCTAATTCCAGTCCAGTAATGCACATTTATATACTAATGAAAAATCACGTTACAATTTAGTGACCTAAGAGTATCATCTTCCTATTAATAAATTCCACCATCTAAATATCTTCCTAACCTAAATCTCTTAGAAACCATTTTCTGCACCATCTTTATAACCATGTTCTCTCCACTCCAACCACGAAGAGTGCTGTACATTCCTGAGCTGGAGTTAAAATAATCTTTCTGGGGTCCCACAACGTCTTAAAATGAGAGCTATAGCTTCGCATGCTAGTGCTGAGCATGGACCGAGCTCCTGCTCTCCTTAAAAAAATCAGGGCAAGATCTGTATCTGCTCTGATGAGACAGGAGTAACCTCATTGTTCCATTTACTGTTGTGTAAACAGCTTTCTAGTGATATTTCCCATTAACAAATTATAAAATAAATAAGCAGCATCTGTCATCAGACGACGACTAAACACATTTCACTAATTAACACAAGAATTTGGTAGGAATAAGCATTAGCATTCCACAATCTCTCCCGAATTATTTTCTAATTTATAGACTTCCAAGGCACTTACACACTACGACATGAAACAATGCCTATCTAAAACTAACTACATTTTAACTTGAACTGCAAATTATTGTTTAGATCACACTGAGCATGTCAAACTGCAAAGCAAAGAAACAGGCTTCAGGCATTTACAGAACAAGCCCTTTACCTTGGTTTCTTTAGCACTGCTGGAACCCTTCCCCTCCGTCTTCTTCTGTTTAGAAGACGAGCTGCTCTTACTGCTGCTGCCACTCTCCTTGCTAAGGTTGCTGCTGGACTTTAAGGACGACGACTGACTGACCGTCCTCTTCCGGGACCCATGTTCTTGCTTGGAATCCTTCTGCAGGACTGGGGCAGCAGGAGACGGCAGTAAATCCTTCTCTTTAACAGCACTTGGCTTTGAAGACCTGCGCAAAACGAACAAATTCAGGTTTTGGGTTTTTTTTCCTTAAAAACCCCAAACCAAACAAACAAAATGCAAAAAACCCAACACCACAAAACTTTTTTTTAAATTTTGGATTAAAAAAACCTCTTTTTTTTTTTTAAACAAACAAGATTTTTGTTGTTAGACCTAGCAAACCAGATATGGAGGAAAAGAAAGAGAACAATCATCTTGGTGCCTAGGTTTCTATGAAGCCAGATTGAACTCGTTTTCACCATTTTATTTGTTCTGACCTGAAAACACAGTAGACAAGTTCTAACCATAAAACCACATCCCTACAACAGTTCTTAAAAAAACACCCTAAACACTTACAATGTAAGAAATTAATGCCAACGTTAGCGCCAGCCTGTCTGTTGCAGGCTAGTCAGCCTACCAGCTCGGAAAAGAGATGATCCAGATAAATGCTCTCTGGAACCCAGGAAACTGGAAAGCTTTCTCAGCACAGCCTTTCAGTACACTCTCACCTTGGCTGCTGAGGGCTACTGTTGGCTACAGAAATAATAGGTGAAAAAGCATAATCAAGACAGAAATGCATCTGTTTGTTCTACATCTGTTCCCTAACAAATAGTAAGACACTGTTTAATTCAGAAAGGGCAAACAAGATTTCTAGATCTCACAGGCTGCCGCTTCTCACACACTTGTAATCTGGCAATTACTCACTACACAGAAATATTTTCCATGACATAATCACACCAGTTTTCAGTTGCTTGATCTGAAATAGCAGAGTTTTAAAAGGTAGTGGAAAAAACCTTACTCTTTCCTGTGGATCAACACTGACCAAGAAATAAATGAAATAAAAGCATAATAGCTATTACAAAAAGCATGGAAAATTACAGAAATAACATACAAGTAAAACAGTATTTATCAATGTGATTGATTTGCTGATTCTGTATTACTTTGCTTTTGTGTCACTCACACTTTTCTTTAGCTTATCTATCAAGCAAATGTGAGGCTAAATCCATGGATGCAAATCTCAATGCCATCAGCTTCCCAGACAATGCCAGTTAAGTGATTTATTCACAGTTTACAAACTTGCTAAATGGAGCATCACCAGTTTGGGTTAATTTAAAAGCACAGATTTTGCAAGATCGAAAAGCTAGATGCACAGCTGATTTCTAAAACAAAACCAAACCCCACTGTGTATTAGAGAAAAACCAGGCAGCATATGTTGCATAACACACCAACCCTTCACATGAGCCATTACCTTACTTCTGTTAAGTAAAGCAATTGTCCTTGGCCAATGCTTTTGTTATGGAAATTAATTTCCACCAACTACTAGTAGAAACTCTGAAGTAAATCTGTCTGAAGGGTAAGAAACAATGAGATTTTACCCATTGATTAATAATGAGGAAACACTTTTGTGGGTGGGGAGAAGAGGGGGGAAGATGGGCTCCCATCTTCTCCTCGATCACCCCTGAGCCTTCAATGTCGAAAACATAGCCAAGATACTCACTCCCTATTGCTAGAAGTCTTGTGTCCTGATGGAGCTTTTTCTTCCAGTTTCGTTTTCTTGCTTTCACTGGCTCTGTTTTCGTCCTCATTCTGAATAAAGCAAACAAGAAATACATCCAGGCAAACGTCCACATTTACAGCTTCATTGGGAGTGGCAATGTTTCACATCAATAGACTTAATTTAGCAGGCGTTTTGCAGTGTACAGAATAAGACATGTACAGACCACAAAAACATGCCCTACAGCATCTAGTCCATATCAAATATTTGACCAGACCCTGATATTGGAACATAATGAAAAACAAATTCTGGCTTCTAAATTACCAACCTGCATGAAAGTAGTAGCAGCTAAGTTGTTCATTTTAGCACAAAGATATTACCACCATGAAATACCAGAAAAATCTGCCAAGGGCTTCAATAAGAGATCAGGAGACAGATTTTATGTTGTGGAGCCTAACAGAGCTGTCTTATGAATGCCAGAAAAAGGTAAAAGTCTTGCAGTCTATTAAAGTAAGCTCAGAGACGTTGAAGACTGTACTTTTGTATCAATTTAATCCTAAAGTCAAAGGGTCTTGAAGGGAAGTTTCTAAGCTGCCTTCAGCAAGCACTGGAAGTATCAAATACAGTGAATAAAATGGAAAATAGGGCCTCACAGAATAAGTCATCTGGCAACATAACCCAGACTCAAACCCAAAAGGTTTCATTTTTGTTACACCAACGCTGCAACCCTGAGCCTTGTGATCAAGGAAGCACACGAGCAAATAATGTGTAGAAATCAAATAGTAACAGTTGCGTAGAGAGCACTCACAAACCTAAACACGCTAGGGGTTGGGGAAAGGGTGGGTTTTTCTGTAGTTGCCTCAAACAGGCTTGCATCTTCTCTGGTAGGTACCAGTAAGCATCGGGGTAATCTGAGGATTCAAACCAATTCACAACCAGACTATTTGCTGGGATAACGCCTAAATGTAATTGGTCTTACCAAAGCTTTCTGGTTTAGATGTAAGAGCACAGATCTTTAATGCTGTAACTCCAAATGTGGACTGAAGGGCATAGCTGGTCACAGAAACAGAAGTCAGTGTATTCAGAGCCACTGGAGCATGTGAGTGCATTCCCATGAACATTAGGAACTATACAGTTAACACTTGCAAAAAATAATTAGTCACTGTACTGGTCAGAGTTATTCCAATTTTACAAAAAAAGCTCATACTTTCTCACTTAATTTCCTTATCCAGAGAAAACAGGAATCTTAGGAACAGTACAGGAGAAACCTCTGTTGGCAGTTACATGTCAAGTCTCCTAGATGACACTAATTTCAGTAAGTGATGAAGTTTACTTAGGTTGCTCAGTAGGAAAACTGGTTTAACTGAAATTATCTATCTCCTCTGGAGAGTCAAATGACTCTCTGAATGGTATCATATAATTCTTCAATTCCACATGTCAACGAAGTCTTACAACCACTGCCAAACCCCTGTCAAAATGAAATTTTTCAGAACGAACTCCAGAGTAGCATGGCTTTTTTGAATCCCTGAACCAGGGCTTCACAGTCCTAACTTCATGGAAACCTGCAATCTATAAAAACTCTTTGGACCACTGAGTCCATCTTACAGTCACAGGTTTGCTCTTTATATAGACTGTCTATGTTCTGAGGTTTCTAAAAGCACCACCAACTACTTCTTATCATTTCCCCCTCCAAGAGTATTACTTCTATTCAGCTCCCCCATTGATTCCTGTCCATTTTACTGCCCCTAGGCATTCCTGCTTTTTGTTTATAGTTGAAAAGATAAAATGCTTTTTTGGAAAAGATTAAATATCATTAGGGAGAGATCCCTCTGCTCCCAGTAAAGCAGCACCCCTGAGATGATGGTTTCTGCTGCTGCCATACCCCAGGCCCATTTCTGCCCCATCCCTTGTCCTGGCAACATGCAATTGCATGATTCACTGGTTGAAGGAGCTGATCCAGCTGAAAACTGCTTTTTTTTTGGCCAGATGAATTTTCCATCGGATCAGCTGCCTGAGCTGGCCGGCAGTGCAACAGGGGCTGGTGCCAGACCAAGTGGAGGCATGAGAGGGCAGGATGCAGTGCTCAGAGGTGCAGAAGCTGTGCCACCTCCATGAGCTCTAGCTACAGTGCTAACACTCCTACACGTGCAACCTTCTCCCTTCCCCTCTCCACTCCAAAAGAAAACCCCAATAGTCCCTACTGTAACAGCACAGGGATGATCAATGTGTTCTACACAAAATAGCTAGCCAAAGTCATCTCCTAAATCGCTCAGAGTCACTACATCGAGGTATGATCCGGGCTACACGCGTCACACCAGTAGCAATCCACTAAGGGGTTGAGATAACAGGTAAATCTCTCTTTACAGAATTATCACCTGCTTATGTTTCCTTTTGCCTTTTGTAGAACTTTTGTCAGACGGCTGCTTCTGGGATTCTCTCGCGTGCTTCTCTGGCACATTTTTCTTTTCCGCTTTGGGTGCGTCAGCATCCTTGTAAGGCTTCCCTGGTATTCTTGATAAGAGGCTCAGGTCAATCTTCACAATAAGTGGGTACCTTTCATCAGGATCACTGAGTGGTGAAAGAAGCTCTTTCTCTTCCATAGGAGAGAACATTCTTTGCCGAAAAAAGCTGTCATCCTCCTCCATGGAAGATTTAACAGGAGTCCTATTGCTCTCAGAGTATTTGGGTGTTTGTGATGAAGGAGGCAGGCTCTCATTTTCATCTGAATCAGAAGATGAGGTATCTGTTTCTATGAATTCCCTGGATTTCTGGGCAGATTTGCTTGAAGCCTTGTATTTCTTTTTCTCTGTGGTAGGCCGAGGGGAAGATTTGGGCTCTTTCTTTATATTGGGTTTTCTGGAGCCTTTTGTGGCTGCCTTATGCCTGTTTGAAGGTATATTTGTTGCCATGTCTACTGGGGTTTCACTTTCTATTTTAAGACCTCCTCTAGGCTCTTCAACAGATGTCTTTTCTGCTTTCTTGGGCTGCTTTTTACCTACAGTCCTCCTCTGTGTTGAGCTGTCACTCTGGGCAGGTGACTTCTGCCTGCCGCGACTGCTCTCCGAGCCCTTTTGGGTGGGTTTGGAATCTCGCCCCGGTGTAGAAGAAATCGAATCCTTGGATCCGCTTTGATCAGTGTACCCACTCCCTGTCCCCTGATCCCGTCCCTCTTTTTTGTAGCCTTGGGAGGACGGGATATTGCTGTCCACGGAAGAAGCTGGTGACACTTTATGTGAATTAACTTTGTTCAACCAGTTATCCAGTTGCCACTTGTTTGTTGGTGGTGGCTCTGGCTAAAAAAAAAATTAAAAAACAGCGTTAGATAACGTATTTCACATTGCTTCCATCTTTTCCATGGGACAGCTGTACTATGCTGCATGCCCAGGCAAGAGGCACACCAAAAAACCTGAGCTCACTAACGAATGAAATACAGGTTGGTGAATATAGGTAACAAGTAACAGCTCTCTTTTTTCCTTCATCTGGAGCAGCTGCTATCAACAGGCAATATTGCTGCCATAGCTTTCCAGAGTAAAAGCCCGCAGTTTTTTAAGCTACTGTGACTATATCTGATTTCTGCACTCCAATAGATAACTGGTGGTAAAAATCACCTCAAAGTCAAACATCAAATGTGTGCTTACATAAAGAGTCGTTACCATACACAATTACAGGTACTTCAGCAAAAGAATATTGCATCTTGAAAGCGATCCCACGTTTGTAAGTCTAACTTTTTTTTTTTTAAACAGTTTGAAAATTTATTAATTTTCTTCTGCTTTTAAAACTCAGGATTAATGCCAAGCTAATGAAGACAGCCCGAATACATGTCAAATCCTACCTCGGGGGATGCACTCTGTGATGGTTCATTAGCTTCACTATCACTGGAACTGCTTTCACTTTCAGAGTCAGATCCTGAACTGCTTTCAGATCCACTATGGCTGCTCGAGTCATCCCTTGAATTATCTGCTCCTTCACTGTTATGCTGTGAAGGTTCAGAATTACTGAAAACAAAAATGAGGAAAAATAAACAAACACTACCCAAGGCACAAATATATCCTAGAAGTCCTTTCATTAGAAAGAATAAAATGGAATATTTTAATTAACATTTACTAGAAAATTCAACATAACTGAACACAGTTCACCTTGGAAGCAAACAACAGCCTTTGTTTTTTTCCCCCTTCCCAAAGTGGTTAGTGTAATTTGCAGGATATACACTATTTAATCACTGATTAAATTCTCATCGCCTTTTGCTTTAGCACGAGACAAAAGACAAACATGAATTTTAGAAATGAGATCAAGTCAAGAGTGCTGACTGGCCCAAATATCACCACTCTACTTTCTATGCTGCAATCTACCAGGAATGCCTACCTTCCAGGCGTGCTCCTTGGCACTGTCTTATCGCAGTCCTGCAATTAAGAAAAAGAGCATGAAGCTTCTAGAAGTTACTTTAGGATTGTATATACAATTAAATTGCAAGGGCATCAATTTAAAGCCTTTACATTTTTAAAATTATTTAGCCTGAATAGCATCTTAATTCAGTACTTGCAGCAGTTTAAATTTGTCTGCATTTTCCTTATACAGAAAGGAAAATAAATCAGAGTTTTCTCCAGGTTTTCACCACAAACCTATTGTCTCAGAGCCCTACATATTCTGACTACAGTTCTAAGAGTTCCTATTTCCACCATGCACTAATACCATGTTTTCATCTTTTTGAATCAGATGATTCAACATTTTACAACGCCATTCCTGAGATGCCCAGAGTACTTACTACAAGTTAACCAACTAAATCTACTATCTCAAAGTTTCCCACATGAAGAAAATAAAGTACTAGAACTGGGAACAGGAAGAAAAGAAAGGAGAGGAGTGTGGATTACTGCTGGGTAGCACAGACCGTACAGGTATTTTTAACTTAGCCTGCTAAATGCCATTTCTGGCAGAAGCTGCACAAAGTTAATACTGACAAAGAGGAAAAAAGAGACTTTTCAATAAAAATAAAGGTGCTGCTATACTCCCAATTACAGGTACAGTATCCCTCATCATCCCAAACACAGTCCCAAGCTACTAAATGTCAGTACATGAAGGGTTCAATCTTGAAATGGCGGGCCATTACATATTTTTTAAGATACACTATTGCCATTTTATGTTCAGAGAAAGCCCATCTGAAATCAGTAAAACCAGATTTTTTAGATGAAAGCGTACTGTTTTCACAACAGATAATTTTCCCCAAGTTTACATTTAGGAATACCTGAGGTTTGTCTAAAAACATGCCATTTAATTTTTGTTTCTTAATCATAAATCTCCTCTCAAGCTGCTCAGTTTGCTGTTGGAATATCGAACACTGCTGAAGTACTGAACCGTCACTGCATTTGCTATGTTTTTCTCAAACTCTGATTTAATGAACATACCTGCTCTCCATCGCTGTCTTCACTACTGCTAAGTTTTAAGTCATCTTTCAACATACTAAGTAAAAGGGAGAAAGTGAGACAAGTTTTTCCACGTACTTTAATTACTTTGAAAGCATTCTTCTACATTTCAACATGCTATTGTTTATACTATGGAGTAGGCTGCGTGGGTGAAATCCACAAGATACCGTTCTAACATTTAATGGTTAAGAATGGGGAGTTGAGTCATTCTTTAGAGAAGAATAAGGATTCTAGTACTCTTGACTCCTTAGACCATTCTGTTAAATTTAGAAAGGAAATTTGACACAATTTACTAATGCGGGAGGAGCTAACTTGTGTATGTTCAACTTCTTGTACATAATGGCCAAGAATACTGTTGTAAATAGAATCAAGAAAGCTAACGCTAGTGGCTGTTTCCTGTCTCGTGGCAACAGCGCAACTGTTCTAAGCAATAATTATTTTATTATTATCCAAAGCCATAATTATTTATGGTAGTCATACACACACACTCTTTCACAATACTGAAAATACGTGAACACACTGAAAACATATAGCAGGGTACAGGGCCTTTGTGCTTATTGAAAAACACCCTTGATTACAAAAATAAAACATCTTACTCTGTCTGGTTCGATTCACATCTGGAGAAAGAAAATGAGAAAGGATTAAAAGTCTAATACTTCTGAGTTTCACAGCATAGCTGTTCTACTGATAATCTGAAAAGAAACACCAACCTCTAGGATCTAGTTTCCAAAGTATTTTTCATTGTTATCCTTTTCTAAGAGATGCATTTATCTCATTTTTAAAGTTTTTGAACCAGATCGTAATAACTTTTTTTTTTCATTTAAAACTGTATTGTCACAGTAAACATCATCTCAACTTTCTTCCTATGCATCCCAGTTCAACAAATGTCCAATGCTACCTCTTGTTCTTAGATGTTCTCACGTTCCCCAGCTTTGGAAATAGCACAGTTCCTTCTTAGAGGTCTATACTGCTATGACGAAAGCAAAGCCAAATGGTGAACTTGGATTTCTATCACTCATTGAACTGGCTGCATATAAGCATCATCTTAAACTACAGGTTTTAGGAAACTGATTGTAAGTCCATAATAATTGAGGGGGGTTCCTTTTTGTTTTATTCTCTTCCCATAGGTCATGTGCTGTTTAATCTTGCTAATACTGTAATGTGCACAGACAAGCAGAAGAACTAGACTTCATTTTATGATTGCATCACAACAAATGTTAACTTAGAATACCAAGTTTTCAGAATCTACAAGCACTTCCATTAAACATACAATCAGCTGGTAAACCTTTATTTTCATGGACACGTTTGTTTGGAAACAATCTCTGAACAGCATATAATCAATTTTCAGGTATGAGAAAGGTGGACTACAGCCATCTAGGATACTCCACTTGCTTTGTATTTTTCTCCCAGTTGCATGACTGGCAAAGTAAAATGTTGGGTCTGTGTGTGTAACTAATAGAAATGTTTGCCAGTCAGTTAAGAGGCTGAGCAGAACAAACTTAACTAGATCCCAAACATAGTTTGCTATCTCCCCTAATAGAGAACAGTTCCCCATCCTGTTTATTTCTGCAACCGCTACAAGCTGCTTCCAGCTGACAGCTCTGCAAGGCACACGTTTGATAAGTCCCGTCCCAACCTGCCCACTCTTATCTGCTGATACCTTTCTGGTTCACAAGCCAATTCTGAGGTCCCAAATCTTGCACACCTATCCTGACAACTGACAAGAAAACAGGGGAATGGAAAGGCGGCGCAGAGTTATTTGTTATTCACTCCAATGTGCCATATTTGGTCTACTGTCCCAGAAAATGGCTGCTTAAAAATGATCCCCTTTTTCTGCCCGTCAAGGAGAAGTATGCTAAAGAGTCTGTGCAAAAACTGACACACTCTAATACAAGAAACAGCTATTTTCCAGATCTCTTAAAATTAGACTGTTGTTTGAGAAATGTTTTCTCAACAGCCACTTACGATTTGGACTGATGACCATTGGATGTTTTTGATGAAGGATTATATCGTTCTAGAAGAAGAAAAAAAGAAATGCACAGTTGAAAACTCAGCCAGCAACATAAGTCACTCCCAAGCTGCCAGAAGTACACAGCCTTAGATAAACCAAGAACGGCTGAGCAGACAGGAGAAAGTAATAACTAGCTGACACCAGGTACAATCTCCCACAGACTGAAGAAGTTGATGCAGAGACAAAATACTAAATACAGCAAATAATTTAATGAAGAACATCTAGAAAATTATTTAAATCATTGCTGTCTAAACCAATACACACTTAATTTGTTATTAATGGTGTGAAAAACTGTTTTGCTTCTATCAAGATTAATCCATTGCTTTCTACATGCAGGATATAGGCTACAGATCAGCCTGTCAAGCTCTGACTTGTTTCAGCATCCCTACTTAGCTTTTTAGTGGATGAGCAATCTTTAGATCCAGAAATCAAACTCAGAAACCAATTCTTACAATAGGAATACATACTGATATAATCTGCTTTTCAGTTTGGGGTGTGTTTCCTTCCCTTTAATTCTGGCAAATTGCGTAGTTCCACAGAAACAAGAACTGAAGCTGTTAAAAGCTTCCCAGAAAATTCAAACAGGAGTTAAAAACTGGTTCTGTGTTTTGACTAACCTTGCCTCTCCATTTACACACCTAAAGATCAGTTGCTCCTATAACGTAAGTCTACAGTTTAGCATTATGGAATTAAGTTTTAATTTGTTTCCTTAATTCCCCCTTCTATCCGGTGTTTCGATTAAGCTGCTTGTGAATATCTAAGAATAAACCATTCTTCTTTTACTATTTCATCAGTTTAATCACTTCAAGAGGGAGTGAAAAGACTTTTGGAAGGTAACAGCACAAATCTAATTCAATTCGACCTGGTATGTTACCTGTGTTAAATCATTAATTTCAGTAATATTCAAAAAAACAATACAGTTAAAGAGAAGTAAGAGCTGGTTTTGTCTAAAATCTGAAAATGCATTCTGGGACAAGAAATCCAAGGATATTGCTAAGCATATTACTATAGGACTTCCTGATCAGTTCTCTCTCTTGATTTTAAAATGACAAAGTGAAAACTAACAGTGAAATTGCAGTGTGCTTTTTCTATTGAAATATAAACATAAGCACTATTTTGGTTTCTAGTATTTCCCCCAGCAGGGATTTGCATTTTTTAAAGGGTGTTTTGTTTTAGTACTCAGCTATTTTCAATTAGATCAACAAAGGAGGCATTTTTTCAAGAATCAGAAACATGACAAATTAAATATACATTATTTTTTTTCTAGGGGACAGTTACAACCTTGCAACTCCGTCCTAACTTTCTGGACCTCAACAAGAGATGTGAAAGAAAGTCAGGCAATTGTTTTATAGGTTAAAACTTAAGAAAGTACAGAAAATCTTAACTTTGACTCCATCGTATGACCAGTCTGGAAAATCTCATTCTCTAAAAAGCATGACATACTAAGAATACTGAATCACAGCAATATCATTAAACACATTACAGGAAGTTTAATATACTTACTCTGTTCTCCAGTGCCAAAATTGGACTGCTGAGACTCCTAAGGGAATAAAAGATCACAAGTCTTTTTTTCACTGGGAATTTTAACATATCAAAACCCATGCTGTCACCAAGATATTCTTTCCACTTAAAGGATGGCACCTAACCGCTAAAAAAAGGAAAAACCTAACAGCAAAACAGAAAGAGTGATTCTTTATCCGGGCCGCAACCCCTCTCACCAGCCGCAACGGCACAGCCAGCACCGGGAAGGCGTGCTTCACCCTCCTCTTCCTTAGCTCAGCTCTCCCACTTGCTGGTTTTAAGAAGGTCCATGTGCAGTTGTACTATGTGATAGCTGAAACTCCAAAATCCCTACGTAACTTCCACAAATCCCATCTTCATATATGTTTAACATGGAGAGGAACTGTTAAGTACGTTTTTCTTTATCTTCCTTATACACAAAAAAGCTTTGTTTTATGTATGTCCCGAGACATAGTAGATTATGATTTTTTTTGAAACCCTAAAATATTGTTTTAACAAACAAATATGCAGAGGCTACCGAATTACTGAAAACCTACTTCTAGGCTAGAGTGCCATTTTAAAATAGGACCTTCCTGACCTCATTTTAAAAATGAGGACAAATGCTGGCCTCGTAAATAAAAATTGGAAATATTTTACTCAATTCCTAAAGTTATATACACGCATTTTGCTTAAATGCTCTGGCAATGGCAAACCAGAATTCAAGAAGGGATTCCAGTTTTTTTGGTATACCTGTGAACCAGTTTTCCCAAACAGCCAAATCAGTGACATGCCACAGTTATACACGCAATTTATAAAATTTAATTTTTAAAACACGCAAAAGCTTTACACAGCAAAGCACACAAGATATTTCTAATTTCCCTTAATTTTTTATTTCAAAAGTGAAAGCAGTTGCAATAATGCACTGAACAAATATTTTGCTGATAGGGAAACTGATAGGGAACTTTCCTTCTAAGGTGTTTTCAAATGCCTCTAATTGTTAGTAATTGAAAGAAAGGAAAATTGACCTATGTTGAAAGTGTAAAGTGAAGATGAAGTTGGAGAGAAGCCTTGTGACTTCAACAAAAAGCAACAGTTACACTTCCTTCAAAATAAAAACGGATTTTTATCTTTTACGTACATACTAGGAGTGCAAGCGTGATTCCCTGATTGCCTTTTTCCACTGTCAGCTTACACAAGTTGACAAACTATAAGTCAAAAAAGAAGTAAAGACCACACAGTAATCAAACACCACATCGACAGAGCAACTCTGCTGGGGCGAGCACAAGATGAGGAACTGGTACTCGTTCTTACCAATGCAGGGATCGCAAATTCTGCAGAAAGCACCTGCCTAATCGCTCACTTTAGTCAACTTCCTATTTCTAAGGCACAGTGCAGTCTTTCAGTTAAGTGCACTTTAACGAGGTGTTATGTTTAAATGTGCAACTTTTTCCAACTCTCTTGCCATCTATTTTGTCTTTAAATACACATTTCTTTAAAAAACTCAGAGATTAAAAAAAAAAAGCTATACTGTCAACTCCAAAGTTATTTATTACAGTATCTTCTAAAGGTCTACTTCAGAAAGAAGAAATTAAAAACAACTTAAAGGAAGGAAACCCTTTTAACCAAAGTATAATAGACTGCTGAGGTTAGATAGTGAAGACACTTAAGGAGGAAACAAATTGCAGCTTGTACTCAAACACAACAGCTGGGGAGAAAAACACTCGCCAGCTGGACAGCACGGCAGTCGGGTACCGAATTCTCATTTGTAGGTTACCAGCTTGGCTGTAGTCCCGGTTGTGGTGAATGGGACCCATTTCCATTTAATGTTTGAAATCTCAGGTCAGATCTCATTTTTATTTCTCGGAAGCAAGTTTCTGTATTACAGCGGATCCAGGGACCTGACCGCTGGCCTTCTTGGTAACTCCGGCACTGGGCAGACACTGAACAAACCTGGAGGCAGAATCCACCTCTTCAGAGCTGCCTCGAGGTCACCGCACAGGTACGTGGGTACAAAACCTGCCAATGCTCTCACGTTGCTTTGAAACGAAAAACTTCCACCCTCTAAGAGACAGCTGGGTTTTTTAATACGTTTTAGAAACATGCCAGTATTTTTGGAGTTTTTGGCTGTGAGCCGATGGGTTAAAAAGAGTTACATAGGATAAAATTATAGTGTTAGGCTATTGGATAACATTTTTTATCAAGGCTCAGGAATCTGCATTTTTTTCATAGCATCCATAAAACTTTCCCTGACCTATTTTCATGAAGTTTTATCTTTCAATTCAAAGACTTCCGGATAATTATTACATATATTTATAGCAACACAGAGAGGCCCCGGTCAGGAGTCTGGGTCCCTTCAAGCTACTCACTATCTACACAGAGGGAAAATCATCTTATCCCAACAGTCTTACAAATAAAATTGACTGGTCCACCAAAGGGAGCTTAATTTCATGTGCACAGGAAAAAAACCCCAAACTTCTGCACACAAGAGGAATGTTGTGAAACACTGCAGCATATTACTTGTAAACAAATTCAGCACAGTATTAAAGAGGACAAGCTCTCCTCGAACAGTACTGCTTGATTAAAGTAAACCACTGTTTTGTTTTTTTTCCTGAATTCTGCTCTGGGTCCAGACTGCACAAGCCTATGGCTCGCTAACTCACAGGAATTCTGAGAAGAACCTGCTGCCAAGAATGACAGAGGGGAGAAGGCAGAGGAAATTATAGGCTTTGGATGTGGAGAGAGAAGTTGACAAAGTTCCATGGCTAAGATGTGCAGCCACAAAATAAAAAAGCTGGCAAAAAGTCAAAAGACTCAGAGCAGCCATAAATGGAATTTTTTTGCAAACTGGGTGAAGAAATGCAATCCAGGTCAATAGGTTCAAAAAACCACAACCTACCTTTTTTGTCCAAACATCAACAAGACTGTGCAATCTTATGTAGTTTCTCTCTGTGTCAGAAAGACACATATTTCTCTGCACGCCTTTCTTCACAGACCGAGTCAAATACCAGAGAAATGCAGAAACAAGCAGTTCTAGCAACCCCACAATCAAGTGTGCTCCAAAGTGTGTGAAGGGAAAACACCTCCCAAAGGTTCAGGAATAAGTATTCAAAGCAGTGGAGTAAGCACCCTTGTTGATGAGGAAAGGTGTGGAATTTCTTGCTTTACTATAAAAGGTAAGAATTATTTCCAAGTTCACAGTTTTATATAACATAGGAAATAAATGCTGACTAAAGGTAATATAGGCAAGATTAATATTGATCTAAGTCATTATTATAATATTAAGAAACTAGACAATGACATTTGTTTCTAGATATGCCTTCAAAAGAAAAGCTGAGAACTGTATAGTATGTTGTACATTTTCAGCTCACTGGAGAGAAGCAAGCAAGACGCGGTGAGACAGGAACACGCAACGCAGAGGGCGATGACAACAGAACTGCCCACAGCTCGGGGATACCGAGCCAGTACGAGAACCTGAACTGTTTAACTTCGCACCAGTCTGCGAGAGTTTTGTGGATGTGTGCTTACAACGTGGGACCTGGAACCTCAGGCCAAAAAAGGTGGTGTCAAAGCAGTCACACAAGACAATCTGTTTAGACAGATTACATCAGAGACCTCCGTGAGGAAATTTTCTTAAAATACTTCACTGTTCTGTTTTGGGGAGCAATTTGGATCAAACAGGAAACTGATAGCAGTAAGTGGTGCTCTAGAACAGCAGTCTGGCCAGAAAAAGTGTCATCTTCATTATTACGAAGGTAACTTTTAAAAGACAAACAGCATAATTTCCTCACTCTGAAGTTATGCCAAATTAGGGGTGGAGTACCCCAATCCATTTCAGAGATACGTTGAGTCTGGGGAAAAATTATACTGTCGAGTTACATCTTTTACTGGTAATCAGTAGATACAGGAAACAAAACATGAATTCTTGAATGAGTCAGCTACCGCAAGCTGAACTGTACTTGCTAAAGTTGCTACCCAGAGCCATCTCCCCTGCCTATCTCTCCCCTGCCTACCCATCAGCTTCCAAGATACTGCAGATTGCAGAGCTGTATTTCAAGGCAATCAATCACCGGTGCTGGTCTGCCTTGAAACGCTGCAGCTGGGGCTGCCAGACCCAGCCCCAGGGGAGGGAGCAAGAGAACTCCTTCCTCAGAGGTGTCCGCGCAAGTGGGTCTCCTGGAAACGTGCCCTGTGCTGTCAACAGCAGCGAAGAGCGACTGATTTCTCTTTAGAAGTAATAGCTTAAACACTTCAGTGGTTATTAAGTATATGGGAGGTTAGGAGGAGATCTTTGGAACAAGTGATCTGCAAAACTTCTTTAGCAAAACATCTGATTTTAAAACCTTTTACCTTTTTTTGCAATTGAAAATAGAAGATCTAATAGAACTATTAATGGACTTCAAAATCATGAGGAAAATTCAGTTTATGCAGAAAATTACATTTAAATTTCTTAGCATTTACCAGCCAGTCTCCACTGCTTTGCTAGATGGAGGTAAACACAACCCTTGCTTCTACACAAAATGGTGCAAAGCATTTCCCTAATAGGGAAAAAGGCTCAATGGCATTTTCAAGCTTCAGAAGTATCCTGAAGAAGGTCTGAATTTATGAAACAAAAATTAAAAAATAAAAGGAAAGCTATATTATAGACATCTTTGCAGACTGCTGTACCTGTGTAAACCAGAGGAAAACTGATGATATTCTTCATAAAGCTACTGCTGACAAAAGTTGGTGTGAAGCAAGATAAAGAGTTACAAAGCACTGAAAAAAACCCAGAACTATACAGAACTGAATTTAAGAGAGTTCCAAAATCCTGATCTTTAACAGGAGTTACTCTTTCAACAGCATTCAGTATTTGACTACAGGACTGACCTTTGTTGGAAAAGGAAATTTTGACGGTTCAGTTTTGCACGGCGTATGAATAGCAGTCAGTGGAGGAGGCCAAGAATGGGTCATCTCCTATAACAAGAACAAAAAAGAAAAGCTAGTAACAAAATTAAAGCAAAGATTTCAAGTTACAATTTTGATTCAAATGGTAACCCTGTCTCTCAATTTTCAGTTCATTGTCCACACTTCATTAAGCTTTATATTAAAAACTTAATTTCCCAAATGTGTAAGAAAGATTTTACACATAAACCTAAATCTTAAATTGTTACCCATGAGAACAGATAGTTAAGACATAATAACAAGCAGAAAGGCATAAATCAATTAAATTGCTTGGCCTGAACATAAACTGCAGTAGAAGTCAGAGTCTGATCAATTCAAACTGTGAAGAGCACATGTAGGATACAGAGGTAGAAAGAAGAATCCTAGGAAAGGGAAGCCTACCAAGTTTGAGGAAAAAGGGGAAAATCAAATGCTTGAAGCTGGAAAGAAAGTACCTTGGATTCTCTCAGACCATCTCTCCAAGGACCATGGAGTACTGACGGTCAGAGCAAACGGTAAGCCATGGAAATGCTCAAGGGGAATCTGATGACTCTTTTGTGACCGTAGACATACGACCAGGGGATCACATGAGGGGTAAAAAGACTTGAGAAAATAACCCAGGTAGAAGAGAAGGGAAAGTTCTGCCATGGGCTAGCCAAAAAATTACTGTGATCTAAAAAGATATCAGAATGTAAGACTGCATTTTGGTGGAATATACAGGTAATTCTGGTTAGGTTAACAGGGAGGTGGCCTAGAAGAACAGGAATGCACTGAGGATATCCAGCAGATGATGTGCACACCCAGCAACGCCCAGTGCCCAGCTTGCACACAGCTCTGCTTCCAATTTTCACCCGTCTACCTGCACTAGAGGAGTAATTGAAGAGCCCTCCTGTAACGACCTGCAGCCAAGTCAATTTAAAAGGCACTAATCAATCGCAGAGTACTTTCCACCTCCTTAGTAATGTCTGTATTTTCAACAAATAAGTTATGAACAAAAGCACAGAGAACTTACTTTTAGAATTTCATCCACGCAGCTCACATCACCAGATGCTGATGCCTACAAATCAAAACTCAAGATTAATGTTTCCTAAAGCAAATTTTCCCTAAAAGATCCCAGGGGCTAGAAACAGTTAAAAATAAACTTCAATCCTTATCATGATTCATATGGACTCTATATAGATACAGACAGACCTTGCTAATTCTTTTCAGCAACATTAATTTTAATATCAGATAGATCCATATTTTTATGGTATGAGTCACATCCAGTTATGAGAAGCAAATACATGACATCTATGAAACTGCCACAATAATCTCTTACTTTTCACTTGACAGTTAAAGCGATCTTAGGCAGTCAGTGATATCAAAAACTTCTAGAGAGAGAGGAAAGACAAGCGTAGCTTTCAATCATTTCCTCGAAGAAGCCACTGGATAATATCTGAATTCAAATGCATGACCGTGAATATACAGTAAGGACAAACTGCAGTATAAAGTAAAACATACATTACAGCATGAATCTAGAACAGCAATAATTATGAAACTATAAATCTTCTGCATCCCTGACCGCTACAAGCAGAAAGGAAGCAGAACTACAATACGATTCACTGCACCCGCATTGACATGTCAAGTCTTCACAAGTAAGAAAATAACCTATTTCCAAATTTCCTTACCTGTGCCCTGGATCTTATTTTGCTATTTGTTGAAATTCCAGGAACAAATGCTTTTCTCTAGCTACCACGGTTCAAGCAGTTAAGTAGGAGATGCAATGACATTTTATTATTAAGAAAGGCACTCTCCTTTTAAGTGAGCTGTAGACAGAGTCTGTGCCTTAACGATTCAGGAACTACCAAACTATTAAAAGTTTTTAACAGTATTTTGTATCCAGCATACCTGATACCAGTTCTGAACCCTGTTCAGTTTGATGTGCTTTAGGGTTAGCTTATTTTCCCTAGGTGACGGTATAATAATCACATCTAGTAATTGCTACACACTTCAAAAGAAAATCTGATATACGCAGATAGTATCACTAGTCTAAGACAACACAGCTCCCAGTAATGACAATATACGTATCCAGCTTGTCAAAATATTTGTGAATATCCTACTATTTCACTAACTTCTGACTACAGAAATACTCTACAAAAATTAGCCTCTCTGGGCTAAGTTAGCCTTTCTGAATGTCTCATAGCCTTAATTTAATAAAAATCACAGTATCCACATGGAAGAAGCAGAAGGGAAAAGTAATTACTTTTGTACATTCTCCATTTACAATACAGGTCTTCACTGCGGAAGTTTAAGATGCTTCGTGTAACAAGAAAACCCAGTGTTTAGTAAAAACTAAATTTTGGTTATGTAGATTGGGATTTTAAAGAAGCTGGAAAATCCCAGCCCAAAGGGACTTACATTTAAGAAGCCAGGAATCAGACAGCAACTTACATCTAGTGGTTGAGAAGGTATTTTCAGCTTGGTTAGATGTGCTTTGCTGCTAGGCTTCAGCTCATTCACGCTGCTGCTGTGAGTCTGACTACTGTAGTGTTCGGAGGATAACTTTGGTTCCATGGATTCCTGTCCATCCATTGGCCTTACGTATGCAGTGGGTTTCTGTAACATTGAACTGGACTTGGACATTAGTGAAGGCGGAAAAGACTGATTAGAGTGTTGTCCACTTGAAAATGAGGGTACACGGGAGGGAGAGTCCCAGTTGGCATCAGGATCCCTGGGAGATTTTGAACGTTGATGTTCTTTGCCATGGTGATCATTTCCGTGAGATCTCGAATGGCTGGAGCTCAATGAAGAAACAGCAGATGGTTTTCCAGGGCTGGAAGAACGGGGTTTGGAGTGTTCGGACCCATGCTGGCTTTTTTTGCGGCTGCTGCTGCTGCTACTGTACGAGTCACGGTCATGCCTCTGGCCACTACTGCTAGTGTTATTGCCACTGCCACGCTGACTACTATGTCCACTCTGTAAACCCGAGGACCGTTTCTGGGATTGCGAGGAAGTGCTAGGTGCTGGTCCTACAGGAGTCCATTTGCTGCTCTGATGTGAGCTAGTATTATGTCTCTGATCACCAAAGAAACTTTGGTTTGATTTTTCATCCTGTGTTGATGGTACAGTTGGTTTGGGAAATCCAACAAGCTTTTGTATCGATCTATCTCCTATAAGATCCTCCATTTCATCATAATTACCAAGCATGCTCTGAATACGACTAGACAATTTGTCTTCTTTGCTGGTCTGTGAAAATAATTTTAAAAAATAATGCTTTAAAAAAATCACAACTTCACTTTCAGTTAATTGACTTGACAACTGTTGCAGTTAATCTACATTTCAGGGCTAAGATCATGACTGGCATCCATGTCTTCTCTGCCATTGTTTCCAATTCCCAATTTTAGTTCTTAAAGCAGTAATTTAACCCCCTAAAGCATAAGGAAAAGAGGTACTTCAGCAGCAGAAACAGCTGAAACAGCACTAATCAGTGCTTCAAATAAAGCATTAGTGAGCAGGATGCCAGTTTAAAAATTGTAGACGCCTACTGTCACCTTAAAGACTATTTCTCTAATACAGAATGCATTAGTCCTAAAAAGTTTCAATTAACATTAAAATAAAATCAGCTTAACCTCACCATTGTATGTAATTTTTAATCGGTATTTATACTGGCATATTTCTTGTTGCCAACAGTTATAAGGGTTCGTTCTTATATAATGAGTTTGTTTTCCAAATCAGGTATTTTGTATCATTACCCATGCATCCCAAACAGCTTTAGTTAACTTCATACATGTGGGGTTTGGTTATCAAGCACAGTAAAGCGATGGGAGGACAGGAATAAAAAAACCCCACTTCTCAACTTTCCTCCTGAAGGAAGACAGTTTTCAGTCACAATGTTTTACTTCTTGCAAACCAGCTGAAATTGTGATAAGGGCATGCGTTTGCTTTCAAAGTAAGTTTTGAGCTACATAATGAAATTCCTAAATGGTACTTTTTTAGCTATCCCAGAATTAGGTTATGTTTCCAGTTCTGTTCAGCAAATCAAACCTGGAAGTAAACCTAGCACAGGTTTAAAGCTGTACGAGATCATAAACAGAGTCAACTCCTTCAAAACAAACTAAAAAATCAGACACAATCAATCAGCATACTAGTTAAAACTGATACTTCTATCATATATGGCATTTCAGATTTAAAATTAACCTCCTATTTAAACATTCTCTTTCTGAACTTACCCAGGTCTGGATTACATTGATTGAAGGTTAAAAAGTTTAGCAACAGGCTAAAGCACCCAAAAAAAAGCAATTTGGCATGACACAATGGACAGTTTCATTGTTTTGAGTCACTGTAGCAAAAGCTGAAGAAAGCCAAAAGATTTTATGGTTTTATCATCCCTTTTCTCACTCCCTGCAATGCAGCCCCTCCTTTGTAAGCATTATTATAAATATGCCAGTAGAGCTGGTTAGTAACTGTCCATCCTTATTTTCAAGCCCTGCTTAAATACTTGGTTGACATAAGAGCTGTGGATCTAAAAAGAATGCAGATAAAAATAAATCTAAACTACAAATTTGGATACAACTTCTGCTATAAAAACTGCATTGGTAAGAAATGCACAAACTCACAACTTTGTATGGTTCAGCAAAGAGAGGAGAGTTAGGTGGAAAGGCTTCTTCACCCTGTTGAATTTCTTGATTCCGCCTTTCCCTTTCTTTCATACGCAGCACATTCCGGTCTTCACGGTTCATGTTGCTACGAATAAAAAAGTAATTTCTGATCACAGAAGGAAACGAGGAGGGAGGCAGGCGCACACAGTTAGCCCCTGTACCTGTCCTGCCAGAAGAATGATCTCAGTTAAGAACCCGCTGCTGACTGTAACTCCTCAAAGCTGAAAAGACGTTGGTCCAATTTAAGACACCTCGCACTTAGAAGAGCTAGAACCCACACCCTGCAGCTAGCTTCTAACAGGGAAAGTTTATGCAGAATAAAAAAAAAAGAAGAAAAAAATTCACAAAGTCCTCAGGCAAAGAGCTATTTAAACCATTTCACCTGCTTGAATCATTTAGCTATTTCAACCCACGCTGCACATCTCCCATTCATTTCTAAAATACTTTTTCTCCTCAACATCCTCCAAATGTTCTGCAATTTTACTCTCTTACCCCCTACCCGTTCAGGGCCTGACTTCTACTGTCGATTTGGTTTTATTTTTGCTCCTGACATACCCTTCTTGGTACCCATTCTCCAACATACTCTAACCTCGAGCTTTGATGTTGTTTCCAGGTCTCCCTTCCTCCCTGACTCCCCAAAGCCACTTCTGCTCAAAGCAGTAATTTCAGTGAAGTTCTGGCAATATTGCACCTTCTTCCTTAGACCATACAGTGTTCTCCTACTGCAAAAATGCAGATTAAAAAACTGCAAATCCCCCCTCTTACAAAGGTTAATTTGAAGTTTGGTCTTGCTGCTTGAATTAACAGCAATACGTCAAATCGTTGCACCACCACCACCAAAAAAAGAAAATGTTGGAAAAGATTCCCTTTGAGCTTGATAAAGCACTGGGACTTAGAGGAATATACAAAATAAGATGATAAATAAGGTGGTACTAACTCTTTTAACATGTGCTATACTTCCTATCAAGAGATTTATAAATGTGCCTCACTGATCTGCAAAGAGTATGGTAGGTGCTCCCAGGAAAGAAACAGATGTTCTTCCACATAATTTGCAGTCTAAAATGAAAATGTCGTCTGCTTAGAAAAGTCATTATTTCATGTTTTTAGACAGCTGCCTGATGGTTTAAAACAATACATTTGCTACAGCATTAACTTGAAAGCTATGCAAAACCAGCTATTCCATTCTAAACAAGATGACTTCAACCTATCACACCGGTTTTAAAATATTGGTCTTTTCACCTTAATAACATTTTAGCCTCTTACTGCAATTTCTTATTAATTTGGCTTCATTTTGTCTGATACTCTGAATATAGTGAAATCTAAGAGGATGCCAAAACCAGAATAAGCCCCCAGTGTAAGTTAATATGCCTGACGCTTTTTAAGGCGATGGGTTTGTTGCATTTCCCTGAAATACTTGCATTGTAAACAAGGTAAAAGCATTAGCACAATCCAACTCAATGCTGATACCAAGCCTACGAATACGATAACTTTTACACTGTATGTGAAAAGTCACTTTTGTCTCCAGTTACCCTGTCATCAGCTGAGCTCATGTAACTGCAAGCCAACATCAAGGCTGCCTACTGAGTGAGGGACCTGTACGCTGGAACCCGGCAAGCAAACTACCTGGAGCATTTCGACATTAATGGCAAACTTGATGTAGAAGTTTGAGGCTTAAGGATCTTAGTCTTCAGACTGCAGCCCAATTTCTTATACATGTAGGATTTAAACAGAGGCAAATATGAGATTTAATTATAGATACTGATCGGTTAAAGCCAGCTGGGACAGTTCGAATCGATGCCATTTTACTATTAAAGGCAAAATGTGAGGCAAGGAATAAGAGTACCCTATCTTTGAGTAGTTCATTCCCATCAACGCACTAAGATTGTGAATTAGATACAGCTTTATATTTAGAAGTTTATAATCTTAACTAAGAATTTTACATCTACATTTTACAAATAGAGGGTTAAATATTAACAAAGACCTTTACTATTTTTTACAGAGACAAGCATCATCTTTCAAAATTTTATTAACATTTACTGTAACTCTTGGGACTGAGGAAATAACATTTGTACCAACACTGTCACATGAAAGGAACATTATAGCAAAGACCCACTTGAGATCAGAGTTGGAGCAAAACCCGAGCTGATCTGGCTATACCTGCCAGGTCAATGCAGAATTAGTCATCAGAAATACACCAGCTAATCACACTTTTTACCACTCCTCCCCAGTCTTTTGTGGTATAGTAAGTGATAAACATCTTCATGGGTAGTCATTTTGACTGTATGGGGATTGGGTTTAGTTTTTTTTAATTATTTTAAATTTTTTATTAGAGTCGATAGTTTGAGTGTGATCCAAGTTAGACTTGTTTCTATCTAATCTTCTAAATGTCTACACAGAGACAGTTTAAGTGCCTACAATGCGTACTAAGCTATTAAAATCACACTAGCATAAATGTATAAATAAATTAAGTTAGTGGGGCTTCCTTAGCTCTGTACTTCAGACAATTTGCCAGTCAAATTCCTATCTTCCACAGCCACAAAATGTAACAGAAGATAAATTTGCCTGTGTTCAGGAAATGCAAGCAGTACAGGTACTTTGAAAGACAGAAGACTAAGGCATGCCTACTAAATCAACATTGCTAGCAATTAACTTCAGCATAACGGAAATTGCAAAACTAAGTTTTCAGACCACTTGTAATTATAACAAACTTTTAAAATCCACCATCCAAAAGTCTACCACTGTGATCAAAGTGATGTACTATTTGCTGGTCTTCGTTTTTTTCCGCCCCAAGTCAGAGCGGACACCAGCCCTGTCTCACGCCGGCATGAGAGGCTCCGCTCTCTCCCAGTTTCGATGCTGACTGGTGGGAAGGAGCTCTGCCCCGTCACCGCTCCCACCACCGCTGCGGACAGAGTCAGAGCTGCACGGAGGCAGAACTGCTTCTCCATCTCCCACATCCACACCCACATCCCAGATTTAAGCCTTTTCCCACAAGATAAAAGAGCCCGGAGCAGCTGGTGCAGCCACTCCTGGCACCCCTACCCTACCCTCTGGGCAAGGGGACAGCATCTCTGCTCCTCCCTCCCTGCACACCAGGCCTAGAAGTGGAAGATGAAGAACTTGTTGACTTGTACCTGCTGCTATCAAGAGGATCCTGCTATAATTTCCCTTTCCCTCTTCCCGGGAGGCCTGAGCGAAAGTGTGAACGCCTAGGAGGAACAGAGCCAGGCTAAGGGAGACAAAACTAATGCCCCCACAGCAAGGACCAAAGTCACCTTAATTTCCACATCTGGGGAAAGAAAAGTTTGAAAATTAAAAGAAATTAAAGCACAGCACAGTATTTCCATTTTTCGAAAGACTAATTCTATATGGTTTGAGTCATCATTTGTGCACAGTTAGCCACGCTGTACTCTGCACAGTCCATTTAGTACCTGATTTCACTACACAACTGACTGTTCATATCTCATGCCTCTCCTCCAGCTCAATACGAAGAGTTGAAAGAAAGAAGGAAATTCAGCAGGAAGTTCACAGAAACTTCTGACACAAAATTCACTTGCGCGTATTCTTTAACCACTGTTAACTGCTGATCTAGATGTACCGAGCACATGGACTAGTCGAGCGTCATTTGAGTCATCCATACCAGAAACACAGTCTTCATTTCTCATTCCAACATCCTACTAAATCCTGCTTGGTATTTCTGTTCATCCTTAATCCAAAAAGGGGCATGGCTTTGGCTACGGTTCACTCAAGCAATCACCATCTTGGACTTTATAAGGCACGGTACGGAATCGCAGCGCCGCTGCCGCCCTGCCCACCTGCCGCAGCCTTCTCCCGCTTCCCACCTCCCGCTCCCTCTGCTCCGGGGCAGCGGGGCAGACCCCAGGGACGGTACTTTGGGAGTACATTTTTGGTTTAAAACAAACCCAACACACCCACAGTGCCAAAGTTTTATTGGCAACGCTGTTAAAGGAGAGAGGACCTTGGCCAGTCCCTGGGTACAGGCGTAGGACCAACAGCCTACCTTCCTCTTGAACCGCATCAGGCATCCAGAGCCTGTCCCTGCACAGCGTCACCAGCACCCTCACCAGCAGCAGCATCGCTCCATCTTCCCAGACACCGTAAGGCAAAACCATCAAAGGTGAAGGTCCGCCCGAGGAACCCACCACGCGCAGCCGTCAAAAACTGATCCAAACCCACCACTTTTCAACCAGGCATTAGTGGATCTTCAAAGCATGTTTACAACACCTTGACTTCCTTCAAGACATCCTCATTTAACTCAGGGGCTTTCTTCTATCTGAATTGGTTTCATAAGCAAGAGAAATCAAACAGTTCATTTATCCAGTGCTGGTTAATTGACTGTGATGAAACACAAATTTTGTTTGACAACATTTGGCCATGAACGATAAACTGTCTTCAGAGAGAACACACAGTATCTAGTGCTTCGTGCAGGGCACACCCAGCTGCGCGAAGCCCAGACAACTCAAAAGACTTTTTTTTTTTCTTTTTTTTCTTTTTTTCTTTTTTTTTTTTTTTTTAAAAAAGAAGGAGGAAAAAAAAGCTGGAAATCCTGCTTGTAATAAGGAATGATAAGTTTTCAGAAGGCATTTAAAAATACCAGAAATGGCCTTAATGCTGCATCCCACTCCTTCCCAAAGATACCTGTTAGTTATTTCAAATGTTTTCCTTACTGGTACCATGAACAGAAGGGAGCATCTAAGGAGCTGCCATGGCATGCTTCTCCCAACTTGTGTGTCAAGCACGGCATTGCTACTAATGCTGTCACTAAAATCACGTACACAATCCTAAAATGCTACTCTCTCAGCTTTTAATACAAATGTACTCACATAAGAGGTGTTAAAAAAGGGAGAAATTAAAAAATAACTGCCCCGCCACAACAAAATGAACAAAACCCCACCAACACACAAAGCGGGAACCCACTTCGGTGTCACCGAGAACTATTTAATACTTATCACATGAAAGTGAGTGCGTAGTCTTAACTTCTAGCTTTCTGTGACGGTAAAGAAAAAAAACCTGCAGGAAAAAAACAAAGTATTTCCTACTAAGATGACACAGTTTTGCACAAAATAGTGTGCTTCTCCACATACAGTTTAAAGGACAATCGCAATGTCGCAAACACAGACGCACTACAATCATCAAAATCGTTTTCACAGAGTTTTACAACACTGAAATAAGGAACAAAACTAAAAACAAGAGTTTACAGAGAATTCAAATAATATTTGTATGTGTCAAGAAATAGGAAAAAACATTTCAAAAGGACAAAGTATTCCAATTTTTTACAAAATAATTCTTTACAAATACAAACCAGTGACTCACCATTAACATAAAAATAAATGTTTCTCGTTTCTGTAACAGAAACATAAATGTTTCTATCCCACCCTTCGTGTCAGGAATTCCTCCTGTACGTTCAACAACGCGATCATCAAGTACTGCATGAGCTGGACAGGAACACCTTTGAACGTATTGTGAGGGTGGGAGAGCTCTAAAGAAAATAAATAATAAAAAACCCAAGTTGGCCTAGGTCAGGTTAATGTTTGATGAGAACTGGCAGCGAGGGCAGAGCTCGCAGTTTGCTATAGGCACTTCTTCCTACTCAGCTCCAAAACACGGCAGAAATCCCCGAGAAAGCACTATACGCCTGGACTTGCCGCTGCTCCTCAGACAACTGAGCACAAATCCTTCATCACCGTTAGCTGAGAAAAATTTCACAGCACTTTTTGTAAGAGCATGTAGTTAATTCCAGTGTCTCAGTCAAGTGACGATGCAAGTAATTGCATCCCGCTCTTCAGTTTTATCTGCCAGATTGCCCCCTTCATTCCCCAAAGCTGGATCGGGTTACCCAAGTATCAGCCAGCATCTTCTACTTGAGAAGCCACCAGACCGCAACGATGGATTTAAGAATTAGAGTGACGATTTGTAACTCAACACTAACTACTGAAAAAGGACTTGGGGATCCTTTGGAACTAAAGAGGCTCTGTAAGTGTAACGTCTCATTAAACAAGCTCAGATGAGAAATGGCTGTATTATTCATCATACGCGAGATTCAGCACATAGAAGCAAGGACTGCGTTTTGATTAAGGTAAAAGTTAACACCCAGCAACTGCATTTTAGAAGCCAAATTAAGGAGGAGACTTCTAACTTCAGCTGCAATACAGCTCATTTAAAACCAAGTTTTAAGTCCATTTCTAAAATATACTATTAAAATAGCTTAAAATTGTTTACAACGAGGAAGAATTTGCAAGACTGGTTTGAAGTCATTTACTCAAGGGATCTTAAGAGATCCAAACTGACCTGTTCTTTAGAATGTCAGAGTTTTGCGCAAAAGTATTACAGGGTAGTGAAAAATGCCTGGTCCCCCCTTCTCCCTGATGAACCTTACACAGGTGTCAGTTTTATTTTGTGTCACTGTCAAGGACAAGTTCTAATGATACAGCCACTATTGCACATCATTCTTGGTTCAGGAACCCACGAAGGGACCACACTGCACCACCCAGACTCTTCTGCAAGGCTGGTAGTTCCCACCCAAAGAGCTGTTCCAAAGAAACAGTCCCTATCTCCTCTGAAAATAAACAGACCCAAGGCTATTTTTCTTTTTTCTATCCCATTTATGGACAGGAAGAGGCAACAGCTGCCTGGCTCTCAGAAACAAAGTTCCCAGCTCTTTTTCTTCATCGAGAGCAGAGCTGCTCACAGGACACCAACTTCAGTCCCTCCTTTTTGTCCTGTCTCTTCAGAAATGGTAGAGAAATAGGGAAGTCTAGGAAGTAACAGAACAATCCTCTCCTCCTCTCTCGGTGGACGCAAACGGCAGAGGAAGGTTCATTCCTCCATCAACTGTCCCTCTATCCGCCACAAAGCAAAGGTATGTGCGGATGGCACAGATCCCACAGGGGAATGACCCAGCAGTGGCATCACTGACTCTCAAAGGAAAAGACTATCTCTAAGATTGAATGCTGTGATACAACAAAGCCATAATCTACTAAAATTGTCATTTTCTGCACCTACCACCACACCAAATCAGGTAAGACGGAGGAGCCTCAACATACTCCTGTTGTCAATAACCAAGCATGAGCCAGAAGAGGGAAGTAAACATCATTTCTGCTGCGAAGCCAAGCAGATCTCCAACGTTGCCTTCCCAAGCTTTTGCATTTCTATTTACTTCATCTTGCAATACCAAAACTACTTGCAGGGATATGAGGCTTTCTTAACCAAGGCAACGATACTCTTTTTAACACCACCTGAAGCTCGAGCCCTGACGTCCTACAGTTCAGAAGATAACAAAACCAAAAGCCCTACAGTGCAGACTGAACGCAACAGAGCTCTGCCATCCACCGGCAACACAAATGTGTTTCTCATGCAAATCTCAACTCAGCAAACTTCAACCCAGTTCAATCTCACACTCAAACAACGACACTCTCCTCATCCTTTCAATTCTCCATCGCTGGTAGATTCTGTAATTTCCACAGTGCAAAGACGGAGCATCATGAACACAAAATTTTTACATGCAATCTTTTCATGTCCACACAGGCTAACCAAAGCATAGACTAAAACTGTTTCCCAACAATATTCTGCAGTTTAATTGCGCAGAAACTTAATAACTGAATTCCTGTGCCTACATGTTCTTCTGTTTAAACTTTGAAGCCGAGACAATTGGTGTTTAAATTTTATTAAGCAATAGCTATTCAGACATCCAACATTAACCTGGCTGTTATAGTTCTGACTTCCTCACATTAATTTAATTTCATAAAAGGCATCATTACATTTGAGTGTTATGAACTCTATGGCATTAGGATTAAGAAAGGATTCACTTCACAGAAATTCTCTGATAAATATGCTCTGTATAAGATTTGAAACAGTAGACAACGTTTTAACGAGGTGCCATCTAAACTAAAAGAGTGAAAAAACAAAAGGGAAAAATTCATGTCAAGGTTCACATCCTTCTCCCATCTTAGCAGAAATACAGAAAAAGCAAGGAGAGACGAAGTTTATCACATACATTACCCAGGCTTACCTGCCATTTCCTCCAGCCTTATTGAAAGATCATCTGTCTGCACTGTCTCACAAGACATTTATCTTGGACTTCCTATCATAACCAAGGTTCACGCATTCGGCTGCATAACACACTGAAATGAACATCAGGGTTTGAGATAATAAATTCTGCCACTGTATAAACCACTTAGGTCTTTTGTAACTGCTCGCAGGAGTAAGGTCTCTTCCACACGACAACGCTGTATAAATACTGACAGCATCCCTCCCTCTTCCTCGTGCTCTTCCAAGCACAGCTTATTTTCTAAACACAGCTTTTATTTGATGCATCTTCGCAGCCCAAGTGTCAGTAATAAAATATTTTGGGGCTACTAATACATCCTGTGCCCAGCTTTACTTGGTACTTAGAGCAAAAGGCCATTTTAAAATTTGAGCGTATAGTGCGGGTGTGGTTCCAAGTCCCTGGCCCAGGGCAGACGCCCAAAGCAGCTCCCACCCCGTGTCGCGCTCCTGCCCTGCACTGCTCGCCTGGTTGTGCTGACACAGCCGTTTATTGGAGCTGGTTAAGCTGAATTAGGGAAATCTGTGCAGGTTCAAAATAGGTATTTTGGGGGCAGGGTTATTTTTAAGCACAGATAAGTTTGAACGCTCCATGGCCCCCAAAACAGTCATATCAGCATTGGAGAGCAGGAATAAGCAACCTGTTTAAAACAAAACAACAAAAAACCTAAAAAACAACACACACACCCCCCAAAATCCACAAAAGACTCTTTTTTTTTTTTTTGCATCGCAGTGTCATGGGTGGACTTTGCAACAGTCGACAAGCAGTGTGGTTATGACTGATGAAACAAGAGCAGAAGGATGCTGGAGAGCATGTTGGCAGACTAGCCAGTGTTAAGGAGCTTCACCATTTTGTCATTTAACTCTCTTCCGAAACACGGGAAAACACTTGAGGTATGCTACAGAAAGACTGCGTAGCACAACAGTGAATTATGTTTCTAGACTGTTATGAGAACAACCACAGAGGGTGGAGGGGAAGCATCAAAAAGCCAACTGAGTTCATGCATGTCGGCATGTAAATATCTTTTGAAAAGTGACAGCTTGAACTCATATAGCACCGATGGTCGCCGTCAGCAGTTATGGTATTTCCAGGATTGCTTTGCATTTTGAAAACTGGAAGGGTTCATAGACTTCTTAAAATCCACAATTTTGAATACCAGAGAAGAGAGAGTAAGAATTTTAATTCTGATTCCCAGTTTTCAACCCGTACTTGTATGCAGAACACTTACCAAATTCATCACCATTTGCTACCTGTCTAAAAACTGCAATTAATATGTGAGTGACATGACAGCTCTGAGACCTGAGATACTTTCTGATTAACTTAAAACTTTCTCTTTAAATTTAAGTACAGTAAGATGATGAGAGCACAAATTAGTTAAACTTGGAAAAACCCACTAGAGGAGTATTTAAGATTTGCAGGCAAAGCAAAAAAAAAATTTGAAGCGAGAGGAAGGGACCAGAACTATCTACAGAGGTAAGCTGAAATTCAGCAGGAAAGCCACAGCTTTGATGCGCAGTGCTTCCAAGCAAACACTAGTTAAAAAAGTTGGAAAGTTTTAACCTTTCATCCCACCTATGAAATGCCACCTGTATGATATAATCCCTGTAAGCAGACTGCGAAAAACATTAAAATCTCAGCAGCCACGGAGCATCAAGACATTTAGTAGAGTATCAATTACATCAAGAAAACCATTGATAAACATTAATTTAGCTATATAAACCCTTTCAATAAAAGGATGTTACCTTTTTTCCCCCCTAATGACGTTAAGTTGGTGGGTTTTTTCCCCAAAGTTCTTAGAGCTTTTTCTCACTTTTCTGGATGTAGTCTTAAAGCAAAAGTCATGCTGTTCACAGGTCTATCAGACTTAAGCACCAAAAAGACACTGAGCCGCCAGAGAGACCGCGGACAGAACATGCCTTGCGCTGCTCCCCATCTGCAGGGATCCCCTGTCCCAAGCAGGGCAGCCGGGAAGCAAACGGTGCCTTTGCGGTCGTCCCCGCTCGTGTGCAACCCGCTGTCATCCGAGGACCGCGCAGTCACACCAGAGATGGGATAATCAGGAATGATAATAATTATGAAGTATCTTCCGCAGAAGAAATGTAAACAGTTTCTGGTCTACCCTGACCAAAAACTTAACTTCTGCATTTGATAAACTAGCAAAGGCGTTGTGCAAGCTGGTTTTGAACTGCTGTTCCTGACGTATCTTAACAATAAGCTAAAAGACTTGACAGACATGAAACTGCAAAACATAGAATCATAACAACATACATAATTTAAAGTCAGTGAGACTCAATGAATCTTGCCACTAGAGAAAGAAGTTAAGCTTTTTCCCCCTTGAAGTTAAAGAAAAACACAAGCAACCTTGCAAAAGCCTTGTCAAAATTCAGTTGAATTTCAAAACACTTCATGCAATAGGCCAGTTCAGTTCATACAGAGAATTTCAGCGCCCCAGTTTGTTACAAAGCTTAAACCTGATAACGACTCTGTTAACAGATAAAACTGCTTTCAAGTGCTACAAAAATTACATGGCAAGAAATGCTTCCCGTTGCTAAAGCTTCCAGGGATATGGTGGACAAACCAGCTTCCACTAAACAGTTTTGCTGCCTTTCTTAGGCACCTGGCACGGACGGCAAGTCCTCATGGTTGGCTGAATTAACTGAATAAGTACAAGCTAAGATTAATTTTTTTTAGGTATGATTCACTGTGTACTTACACAAAATCATTTTAAAAATATTAAGTTGTATAACGGATTAAAATAAATTGTATAAATACAAAGTACACTCTTGCTAGCAAGAAATCACCCCATTACACCAGCCAACGAGAGCCAAATTTTGTGCTTGCCGTCTCTTAAATAGAAACCAAGATTAAACCACACCCATTTTTTACCATCTTTAGTTTTTGAGTCTGTCAGTAAATCAGACTGAATGTATTTTAACATTCCTCTGAAGAAATACATGCTGGCGCGTGCTGTGTATGGAGAGCGGGAGCAGTGCCACGCAGTGCACCCAGTCCCCGCAGCCACCGGGCTCCCCGCTCCGTGCCCGTGCCCCCCACGCACACCGCCCCACTTCTCCGCATCCGCAGAGCAAATGGCAGTTGGACTCATCCAAAAAACCCCCAAACAAACAACAAAAAAAATCAACACGAGCTATTTGCGCCAATTAGGTACATGAAGAGGACACCCTGAAAACATCTTTAAATGTCAATTCAGCATGGATCTTGATTCATGTGGCCATAAAAGAACACAATATTTTTCTTAAAAAAGAAGAAGTTGGAGAAAAATGAAGAAAGAAAAGTCCTTTTTAGGTTATTAGTGATTAAGAAATTTAAGCTGAAGACTACTTGTTACAACTCTCTCCTAGTAAAACATATTTCTGGTAATTACTGGCTAAGAACGTGTCACAGTACGAACTTCTTGCTTTTTTCCTCATTAAATATAATTGGCGCAGATATTTCAGCAGAAGCAATCACTGCTCCAGGAAAAACCTTTTAAAGGCTATCTACACCATAGTTTTCACCACGTTAGATCAACGTTTTAATCTGATGCTAATTTATCCTACCAGCATCATAAAGACAAAATTAAATATAGCAGTTCCAAAACTTCACCGTCAATTTAAGACATCATCTCAAGCAGGTACAGTGGCCATACTGCCTTCCGCCCCCAGCCCGCGTGGATCTCAGTAGCTACATACCAGCACCAGTTACCAACACACAAACCTCACGCGAACTGGAAGGTTTAATGGTAAATCTCAAACAAACAAACAGAAATCCCATCACTACCACCAGCCCCCGCCCCCCCCCCCCCCCCCCCCCAATATACAAAAACCTACTCGAAATACACCAACAAAACTATCGGTAAGCTCTTTTCCATACAGGACCACCCAGCACATCAAAAACAGACAGGAGATCGGAAAAATATCAGTCCATTTTATCTCATTTTGGCCAATCTTTATGCTTCAAGGCCCTTGAAGTTACAAGAATAAAATAACATTAAGACATCTTTGTAAAATCCCTCATTTTTCAATCACAACAACTTCCATTAGGTTACTATTCTTATTTATGCCAAAACACAGTACAACTTGCTAAATTAAATTTATGTGTTCCTCCGTTAAGTCCTTTTAACCCATTTCTCCATACCAAATTTTTCTGAAATTTTCATCTTAATGGCTCCATTTTTCAGATTTGGACTTTGCCCAAGCAATTTTTCAATTACCTTTAAATAAGAAAATGCTTATGCTAATAGTAATGGAACACTGGAAAATGAGATTGGCATATTTTGGATTTTTTTTTCCAGCAATTCTGGTTACTCCTCTGCCCACAAAATACATAACATCACACAAAAACTAAATTCCCGTTTTGATGTGGCTTTTTTTGGTTTGATTTTACCCTCCCCTACAGGAAAAATACTCCCTCAGTTGCTCTGCAGCCAAACTATACCAAGAGAACTGTGGACTCTTATCTCCTCATCCTACTCGCTTTAATGATTTGTGCACATCAAAGCCTAATTAAAACCATTTAAGCACTTCCATCACTGAAATCTCTTTAACGTCTTTTGGAAATTAAATTAAATGCAGAAACAAAAAAACTACGTGTGAACGTACAAAGGTGTACAATTACGATCAGCTATTGAGCTTTTATAACGTTAGCAAAGACGGTGACACACGTGGAAGTATACGTTTAGTATTTTGAAGCATGATTTATATAAAAATGTTGCAGACAACCAATATAAATATTAAATATTGATTTAAAAACAGACACTTCCAACAGGGTCACACTAAGGAAAGTGCACTCTACGTTTCTGACTGCTCTACACAGCCCTCAAGCAGAAGAGGAAAAAAGCACCGACTGTAACTGCCTGCTAGGGTAAATAAAGCTATCACAACTTGTTCCCACATTTTCTGATGCTGGAGGACCAGTTACACTAACAATGCCTTATATGGCTTCAGGGCGGTTGTACATTTATCTGTGAGTACGCGCCTATCTATGGGCAGGTGCCTACCACCTCGGCGTCTACACGCTATATGCGGCTAGAAGAGCAACAAGACATCTGCTCCGCTCCCCTCGTATTTATTTGGTTTCCAGATTTGAAACACACTTCCACCTCTCACGTCACCGCCTGATCACAGGTCGCGATGCAGCTCTGGAAGTAAAGATTCAATGTACCCGCTACAATGAAAAAGTAGGAAAGAGAGACTGTTGAATGGTGGGAAACTTGCGCAGGAACCAAAACTGTTGAGGAAAGTATCTAATAGGGAGCAATTTACCTTGGTGACATCTTAGAATCTGAGCTAAGGACAAGTTTAAACAACTTTTCCTGTCTGAGGAGTACTTTTTAACTGGCCACTGGTTAGAAACACTATTTTCCGAATGCTTGTTCTGAAAATTAAACATGCTATTATTTTATCCTTAAAATTAGAAAATGTATGCAAATAAAATTATCTGTGATCCAATACAGTGGGATACCAAGTACTCACCTCCGCCTTCCAGGAGACTACAAAGCTACAGCATACCAAAAACTGGGTGCCTTCTCATTTTAACACCATATACAGTAGAAGTTACAGAGTTTTAAAAGCACTAAGTTTAGGGATCCACTTTGGCTTGAGCCATTCTCCGACACTGTTCCCAATCCCAGGAGAGCTACTCCCAGGAGCTTCAGGAGGGGCACACGCATTTTCAGGGCTCCCTTCTGCCACTCCACCAATAAGCCACTTAAAAGCTGAGGAGTTTCGAGTCCAGCCCAAAAGACATGCATCTTAAAGCTGCGCTTGGGACCTGCAGATAACGGGGGAAACATCAATCCTTTGCAGGAAAATAAACACAGTGCTAACACCGAAGAGAACTGCACCATTATTCTGGCCTGTTGTCTACTACGTCTAGTCTTTATGCCCCCAGTGTAGTACTGGGAATAAACAGCGAGAGACCGCTGTGAGGCTGCAGAGTACACCACCTACCCACCGGGAGAGATTTGGAGTGATAAAACAGTCTGTCCTGAAAAACATGATCATTACAGGATTACAATATTAGTAAAAGTACACTCTATATTTGTTTAATTATAAAACATGGAAAGCAACACGTCCAAGTCAATTATCAATAAAGGTTATGACATGAATAAAACTAAGATTAACTGTATAAAGAGAGATCAATAAAAGGGGGCTGTGAGCTGTCCAGTGAGGTATTGCTGGGACTGGGTACCATAGCTCAATAGAAAGAAGCGCAGGAAAACTTTTCTTAATGAGCTGTTAACAGCAGAAAATTAGTTCAAGACTTCAGGGCAAGAACTTCTCTCATTCAGTGTTTGTACAGTACCAGGCACGAGGCGATTTTTTTTTCTTTTCTTCCTGTTGGTACCTGGCGCTGCTGCCAGTTAATAAACCAGGTTTTACATTCATCAGCAAGAATTAACGAATCAAGTAAGAACAAGAGACATGACAACTTCAAGAACTACAAGCTAATGCACTTGAGGAGAAAATATAGTTCACTACATCAGGGAAAAAAGAGGTTTGAAACACAAAGTTGGAGAAAGAAACTTGAAAAGTAGTAAGAACTTGAGAGCCTGGGGAGATGGCAGACACCAAATTAGACATGAGTGCATGAGGCAAACAATATCACAGCTACAGGGAAAATGGAATTTTGGACGGCACGTACGAAGCTGGCACAGAACCAGACAAGGAAGCAAGCCGTGCTGCGCTGCAGCTATGTGCTATGCTAGGCACCGCTACAAAAGTCATAGACAACATCAGATTTTCATTTCAGAGAGCACCGGTACAATTATTCAAAATGGGAAACCTTAATTCAACAGGAATATGTGCATCTAGTTCGAGTATCTAAAAAGAGACTAAATCTGGACTCCCATAAGAGAAAAATATGCAGTAAGAGAACAGTGCTACTTTAAAAACTCAGGCTGACTGAACTTGAGAGAAAAGCTTTATGACAGGAAGGAGGATGAGCCTGTGCAGTTATATTTCCTAAGCAGTGACAGAACCCCTATCATTTCACAAGCTGGAGAGCATCTTGTTAGTCATTGTTAGTAACTGCAGAGAAAGAACAATTCTGCAAGGAAAGAATAATTGCCAGGTAAATTCTTTCATCTTTAGTTTTGCAATTCTATGAACCCGATTTCTTATTTTCTTATTTTAACACAGTTAGCAATATATATTACATACATGAAACCCTCCTCTATCTAAACGTAATCTGTTGAAGTTTCCTGACTCATTTCCACAGTCCCTCTTCATCCTACGGCCTCTCCATCTCCCCACAATTTGGGGCATTCTTTTCTTACTGCTTAGCAAAGACATTAACATTGCTTCTTTCTTGATACAAACTCCAAGGCAGATGTTAAAATCAAATGACAGTTATTTCTTAGCCTCTGTGGAAGGTAACTGTGAGACTATAGTAACATGAGAGAAAGGAAACATGCCTGTAGAACAAACCACATATGAGTAACAATCTGAAATTATGTGGCGGAGAACAATTACTGCAGCAGAAAAGAAACCTCAAAGTCACTAAAATCTCAAGACTGTTCTTACATCCTCAGACAGGTAGACCCCAAATACGACACTCTGCAACTAACTTTCCTCCCAGCTCTACATGCCAGTAGAGGCGGCCTCTTGAAGGATGCTCGTACTCTTCCCATACGCCCAACAAGGGCAAAATCTGCCTGTAGGACCGGTACTCACTTCATGTCTCAACTCTCAAGATTCGGCCTCAGACATGGGTATCACTGGTTAATGTTTCTACCCTCAACATTGTAGATTTCTGTTGATCTGGAGCAAAGAATAAGAGTAGTAATGATTAAAAAAAACCTCACAAAACAAAAGGATGAGCAGGAAGGAAGGGAAGGGAGGCATCAGAAGCGGGTATGAGCAGTTACGGCAACTCTCATAAGCACTGAAAACACTGGGCGGGAGGGACAGCAGTTTCACTGTCACTTGGTCACAGAGTCCCCTGTCTGCTTCAAAAGACGCTGTGCACTGGTCTCTGTCAGTAACACACAGGTCATGTATGTCTTTAGTCACACCCGACATCCAGGAGCAACCACGGTGGAAAACAAAGCGCAGCAGAACATCCTTGCCAGCAGCTGTGAGATAGAAAAGGAAGAAGGAACTAGTGCGTACGTGCCAACTTATTATCCACCAACTGTAATGTCAGGACAGATTTCTGCTGCAACTATTTATCTACAAAACCCGAACAACGCAAAGTGCGTGGCGTTCGCAGATAAAAAAATGTGGCATCTTCTCATTAAACAGTTGGGTCATAACCATGCAAAAGCATTTGTATGTGGCAGCTTACTAGAAAGACAACCTAGAAACCCAAGTAATATCTGAGTGAAGTTTCATCATGCTTTATCAAGTTCAGATCATTATAACTGGGAAGAAGGCAAACCACACAAACATGAACTACTGTTTTTTTGGTTGCTGTGTGCCTTCTTGCACAAAAACCTACCCCAGGGGCTCGGTCTCGCTCTCTCAGTGTTTGAGACATAGAAGAAAAGTCATAAAATGAGAAGTGCAGAGATGTTTGGAGGAAATACTAGGGACTAAAACCATTTTTGAGACTAGAGTTGAAATTTACCATTTTCTTTCACGATTGTTAAAACTGTTCAAGAGAGGAGAGCGCGCTCATGCACAAAGCTGCAAATACATTGCACAGCAGTTAGGAAATCATAAAAATTAACACTGATAAAGCCAAGATATTAATAATGCCAAAGGGTAAAATTTTCTTTCTCGTTATTGATCAACAACCCATTACCATTATGAGCCATTGTATAACTCCAGTACAATACCCATACACAGTACCTACGTGACTAAGACTGTATATATCGCACCTTGCTAAGGCAGATGATACAACAGTAGCACCGTGAGTTTAATAATGTTTCTCTCCTCAGGGGAGATAACAAAATGACAAATCAAGTGTACAACCACTCCTCCAAAGCACTTGACTAGACCCTATTTTGCAATAGTGGCCCCAGGCTGCAAAGCACTCTGTTCCAGTGGCTTAAGAGAAGCATTCAGAAGTTTTACAGAAATGTAAGGAACTAGAAATAAACCCATGAGGAGAAGTTCAGTAGCTAGAAGGGAGCTGGCAATAAGGTGACAAATAAAAGCACAGACTTGAGCAGAACAAGATAATTTCAAAGACTCCTGATGCTGAGTAAGTGCCTGTTGAGCTCACGCAGAGGCAAGTGGGAGGTCTGACTGACATCAGTGGAAACATGTGAACCTTTAAAACCGTCAGAGTCTTCATAAGTAAATGATCAAACAAGGCCGTAATAAGCTGAGGAGACGGGCTTGTGAAACAGAGGGGCCCACACCTGTGAAGCGGAGCTCTCTTTTCGTTAGAACATCTTCTTTTCAGGCCATATCTGAGATACGGGTGTAAGCACTCTCAGTTTTCCCCCAAAATGAAGTTAACCACTTTCTCATTTCAAGAAGTGAATGAAAGACACAGGAACTGAAAGCACTAATATCTGTATTACATGTCTCAACGCTTTCTTGCTTTGTTTTGCTCATTAGAAAAAAAAAAAGAAAGAAAGAAAAAAAAAAGCACCTGTCAGCCCAGGTTCCAGAAATGTTAAGCGATCGCTCTTTTGATTACAAAGCACAACACAATCCTCATCAGGGACGATGCTTTACGTAACAAATATCTAGTCGCTCCCAAGGAGGATGTGATTGCGTGTCAATAACTCCGAGAGTCTCCCTTCTCCTGACCTTCGGCAGCACCTACCTGAAGCCATTCCCGATGACCCCAGCAGCACCCAGCCCTGCCCGCTCCATCCCCAGAGCGGCTCAGGGCCTAAAACGCAGAGAGCAAAGGGGAAGGAACAAAGCCCTGACGTCAATTACTGGAAAAGGATTAAACCCAACAGAGGGGAATGCACCGGCCCCATCAGCACCAAGAACCACCCCAAAGGCCTGTTTTAACGGGGGCCACCCAGGTTTTGCTCTCCAGGGAGCGGGACGCGGCGGGACAGGCCGGTGGGGGAGCGGCGCCCGGCACAGCCACCCACCCCTCTTCCCGCCGGGTGTCCGACTCCTCTCGGCGTGCCACTCGCCGGGTACGCGTCGGGGAAGCACCGCGGTCCCGCGCTTTGAAGCGGGAGAGATGCGCCGCGAAACGGGCGATCCCAGCCCTCCCGAACCGCAGCCCGGCGGGGCGGGGGGCCGGGGCCCGCGCAGGTAACCCCGGCACGGAGAGCCGGGCTGCGGCCGAGGAAGGGACGGCTCCGGGCGCGGGAGGGCGGGCCGGGAAAGCTCCCCGAGAAGTCAGCCGCGGGGCGGGGGGAAGGCAGCAGAGCGGGGTCCGACGGCGGCCGCTACCGGGATCCTGCCCTTCCCCCCGCCGGCGGGCACCGCAGCGGGGGTGCCGGTCTCGGTGGGCCCCCCTGCCCCGCGACGGACCCCCTGCGCCGCGGCCGCCCCCGGGGCGTCCCCACCCCCAGCCGCGTCTCACCTCCGTTCGCCGCTCCGCTAGGCCCGGACCATTTCCTGGCTGCCGCCACCGGCCCGCCGGGCGGGGAGGGGAGGGGGGGGAACGAAGAGGCCCGAGGGAGCGGGGGCGCAGCCGCCGAGTCACCGACCGCCCGGGGAGCGCGGGGGCAGGCCTGGCCCCCGGCGGGGGACAAGGCCCGGGGGAGGGGGAGCGGCTCACAGGCGGGAGGCGACGGCAGCTCCCCAGGGGTCCCGCCGCTCCATCGCGGGACGGGGCCGGGCTGGCGGCGAGGCGAGGTCGGGGAGGGCCGGCGACGTCGGCCTGGGCAGCCCTCGGCCCCTCGCCCGGCTCCGGCCTCCCTCCGCCCGTCCTGCCGGGCCGCGGCTCCTCCCGCAGCCGGGCACCCGCACTACCCGGCAGCCCCCGCGCCGCCGCAGCCCCGCCGCCGCTCACGTGACCCGCCGACGGGGACTCCGCGAGCACGTGACCTCGCGGAGCGGGGAGGCAGAGGGCGTGCCGCGGCCCCGCCCCCCCCGCCGCCGGTGTCACGTGGCAGGGGCGGGGAGGGCTGCCGCGCGCTCCGCCCCCTCTCGGCGGCGGGCGGGGTCAGGGTCGGCGCGCGGGGCCGCGGCCCCTCAGAGGCCCAGCCCAGCTCAGAGGCGGTTAAGGCCCTTCAGAGCCGCGCTCCCTCGCAAGCGATCGAATGTTTACGTTTAAATCCTGCACCCCAGAAGAACAAACCTCCCTTGTTTGGTCAGGCCGCATGCCCGCTACGTTTTAAGGGCTCGTTTGATACATAGAAATGAACTCATGTAAGACAGGGCATCACGTAACCATCAATAATGATCTACTAATAACTCCAAGCGCAGACAGCCTCACGCCTGTTCACGGAAAGGGAATTAGGGAATGCAGTTTTTCCGAGTAAGGACTTGGGAGCAGGCCCCGCTCCCGAGAGGCCCGGGGAGCCCCAGCCACCCCCGAGGCCTGCCCTCGCCTCGACTGCACCGGCGTAGGTGGCAGATGTCTTCTGGAGCCGCTCTTTTGTGCCGCTTTGCTTTGTAATTCAGTTTTTCATCTCAGCGGAGCGTTGCGGTGCCCTAAAACAGCAGATCAGAGCACAGCCAGGCGGCCTTCGGAACTCGGATCGACCCACGGAAGCGCAAGTTGCTTCATGGGAGATCCCACGCGGACAGCCCCGTTACGCTGGCAATGTTACAAAGCTGCCAAAATTGCCTTTACAAACAATCTCCAAAAGAGGCTATTTTTGAAAAACTTACAACTATATTATATAAACATTTTTAATTTAAACAAAAACTACTTCTTCCACGTAAACTAATTTTGAAATATACTGACTGGAACATAGTTCTACTTTGGGGTCGTATTTTAAAAAGCAATACTTTTTTTATTTGTCTGAAATATGTGAGTAAAGTGCAGCAGAACGGTGCAAAACCCCCCCCCTTTTTTTTTTTTTCACAAGTGTAGCAAACTCCAGAATCAAAATCTTTTAAAAATACACTCTCTGATACAACAGTTTCAGAGACCCTTCATGCAAAAATTCTGTAAAAAGACACAACAATACTTTTAAATCTAGAGCAAATCTGAAGCAGTTCAAAACGATTTTAACTGGCAGTGAAATCTGAAGTTTGTTGTGACACCAAAATAACGACCAACACGACAACAACATGTTCAAATTGGGGTAGAAGCTCGACCTACCTGATAATTAAATGCCCATACAAAGGAAGGAAGTTAGAGGAGCAGGGAGGGCACAGGCAGCTTGTCTGAGACATTTACACTGTACTGTAAATAACAGAAAGGAACAGAAACTAATAAAAATACCCTTTTCCTACCAGTTTCAATGATGTTTTTAAAATTATGTTCTGCTAGTGACATTTTTGATATACCAAATCTCAGAAGTCAAACATATTCTGGTATTGTTTGGTATTATTCCCCCCCTTACACATCTCAATTAACAAAATTAGGCTGTGAAGATCTGTCTGAGACACAACTGATGTCTCAGTGTCTGGTTAAAGGCAGAGCTTGGGTAAATATCGTTTCATAAAGCAAATTAAACCCATGGGGTTAAGGTATGTTGAATCGTTTCTTTATAAAATCAAATCCATTTGCTGGCAAAAGTCCTCTATTTATTAAGGACTCATCTCAAAAAAAAAAATCAATCCATCAATCCACAAGAGACTGTATAATGCAGTTTCATCGAGAGCACCCAAAAACCTGTTTCTGACTGACAGATGTTTGATTTAATAAAGCCTGGACTAGAAGATCAGGTTGTCTCTCCCTTCTTCTCCTCTCCCATCAGTTCGCAGTTTCTCCTTGAAATGCGATGCCTTTTCCCGAGGCTGTTTTTCTACTACACTGCATCAATTGCTTCCCTTCAATTAGCAAAGGCAGCTTTACTTGTAATTGGGAGGATTAAATTGAGGCTGTTCAGAGCTACACAGGTCTCACGTAATTGCTTAGTAAATACAACGATTTCTACTTACTAGGTTTTTCAAAGAAAAATTAATGATCTTTTGTACTTAACCTAGAGCTTTGGAAGACAGTAATTAAAGAAATACCTTTCCCGTTGAAAAAAATTTGAATCAAAGCATCCAGTAAGATATCAGGATGTGATCTAGTGAAAGATGAACTGGCAAGGCTCTTGACAGACTGGTGGGTTTTACTCTGTAAAATAGGAATATATAGAGACAAAGTAAATAGAAAGAGCACTTAAAAACAGCCAACAAAAATACTGTATTTGAAATTAAACATTTTTTAAAAATCTGAGTACAGAGGGACTTACGGTTGGTCTCAGACTTAATCAGCAGTTGGCAGTATCAGATACCCAGTAAAAGCAGTAAGCCATCTCTTTGAATCTCCACTCATGAGCCAACAGCAGACCAGAAATTAAATTAAGGCCTCCTTAGTATCATCTGTAATTACGTTACCTTATCCTAGCTCCTGCTGACAGAACCTAACACACACAAGCATTTCCTTTTGTCTTTGCGAATGGACCCAATTTGTCTGACTGTAGACACCAAAATTAAACAGACGTATAAAGAGACCAACCCTCTGAATTTAATGACTAGCTTTAGTATTTAGTAGTTGTCCAACAATCTCAAACTTCTCTTTTCTTGGCAGATAACTTAATGGGGAGAAGTAATACACTTGTGTGAAGCAGGGCACTTCTGACAAGACCATCTACACACAAATGCCAGCAGCATTAAAGAAGCAAACATACAAGAAGGTCTTAAGAGGATGGCAAAGGTAGTTGAGCCTTGATCCCCATCCTCTCCCTTTGAACGATCACCTGTTCCTCACCACAGTCCTCCATATCCACGCTGCTGCTGACCAGCTCAGCGCCAACCCAACCAAAGCCGATATTCTTCGTAGCACGGGACCTCCACCCAGATGGGCTCCACACCCCGCTTCCAGCAGTCACCCTACAAAGAGGTCACCGGCTTACCACCACGCCTGCTCCAGTCACCACGCACGCCTTGCTGGCACTGTTGAGATGGCCCTAAACCCTGCACTATAAAGACTCCTATATTCCAAAGGGCTTCCACACACTGCTACTGTATCACTTACATTTGGATTTGCAGTAAGCATGAACTTAGCAACTACTGTTTAATGATTTAACTTTCCCATTAAATGGTACATTCACTCAAGAAGACTTAAACAATTTTCTGTTAATTTTATTTACAGTCTGCAGAGTGTTCTGTAAAACAGTAATGATTACAGACTAAAACACACAACATACATATTTTCAAACATTTAAATAAGCACAGTTTATTCAAAAGTAATTCTACACACTACTTTTTCCATAAAAATATAAAAAATAGTTTAGTTACTATATTTTACCTAAACCAAGATATTTAAGAATTCTTCCACATGTGATGCCCCCTTCCCAAAAAAGGGGTACTCCAAGGATAAGAAATTTAGGGGACTGCATCACAAATGAAAATACGAATGCCAACTGCTTCAATCCAACAAAAGAACAAATCACTTTCAATTTGCAACCAGTTCTGCAGTACACATTTGGATTTTGCTTTTGCTGGGGTTTTTTTTGCACTAACTTGCTTCTCCCATGCCAGATTTTCACAGACACGTACACACTATTACATAAAAATAATGGACTGACTATACTGCAGACTATAATGCCAGTCACTATGTGCTCAACAACACAGATTGGTAATCTTGCATTACACAACAATTTTTTGCAAAAATATCAAAAGGGAAACACTCTCCTTTGGGACGTCTATTTAAAGGCGACTCCTTTTCTTACTGAGCATCCAGTGAAAATAGCCTTTTTCCTATCTCCTTGAAAATAGTGCCCATTTTTGTTTGTTACTACTATTTCTCTGTTTTTACTGACCATATTCCATATGGAAAGCTAACGGAGTTCTGAAGAACACCCACTCGAGCCCTTCTCTCACTAGGATACATTTACAATACAAAAAAGGCACAAAGATGAAACTCCTAAGCAGCATCAGTCACAATCCTTCCACTGTGCACGGCTCCTCTTTCTTACACAGACACTGCAAGAGACACTCTGTCTCTCAGAAAATACTACAAATACATGAGCTAAGGAAACAGGTGAGTTGAAAAGACTAAAGCCTCTGTACGGTACAAGTAGGATACTGATCATTAACGAATGAACACTATTTAAGTTTTATGTTGCAGTTAAGACTCAACCTGGAAGCATCAGGAAAAGCCATCAGGAAAAAAGCTCAGCAGCATATAATACATTTGTTAACGGTGAGATGGAAGGCCCTCTGTGTGCAACATTGTGCATTCAATTTCAACAATGACAGTGCTCTACAGCCAGCAGTGTAAAACTTTTGCTTTTAATAGTTCAGAGGATTTTCTAAATGTAAGTGAAGCTGTCATAAACCAAGTGGTAGCATATGATGCACAGCATGATCTGCAATAAAAAGCTTTTGCTTTCCAGCATGTAAACATCCAGGTTACTGGACCTTAGCTCATATAAACAAATCTGATGATAGATTTTTCAACTAAAAAAGTAAAATTTTCCATAAAAGGATAAACCACAAAAATACTCTTTCAGTAAGTCTCACGTGCCATTTAATACCTTTCATCATGTCCTATGAACAATTATGCAAAACATTTAGAAAGTTTTAGCCGTAGAAATATTGACCAGCTAAACTGTTTGGCAACCACGTGCTCAAAACATCTTTGAAGAGTGTTATCATTCACTGAACAACAGTTCTACACTGTACCACACTATTTCTTCTTCTTTTTCTTTGGTGGCTCATCATCAGAACTACTGTCTGTGCTGCTGCTGCTACTGCTGGAGGAACTAGAATCCGATTCGAACTCTGAAGAAGAGGAAGTACTACTCGAGGATGGAGAAGATGAGGAAGTAGAGGAGCTCTCATCACTGTCACTGTCGTCAGAAGAAGAGGAGGTAGAAGAATCTTCACTGTCAGATGAGGAATCGCTAGCCGAACTGGCACTGCTACTGCTGCTGGAACTGGTCACACTTTTAGATCTGAAAGAAAATACACAGATGAGAACAGGCCTACTAGAGACAGCATTCATTACCCAGTGTTCCTTATACTGTGTTGTAATCCAAACAGCAATCATTTGGTCTGAAAATTTCCAGGCCTGACAATCTAAGACAAATTCCCATGCCTCCCCTTCCCAATTCTGAACAAATACATTTTGGCCATTTGAGCAATTGCAGAGTGACGCCACGTACGTGAAGTAAGCCAAAACAGGACTACAGAAAAAGGTTACGTTTGAAAGCTGGCAAGGATCTTGTTCATAGGAACGACAAGTGTCTTTACTGACTTGGCTAAATAGAAGAACAAGGCTGCGAGAGAAGCGTGAATGTCCTGCACTACTAAGGCCTCGGGGAAGAATTAACAAAGATCGGTTCCCTAGCACACCACTGTAATAAGGAGTGAAATTTTGGCAATGTAGAAGTTGGTGGAAGTTTCATCAGTGATTTCACAAACGTTAGAATTGTACACAACGGAAACTGTTCTTAGATTACTCCTGGCAAAAGAACCCAAATTACCTGCCACTACAGGATGCTTATGTTTTCAGGGTGGAGGAGAAAGGGTGGAAACAGTCCAAGATAAAGACAGAATTATGAACACAGCAAAATGGATTTCTATATCCTCTGCATTTTTTTTTTTAATTTTTCTTTCATTTTTAACCCTTACTGAGGCTGTTCTCAAGATCAAGGTCTCTGATTAATGCAATTCCAAGAAAGTACAATTAAATTCTCCCATAGATCTTTCTCCAAACAAAGTGTAAAGGTACTAATTCACCCCGCTTCCCACCAAGCCAACCAAACAGCATGCAAAAGTGCTAGAATATAATAATGCAGAAACTTCTTTCCCTTAGAAAATTAATGTAGTAGTTTTTATCAGAGGGTTTGGTTAAATACAACAACTCAGGAAATGCCTATGTTAAGGCTAGAGAAAGCGTAATGTTTTTTTCATCATATCAGCCATGGTCATGTCAGTTGACAAATCTAGATGCACGTATTAAGCTATGAACCACCTAAGTTTTTAATACATCTGTAATCTGTTCTCTCTGCGTGCAGACACAATGGCTATTTATTAAAGATAAATCCATAAGGGCTGGTTAAACACAGACTTATTGTTGGTGAAAAACTACTCTTAAGATGACGAAAACAAAAAAATGGGACTAGTAGTTTAAGCAGTTTCATCAGATGTGCAGACCCATTTATATGGACAAGAATCAGCCAGAGGATCCCCTGAATGACAACTTCGACTGAACTTGCTTTTCCTAATCACCTTTCACAGAATCCATGGAAGCAGCCCACAGACCTCCACTATTTCAGTTATAATCTGAAACCCACTCACAGAAACATCAGAATATAACACTTGATACTGGTTCTCCTAGAGGAAAGCAATAGTTAGACCTATGAGAGAAGAAACAAGCAGATACTTGTTTTCAGGTGATGCAATATGTGGTCTGTTGGTAGTTACAGAAGGAGGATAGACATGGGAGCAAGTAAAATTCACCTACTTCTCCTTGTCCTGATTAGGTAAGGTGACAACCCAGATGCTATAGATCGGTAGATCTAAGATCTTTGGGTCTACTACACCACTGTAGAAGTAGAAAATTTCTCTAGCAGACAAGCATTCATTCTGCTCAAAACAAGTTCACAAGTGTTAGTATCTTCTTCCACAATTGATGCATCAAATCATACAACTGCTGCATTTTGTAACACATGCTATCACCCCTCTCCGAGACTTTCAGTCCTTTCTCATTCTATTGCAATCACCTAACAACTCCAGGTGATTTTAAACTTGCTACTTAAATCAAATCTACAATTTGGGGCACAATCACAGCTGGGTGCCTGAAGAAACAAGTGAATTAAGAGATGATTTTGCCCTTCAGACAGGTAGATTTCTATGTCACCCAAGCATGAAGTGGGCTTTCAATTAATAACCACAGTATGCCATATGGGAACGTTGAAGCCAACATGCACCCAGAACATGCTCTGTGTCACCTGAGGTCACAAGATTGTACAACAGCTGTTTTGCCTGTTCCTGTTTTTCTGGTTAAGCCTGCAGCTTACTTATTACTGTTTATATCAAAACAAACATACACTATGTAAAAGGTTAGTGCTCACTACTGCTAGAACCTTAACTTTTGCCTTTTTTTTTTTTTAGATCTGGAACTTACATATTCAATGGTAACGCTTCACTGAATTTTCCACATTTAATGCTTCCTGTATCGTAATAAAAATGTAAATAGCAAACGAACTGGAAAGGAATTTATATTGATGGATTCAGTGCTTGCATAAAAACAGGATAACAGTTCAAACCTAGAAGAGTTTTAAAATTTTAAGGAAAAAGTGACCAGTCCACCCCCTCCCCCATAAATCCTTTTGCTCTTTTCGGGTTTGTATTGGTTTAGAGTTCAAACACTCTGAAAATCATTACGCCAAGTAGAAGACTGCAGCATATGAGAAAGCTGACGCAGGAAGAGGTCTGAACTACATTGTTTACAAATCAGTTAATTTATGATCTCAGTAGTCCTAAGTAACTCCAACAATAAATGGACACGTCTGGGAAAGGGGCCTTTGAGAAAACATATTCTGATAGTAGAACAAGGACACTCATGAAGTAGTATTCCAATAAAGCCACCTTCCACACGATAGCCTAAAATAAAGGCGTGTTTTAAAAAACTGCTGTGGCTTATTTAATGACTGCCACACAAAACAAAAGGCCTAGTCTTTAAAAAAATCTTCTGAAAACTGTTTTTAGAAGATCAGATTTAGAGACAGAGGACAGTCAACTAAATGCAAAGAGATAATGAGTCTATTACTGTACAGACATCCCCCGTAAAACTCCTAACATAATTAGCAGGAGTATTACAGCCAGAGTTGTAGCTGTTCCTGAAAGGGTTTCACTAATAAAGACAGAAGCTGATGGCGGATTCCCAAGCAAACGTTACTGCAGAGTGAAGTAGAAATAATGTCAAAAGAGAAAGACTTCTTAGCTCAAATTAGTACTTGAGGCTGGGGTGAGGTTTAGTTCCTGGATTTTGTTTTGGTCTGGGATTGGGTGGGTTTTTTTGGTTGGTTTTGGGGTTGGGTTTTTTTTTTTTTAGATGCTTTATTTCATTCTCTAGACAAAGCTTCAGAGAGAGACAGCTGCTATGAGAAGGGAATGAAAACAACAAAAGGAAGAGCAAGATGGTTAGGTGGAGCAATTACAGACCAGAAAACAGTATGCCCTTGTTGCACAATTGTTTAAAAGATACTTGATGAACTTTGAGGCAGAAATAGGAAGATTTTTATTACTGAAGCAAGGTCATGTAAAGATAGGACAATCAGTAGGGAGAAAAGCAGAGGACAAAGAATTTTGAGTTTTCAGACAGGGAGGAGTAGAAATTCTCCAAATGTCTGTTATACAAATGCCTGTAACAGCCTAAAAAGCAGTAAAATCAAAACTGTGTTTGCAATGTTGACTATCCCCACACACCTCTTCCAGGTCGCCTGCTGCAATACCCAGTGCAAGATCACACACTGAAACAGCTGCACAATTTGTCACCCTTCCCCACATACCTTTTTTTCTTGGTCTTCCTTTCTGCAGTACTTTCTCCAGCGCTAATAAAGGGGGGGAAGAACAATGGCTTTGATTAATACAGTAGGAAAATTAAATAAATAGCAGCACAGTGGAGCTGAGTTTAATATGAGAAAACTGGTATCCCACCGGCAAAGAGCCGCACTGCTCAAAGTTCATTTGGCATCTATTTTCAGTCACTATTCAAACCAGAAAAACAACAGTACCTACAAATCAGGAAAGAAAAAAAAAAGCAGCAATTCACCTCTAATTTTCTGTGTTAAGTATGCTTTACTCTTCTTTACTCTTTTCTTCATATCATACGGACAATAACATTTTGGGATGGGAAAGGCATAGGAGAAAAGGATACAAAAAAAAGTTCTGTATAACCATATTTAGCAATAACTAAAATTGATTGAAACAAAGGGTAAAATATTGAATTAGTCTGTAGCTTTCACCATGCATTTCTTTCAAGAACAAAAAGACACAGAACAATCTATTTACATTGATGCTTTCCAGCTATTTGTCTTTCAGATTCCCATGCATTCATACACTCACAGAAAGTTTTAGTGGTAAATGACACAGAAGAAAGTTTCTTTTAACAAAACACAAAGGGATTTTTTTTTTTTTAAACCAGTCTTCACTTTTGCGTTGTTTTTTTTTTTAAGAAAATAAAATTCTTTCAAGTCAAATGTACCAGTCACGTCTTCTTCTACAATGCATTGCAGACATATAGCACATTAATCACACACGTACATTCCAGGTTGAATTAAGTAGTCCCTCATCGTATACTTACAACATGCTTAATGCGCCACTGTTATATGAGGAGGTTGTACATTCTTTCATGAACCAGGATACTTTTTCCTCAACTGAAACCTATTATTGGAAGCCATCTTAAATACACAGTAATAAAAGTAAAAACTGCAAATAAATTGCATTTAGAAATTAGGCAGCAGTAACTGTTGATAAAGACTCCAGAAAAGGGTAGAAAGAAGAAAGCGTTAAGTGTAAACTATACTGTATTTCAGTAAAAGTACTCAGTGCCATTTGTATGCCAGAAAAATGAGATTTTTCAATTTTTTATTTTCACATGTAGGTTATGAAAATATTACAATTACACAGAAGAGTTTTCCACACTCCCCACAATCTCCTGTGGGCCAGAGGAAGATTCATTGATCTTCAAATTTCGACCCAAATTATAGTCCCTCCTGTATTGCTGAATGCTGTTAATATTTATATTATCAAGGCCTTATACTCTTACCATAGGTAACCAGGTGTTTCACTGGTACGAGAAGTCACTGTGAGTAAAAAGAATTAGATCCAAAGCACCTTTCAGAAGATGGGACCTAATTCAGCATGGGAGTAACCTGGGCTGCCGTGGCACAGGTCTATGCTTCCCTCTAGCGTTTAACATACGGAGAAGTATAGGAGTTCACTGCTCTATGAAACTACACAAGTGAGAGGGGTAAATCCCCTGCAGATCAAACAGATCTGCTTCATGACACTCGGTCGTTTTCCCCGGGGCACCACACTGTTTTCAGGACCATAAGTAAGACTCAGGCATCCTGGTTTTGGATCAATGCAGTAACATCACTAAGACAGACACATTTTCTCACCTCTCCTCCCTTCCCAACTCCTACTCTAGGACAGGCAAGCAGTGGGCTTTACTGACACCAGTAAGCGAAACCTCCATAATGTCCATCAGAATCGTGGGGTCAACACTGGGCAAATAGAAGGATCCTGGAACAACTGCCGAAGTGAGTTAATGCTGAAAAATCTTGTAAGTGGTTGTCAAAAAGTAAATATTAACCTTATTAAACTACATTTGCTTTCTGGTTAATGATTCATTATTAGATCTTTAAAGATGATGATACACTCTGAAGCAGACCTGCAGGAGACCCAACTTCTCTGCAGACAAGAAATAACCTTCCAAAGCAAGCTATACAAACAGTAAAAGCATGACCTAGGAGGTTGTTCTTTCCATGAAGAGTAAGCTTCATCCTTGAAAGTGTAACATTGGCATCAAAGGAACTGGATGCCTCACAGCACAGTTAAGGAGCTTCAGAGAGCTTACAATTATATAACCAGTACGAATCCACTCCAATTTAACCAGGATTAAAAACTGTTCCTGTCTAAGGATTACTTAGTCCTCCTTTTGTGAGATGACTTTTCGCACCACATACACCTCGCACTGTGGGCTGTTAGACTTAACAGCTCAAAAAAACCTGCATTCATGGCAGACACCAGACAGTCCTGCAACTCCTATATAAAAATATCCCATACACAGACTCAAGCACAATGGCCAGGCAACAAGCAATTTCACCCTCAATTTACTATCCTCCAATGTTAATCTGCAGAATTCAGTAGAAATAGGGCAGGAAAGGAACAAGGAAATAATCAGAGTCTTAAACCTCAATCTTCATCTTAAGAGTCTTGAGTCTCCAAAGAACTCTTCCAAACTCTGTCTCCAAAGGGAGCAATTTTTAGAGCCTAAGCACTCCTGATTTCTTATCTACAATACTAGGGGATTACAATTGCTTCAGAATTACTCATTGGATCAAAATTAATTTCAAAACCAAACATTTTATGTCACTCAACACAAGCTAATGGGCTTCCACTCAAGTCAGTATTTCAGCACTTTGATTCATACTGCTGCCTCAGCTGAAAGAGCTGACGAAGTCAAATCAGACCTCTCTGCCAGAGGTTACCACCCATTTTCTTTCCCCATTAAGATAACAGAGCAAAAGGTGTGAACACTCTTCTGTAACTCACATCCTGGCAGCACTAATGACCTACAACCAACAGACTGAGCTGCAAGTGGCCGCAACAGCGGGTATGCTTCCAAATCCTCAACAATTTTAGCTGCAATGGCTGTAAAGGATACTGTCCCTCAGTGGGGCTGAGGCAACAACTGTCCCGCTACCATAACTAAGTTTGAGTTGCAATGGCAGAACGGAGACCCTCATACGTAGAAATTTCATGGAAAACTAATGTGCTACATTATTTTTCTCTTTGTCATCTGGAGCTGCTTGTTAAAACAATTATTAAAACTTGGAGGAAGCATAAAAGTCTACTCACAGAGTAAAGTGGAAAGGAAATCACATTACACAAATGCAGAATTTTGCTTAGATTCTTCTGTTTAGCTGCAGGTATCTTTCACTTTCTCAGACGTCAAAAAGGGAAATAATTATGCAATTCAGTGAGATGGTTTTACTTTATGTTTGAGAGTTAAAAACACCTGATAATCCAACTCTCATTCACCTGTTTAACCATTATAGCTCATAATGAACAATATACAGGAGCTGTGCTGGCACAGATCCACTGTCAGGTCATATCCAGAAGACCAGGTTTTAACTGCACAGTCTAACAGCAGACCTAAACAGAAGTGTAAGAATTGCTTCTTTGTTATAAATACATTTACAGTCTACACACCACCTTGCTTGCACTAGCACTAAACATATGAAACCAAGTAACCAAGGAATTTGGCAAACAGTACTCCATTACAAAAAAGGTTCCAACTATTTTAACTTTAGCTTAGTGCACATTTTTGTTTCAGACAGGCCAAAAAAATTTTTAAGCATATTTCAGATGAGCAGATGTTAATGAAAAACATTTTAATTTTGTGGGACCTGAGTGTACATATTCCACCTAACATACAAAATGGCTCTAAGATTGAGCAAGCATGACAGAGTCTGGAAGAAAAGATCACAGAAAATGGTCTAGGACACCATCTTTCCCACCCACACACAAAATTACCTTTTCATTAATAAAGTAGACATTTTCATTCTGCCAGTCTTACCTTTGTTGCAGTAATAGTCGCCTTTCTTTTTCTTTAAGGATTTTCGCTAACTGAGCTGTCCTCGAAGGTCTATGCAGGTATTTTCTCTTCCCTGTACATTCATACGTCCAATGTCCAAACTCTAAACATTTTTGACATCTTACATGCTGCTTGTTTGCCTCCCTATAAAAATGCAGAATTGCTTAAGTGACTGATTCCAAGTCTGTTCTACCTATTGAAAAAACATTTTTTTATCATACAGATTCTTAACAGCATATGTAGTTATGATTACACCAGACATTCATGGGTGCTTTAGCTATTATACATCTTAAAATAGGACAAAAACAGTAACATCAGATACATACAGAATGTAGGCAAACACATTGCAATTTATTAAAACGTTCTCATATCAGCTATTTCTGAAAGAGAACAGAGACACTTCTCCTCTCTTCCAGAGCTTCAGCTTAAGTCTTCTGCTGAAGCAGCAAATGCTGAACTACTGACATCTACTGTCACACTCATCAACCACACCTGAATTTCACTTTTAGTTTTATACTAGCTGCTGGTTAGCCTACTTCGCAATCTCCCTCACTCTTAAGATTCCATAATTTCCCAGCCCCTTCAGATATTGTAAGCAACATAAATATTTTGAAAAATGCTGCTAGGACCATTCTCTGTCAGTGAACAAAGATTAATCCTATCACCAAAACCACATTTTGATCAGCCTAATTGGCACAGCTTTTAGCATTATAGAATTGTACACCAGTTATTGGGAACAATTACATTGCATACAATTTGTAACTACTCAATACTTGCACGTGGTTCTAGCTTGCTCAGATAAATAACTGAAATTATGTTTCAGAACACTGTTAGCAAAAAGCAGGCAGCTTAATTTCCAAATCCTAGAATTTAACACTCAAGTACCAAACTGCCAAATTCTCACAAAGAGCCTAGGACTCTGAGAAGTAACACAGAGATGTTCCTAGTTGTAGCTTATTTGCATTTTCATAAGATCCATTAAAGCCTGGCAGAAGGTTTATCATAACACCAATAAGATTCTTGCTCACTTTGTGCAATGTAAATCAAGCAAGACTTCACTTACTACTCTGTACCATCCAAATACCTGAAGTATTTAGTGAGCATTTTACATCCACATTTCAGTTTTCACAGTGGTAAAATCCTCTGATTGTTTTGGAAGCCAGTTAAGGGAGAAAACTCATATTTGCATATTCTAGCTCTTACTCCACTAAGCAGAACAGCTTTTGCAAAGCTTCAGAAATCTTCTCACAGACACCCTCCTCCTTTACAAATAAGGAAACTCATACAGCAGTCAAGTGACTCAGTCAAGGTCAGAATCACAAATTAGTTTTAGAGCCAGGACTGAAATCGGGACTTTGTAGCTCCCGTACAGTTCACTGCAACTACTATCGCTTAGTTCCACCTTCTATCATTTTTTCCAAACACCAAAATACTAATTTTTCAAGGCCAGCCCATCTAGACTATCTGAAATTAACAGCCCTGACTTAACTAGGAGGAGGCTCCTAGACTGTTCATTTAGTATTTAGAAAGCATAAAGTGACAGACCAGTAGTGAGCATTTTTCTCTCAAAAGGAGTGGTGCTTTTCAAGGCAAGCTGAGAATTGCTTCTCCTTCAACTCTAGCCATCACCTTTTGTGACAGAATCTCGTTCTGAACATCCATCACTTTTTCAATGCAAAGAGGATTTGGCTTCATAATCTAGCCTTGGAAATACTAATCTAAATCAGCACTAGAAAACTACGCTGCACAATTAACTCGGACTCAACAGGAAGCAGTACGTCTAGTAATGAACAAAAAACCCCGAACATCTTTGAAAGGTTTGCTTTGTCTTGCCTTGGACTGCTGGCTCTGCCACAAGAGTTCCATATAAGCAGAATGATGATATTCCCTCTTCTTCACCAACACACAAACCCAAAAAAGTGAATGTTCTTCTATCTCAAACTAGCCCAGACCTGTCTCTACAGGAACAGAATGGAAGTTTAAAGCAACAGTAATATAACTCGGTATGTCCAGGGGTTTAGTACTACCCACATGACCAGGGCAGACAATTCTATGCAAACTAAAATTAAAAGATCAAGTCCTAAAAGCAATGTAAGTAATTACCAGGAAAACAGATCAAAATAGCTCAACAACTACAGATCTATAAATACCATATGAGCCCTCACAAGTTTTAACACTAATGAAAAGCAGGAGACTGAAGTAAACTTTTAACAGGTCTCAATGAAGTGAAGGCTGGCACATATACAATTCAGCGTATACCCATCAAGCACACAGAGACATGACAAGAAATGTTCCTTGACTCATAATAAAATAGCAACTTAAAAGAACAAGTATTCCATGAGTACTTTGAAATTCCAAGTTACTTTCCATTAGAAAATAGGAAAGAAATTATACTAGACAATAAAAAAAGGGAAGAGAATGCAGATGTCTTCCATATTCTATCCAACTCTTATGATCAGACAAAAAACCAAACACACTCCAAAAATTGAAACACAAGAAATAAATTATTCTAAGGAAGGAAAAAAAAATCCAAACCAGCGAACAAATTAAAAGCCAACACATGTAATACATGAGAGTGGACCATAGGCATTTGCTTAACATAAACAAGCAAAGATGTTGGCTTTTCCTCATCTCAGTGTTTGGTAATCAGCTCCCTTTGGTACTGAGAGAATTACTTGAATGCAATATCCCTATCAGAGTAAAGATCACTTGCTTTCCTTTTTTTTTGGCCTCTCTTTCACAGTTCCATAAACATATCATAACATGAACCTAGAACTTTTTTGTTTTTCTTAATCTGACTGGTGAAAGCCTACGATGAAGATGAGTGAATACCCGCATCACAAGACCCTACACACTTCACTGGCAGCCACGGCACGCCGACACCCGTAAGGCAGCCTCTTCCCACAGCGCTGCTAACCGGCCTTAACACCAAACCCAGAGTTTGAAGACGTCCTCTCCTTTTCCACAGCCCTGCTTTCATTCTCACGGCCCCACCGCAACGATGTCACTAGCCGCGCCACCCAGCCGTATTTCGGAGCGGTTTCCTCACAGACGAGCAGCACCCCGCCTCGGAGGCGCAGCGCCTGCGAGGAGAGGGCTCCGTGCCCTCGGAAAGCGCTCGGACCCGCGGCCCCCACTCGCGGGGGACGCCCGCGGCCCTGCCCCGGCCCCGCTCCTCCGGGCCCGCAGCCGCCCCTCCACAGCCCCCTTCCCGCGAGCGGCTGCCTCAGGGCGCTGCCCGGCGGGCCTCCCCTCGCTCCGGCTCGCCTGCAGAAACCTCCCGCTCCGCCTCTCCCGCCCTGCCCCGCCCCAGCCGCCCGCCGCACTCACGCCTGTCTCCGAGCGATGAGGCGGTGCATGGGAGTCGCCATCTTAGCGGCCAGGCCGGGAAGTGAGGCGCGGGCCGCACTGCATGCCGGGCCATGCCGTCCGCCGCCTCCTCCCATTGGGGGAAGGAGCGGCCGCCACAGAGCGTAAATCCTCCTGCGGCCGCAGAGGAGGCGGCGGGCGGACCGCGCTTTCCGCCTCCTCTCCGCTGCTCCGCGCTGTCATGGCGCCGGCCGCGCGGTGGGGTCTCTCCCGGCCCCCGGCGGGGCGGCCCGCTGTCCCTGCCGCCTCATCCCTGCGCTTTCCACCTCCTCCAGCCGGGTCCCCGCTGTCCCCTCCGCTAGCCCCGCAGCGCTCGGTCGCCGTGGCGCGGCGCCCGGCGTCTCCTCAGGGCGCTCGGCCCTCGGCGGCGCGGCCCCGCGCAGCCCTCCGCCGGGCCCGGGCCGCCGCCTCAGCCTCTTCGCGGTCAGTCGCGGGCTCCCGGCCTGCCGGTGCCTCACCGCTGCTTCTCTCTCCCTTCAGCCCACCTCTGACCAGAGCCTGCCTCTCACTTAAAAACTTGTAATTTTTCTCAGAAGGGGTATGTTTTAAATACCTGAAACCAGCAGCAGAACGGACTGTAACCGAGACAACCCATCTCTGACCGTGTGTGCGGCTGGGGGAAGCCGAGTGTTGAAGGCTTTATGGCTGATGTCAGGCAGCAGAAGGGAGGTGAGGAGCGGGGGTTATTGATCCAGGTCGCTCCTGCCACGGGGCACCACCTCCGAGCTGCTTCAGCGGGCCTCAGTGCCGGCTGACGTTGGGATAGCTTCACCTCCGTTAGTCCACGTGAATGATTCCACAGAGCTGCAGGTAGCCTGCTACACCTTCTCAAGAGCTTTCAGCTCTGCGACAAGTTGGAAAGCGTAATAGCTCTCTGGTCATAACATGAAGGCTCCAAAAAATGTTAGAAAGCGCTAGGTTTCAGGAAGGAGTAATTTAACTCATTATCAGGCCTAAAAAGGTTGCAAGTGTTTACTAACGTATTAATCTTTAGCAGGTCAGATTTTTATACCCCACACCCACAGAAAAAGAAATCTCAGTATGATTGAGAAGATCAGTTCCTCTACTGGTGTGGGTACATAACCATGGCTCAATAATCCATTAAACATGAACCTCGGGGCCTGAAGATACTGGTAAGCCATGTTCCTGTTGACCCAATGTGTTCTATACTTGATTGTAAGGAAATACAGTTCAGATATCTCTAGGAATCGTAAGGCAAATTCTTTCTTCCACTCCATTCAGCCCAAGAGACTGTACTCCCCCAGCTATGCCAACAGCAGCTTGTATTTTTGGCTCCTGCATCATCTCCTTATAGTCTCTGGCATGGCAGGCGAGGTCTAGGCACAGAAAAGAAGAGTAGCAGCGGCTGGAGGTTTCTGACGGCACATACCTGGCAGGCAGCGCCATGGGAATCTTTGCCAGCTGGCACAAGTAGAGCAGCCCCTATCCTGGATTCAGGGAAGCAAGGAATGTGGTTTCATGTGTTTGCTTTATCAAAACTCATTGTTATCTTATGGGATCAGTTTTAATATCTTACATTTCATGACATAAATCCTCACAAAAAACATTTTTTTAATGCTGAATTGCGATTACTCCTGCTATTAGTATCCTGGAAGTACTTTATATCCACCCGTTTTCAGTATTAATTCAGAACTGTCCTGCCATAGGGACAATTGATGGGCAATACATGGGCATTTCCCTGGACATTTACATTTAGTGAAATAGATGAACTGTTACCGATTTGTAGTAGTTTAGTATCAGCTATGTAGCTCTTTAAAATGTGCTTCTTGTGAGTTGGTGGTATTCATTTAGTATATACAATAAAAATACGTATTGTATTTTCTTAAGTTCAGTTGAATCCAACTGTACCAGCTGGATGACTGCTGTGTGAGGAACTGTAGAAACAGGGTAAAAGGCAGCCCTTGCTGAGAAAAGCTCACACTTACCTCAAGGCAAGAGACGGTACAACAGAATTTGTGGGGAGAAAAAATTGGAACGCAACAGTAGTGAGAACAGATGGCTATATAAGTTTATATTTATTTTAAGCAATTCATAGATGTATAAAAATAAAATATATGTCACACATAATACAGCAATAAAAATCTGATGCTTTCAGGCAATGAGTATCCCAGGTCTTGAATTAGCAGGCATGGGGCATAGAGGTGTTTCACCTCTGATGGTGCATGGTCAAGTCACAGCCAGGAGATACCAGAGCCAGAACTTCCTGCTGTGTGTCACATAATGTTTATGGTAACAGGGATGGGAGCAATGTCTGCTGGGTACAATGGCACCAATTAAATATCACACTGGGCAGGTAAGATAGGGAGGGATTCTCTTAGACATGAACAACTCCAACTCATCAGGATTAATTACTACGTGACTAATTGTTGAATATTCTGGTGGCTCCTGTCCCCAAACTCTGTAATTGTAACATCTAAGGCTAGTGGCTGTTCCGGTATGCGTCATGTTTTCTTCTATAGCTGGCACTGCTTGCGGTATCTAATCATTGTCCTGTTTTGGATGATGCTCCGCGATAACCTGTGATTAATCCTATGTGGCACCTTAGCTAAATTTTGGTGTGTGATGCCTGGTATGTTATAAACGCTTCTGAGTTTGGCCTCAATATTTGAATTTTGATGCCTGGCATCTCACTTTTAATGGAGAAAGTCAGACAGAAGAATTTCCTCTTTTAGGATAGAATAGCTGAGAACAGCTATTTATAATAATCCATGCTTTATAATAAATTCCTGTCTGATGATCCCTTTTTTACCTCAGCATCACTTAAAATCTGGGAGTAAATTACGCACTGCTAGCAGTATCTGCACTCTGCTTAACAACATTTGATGCTTCTAGCACCTGTGCAACTCTCCTAATGTGAATGTAGCAGAACGACGGTTCCCTGAATTTGCCAGTATAGCAAGATTTCTGATACATGCTGGATTACTCCATGGAGCGCATGGGCTTTTCCTTACACAGAGGCTTTCAAGATGTACCTTTTATTAGAACAATCAATTTAAAATCCTTCTACCTGATGAGTTTGAAAGTGTTCTTGTGAGTTCAAAGTCCGTAGGTTCCTACAGCCTGAAATCTCTGTTTCACAGCCATTCTTTCATTCGCAGGCAGCTCACCGCGGGGCTGATGAGTACACCGGAGGATGCGACTCCCAGACTCTCCGGACTAAATGTGCAGCGTCATTGCGCAGCGCTGGCCTCGCTGTCGGGGGGACGGTTCCAGGGAGCTGCTGTTGCTCAATGAACTGACTGTGCTCATAAATCCTGCCTTTGCACATTAGGTTGCTATTTAAAGTTGCAATGTCATTAACCTGTTTCTAAATATGCTGCGCAGGGAAATTCCTTTCCAAAATGTGCCCCTCTCTAGGCAGGGAAGGGAGGAGGCATGCAGGCAACACAGGAGAAAAAATGGGGGAAGTACTGAAGGTTCAGCGGCACCAACGCTGAGCTGCCTCGTGTCAGCTCCTTGGAGACCTTCCTCGCTATGCTCCCACCCCCCAGCACTTTTCGCTGCAAACATACTGCTTACAAAGCAAAGGTGTCACACTATCTGTCCAGGGTGTCTATGTGAAACTGGAAAAGTGTTGTCAGAGCTTGCTTTCCATGGCTTGAGAAGAATTGAGTCCATGAATACATGGTTAAAACTCCATTGCCAAGACTGCTGGCTACTAGTGCCAGTTACCCAAAACCCTGATCAGTCTTCCAAAATGACTAGCAATTAAGTAGCTGATAGCACTAATGCTGGACAATAATAATGATAAACAGGGAGCACTAGAGACAGTGTCACCTGGCATTTTTTAAATGTGCGGTTTACTTTTTTCCCCTAGCTCTCTTGCAGAACATATCCAAAAAGAAATCAGTCACATCATGTATTCTGTACTGAAAAAAATTACAAATTAAAACACAATTCAAATTGGACATAGAAATAATAAATAATAATAATAATAATAAAAAAAAAAAACAACAACCAAAACAAATAACCCACACTGGCTACTGAATTCCTGTATGTAGAGCTGTTATCATTTTCAGCATCAGAGAAAACTAAAAATGAGAGGCAGAAATACAGAAGGTCCTTATTCAGGCAAAACTGTAGGCTGGAAAAAAAATCTCAGTGATAAAGAATATAGTCAATAGATTTGAATTACTCCCTGTCTCGGATTTCCTGCCTCCACCCAGTTGTACCTTCAGTAACTGCAAGTTTACACATGCTCGTACATTAAGGTAACACATTGGTGTTGGCCAGCTTGCTTTGCTTCTCTGCAGAGGAAGCAAGCTCACGTGAAACTCCGTGTTACTCCTTTTGGGTACACAAAGCAGTTCTTTTAAATTTGGCTCAGGTATTTCTAAATAGCACTACAGTCGCAATGTGGACAGAACCTAAGATACCAGAAAGTCTTTTGTTCTGTTCTCTGCCTTTCCTAATTCAGAACAAAAAGTAAAAAGTTTGACACTGCCTATGAAATAAAATGTTTGGAAGAAATGAAGTGATCATACCGAAACAGGTTTTATTTCTCTAATTAAAGCTTTTCCTGATGTGATTCTTTTGCCAGGGCATCTGGAGCTTGGATTTCCAGATAATAACCTAATTTCTCCCAGGAAACAATGCCACACCTGTCGTACAGCTCCAGACTGAAATCCAAGAGCAGGGCAGGGTGTCTGGGGTGGCAGAGCTTTACGTCAGGACCCAATAAAAAGTGGTTTACCGGAAAGTCTGGATGGGTGCTGGGCTGCTGCGCGTTTCAGCTGGCTCTGAATCCACCCAGGGTTACAGAACCAAAGATTTAAACAACGCAAAGGGGTGCTTTCTCAAAGCTTTTCTACTATTTCCAAACACAAGTTGGCCTAATGGAAGATACTGTCTCTACCTACAGAGACTTCCTTAAGAAACAGCCAACCTAAAATGAAGAAAATCCCGATGTTTCTCTTCATCACAAAACTGGAACAGCCAAGTGCAACAGCACTCACTGCAGGGAAGCATGAACACGGTACCCTGCTGCTCTCTTAGAACTGGTACAAAGAGCAAAACTCCGATTTCCCCAAAGCCAGAGTGTTGCCTGTATGCTGCATTTATATGGTGGTTTTCTTGCCTTGTGCCGACTGGTGGGTTTCAGGGAACCGGCCTCATCACAGCGTGTTTGACCACATCAGGGTAGGGAGCTCCAGGTGAGATCCCGTCTGTTGTGATATTTCAGCTGACTTGCTTGTGAGAAGCAGAAATGTGGGAATCCCTTCCTAGGCATAAAACAAAGCAGCACAAGCTCAAAGTCTTTCAGTTATGTTTCTTTGTCTCGTAACTTCCCAAGCAAGATGGGTTCCCTCATTTCCTCTTCTGTATTTTCCTTGCAGTATAAATTGCTGAACGTATTATGACATATTTGCATGGTGAAAAGGGTCTCCTCTAGCAGAGTCACAAAAAGTATTTGTTTCAACTACTTAACAGGTGATGGAAGATTTGGCAAAATAAAACTATTTATAATATATATAAGTTTAATACCAGTATGGATATAGGTCTGTTCCAGCAAAATCGACGCAGATACTCAATATTTGTATCAGTAACTAAGAGCAGACCCTGGCTCTATGCATTAAAATTCCAGGCCTGCATAATATCAGGCTCCTTTGGTATCCACCATATAAACAGACAATTAGAGGATAGTACAGAAAGCTGAAAGAAAAAAGATAGAAAAGCCAGTTTGAACCATTACTTGCCATTCACATGAAGGAAGCTTCTTGAGCCTCAAATCAGATTAGTCTTCATTAGGTCAGCTGTTGTAAAAATACATTGAAAGGGCTAAGGCACCCCAAAAATCTGTTATCTAGATGGATGCCCAAGCACAGTTCCCATTGAAATAAAAAGTAAAAAATAGGCTTTATTATTAGAATGCATTTAAATGAACTCAATTTATGCTCTGTGAAGTTGAGACGAACACCCCTTTTCGGGGGGGGGTAGCATTGATGTGGCGTTGCTATGGGACTGTGGTGTTATTCGGACTGTACCCTCGGCGAGTGCCTGCTGGGTGACTGTTCCCCGCTCCAGCCTAGAAAACTCTGCCCTATTTTTAGACCCTCAGCTCACATTTCAGCGGACGCCAAGTATCCCTGTGTGTCAACAGATCCCGAATGTCTCCCGATGGAGCGTAAAGCACGCCAACGTAGCAGGGACGTCATTTGTGTGTGCGGTTTGTGGAAGCTTACATCATTAAATATGTCACTGGAATGTATTAAATGGATTTAGAACAAATTCAGATGTTTTTCTTTCCTGGGCAGACAGCCAGCAGACCGTGGTGTAGAGAGGAGCCGCAGCGGCAGGCGGAGGGGCTCGGGGCTGACGGCCGGGCGCAGGACGGTGCAGCCGCGATGCCTGGCTGGCAGTCCGAACCCGAACGGGACGAGAGGGGAAGGCTGTCACCCGCACAAACTGCGGGTGCACGTCACACACAATACTAGAACCTTTAGGAGGTTTGTGGATAGTCTGGATGGAGAAAATAGGGGCTGAGCTCCCGTCCGGTGCCCAGCCACAGCCCTTCGCCCTTCCGAGGTGGGCTCACGGGGCCGAACTCCTGGATCTGTCAACAGTAGGAGTACAGGCGCCATGGGGAAGGGCACGACAAGGAGTGGCTGTAGCCTCAATCCTCAGTATTTTAGGACTTGTATGTTTTGGGATTACAGAGTTCCAAGTTACCTTCTGGGTATCGCTGCTGCTTACAGTTATTGTGGCAACCACTTCACAGAATCCCATCCATACACTTACGCTGATTCATCTTTAAAGCTGTTTTCTTCCTCCCAGCTCTCTTGAGCAGGCTTTCCAAAGCTTGATTGCTCCAATTGCTCCAGGATCACACTAATTTCTGAATTAATTTATTGGTGATCCATTTATCCATTTGTTCATGTCAGCCGTTCTTAAGTTTAAGCACTTATTCCCATCTCCACTGTGTTTACAGGCAGTGGTTGTATCCCCTCTTGTATTCATTTTGCTCGTAGGAGGGCAATCTCCATCCATAATAACAACTGTCGTTCCCCTGACCATCAGTGTCCCTTCTGGGGGTCTTCTCAATGCTTGTGAATGTGCGTGACAGGAATTAAGCGTAGTATTATTCTATGTACAAATGGGACTAACACTTTCCTGTCTCAGCTGGAGATACCTCAGGCATCTTAAGATACTTTCTTCTTCATGTTTGCACGATACTTGCCACCCACAGCCGTCCTCTGATCAGCCAGCTCACACGCAAGTCCTCTGCCATTATTTTCTAGTGATGAGCTTCCAGTTTCTATGAGATTTTTTTTGATCTTAGTTCATGTGTGCATGACCTTAATCTTTGTACCATTGAATTTCATTCCAGTCTTACTACTCCAGTCATCGGGATCATGCAGGTTTTCATTGGTAATGCCTCCTAATTTTACGTCACATCAGAAAACTTAATCGCAATTAAAAAATTTCTCTCCTAACGCCTTGCATTCTGTGAAGGGATGTACATTTGCGTGCAGCATTGATCATCTTTTTTTCTTTAACACAGCCAATGGTTCATATTTTGAAATCATATGACACCATCTTTATCAATATATTAAAAATTCTTTCTGCTGGACTTGCAGCTCAGTTCAGTGCCTCCAAAATTCGGTGGGGAGGCTGACACCTTAATTGCGACCTGTAATTAAAAGCTTATCATGCTGCAACGGCTCATGGACCAACACGCTGAGAGGTATCTTACATGTTTGAAAACTGTTCATGCAGGCAGGCTGCCCCGGGGCACTGATTTTCAGCGTTAGGAAGTATATGCAAAACTAGGAACTAGCCTTTAATTTTATAATTATGATGTATGTGTAATACACAACATCCAGGAGCAAATAGTTGTTTCAGGAAACATCTGTATATTCTTTAGACTTACATGTTTGTTGCTGTAGTGCCCTTTACTTTCCAATATTGTTTTTCTTGTATCCGTTTTTCCTCCTTTTTTTTCTATTTGCTTTTGTCACATTCCTTTGGGAAATTTTCAGTTGGTGGCTTTGAGTTTTGCTTGGTGGGCAATTATCCATCTCTGATACTTCGGTAGCTGTGATGGCTTCCTTTGTAAACACAGGGAATCTAATGCTCTTTCAAGCTTAATGGAAAACTATGGAGATGAGAATAAGAGGGAAATTTATCTTTTCAACATTTCTTTGACAGCAAATTCTTGAGATAACTGCACTGATGAAAATGGCTCCCGAGTAACCTTCCGCAGCATGGAGCGGTAGGATTTTCTGGGAACTGTGTTATATAGGGTATGATTCATATCAGAGTTGGGGCAACACGATACTCAGATACCCTCAGCTGAGGAGATTGCAAAGCCCATTTCTATTTGAATATCCCAGAATAGCACCATGAACCATACATTAGGGGACACGCAGTGACTATTTACAGCAGCCCAAAGAATAGCCTGTGACAGACATCAGCTAGGACTTATTTTAAGCCCATATTAATTTTCGTGTTTGGCCGGCATTAATGAATTGCAGGACATGCCACTGTAAACAGAGTCTGAAGATCCTGGGCGTACGCTGAGATACACCGTGGTGGCAGACTTGCTGTATGTAAGTACTTCCACTGCAATCATACATCTGTTTCGCATACAGAAAATAGAAAAAGAAGGATGCTTAATCTGTCAGGCAAGGATTTCTCTGTGCAATTCCCAAGAGGAATAAGTTTTGGGACAGTCTTCAGGCTGCAGACTGAGATCAGGGCTGACTAAGGCACCAGTCGAGTAAACCACTGAATGAAAGCATGAGGAGGATACTTTGAAGAACAGACAAAATCACCCCTAGCATACAAATTAACAGAGATGCATCAGCCTTTTCCCCATTTTTTTTGTACCCGTGGTTTCTGAGGATTAGATATTCGTAATGCCTGTGGCTACAGAAGACCCGTTTGCAGCTGAAGGCAGTGAAATGGTACCAAGTATATCAACAGCAAATTATTCCTTCTTTAAAAAATAGCCATGAGTTTTAGACCATGCTATCATTACATTTTGAATACGTTCTCTGACTCATGTTTTCTTATGTATAGCAGTAGTTGATCAAATATATAACTGAATTCTGAAATCTTGAGCATATGATGCGATTATGAAACTTTAATGCTTTTGCTGTTTTGTTTGCATTATCTTCAAAAGTCTAAGAATTTCTGAGACATTTTGTTCTTAGAATAATTGCCATCTATTTTAAAAGAGACAAGTTGCATCTTCAACAGCCCTTTTTTGATGATGAGTCTTCTGTGTTTTTCTCTTTAATTTAAAATAAAATTACTGATTATTGTGACAGCAAAAGAGCTATTTATCACTTTCCTGATAAGCAACTAAGTAGCAACATACACAATACATTCCAAATGGCAAACAGAGGATGTTCAAATAAGGAATATAAGAAGGAATATTTGTGTCTGGTAAGGATTCACAGATCATGTATTTAAGTGCAGAAGAAAAAGCCAAGTTACTTGCTTGGAAGAAGACAAAGTCTGCCTTGATGTAAGAAACAAAATTACTTCCTTAAATTAACATGACAAGGTGCTATGCTACCTCATAGTTGAATTTTGCCTTGATATTTCTTAATGTACTGGGACATTTCTTCTAGTCATACATCTCCGTTAAAAGCAAATGTATCAGTGCTGTAAACCCAATTTGAAAATGTGCTAGCAAGCTTGTGAAAGCAATGATAAACATGCAGATTTCTCCCCGTAATTTCCAGCATGTCAGGTTTATTTATTCGTCATTTTCATGGTCCAGGTCTTCTGGAATAATTAGATCCCATGACAGAGTTTTAAAAATCTAATATAATAAATACCTCTACTAATTAAAAGCTGAAAACCACTGAACTTAAAATTCACGAGTTCGTGGCAATTCCAGGCCAGGAGTAATTTCACAAGCTAACGGACAGTTTAACACAGAAAGGCTTAAACAACAGAATGACTTCAGTGCACACCCGAGCAGAGGACACATCTGTGGGACACCACAAAACAAACCCCAGCTTTGAAGTTAATTGAAACAAATCTTCACGCTGTAGGCATGCTTCCTAAGCATCCGCAGAGAACTGCAGCAAGGTTTTCTGCCTCTGTGTTGGCTCTGGGAGTTTGTATTTGCCGGGCGAGGGAAGGTGGAGCAGCAGAGTCAATGGGGTGTCTGGTTGGGCTACAGCAGGACAGGCACATGCGCCCGGGTCCTCCCGGGGATCAGGTCCAACGTACCCCCGGGCGAACGCTGCAGTGCTGCGGGTGGAGGCTATCAAAGCCATACTACAGAGGACATAAAAGGTAACTAAACTTGTGTCTGTTCTTCTTTTAGTGCCTTACCATTGTACTGGGAAACGGGCAGAAAAGCAGTCGAAGAATGTGCTTTCGGATCAGGCTGCCCATTATTCCAGACATTTTTTCTTCCCGCTCTTTGTTTCTCCCTTTTTTTTCCTCTCACTTTTCACATCTTCCTTCTCTATGCATTTTACCCACCACATTGGCATAGGCAGGCTTCATTTCCCAGTTTATTTTCCACACTAACATAAGCAATAAAGAAATTAAGACTTACCTTTTGAGTATCATTTGTCTTTAGATCGCTCCTCTGAGGGTAAGTGTCACTCTAATAGCAGTTGTTTCAGGCTGTTACAAATTTAGCAGACAACAAACACTGGTTTATTCTGAACTGCCATTTGGAAAGACCATTGCCACACTGAAGGCTAGAAATGTTGACCAAGGTCTGATCTCAGTGGGCATATCTGTATTGGAAATTGGATTCAGATAAGATGAAGATGCTTCTGTTATTCCAATTCCTTTCCAAATGCAAAGCTTGTCAACTACGCATAGCTGGTCAAGCACACAATGTTGATCCCCCATGGGGAAGGGGAACCGTAGGGGAGCAGAAGAGTGAATGTTGCCCACAGTGCTCCTCAGGCTGCAAGGCACAGAGCTGAGAAAGGCGCCCGGACCGTTGGTGAGCTGGCTAGCAGCATCACTCCCAAAACCGTCCCTGTGCACAGCATCTGGATAGACTGGATATTAGGAAAAATGTCTTTACAGAGAGAGCGGTGAAGCAGTGGCAGAGGCTGCCCAGGGAGGTGGTGGAGTCACCATCCCTGGAGGTGTTCAAGGACCGTGTGGCCGTGGCACTGTGGGACATGGTTTAGTGGGCATGGTGGGGTTGGGGTGGTGGTTGGACTTGATGATCTTACAGGTCTTTTCCAACCTCTGTGATTCTGTGATTCTGTGATTCTGTCTTTCAAGGTCAGGGTGGGAAGCTGCTTCACTGTACTGATGCCCCAAGAAGGGGATGCTCACCAAATTAAGTATAAATGCCTTGGTACTGGGTGAGGTGCACACTTTTCTGTAGGATTCTCAGTGCCCTCAGCAATGACTACGTTTTTGTAACATACTGAAAGTGAAAAATCTGTGGCAAAAGGAACAGCCAGTCTGGATTCCAACAGGATTCATCAGAAGTTATAGGAGGGGGAAAAAATATCAAAAAAGCATAGATAGAATAAAAAAAGCATATATAGAATCAGCTACTTATCATGGCTTCAAAAGTCAAGCGCTGTCAAACTCATAGGTAAAATCCAGCGAGTTGAGTTACCCCAGCTGGTACTTTGCTCTGTCATTTCACAGTTGCTCTCTATACTGCAAATCAATCTTCACCAGGGAAGAAATGATAAAGCCTTATTAAAGAATACATATTACAAGAGTTCAGAATAAGCTATGTGTCTTTCAGCTGTCATCAAATCCTAATTATTTCTTGGAAATATTTCTTACAGTCTTTTCATCTTTTGTCCATTAGAAGTCTCACTTTTTACAAGAAAACACATTCAGAAAATAGAAGAGAGTGGGGAGAATCATAGAATCTGTTCCACTTCAGATGACTATGTAATGAGACCCCAGGTTTTGCATCGATTTATTTATTTTTCCCCCAGCTGGGGGTTTGCATGTGCAGATCAGGCCAGTTTGGATTGGCAGGGCCCCTCTCTCCCACCTCCTTCCCATCCCCACGGGCAGCATCCCTGGCGAGGTCCCAGGACCGTGTCCTAGCCCAGGGTCAGCAGTCGCACACAGCAGGCAGCTGGTGGGAGCCCGTCGGGGCTCCGGGGCTCCAGGCTCTCCGAGACAGATCCCCTCTGACGCCAGGCTCTCTGCTCCCCGGCCCCTCCGCTGGCAGGGTCTCTCCTTTTGAAAACGAAAGTGAAAAATGAAAAAAAGAAGAAACGGGGTGATGTTCCTCGTGCTGCGGGTAGGTCTTGTACAATATTCTCCATGCGGAGCAGCGGGCCTGTTTTGTTCCTTGGCACCTCGCTCTACACCCAAGGACGTCCGAGGTTAAACACTTCATTATTATTCTGTCATTAGCAGCGTGATGCAATTCCCAGCCCACCGGCAGCTGCCAGAGCGGCGTCACTCAGCACGCTGCCAGGAATCGCAAACGCGTGGGGCCGAGGCGACTCAACAGCCTTTGGGGAAGAGTCCTTCCTGCTTTAAATATTGAATTTCTCTGCCATGTGTTTTCTGTATCATTAAAACAAGGAGCAGTGATGTAAATATAGGGCTGGGAATTTGGAAGCGTACTGTTTATAACACTTCACATTGCCTTATTTTAGGCACGTTTTATCGCAGAATAAAAAGCATTCCCAAACATTGAGTTTCACAACAGTCACGAATGTAAGATAAGTATCAGAACTGGGTTTGTGTTCGGATGAATCCGCCAGTCCCCTGTGCCTGCTTCCCAAAGCGCTCCCCTCGGCAGAACTCTCCCTTACCTCCGTGCTGCTGGGAGGAGCAGGGCCGCTGTCGGGCTCCCAGCGGAGCAGTCGGACCGCTGCCCCATCCACCCTCAACCTGCTCCCGCCACCACTGGGACTATGGAGCTTTTAGGGATTTTTTTTTTTTTTTTTTTTTTTTTTAATTTTAGCTTTTTAGGAATTCCTGATCCCTAAAAAGGACTTTTCTCCAGCACGCTCACAAAGCACTTGGTGGCCAAACGCTTCCCTGGAAAACACGAATACATACCACAGTGATGCCAGCCCAAGCCCTGAAGACAGATATACTAATATTAAAATTGTATGTGTTGATTAGAGACCGCCTGTCCTGCAAATCCTACTGGATATAAAGCAATCCCATGCTAAATTTTATTGGTAGCACACCTGGAACCCAACTGTCTTCTAACCACGTTCTGAAACTCTGAAGGGATGAACCCAGCCTTGGATTTTCGTCTGTGACTCAGAAACAGCCGGAACACGGTTGGGTCACTCGGCCCGGTCGTGTTGGAGCCATGGAGGTCTCCCGTGTTTTACCTGCGAATTCCCACAGGGAGAAAGGTTTAATGAGTACTAAACACTTCTCTGTGTGCGTATGTATGGTTTCGATGCGGTGTTTTTATGTTTTATGCAGAGGAGGTCTGGGAAAAAACAGCAAATGACAGTTCACCTCCTTATTGCTGTAAAAGTTGGCCGTTGTGTGAAAGATGAGTGACATAGAGATGCTACCGATACACCCTTTAGCTAGCTGCGAAACATCGTCAGCGAGGCTTCCGTTGATTGTTTTAGGCCTCGAGGTTGTTAAAACAGAAGGTGGAAGAGATTTCCCGGTCATTTCGGGAGCGCCGAGGCAGAATCACCGGTGTCGTCTTCTTGAGCTGACAGGACACAAAATGGCAGTGTCCCAACAGCAAATGTAATTCCTCAGGAGGCGTTTAGGTCCTTTTCTGCAAAACGTGTGTGTGTTTCCAGAATTTGTGACTTTATTTCATGCTGTTTTCCTTCAAGCCCCCTCTGTTATACTCAGGTGATTGCATCACAGGGAAAAACCCATAAATTGGGTAAAATGGCCTTTCTGTTTGCACTGAAAGCCAGAACGCCTCCTTAAAGCCTCAAGCCCAAAAGGGAATAACAAGAGAGAGGCCCCTGCAGTGCTGCCGAGCGCTGACTTCACCGCACTCCCCTCCAATTCCTACAGGATTACGCCGGAAAATCAACCTTTCCCCAGGGAAAAGGGGCTGGCGCAGCCTCCCGCTGGGAAGCGTGGCTATCACTAGCCCCGCCCCGGGCGTGCTCCCGCGCCTGCGCGGCAGCGCCCGGCGGCAGTCTCGCGAGAGCTTCCCCCCCCCTTGCGCTCGGCGGCGGCCCGACGGGATCTTTCGAGAAGTCCCCCCGCCCCGAGGAGGCAGCGCTCGCCGCCGCGCATTTAAACGGGCCGAGCCGCTGCTCCTCAGCCGCCTCAGCCCCTTCCCCCGTCGCAGCTATGTCGGTGGTGGGCATCGATTTGGGTTTCCAGAGCTGCTATGTGGCCGTGGCCCGCGCCGGCGGCATCGAGACCATCGCTAATGAGTACAGCGACCGCAGCACGCCGTGAGTGGGGCTCGGGGCGGGCCGCGCCGCCTTCCCGCCGCTGCCGCCGGGCTGAGGAGCGGGGCTGAGGCGGCGGCCTCCCGCTGAGGGGAAGGCGCCCGCCGGGCCCGGTCCTGTCCCGGCGGGGCCGTCGCGGGGAGGGAAGCGAGCCGGGGTCGGGGGCTGTGCGGCGGTTCCCGCCGCGGCGGGCCGGGAGAAGGGGGCTTCCTGCCCAAGTGCTTAACGAAGGAGCTCTGCCGTGCGGCAGACCCGGAGAGGAGTTCCGGGTGACCCTCTGTGCGCTTTCCCTTTCTGTGCAGCATGACCAGTTTGTCCTCCCCGAGGCAGGGCTGCGTTGTTGTGATTAAAAGGATGGGGCCCGTGAACGTACGAAACAACCGTTCCTTTGGCTGCTGGAAGTAACAAAGCTTAAATTCCTATAAATATAAATGCCGTGTTTTGACACACCTGCCAGCGTGCCTGTTCGCTCTCCCGCAGCTGAAGCCCAGTTCTCCCAGCGCAGCCAGACCGTGGAGGTGAACACTGGGCTGGTGCTTAGCTCTGTGGGAGCATGTTGGCCTGCCCTTGGGTCAAAGCTTAGAAAAGCTTCTTAGTAGCCTTCCTTTCAGCCTGTGTATTTCTTTGTTCAGCAAGGGTTCTCAAAAAACTTGCCTTTGTTTTGAGTATTGGGTCTCTGGAACTCTCACTTGACGCTAGCTGCCGGATTGACAAGATGGGGCAGGGGAATGTGAATACACAGTACAGCGTCAGGCGTCTGCTTTCCTGGGACGGGGACTGACCAACTGTGCGATTTACTGGTGGACTTGGTCTTGAAACACGTCACACTTTACAACGTCTATAGTATATTCTAATCCTGCTTATATAAATAGGCTTCCCAACGCATTTCTCAAGAAGAGTGTGCATTGCTTATTTTTAATGAGACTCTTGCTAAGAAGGAGAGGGAGAACTGGGATAAAACAAATCTAAGAATGAATTGCAAAATAAAGGTGGAAAAGAACCTCGAGTGCATCAAACCTGGAGGGCAACTGTTTGGAAAGCTGTGTGAAAAAGTGTTTCTACAGCTTACTAATGTTGTAGTATAGCTTTATTTTAAACAGATATTAAAATAAATAGCTGTCTTGGTGAGACAACTGCATTGTCTTGAGGTGTGATGATTTTTTTTTTTTTAGATCCCTCACATCTGTTTAAAAAGACCAGAAGCATAAAATGACCTTGCTTCTCATTACACAATACGTCAGCTCTGTTTGTCTCTTACTGTCTCTAAGCAATGAATAAATGGAGGAGGAAATCTTTAATTCTGTACATGTGCTAGAGTAAGGACTAGCCTCTTAAGTATTCTCAATAATATGGAAGTTTAAAGGTTAGATGTACTAGGAAAATAATGAATGTAAAGAATTTCAAAGCAATCTTCTACTAGCTCTAGGCATCTCGCCCTCAGGGAGTTGAGGTTCTGCTTATATATATATATTTGTGCTGTGAACACAAAACTCACTCACTGAAGGAGATGAGCTATATAAAATATCTGACACAGTGCATCTTTCAAGAAATAATTCAGTTATGAAAGGCTGAAGTGAAATTGGAAAAAATTGGCATAATGAAAATGATAGAGTTTTTAACAGGACTTAATCTCCAAGGACTGTTCTGAGGGAATGCAAAAAAAAAATTCTGTAAGCAAACACATCTATGAAAAGAAATTCTTAACTACTTTTAAGCGTCTGTCTTGGAAACAGCCTGATTCAAAAAGTCAGTGCTTAGCACTTCTTTACAGTGAGCTCTGGGGGAAGTCACCGCAAGGCGTTGTGACAGGTTTCCTCAGGAATCAGCTCATGGTCAGGGTTAAACACTGTTTTACATTTTCTGTGATGACATCCAAGTTTTGGAAAGGATTAGCGGGTATGTGTTGTTGTAATCGTTTGCATGAGTAAAGTAAAGCCTACTGAACTTAGAATGTACTTAGAATGTCATCTGTGCCACTGAAGTCACTGAATCTGCTTTCAGCTCTGTACTTGTATTCTTCCAGAATCCTGTGAAATTTGAACTTGTATATCCAGAAGCAGTGCAAAACATGTTTGTCTTTGAATATGATATGCTTAAAATGGAGAAGTGGTAGAGAGAAAGCTAGTTTAAAAAAAAAGAAGAGGGGGAAAAAATTTAAGATGGTTTCATTATCTACGTAAGGACGAAGGGACTTGGATTAAGTGAAGTAGTTGTAACTATCTTGGGAAGCTAGTGCTGATTTTCAGGGTAGAGGAAATGTGCTGTCAGGGGACATCTTCCAAGGAAGTGAAAGCTGGTGGGAGGATAAGGGTGAAGTGGTGCCTGCAGGTGTGTTGAGGATGTTCAAAGCTCTGCTTAAGTTGATTCATTAGACCTCTGATGACCTTCACTGGGATGATATGTTTCTACTTAAAATGCTATGGTTAGTTATTTAATGTCCACTAAATTGTGTAATAGTATGATTTGTGTTTAATGAGTTAACCCTGGCTCCTATGGTGATTTAGGGAATGAGACTGGCTGAAAATTCTTCCTTTCCTCCCCCTTCACAGTTGAACTTGCCTCTGTGCTGGGTCCCTGTATGGTTCCCCAAGGCTTGCTTGGGAGCCAGGGTTAACATGGGAGAAGGGTTGGGGTGGGCAGAAAGGGAAGGAGCAGAGTAGAACCATCCCGTCTGTCCAGCTGCAGCTGTTCAGAGAAGTGTGCCTGTTTATAAAGCCAAGCAGCAGACGAGCATGTTTAAGAAGAATGTATGCACTTTGGGTTTTTATTCCCAGCATATAATACAGAAGCCTGTTTTTTTGATTACTGCACTGTATCCTTCTCTTGAGACAGAATTCTACCTTGATGTTTTAGTCTGGCAGGTTTAAAGGGTTCTATAATCTAAATTAGTGGATTTGTGGTGATCGGGGACTGATGGCTTGTGAATTTAGCGGTGAAGTAGCTGGATTTTTTTTTTTGTCCCGGAGAAAAGCAACAATTCTCATGTTCATGTCTTGATTCCTTTCTGGAGGCCACAGTAAATTAATAACGAGCTTCCTGCTCTGGGCTTGTTAGATTTTTAGCTGTATGCTCTGCAGCTCCTGTTCCCTTAGTATGGACCTTAGGGTCTGCATAGCACAGAACTTCCTCTCTTTTTGTTAACTAATCCCTGGAATCCCTTGTTTCAAATAATAAGATTCATTCAGAAATGTTAATTGTTGCAACACAGGCTTTAGGGTGGGCCTTGTTTAATTTATTAAGTTATTAATAAATTGGAGGAAGATATGAACCCAATGCAATTATATTACTCTAGTCTTCAATTCTGGTTTTGACAGTTTCTGTTTGGAAGACCTATTCTAGACCTCGGGCTGAGATGGAATTTGTTTCTTGTGGCAGCCCTATGGTATAATCCTGCCGTAAAGCAGTTTCTTGACCTGCTGCATAGGGAACAGCTTAATTATCCTGTTAGTAGGTTGCGTGAATAGTAAAGAGCTGCTTGACTAATAGCAGGGTTTTTTCCCCTAGTAAGTTTACTTCGGTGGTATGAGGAACTTGGATTAGAGGGCTGGATTTAATTTTGTTAGGCCTTCTACAGTTTGTTAAATATGTAAATTAAGAGGCTTAATAGGACTAGGGATTTCTCCAAAAGGGGGGATTTTTTTATTCTCTTTTTCACAACTGTAAGCTGTCACAAAGTAGTTTGGAGTAAAGTATGATTTTTCTTTTTTTCTTTCTGTAATCTACATTATTTTGGTGAGTACAGATGAAACTCATAAACACCAGTCTTTCTCTGCAGGTTTTGCCTTCCTGCTCTTGAAAGGTTTGCTTTAAAACTGAAAAGCTTAGTTAGCATTTGGTACAGACATGTAGGAATGATTTTCTTAATATCTGATTTACCTTGTGTGTTTCTTCTGAACAGTTGAATGTTTCCTGTATTATTAGTGAACAACTTATCTTTGAGTGGCTTAGATATACAGGTAATTATTGACATAAAGGGTGTCTCTGCAGTTATTACTTAGATGTAAAACTTGAAGTAGTATGAATAAGTTTGGGGTTAGTGCTGTTCTGCAGTGAGGAGCATTGCTGGTTTAAGAGTGCCTGTTTCTTTCCAGAATTCATGGAACATTCCATGCATCTATTGCAGTGAGTGAGCAACTTTCTTAATGGACCAAATACTGTTTAAAGTATCTCTAGTCTAATTAATATTATCAACACTTTTTGACAAGAGATATGTAGTGCAGTTCTACCAATCACTTACTAACTGGAAATCTTTCTTCTCATTATAGATCGTGTATAGCCTTTGGACCCAAGAATCGCTCTATTGGCGCTGCAGCTAAAAGCCAGGTGAGTGTATAGTTTGGGTAAAAGCAACTTTAGCAGTCAAAAATCAGTTAGCAGAATGTATTTTTATCAATGACGATTACAAAAGTCTCTGAGCTGGTGTCCCAGTGTCTTCCTAACTGTAACGAACAGCTGAGCTTAATTCAGCTGTTCAGTGTATAATGCTGCTTTGTCATCTTGGACAGAAATCTGAGGGTTGATAGTTGTACATAATGAAATGTACAAAAACCACCTTTGCCTTCTGATAAATGCTAATTTTTTTTTAGGTTGCAAATGTAAATTCTAAAGCTAAGCAGTAGTGTTTCATCCTACCATGGCTTGTTCCAGTTTGTGTGCATTATGATAGCTTTTAATTATGTGACTACATTCCTTAGAATTCCATTAAGTGTATAGTTTTGGCAGAAAGGGCACCTAATCGAGTGTAAATATATACAGCTTTCTTGACTCTTTGTGGTTGAATTACGAGCTAAATAGCTGTCTTAGGCGTTCTTGCTCATACTTTGAGTTTCCGTTGGTGTAGGTAGGTAAATATGACTTAAGGACTGAGAAGTTAAGCTGATTTGTCCGGCTTGTGACATTTGGGGCCTGCTGTATCATATCTTGTATTGCTGTGAAACCCCTATAAAACATGACTTTTTTTTGAAGTCCTCTACAGGAAGTGACTATTCAAACACTTGGTTTTTCTTAGCCTAAAAAACCTAGAGATGTGTGAAGATTGATTATCTAGAATACAAAAATGACTGGACACAACCATGTTATTCAAGAACAGAAGAACTGTACTAGAACTAAATACAGATGTTTTTTCTGGAATTGAGTGTCTGCTTAGCTTAAAGAAATTCATTGATACAGAGATCCAGTAGAGATGAGGTATGTCCTGCAGAAACTAAACTTACAGAAAATCAAATCCAGGTTACTTAGGAAATAGACACTTGACTGAAACTGAATCGCAGGTAAATGTTACATGGTATGGTGCTTGTCTGCTTTGTCAGTTACTGTGTTTTTTCAGTATGTGTCTTGCTCTAATGTAAATGAAAGAATTAAGAAGTTTACTTGCACTATGTGAAAACAAGCTATAATGATTTTTCACTTCTCCATTTGCACTCATCTCTGCTATTAATAAAAGACAATATACCTTTTGTCAGTTAAATCAAGTGGACGGTATCCTCTTGGGGCCCTCCTGACTTTTTAAAGCTTCATGACAAGGTCCTTGAGCTGTTTAGTGAGAGTATCTGTGTGTTGACTGTCACATGCATGCGATGAACCTGAACTGGAGTTCGCATCAATATGTTTGTGATGTTTGCTAAATTACTGGCTGCAATGCAGTAGAAAGGTAGGGTGGTAGGAAACGGGTAAATGGGAAAGATACTTTGCTCGCATTTTTAGTGTCCTACACATACACTATGAAAATTGAGTGCTATTTTAATCAATATTTCATAGGATCTTGGCTCAGTTTTCTAGTGTACATTTTTATTTTAATTCTCAAATTCCTATAGGTTATCTGAGCAATCTGAATGAAGTTGCCTTCTAGCAACTGCCCTGATACTATTAAGATACAAATGACAAAAGTACTCTGGCAAGGGAAGCATGAGAACAAAACTCTGTCTTCTGTTTGAAATTCAGATGTTCCCCTGACATGTTGTATTAAAGATTTCTTTTCCTCCAGGTTATTTCAAATGCAAAGAATACAGTACAAAGTTTTAAAAGATTTCATGGTCGTGCATTCTCAGATCCCTTTGTTCAAGCTGAAAAAGCAAGCCTTGCGTATGAACTTGTCCAGCTGCCAACAGGCTCAACTGGCATCAAGGTAAGTCTGGCGTATTTGAAAAAGAGCCAGAGGAGGAAACTGATAAAGTTTTCCTTTTATCTCTTTATTTTGAATCTGCTTGCTGTAGTTTCTGTTCTCTTGTGAATGGAAGGTCTTAAAGTCTTAAATAGGGAATAAAAGACTAACAGTGCAGATGGTCTCTCCAGGTGTCAGGTGAGACTGATTTTTACACAGCTATACAATTTCTGTCTTGCAAAGCCGGTTCCACACGAACTGTTTTAGCAGTGGTTTTTTCCTTCACTTCATGGTGAATTTGGAAGACAAGCTACTTGACCCATGTACTTATTTAGCTGCTGTCCAGATACTGCAAGAGTGTAAGATGTCAGCTTATACCTGAGCTGACATGGCAAAAATTGGTCTTTTTCAACAGTGGCTGAACTTCTGATTTGGATTTTAGGAATAACTAATTAACTTATTCCAAAACAGCAGGGAGGAAGGCATCCTAGGCATTGTCCAACAATTGGGATTAAAAAGAAGAATAAAATCTGTGTCCAGAGCAGCTTTGTGTATGTGAATTCTTAAATGTGCATTCCACTGCTTATGTATTCTCTTCTTGCATTTGCTGTGCACAAGCTGGGTGATCAGAGAGAAAGTTGCATAGAGCTGTGTTAGTTTTAAGCTTGCTTTTAGTAAAGACCGTTTCTTTGTGTTCCTTATGTTTGTAGTGCATGGTTTTTACTGTAGTGTAATACATGTGTACACAATTTTTATTTGAAGGCCATGTATATGGAAGAAGAAAGAAACTTTACTATTGAACAGGTGACAGGAATGCTTCTTACCAAATTAAAAGAGACTGCTGAGAATGCGCTTAAGAAGCCTGTAGTTGACTGTGTTGTTTCTGTAAGTATGTGATAGTAAATAAGTCTTACATATTTGGTATAGTAAACTGAAAAGACCACAGCATTAAATTGGCCATTAAATGTGAATATTCAGGTATTTGTCTTTTCTGTTTAAAACTGAATCTTAGCCACATCTCTTCTTCAAAACTAGACTTACTTCATTAATGGTAAAATGTCTTAAATTGCTGCTAATTAGTAGCATAAATAATATTTGATACCTTTTTCTAGTTCTGTACTCCTAAAATGAGTGGCTTGTGAGAGGGAGTGGAAGAAGGTTCACAAAAAGTAACTTTGTCTTCATGTAACAGTTTTTCTTTGCCTTTTCTCTGTTGCAACTGAAATGAATGTTAAATTTGAAGGGTACCTCAATTGTACTCTATACCAACTCTCTATACACACTTGTAACTATTTCCTAAAGGTGGCTCTTCTAAATGCTGATATTAGCTATCTGATCTTCTGGCAGGTTCCCTGTTTCTACACAGATGCAGAAAGGAGATCTGTGATGGATGCTACACAGATTGCTGGTCTCAACTGTCTGAGACTAATAAATGAAACAACTGCAGGTAATACCTTCCTTTCTCTCCCTCACTTAATATTCTCATTTTATTAGATAAAGGGCTTTTAATCTGTCCCTGATCCATGCCCTCTGGAATTACTGCTGGTTTTGTAAACTTAAAATAGATTTTGTTGATCATAAAGTTTCTTAAGCTCTGGTCTGTTTTTTTACTGCTTTACAGCGGCATAAAGATATTCCTTGAATATCTGTTTTAATGCAGCTACTAGGAGGGGCTAATACTGTTTAATGTTCTTTGATGTTCCTTTAGCATTGGGAATTTTGTTTAATGATGTATCAATTCTTGTAGCTTGAAAAGTAAGATGGCATGCTAATGCTGTTTACTGAGCTACCGTTTATTTCTTAAGGAATTACAAAACTAAATGTCCTAACTATACTCTTTGACTCTTCTTTCTGTGTAGTTGCCCTTGCATACGGAATCTATAAGCAAGACCTGCCTGCCTTGGAAGAGAAGCCACGGAATGTTGTTTTTGTGGATATGGGGCATTCTGCATATCAAGTTTCTGTTTGTGCATTCAACAAAGGAAAACTGAAAGTAAACAATCTGTTATGCATCCATTTTAATCACCAGTAGAAATATTCATCAGTACATACATGGACTGTGACAGGCAAGCTTGCCTGTCTTTACGTAAGCACGTCCAGACGGCTCAATTCATATTCTTAAAATTGCACTTTGTCTGGAGTTAAAAGTAGGGCAGAGAACTAGAGAGCTTTTGAGTGTTATGTGGAGGAAACAGACATACCTTAATCAGCAGACTTTGGCAAGGAATACAAAACCTGGATTGAATTATTTGTTCAGAAATTATCATATCTGACTGGATGCTGCTTTCAAAAAATACTATAGTTCAGTCATGAGATCTAGCGTTAAACCAGGAATTCCTAGAATGGTGTAAGTGACAAACATTTTTTTTAACACTCATGTAAACATGGTCATGTGAAAGAGTAAAAACATTCTTAATTACTTTAAGCTGCGAATGGAAGCTAAGCAAGTTACAGTGTACTTCTAAGTGTAAGTTGCCAAAGCATTCCTATTTTCCAGCAAATACTAACATTTCTTAGTTGGCTCCTTTACAGTTACAGTCTGGATTTTTGCAGTTCCAATAACTTTGGAATAATCAGCTAGAGAAACAAACACAAATTTTAAAGCATGGGGTAGTGAAACGAAGAGAAGGCGAGAGTTCTGAAAACAGTAGTTCTGTTGTAGTTCTGTTTCCTCTTGTGAGGAAATGTAACCTACTTTATGTTTCTCTCATATTTGTCTTTTAAACTTTGAAACCATAGAAGTATTGAAGGGATGCTTTTGAGTATAGAATGGAGAGCTGGACAGCAAGGCAGTTAAAACAGTGTAGACACCAAACCTAGTCTGAAGGAGTATTGAGAATAATGTGATACTTTACGGATTTCTATTCCTAAAACAAAAAAAATCAGTTCACAATATGTTTAAAGAGTAGAATTGACTGAGATGGATGGGCTACAGATGTTCTTTGCAGATAATTCCTTCATCAAAAATGAGCACCTGTTTGCAAGAGTTAATAACACTTATTCTCTTCATGTTTTATTTTTAGCTTGGTGTAAGCATGTTCCACCCTTATGAGGCATCAAATATTAAACTGGGATATGATTCAAACTGACAGTGGCTAAGCAGAGTTTGGAAACTCTGATGGTCTGCTTACAGTACAAGTTACTGAACAGATTGTGCTGCTAAGCCTTGCCCTGTCTTCCTAAATTTCTCTTAAAAGTTCTCGCCTCGTTACAGGAAGGCTGGGTGTCGAAGGCTGCTTTTTAGCATTTGAGATAGCAGATGGTTTTTTGACTCCTGGAGCTCATAACTTCTCTATGTATGCACTGCAATTCTTGTGACAACTACCATTCACAAAGAGGTCTAATACCTTTGTAGCTGCCAGAATTTGTCTGTGGTAATGGTGGCTCTTTCTCCAACAGCATTTTAAACATACTGTTATCTAATATCAGCTACAAAAGGCATAGGATAATAATGGTTTAGACTTGGTAGGCTTTAAAAAAAGCATCTCAGGATGTGTACGACTATTACGGCAGTTGCAGTCCACATAACTATCAGATGTTAGTGATGCAATTGCTACTTGGATTGCCCTGAAATATAAGAGAACAGCTTAATTGTTGTCAGCAGTGTCCATAAAATCTGAAAAATGAGTATGGGATGTACCTTTATTGTTTGCGATAGGTCAGGCTTCTAGATGAGGCTTATCAAAAGAAACTCCTCACTGGTGATGGCAAGGGCAGAATAAAAATAACTGTACTGGATTTTTTCTGTGATGGCTGCACCAGTATAATTCTTCCTCCATTGTAATGTTGTGATACTTGCTTTGATTTAAAGTGGGATTATATTTGAAACAAAGAAATGCTTTGACATTAACTGCTAATTGGTTTCACTGAAATAATGACAAATTGTGCTATTACTGAAGAGTTCAATTTTTTTAAGGTTCTTGCTACATCATTTGATACAACACTTGGAGGCAGGAAGTTTGATGAGATGTTAGTTGAATACTTCTGTGAAGAATTCGGAAAGAAATATAAACTAGACATAAAATCAAAGATTCGTGCGTTGTTGAGGCTATACCAGGAATGTGAAAAACTGAAAAAACTGATGAGCGCTAATGCTTCCGATCTCCCGATGAACATAGAATGCTTCATGAATGACATAGATGTCTCTGGAACAATGAACAGGTAATGTTTATACTTCAGCTTCGGAGTGCCCCTCATTCAAGTTGCTTCAGTCAAGAAAGAAACTTGTATAAAGTACCGGTTCTTAGGACTGGAGGGAGGTGGGAAATGAAGAACAACACGTGCAGGGGTGCTGCTCAAAATGATAATGTTTAGAGACTGGTCAGTGGCCTTGAGTTAGAAAAAAGGGCTGTCTGTGAATGTTGCAAGTATGCTTAGATTACTAGAACCAAGTTTGTCTGGGAGAATATACTAAATAAGTATGAAACTAGATTGGGGAGAGAGAAAACCCTGCAGTGCATGGTTAAAATGGCATTCGTTCAATTTTGGCGTCCTGTTGTATTTGCAGTATGAACTTGCTTATGGAATGCTATAGCTTTATTCATGGCTTCTTCCAACAGAAGCAAATTTTTAGAGATGTGTGATGGACTCCTTGCAAGAGTAGAACCACCCCTTCGCAGTGTGCTGGAGCAAGCCAGTAAGTGATGCACATTCTATATTCTGCATGCAGAAATAGATGTCCATAATACAAGCTTCCTTTGGGTGTTGACAGAACTTGGACAGATGGATTTAGCACAGCTAACAATTTCTTGCTTAGTAGTTACAAGCTTTTAAAAACTTTTTCACACAAGCTAAGATCTGAAATTCTTACTGCTTAGACACTTGGAGAACAAGCTTGAAATAATGGTTGGTCTAGCAAAACTTTTAGTTTACAATGTCAGCATATTCACTTAAAACAGAAACACTTAATCCATAAAAACTAATGTCTGACTCCTTTCTAGAGTTAAAGAAGGAGGATATTTATGCAGTAGAGATAGTTGGTGGTACCACAAGAATCCCTGCTGTAAAAGAGAAGATCAGTAAATTTTTTGGCAAAGAAGTCAGTACCACTTTGAATGCAGATGAGGCTGTTGCACGAGGTTGTGCGCTGCAGGTAAAAAGTGCTGTGTATTGTAGCTGTGCATATTTTTATTGAAATCCATTAATATTTGAGCCAGAGTCCACAGGTAACATGAAGGATATTTCATGTGTATCACAGAATGGATTCGAAAAGGCTTCAGGAAGGTGGTTGGAAGAATGCGAATAGCAGCTTTAAGCAATTCCTTTGTGCTGTTTGTCTAAGCCAAATCAGTGTAGCTTGTTGAAGTGAAAGATGTACTCTGCTTCTGCTATGGCTGGAGAATGGTAGTTTGATCAAGCTCATATGATGATGCTTTCCCCTCCAGGCTCCTCTCAGGGCCTGGCTTAAACGGGGGGGGGGGGGGGTAGGCTTTACAGGACTACTGATAAACTTGTGACATGACAGTTGCCTAATAACAAGGGTGGAAATGAAAGCTTAGGTTCTTGCTGATGGAAATCTATGTCCTGAGCTGGAATCAGTCACTGTTGAATGGCTTAAGCAGCAGTAATACTCCATAGTTACTAGTGCTACCATCTCTTGAATGCAGCTTAATTTTGCTCTGATCACCTCATTTCTCTCTTTGAATGTTTAGTATGTGCTTAGAGCTCTGTTTATCAGTGGTACAAACTAGCTATTGGAATCTGCTTAACAAGAGAATTTTGTGTTATGGTATGCAAAAAAACCCCTAGTACTATGTCACCTAAAAAGTAACTTGAATTGAGGTTTTCTGACTTCTTATGTTGGCACTAAAACCAATTCAGTAGCCTAACCATAGCAAACCAAACATGGTGGATGTAAATTAAAACTTGTGTATTTCTATTTTCAGAGTGAACAGATTGTGATAGCTTCCTAAAAAGGAAGGGTACATATGAGCTTCCAGTGCTTATTATGCAGGTCTCAAGTCCATCAGTGTTAGTCTCCCTTAACCTAGAGTAAATATACATATTAAGCAGTGTAAATAGCTACTTGCTGAATTAATTACTATTCACCTAAAGTTTGACCATTTGTAATATGACTATTGTATTCTTTCAGTGTGCTATTTTATCCCCGGCTTTCAAAGTGAGAGAATTTTCTATCACAGATTTGATACCATATCCTATTTCTTTACGATGGAATTCACCAGCAGAGGAAGGGTTAAGGTAAAAAAACAATTCAGTCTTCTTGCGTGATTACATACAGCTTAAAACTAATGACAAATAGAATAAATAACACTTTTAGAACAATGCTTATTTAAGAATTTTAGATTTTGATACTTAAGTTAATGACAGTAGAAAACAAAACCAAGGATGGATGGCAGTTCAGCACTTCCTACATGGCTATTGGTCTTTTTTTTATCCTAAAGGTTAGGAGACTCTTGTCACTTCTTAAAGAAGCTTTTCCTTAAGGTGTAAGAGTATCTAGAAGAGTTTTGTTAACTTATCAGATGCATTATCTCACATACTAAACAAATGCTCTGTTTTCTCTTACAGTGACTGTGAGGTCTTTCCCAAGAACCACGCTGCTCCATTTTCTAAGGTCCTCACATTCTACAGAAAGGAACCTTTTACTCTTGAGGCGTACTACAGTTCTCCCAAGGAGTTGCCCTACCCAGATCCTGCTATAGGTTAAGACCATTCTGTAGCTTTAAGCTTTATTAATAGTCTTGTACATGTTTCCGGACTTCTTTCTGTTTAATTGTGTAGTCTGGAAAGTGCAACATACTGCAAGTGATGCAGGGACAGGTTTCCAAAGTCGTGGATCTACCATAATATGAGAGGAGTAACATGACGTTTATGGACAAATAGGCTAAATAAAGAGCATCCTAACGTTGGAGCAAATCTGAAAGGGGCATACTCAAAATCGTGCAGTCTTTTACTGTGATAGAAGTAACACCAGTTTTTACAGCATACCGTAGAGAATTTCTAATAGCTGTGTATCCTAGCATTGCTGAGCGAAAAAAAATTAATTGTTTGACTTGAGTAGGATTTGCTGTCCGCTGAGCACATTGCAGTGATCTGTTGTCAGCAACAGTCAGGTTTTACTTCACATTCAGTGATTTAGATTAATCAAATGGTATGTTTTTTCTCTTTGGGATTGTTTAGCTCACTTCTTGGTTCAGAAGGTCACTCCTCAAACAGATGGATCCAGTTCAAAAGTGAAAGTCAAAGTTAGAGTAAATATCCATGGTATCTTCAGTGTTTCAAGTGCATCTTTAGTGGAGGTCCATAAATCTGATGAGAATGAAGAGCCTATGGAAACAGATCAGCATGCTAAAGAGGAAGAGGTAATAGACTTCATTGCTCTTAGCTACTTAGAAAACTGATGAAGCACAATTGGCCAAGTTCTGGGAAGGTTCTGAGACTTGTGTAAGGATTTAGTAGATGTGTCCAGCAACTAAAATACAAAGATGTGGTTAAGTACTAATTGAAGTATGTTATGCCAATGAAAGATCTCTTGAAACCAGAGCTGTCAGGTATAGATGACATTCTTAATCATGCTAGGAGTAAGCTGTCACTTGCCTAAGCACGGACTAGAAGTTGATAATCTATGCCTTGAGACGCTACTTCAGTTTTCATTCTGTTTCTTTTGCCTAAAGAGCATTAGATTTAAGTGAAGCAATCAGCCTAAGAACCGAAGCAGTGATCTGCACATGCATTGTTTAATATGTCAAATTGGTTCTCTTTATGAATTTCAGAAGATGCAAGTAGACCAAGAAGAGCAACAGAAGAGTGAAGAACAACAGCAGGCCCAACCTGAAAATAAGGCAGAGTCTGAAGAAATGGAGGTAATGTGAACATTTGAGACTTCTATTTTCTTACAGGGTACTTCTGGAATATTCATGAAAATAGGTAGCGTGTGAGTGTATCTGCTTCCTTTTGTCATAGCTCTGGAAGCTAAACTTTTATTTGAATATACTGGTAGTCTGTATTGTGATTAGAGCTTTAGAAGTATATAAATGGCATGGATAATTGCAGCCCTGTCAAGTGACCTAGTACTGATAAAATGGGTGAACTCTCCTGTTCATGGAAGAAGTAATCGTTTAGTTTTCAATAACTTAAAATACTAGAAAAGTGTTCTACTATAAGCACCATCACTCCCATGAATGTAGTCAGTGTGCTCAGAAAAGGTCATTGTTGCATTAATTGTCTCTGACTTTGGCAGCTGAAGTACCAAATGACAGTATGTAGCTCTGATGTTGAGGTGTGCTAATTCAGTAATACTTTTTTTTATTATAAGTCTTGAATACTGAGCTTGAGCTGACTGGTGATGCTGTCTACTTTGAATATGTTTCTTTAATGCAGACTTCTCAGGCTGACTCAAAAGACAAGAAAGTGGATCAACCGCCTCAAGCCAAGAAGGCTAAAGTAAAGACTACTACAGTGGACCTTCCCATTGAGAATCAGTTGGTGTGGCAGATAGGGAAAGACATGCTGAACTTATTCATTGAGAATGAGGTAAACTCTAACCTGCTCAAGCTAAAAATGTCACTAGTTGATCTCCAGAAACTTTGCTGTCCATTAAACATGGTTAATGTTTGGGGATGATCAAGGAAAGAGAAAGGGGCGGGGGTGGGAAACCTCAGATTTTGGAGATGAACAACAGTGCCTCATGGGCCAAAATATGTTATTCTTGTTAATTGAATGCCGTAACCTTTACTGAAGAAGTGTTCTTCAGGAAAGCTAGTTCACAAGGTAATTTAGTTCCAAAATCAGCTGCAGTTACAAGGTACTCAGTGACTCCTACCATCAGGGTGAAGGTTCCTCAACTGGAGCAGCATTGTCCTGTACTGTTTCGGATATCCCACCAAAACTGAAATTAGTTTTTATTCATGTGCTTGTGTTTAGAACAGTTCTGTAAACTATGCTGTTTCAGAATCTTTAGTCAAACTTCAGCCTTTGCTAACATGGTATCCTGGCGATAAATGTGAAGTAACTAGCTTTTTAGCCAACTAATTTGACAACTTGTTCACAGGGCAAAATGATAATGCAGGATAAGCTAGAGAAAGAGAGGAATGATGCCAAGAATGCAGTGGAAGAATATGTGTATGATATGAGAGACAAACTCTGCAGTATTTATGAGAAATTTGTTAGTGAAGAGGTAAGTATTTCTAGCTTGATTGTCTTCTAATATATTTTGTTGCAATGAACAGTTGTATTTTACTAACCTTTGACCTGTCTCAGATATTATGTTTACTCAAACTGTGTCTTCAGACTTTACATTTGGAGAAATAGCTTTTAACCTTTCTGGCTGTGAAGATAACCTTCTAAATGTGGCTCGAGTACAAGCAGATGGTACCCGGGATATATTGTGTGTTCTGTTCCAAAACAGTTGCAGCAATTAAGATATGATCAGAGCATGTGTTTTCAGACTCAAACAGACTAGGAGCACTTGCACAATCGTTTTAAGGCAACCTATTCTATTTTGGCTCTTTGTCAGTATTTAGGAATAGTTTAAGATTTAAAAAAAAAATCAAACAACCCTACCTAGGAACATAATAAGTGGCATTAGTCTGACTAAATGTGGGCACCTGTATCTGAACAGGTTGCCTAAAAATCTCTTGGTTTTATTAAATAGCTTTCCCTGGTGTACTAAAGGAGCTTGGTGTGTAATGAATATAATTCTAAGTTAGATGACTACACTAGTCAGATGAATCGCTCCAAACTCTTGAGCAGATCTCCATTGATTCTAATGGGAGCCTTGCCAGCAAGGTGTCTACAGAGCCTAGGTACCTACATCAGAGCTAAAACTGGGACAAGTCAAGTGAGATTCATGGCACCTTTGCTAAAGAGAAGTTTCACTCTGTTCTCAGACTTGCTCATATAGTGATGATGAAGGGGAGGGGTGGAAACAGGCTTTTATGTAGCAGTATTGATCTGAACCGTGGGTGTCATAGGTGGTTCTTTTAGGCCTGGTCTCCATCACGAATCCATGCTGAAGAATACTTTATTTCTTACTTTTTACTAAAATAGGATAAAGAGTTTCAGACAGAGTTCTTTACATTCTAAAAATGTAACCCTTCCAGAAAGGTTCCAAGTATCACTTAATTCTGTTAGATGACAGATAGTATTATCTCACCTATTTTGTATGGATTGCTTTAGGATCGAAATAGTTTCACACTGAAGCTGGAAGATACAGAAAATTGGCTTTATGAAGATGGTGAAGACCAACCCAAACAAATATACATTGATAAATTGACAGAATTGAAGGTAAGTGGTTCTTGCATTCCCGTCGGAATTTACTGTATCTAGAGAACTTAGTTCACATGGGGCGCTGTCTTACGTCTGTTGATTCAGAGATTAGCGCTGGTAACAAACTAGTTTGTTTATTAAGTATATGAGGAGCAGATCTCTGATAGACCTGAAACAATACAGGGTTGAGGGAGACTCAGTCCCTCCTATAAGTGGAGGGAAGAGTAAAAGTTCTATAGGAGTTCAGAAATGTTGATGTACCCTGTCAAACCTTGCAGGATCATGTTGTGATGCTGTCTGGATTTTGATACCTGTTGTACTTTGTTTCAGACCCTGGGGCAACCTATTCAGGCAAGATTTCAAGAATCGGAGGAAAGACCAAAAGCATTTGAGGACTTAGGGAAGCAAATTCAACAGTACATGAAAACTGTTCATGCATTCAAAGCAAAGGTATTTTCATACTTTCTGGCAAACACAAGGAAGTGGTACAAATGTTTTTTGAATTTTAAGTAGGCTCCTTTAGACAAAAAGCTGCTGCAACCTCCTGGCTAGCTTTTGAGTTTTTGATACTTAACATATTTTCAGAAGTGGATGTTGGCTTGTGAATCTGACAGTCTTTTTTTAATCAGGTGTTGATTTCCTCATGGAGGGAAAATGTCAGCAGCAGTAGAACTTCAGTTCTCTGGTTACAGAGCTATGGGTGATCAGCTGAATTGCTCTGCTAACTGGAACAGCCTTCTGGCTAAATGGTCGTCCTAGTATTTCTGAAGCTAAAAGTTTGAAGAAATTTTAGATGTTCAAAACAAATATTTGCACAGCTACTATATTTTTGCTGTTTCAGGATGAACAGTATGACCATCTAGATGAAGCAGATATAGCAAAAGTGGAAAAGAGTGCAAATGAAGCTATGGAGTGGATGAACAATAAACTTAATCTTCAAAACAAGAGAAGTCTTACTTTGGACCCAGTTATAAAAGCTAAAGACATACAGGCTAAAACTAAAGTAAGTCTTTCCACATGATTCACTGAATTTCCATGAATCTTTCTGTTTCTTGGTCTAGTTGTTTGTGCTCAGAGGAAAACTCTGAGGTGAGAAATCAATAATAGCAGGACAGTGATTGGGTGTTAATCTGTTAAACACATATTGGGGAGCATCAGCTGTCAACTTCAATATCCATCTGGTGTAGTCAAAAGTTAGTTTGAGCAGTGGGTTAAAGTGCAACTGTGGGTAGATAGAAACATTTCTAACTGTTTTATTTCTGTGCTTTGTAGGAATTGACAAGTATTTGTAATCCTATAGTCACAAAACCAAAACCTAAAGTTGAACTCCCAAAGGAGGAGCAGAAACCAGCTGAACCCAATGGACCAGTAGACGGCCAGGGCGAGGCCAGCGGTGGGTCCCAGGCTGCCGAACAGAGCGCTGCTGCCACTGCCCCCACAGCCACCGAGAAGAAGCTTCCCGAAATGGACATTGACTGAATTTCAGCACTTGTTTATATTACTGCAAACTCCAATAAAGCTTTAAGTTGTCAACTTTGTATGTTCTGAATACAAACTGAAGCAAGTGAATACCACAGCACTCTTAGGAATTTTTGGAGAGGTTTGGTCAATGCATCAAGTCAGAACACCTAGGTAGCTAACTACTTAGTCAAATAAGCAGTATTTCTTGCCATTATGATTGTATTTAGAGGTTTTGGTGTTCTTATTAGACCTACAGGAACAGCCATCAGGTGACGCTCTGTTTTTAATGTCCAGGGTGAGTCAATCTTATTTTAAAGTAGGCAGACAGCAACCTCTGAAGTTTAACTTGGCACACTGTTGTTTGTTCACTTTCTCTTGTGGATTACAGTGACAGCCTTTATATAAAGTGCCCGTTAATGCTAGGACTGCAAGAAGATAATGGGGGACAGGGGGTGCTCCTTCTAGAGCCTGAAGCATTGTCTTTCATTTGCTCATCTTAATCTAGCCCTTGTTGTTCTAGTGTTAACACGGTACTCTAGATTTATTTTGATTTGCACTTGAAGAGTTCATAGTTACGTAAGGTTTGCAAAGCAGAGATGGTATTAGCAGTAGTATTCCTTAGCTGGTGCTGTCATGTCATGGATGACTCCATATCAGGTAAATGAATCCAAGTAGCAACTGTATGCTCCTGCAGATCGAACTGTGACTGTGCTCTTAGGCATGAAAGTGTATTCCTGGCAAACTCCCCAGCTGATTAGACCATGTAAACTTTTTGTCTCTAGTTAAATTAGCTGCTTGTAGAAAGAATGAGTACTTGTATTTCAGCTGCCTACCGTGATGGTCGATTCTGACTTGTTCATAACTTTTTCTGAAGGAGGTAAGCTTGCTTCCACGAGGCCTTCATTTGGAATGCTTGGGGTTTTGTTTTGTGGGGTTTTGGGTTTTTTGGTTTGTTTTTTTTCCCCAGGAAAAGAAAGACCTGACCCCTTTGGCATACTTTTTTTCTATGAGCTTTATACAGTGATTTGCTTCTAGTCCTGATTGTCATTAAACTTGCAGACATTAATTTGTATGTGTTAAAATCCAAAGCTGAACCACCCATTCAGCTATTGCAAGAAATAAATGCACTGGATTCTACTGGATCACCTTCTCCAGCTGTTGATTGCAATGAAGAGATCAGTGTGTCGGGGTGGGTGTAGGGGCTGTGTCCGTCGTTACCGGAGGTGTGCAAAGAGCTCTGCCCTCCTGCACGAAGGCGTTAATGCTTTTCCTGCTGACAAGGGGGGAGTTGTGCTTTACAGACGTCAGCTCAACCCCACGTTAATGAAGCAAAGCTAATAACGGGGGGGCTCTGTACTTGCTAGGAGCACTTGTCAGGGAAGGGCGCGGGGGGGCGGCCCGGGGCCGGGCGGCGTTTTCTGAGCGTCTCCGGGGGCTGCACGGACCGGCCCTGCCCCGGGGAAGCCGCGCCTCCGCCCCGCTGCGCGGCGCTCCCCGCCCTGGGCCGCGGCCCTCGGCCAGGCGCCGCCGTCCCTCCCGGCCGCCGGGGGCGCTGCGGCGGCGGCGCGGGGCGGCCTGTGCCGGCGGGAGCGCGGCGGGGCCGGGGGCGGGCCGGCGCCTCCGCCCGACAGCCCTTCCCCTCCTCTCCCCCCCCACCTCTGCTCAGCCGCGGCGCCGGCCGCGCCGTGCCGTGCCGTGAGGGGCTGGGCTGCGCCCGGCCGCGCCCCGCCTCGCCGTCCCCGGGCCCGCACGCCTGCGGCGGCCCCGCGGCTGAGGTAACCTGTGAGGCGGGGCAGGCCGCGCCGGGCAGCGGGGTGGCGGGCCGGGCCGGGCCGGGCCGGGCCGGGCCGGCGGGCGGAGGAGCAGGCCGCGCTGTGCCGCAGGGACGCGGGGAGGCGGCCGGCAGCGCTGGGCGTGTGGGCTGCGGAGCGCCCGGCGCGGCCCGGGCCTCCCTCCGCCCCGCGCGGCCTCGCCCCGGCGGGCCCGAGAGCCCCGGGCGGGACGGCGGGACGGGTGCTGCCGTGCCGCTGCTCCCCGTCGCCCGAGCAGAGCCGCCGGCAGGCCTCGGGCGGTGTGCTGGGCGGAAAGACGGGAATGGCTGGAACGGAAGCAACAGTCGTGCGCTGCCTGCCTGGGGGAGCTCGACCCGAAAATTTGACTTTAACTAACTCCCTCCACTGCTCCCCGGACATTTGTTGGTTATGTGTTCTCGTTCCCGTTCTGCTCGGTTGGAAGGGCTGCCTCTTCTTTGCCACTCGGCGGCGAATACTCTCCCCGAATGGTGTGGGGGGAGGCAGCAGGGCGGGGTTTCTGTTGACCTCAGCCGGGCCCTTATCAGGCTCCTGAGTGAGTCGCGGTAACGGCCGGAATTGCAGCGACCGCAGCTTACACACCTAAACGAGTTACTGCTATTAGAGCTGTGAAAAGATTATTCTGAATTACTGAGTGCGTCTGCTCAGGTGCAATGTTTGTTAGCGTTCATAATGAAAATGCTGAGGGGACTTTAATCCCTCTGAGCATTTGTGTGTTTGTTTGGCTACAGGCAGCTCAGAAGTACCGGTGCCGTAACCATATGCGCTTCGATGACAAAGTCGACATTTTTCATGCTTTATATGAGAAAAAGTTGAGGACCTCCAGTTCTCCCAGAGGAATGATCAGGGGCTCTGCTCTGGCCCTACTAACGTGGCTGCCCTCGGTCAGTAACCGCTACCTCCAACTTTGCCACTGCGCGGTTGTGAATAAAAAGGTAATCCATTACGCCTGGCTTTATTTCCCCAAAGCTAGAACTGAAATGGCATAGGAGCACATCTACAAGATGCCTGTGTAGGATTTGAAGCTTCTTATTGATATCTTCAATAGCTTTAATCATAAATGGGCCTTTTTGTTTGTTTGTTTTAGAACAGTGGGCGAGAGATACTGTTACTGATTCCTTTTTCTTGTTTTTCAGTCTGTTTTCCCTTTCAAACATTAACAAAATGTCTCTCTGTCACTTGCCATCAGTGTATTTCACTATTTTTCCCCTTACAGCAGCTGTCTTTAGCCACTAACGCTTTGCTTTTTGACTTTTCAATGCTCTGTTAAGGTGTTTTTTTTATTTTATAAAGCTACCAATATTTTCCTCAACCTGTAAAAAAGCTTAATTGTATTTTACACTGGTTTATATCAGTTACTTGGGTTTCTAAATCTTATAGTAGCATAAAATAGATACCCCAAATTAATAATTTGAATAGGATGCGTTAACTCGGTTGATCTTGTAGAGTGGTGTTAACTCCACAGAGAATTTAAATGTCTTCAGAAGACAAAGAAGCTCAGGAGGATGAGCTGCTGGCTTTGGCTAGCATTTACGATGAAGATGAGTTTAAGAGAGCCGAGTCTGCCCAAGGAGGAGAAACAAGAATTTGTCTGGAGTTGCCCCAAGACTTCAAAATTTTTGTGAGTGGTGAGTTGAGATGTTTTGTGTTATCCCGAAATTAGTTTTTACCAAGCTGATTTTCTGGTATGTGCTTAGATGGCTGCTGCTGTAGCGACCTACAAGAACGCTGACCAGCGACAGCCATGACTGACCCTATGCTGTGCTTGTGGTATAGTTGGGGTTTATATCCGAGTGGGTGATTTCGTCCTCATACATATAACCTCATCAGTGAACTTTAAAATTAGAGATGTGTAATAGTATTTCTTTGGAATAATTAGGTTAGTTTATTATTTTTTTTTCCCTTGAGGATATGTCTTTCCTGGTTCTTGGTTTGTGCAGGATCTGATATTTCGCAGGACTGGTGTTTACTGATTTAACCATATGCATACAACCCCATGAAATTTTACTGCACTACACTGAGAAGTTTTGTTATTTAGGGCTGAATAAATAATTCTAAACCCAGAAATTTATCAAATGGAAAGAGGTATCTGTCGCAAACTGTTGCAGTTCATTAGTTTTCACCTTGTTATGTCTCAGACTGTCTCAGTTCTGTTTAATTCAGGCAATTCCACAGAAAACCTCCAGAACAATGGGTTTGAATACACCGTTTGCTTTCTGCCTCCCCTTGTGCTGAATTTTGAACTGCCACCAGACTACCCGTCAACCTCCCCACCGGTGTTTACCCTCAGTGGAAAATGGCTCTCCCAAGCCCAGGTTTGCAAAATAGTTGTAACATTTTAACAGAGCTTTTGTGATCATGAGTAAGTTCATAATTAACAGTGCTTTGGAGGATGTTGACGTAGTAGATGAAAGTAAAATTAAGACATAAATGATTATGGTTGGCTCTTCTTCTGTTTCCTACTTATTTTTATTTGGTCACCATTCCGAGGAATGAAAGTTTGCATTTATGAGCATTATTTTTATACGTATTTTATGGATGTGTTAAAACTCCAGAATCTGAGATCTAAACATGCACGAAGGGGGACCATGGGAGAGGAAAACAGTAACGAGTTGTCAGAACTTACTGAAATCTGGAATTGTTCTTCCTTTTCTAGCTCAGTGCTCTTTGCAAACACTTAGACAACGTATGGGAAGAGAATCGAGGCTGTGTGGTCTTATTTGCCTGGATGCAGTTTCTGAAGGAAGAAACGTTGAGTTATCTGAATATTTCCTCCCCATATGAGCTAAAAATGTGCCATCAAGGGAACGGGCAGGGTAGGACACCTTTGGTCCCTCTCGATGCTGAGAAGGATTGTGGTGGTGCAGCAGGCTCTGCCGCAGCTGAAGAAGAACTCATCGATGCAAGAGCTGTGCAGGATGTGGAATCGTTGTCAAGTCTGATTAGGGAAATCTTGGACTTTGATCAGGCTCAGAGGAGGAAGTGCTTTAACAGTAAGATGTACTTGTGCAATATCTGCTTCTGTGAGAAGCTGGGCAGTGAATGTATGTACTTCACCGAGTGCAGCCACGTGTACTGCAAAGCATGCCTGAAGGACTACTTTGAAATACAGATCAGGGACGGTCAGGTCCACTGTCTCAACTGTCCAGAACCGAAGTGTTCTTCTGTTGCTACTCCTGGCCAGGTAATAGAAGTGTGCAAGCAGTGATGGTAGAGTTCTGCTAACTTACCAATAATTACAGAAGACAAGGTGTGGCTTTTCATGGTGAGCATTGTGAATATACCCGGGGAACTTTTTTTTCATACTCTGAGCCACACAGAGGCATCAGAGTTAAAACTGGATCAGTTGACACATATTTTGCCCACTCTATTAGTACTGGCATCGGTCAGAGGCCTGAATTAATGTCCCGTTGCATTTGACACTGCATGCTTTTAATTTGATTAATTATTATTAACCTAGCATTTCTAGGAGTATTTTCATGACCTGTTGGAGAATATAAAGTGGATTCATCCCAGCTGTGACTTACTGGTTTTTGCTGAAGCTATCAGGCTCAGAATTTCAGATGCATGTAATCTTTCTTTGATCTTTGTTTAGGTTAAAGAATTGGTTGGAGAGCAGTTGTTTGCACGTTATGACCGCCTGCTGCTGCAGTCTAGCTTGGACCTGATGGCGGATGTAGTGTATTGCCCTCGCCCGGGCTGTCAGACACCAGTCATGCAAGAACCAGGTTGCACCATGGGCATATGTTCCCGTTGCAACTATGCTTTTTGTACTCTCTGTAAAATGACTTACCATGGGGTCTCTCCATGTAAAGTTACTGCAGGTGAGTCCTCGTGTTTCAGGAGTGGATCAAGAAACAATTAAGTCTTGTGTGAAAAAGACTGAAAGTCAGAAATTAAGCAAGGAAACTCATTACCACGTGAGCTTTCTAAAAGATTAGGCAGATTCATTTGGAGTAGGTCTGTTGTTGGCAATTAAAAATTACTCCTTTGCTGACACTCCACAGCTCAGGAGGTCCCTAAACTGGTGATTGCCAAATGCTGAGAGGCCACAGCAGGGGAAGAATAATTTTATACGTGCCTTTTGTTTACCCTTTCCTGTGAATCCACTACTTTTTGTTGTCAGAGTTGATACTGGAATCAGGTGGGTGCTTCTCTGTCTGTTTGGCCTCAAAATCCCGTGACAAAGTTTCATTACATGTATGTTCAGAAAAAATATTTCCTTTTTTCAGTTTATTTTACACTGTAGACTTGTTCTAGTTCCATCAACTGGTCTCTTTCATAATGAAACAGTGTAAAACTGTTGAGTTTTGAGATAGAGGGGTTTTAATATTCTCATCTTTTTCTTACGTATTCTATTGCTTTTTAACTAATTATGTTAGTTTCCTTTGAGAATACTTTATGCTGTTATTAGCTGGACTTCTTTATATAATATATAACAAAAGCTGTTTTGTTTGGGTTTTTTGTTTTGTTTTATTCCCCAGAGAAATTAATGGATTTGCGAAATGAATATTTAGAAGCAGATGAGGCAACAAAAAGATTTTTGGAACAACGCTATGGCAAACGAGTGATTCAGAAAGCCCTTGAGGAGATGGAGAGTAAAGAATGGCTAGAAAAGAACTCAAAGTCTTGTCCTTGCTGTGGTACTCCTATAGAGGTAAGCATGGAGGGGAAGGGCTGAGGAATCGTAGTAACTCATATCAGAAACTAACATAAATTAAGTCAGTTCTGTATTTAAGCTGGAACAGAGGTTTATTTGTAGCCTCCAAGTTCACCAGGGAAGGTAAATTTCTAGGAAATTACAAGAGAACCCTCCGTTTCTGTCTGTGTTATCTAGATAAGGAGGTGATGTTTCTGGAGCTCAAGGACTTGAGTAAATACAGCAACTCATATTGTTCAGACTCCAGTACTAAAAAGATCCAGCCTGACTATGGAACCGTATGAATCCCTTTGTTTTCCATGTGTTTCAGGCTACAGCTGTTTCAGACTACAGCCAGGAAATAAAACTAGCCTCAGAAAAGTATTATTAGTATTACAGCCAATTTACAATTCCGTGATTCTAGCTTCTAGTTCTTTTGAACAGTGAAAAACATATCTGTTATGATAGAATTGGGGTAAAATGCATTCGTTAGTTGACGCATTTTTGAGGACTGTTATCATATAGGGACAGGCCTGAAAACTGACATGGTAAGATTTTGTTATTTCTTGTTTTCTTCCCCTCAGAAACTAGATGGTTGTAACAAAATGACATGTACTGGCTGCATGCAGTATTTCTGCTGGCTTTGTATGGGTTCTCTCTCAAGGGGGAACCCATACAGGCACTTCAATGATCCATCTTCCCCATGCTTTAATAGGTATGTATTGACACGTATTTCTTTTAGTGCCGTACCACTTATTTTTTCTACTTTTTCTTACAGTCTCTCCCAGATTATTCTTACCTTGAAATTTGTGGTTATACAGTTTAAGGCGCAGTTTCTTCTCTCAAATATTTGCACTTACAAGGACCTGACACTAACAATAGAAAAGTCAAGAGTGATTCGGGATATGTTTTTTCTTTGTAAGAACTTGTGTTTTAAAATTCTGGAGAAGTCTTCTGGGCCTATTCCTGATCCTTTATTTGCTGCCTCTGACTGAGAGACAGCCTGTGGTGAAATGTTTCCTTGCAGATGCTCAGGTGCAACACAAGGTTTTGGGTAAGAAAGCTGCTTCTAAAAAGCTGCAGACTTGCCTTATATCATCACTGTCAGGGGATGTGTCGAGAGACAAAGGATGCCGCTGCTGTCTGGACAAATGAAAGGGCAGGCGGGTCAGAGAGGGGTAATAATGGCAGCCGCTAAGCTTGTGTGTATTCCGTTGGGTTATGTGCCCAGCGCTGTGATATATAGAGCCTGGATACAAAAGTAAAAATACCAATAGTTTACTCAATCCTCCACTGTCTATTCTCCTGTAATAGATGTGGCTGGCAGGATTTCTTTTTTTCATGTTCTTGGCCCTTCTTTTTCAGCATTCAGTAATTTTTTTGCTTCCTACCCTATTTCTATTTTTCTTCTGGTGTTCTTTTTAGTTTAGCTTAACCTCTGCCTATCTTGACTAAGCTCATCTGTTCTATAAAAAAACCCATTTTCTTCCCTTTTGTTCCCCCTCCCCAGCTGCTTGTATGTTATAGTCGTTTGCCCAGCTCTGCATTCTCTGATTAGATTGTAAGCTGTTTGGAGCAGGCAGGCTTGGCTGCTGATTATGTACTGCCTAAAGACCAACTAGGAACGGCAGCATGCTAGGTAACTTTTGATATGTTTTGGATTATTAATATTTTCAGGGATTTCTTGAAACATGTTTGTAAGGTACTGTGAAACCTTCTGTTGTAACATGCTGTAGAAGTGCAAGAGTGGCTTGTTTTAATCGACTTTGAGGTCTGCAGCATGAGTGGTTTATGCTACTGAAAAAAAAGGGTGAAACTTGCTGCTTTTGTATTTTTTGTCACATTTAGATTGCCTTTTTTTTTTTTTTGCACATATTTCACTTTTTTTACATCCTGACCTAAATTATTGGCTGTCTTGCAGATTGTTTCAAGCCATGCATATTGATGGTGAGTTCTGGGAAGTTGAAGATGAAGACTAGTAGCTTTCTCTAGCAACAAAAGGTGAACAAACCAGAGACAGATGCTTTCCATTGTTGTGTCAAGTTTGTTTGCTTTTCACTTCCATTACATGATAGAAGAATGATAACTACCTTGCACTGCAGGATACTCACACTTCAGAGGCTGTTGCCAAAACCAAAGGAGACCATTTTACCCACCCTGCGGTCAGGATCACCCTAATAATCATATCGATTGTCAAAGGCAAATACAACCAGCCAGAAGTTGGAAAATTACTGGGAAAATACATACTAAGAGGTGCCCCTTTTTCAAAAGCAAACAAAAAAACCTGAAGCCCTAAATCACAGAAATATTTGGGGCTTTCCTATAGGGAGACTGACCTTTTCGAGGATCTTGGCTTGTATCCATTGCAGGTTTTAGGGCAGTTTTATTATAGCTGCAGTGCTCTTTCTGGAGCTGTTTAGTGATGCTGCTTGGACAGGGAAAGCTTTCAGATACAATACAGAAAATTTCTTCTGTATTCAGCAACTGAGCCTGTTGCCTCTGTAGCATTTTCTGACCTGTTTCTCTGAAAAGCAGCTCATTGCTCTGTCACTGATACTTTCTAGTGATGGTGAAGGTGATTATCCCTAACCCCCTTCTTACTGGCTGTAATGCCTGGGTCTTTGCCTTATGGAATGCTTTGGCAGAAGCCATTTCCAGACATTTGAATCAGTGTGATGACTCACCTCAGTGTTGCCTCTCCTTATTTTGACAGTGATGAGTGCTAAGGCAATGAACTGAGTATGTGGCCAGTGGGAGAATGAAAAGTATCAGTCAGATATTGAAACACATTTTTATGGATACGTAGTTGAGATTAACTTGAATTCTTCAAGATACTGAAAATTGCCTTGTTTTCTCAGATGGTGAAGTAATTTATTTTTTACTAACTCTTCATGTAAGAAATTTGTTTAGTTGATAGTTTTGCTTCTGGACTAGATCCCTTATTTCCACTGTTTTTGCACTTCAAATTATTTCAAAAACCAAATTGCTTCCCCTAAAAGCTCAGTAAGTAGTTTTGTGAGCATGAAAGTAATTACTGGAGGGAACCACTAATTTTTTAAAAGTTTTTCCACTTGCAGAATGGTCTAAAAATTTATTTTGAAATTAAAACTGCATGTGCTGTGTTCAAAACAACTAGCAGGGTCCGGATGGATAGCTCAGGAGCTGGAAGACTCTTCAGAAACTGAAGGTGAACATCCCTCACTGAGTTTTGACTGATAGTAAATAAATTTATACTCGGCTATCTGGCCAAAATGAGTGCTGATCTAGTTCCTTTCGCAGAGGATGAAAGTCTGTACTATTAGAATTGGCAGTGATTAAAAGGATGAGATGGTAAGAATGGATCTCTTGTCTTGGTTTAGGCTATAGGACAGAGTTTAGGAAAAGTTTATGTTGTGTATGGTTTAAATTGTATTTCCTGCACCTTTCACATGCACTAAATTCACTTTAAGACAGTAAACACAGTTGTCTCCCTGGTTGTCTTCATTATGGCATGTATATGGCACCACAGGTCAGTCTGTGGGACAGAGCTCTGTTCTGCATCTGGGTGGTGACCACCTCTAGTGCCTGTGTGCCATGGGGCCAAGGTGCACGCTTGCTCGCGTGGTCGCCTGTAGAGTGACAGAGACCAGACCCAGGCTCGCGCAAAGCTTGCAAGCGAAGCTTGTTCTGCTGAGAGAAGTTTGGAGGTTTACATATGCAAAGTGCCCTCACGCTCAAAGGGCCCTGGTTTTGCCTGGGAGGTGCAAGCCCCTAACCAATACACGGTGACTACCGTGACACTGCTCTGGGAACCCTGCAGTGGATGAAGCCAGCTTTTAGCTGCAATCCCCACTGTAGTTTCCACTCTGGCCACAATTTTTAATTCTACAGGCTGAATCCAAAAGCTGCCTGCTTTTGGAAGGGACTTTCTTCCTGTTAAGGTGCATGTGTGGGCAGATGGGAATGTTTGTGACAAGGAGAAGCATGTGTTCAAACCCCGTTTTCCTGCCTGGATGGAGGAGATGGTGTTGGATCTCTTAATCCTATGGGAGGCTGGGCAGGTCCCTTCTGCCAGGACAGAGGTGGGCTGAGGGCAGGGCCTGGACAGCAAAGGGTACGTTGGGATGAAAAGCCTGGGCTGGGGAGATAGCCCCCGGCCAGAGCTACCAGAGCACAAGCACTATGGTGAAGTATTTGGAGATGTTGCAATGAACTACCTCCGCTTTCAAGAACGTGCGGAGAGAGGAGGAACAGTGATGTAGTCACCACCGTGTCTATGAGTTCTGGGCACTCGGGGACCCCTGGGCTGGAGCTCCCCTATTCTGCAGTGAGGCGAGGAGGACAGACCCTCTGAGGAGGGGACAAGCAGGTGACTGCACTCATAGGACAGTCAGCTGGTGTTGCAAAGGTGGGACAGCTAAAACCAGATCCTGTCTTCACCGACAAGAGAGCAAGGTGGGTAACTCTGGTAACATGGCAGTTTCTTTCTCGGGTCTTTCCCTCTTGCAAACCTCACTTTCTCCATTTCTGTGCATGCACAGAAGGAGCATTAGATTATTTGCAGACACTTTGTGGTATAAGAGAGCTGTGACCGCCTCCTTTCTCCTTCAAAGATCTCCACTTCGTCATATGAAATGGCTGCTGCCTGGCGGGACAGAACAGTGGCAGGTGTTTGGTGGATGAGGCAGCTACTGCTGCTCCCCACTTCAGGAGCTCTCTATTGCTACTGAACTGCTTTCAATACAGGTTTGGATCTAGGTGACAGAGAAATCTTGTGCAAAATAACAGGTCTTTCTCATGCTTTGAAGGTTGTGGTGTTCTGTTTGAAGATGGTGTTACAAGTCCCGTTCAGCCACATAAACTGTTCCATGCTTCACTAGCACAGCGAGACTGAGCAGCAGATACAGTCAGAGGGACCATTTAGAAAAAATTAAGGCATTTACTGTAGTAAGTTACATTACAGATCAACAGCTTACAAAATTTCTGCATAAAGAAAATAAATGCTCCCCCGTTTGTCTTCACCCTCACTTGATAGTGTCTGATAGGAAACCCAGGAATCAAGTTTCAGAATTGGTGGGGTCTTACCAGTACAGGCTGTTGCCCACCTGTGTGGGGCTTCTGTAATTAAACATAGGCTGAGGCCAGAGGGAACGGAATGTTTCCTTTGAGGCTTATTTGGCATTTCCTTGTTGCAACAGGAAGGGGGGAGAGAACTTACTGCTTCAGGCTCTGCACTGACACAAGAGTGCTGAGCAGCACAGAGAGAAGTCATTTATGCTTAGTCTGAACTAATCTATCCTCCTGTAGTAGAGCACCAGGGCATAGAAAATTATACCCTGAAACTGAACATGTAAGGCTTCTTGTGTGACAACAAATAAAATCATATTGATGCCTAAACTAACCATTAACTGCATTAATGGTACTGCATTAATAATACAGCACAGCTGAACGCTGTCTGCAGCTTCCCTTTTGCCGAGATGGTTTTGAGTCCAACATCTGGCTCAAAGCAGGGTTCAGCCAAGGCTTTATCCAGTCATGTCTTGAAAACCTCTTGAGGACAGAGACTGCACAACCTCTCTGGGGAACCTGCCCCACTGCTTGACTGTCCTCATGGGTCGTTTGTTTCCTTATAGCCAGCTGAGCACCTTGTCTCAACTCAAGCCTCACTGTCTGATCTCATCTTCCCCCCGTGCGCTGCCCAGGAGAGCCTGGCTTCATCTTGATGACCTTCTCGTAGCTGTGAAGCAAGCTGCTATTAGGTCATGCTGAAGCTTTTCCTTCTCCAGGCTGAACAAGCTCAGTTCCCATTTTAAAGGAGTATAATATAAGAGTGTATTGTGGAGGGGGAGTGACACAAAAGGTACTTGTTCTAATTGCAAGAAATAAATCCCAAAGCAATTACCCATTTGGTTTCTGCAACATTCTACTTTCACATATCTTCACAGTTAAGTTTTGAGGCCTTCAGTCCACATGATTACAGTTGCTTCTAAACAACTCCTTCTCCATTGACTTTACCTTCAGAGAATAAGCTAGTGGTGGAAGTTTGTGGAATGCAGTATACTGAATCCCATCCTCATTTGGTTAATTAAGGCAGGTGTTTGGCATCTGTCTTTTTAATGGAGAGAAGCAAGCACATAATCATTTTGCTAATTTAAGAACAAGTATGAGATGAGTTTCTGCAGCAATTCCCTTTCTTCACAGCTGGTTTCCAAGAGAAGAGCTGGTTCAGCACTACTCTGAACAGCGAGATTAATCGCTGTATGGCTTCTTAGACTGGCTTCTTTCTGCTCCCGTCTCCTTCATGCTGTATAAGGGTTCCACAAGCTTGTTGTGAACCAGCATTAAACCTAACGTAGCAAGTAAAAAGATGACTTGAGTAGACATAAAGCAAAATTCTCATTCATTTGATGCTAATGAAATTAAACATTACTAGAGTCCTTGTTCCTTTGCTCCCATGCCCACACAGTTTAGCATTACCTTTATGCTTTTATTATGGCTGTACATCTCAGCTGTTTTATTTAAGGAATGTACTCCTTTGGGAGTTGATTAAACAGAAACATCTAATGCAAAGTGTGGTTTGTGCCACTTAAAAACCACGTACGACAGCTGCTTGTCCTGGTCAAACACTCACCTTTAAAGTATTTCACTGTCTTCACTTTGAGTTCCAGCGTGGCATCCTCATCGCACACAAACACAGTGTTGGGGTGTTGCTGGAAAGCAGATACTGTCCACATGTGGTTGACACCTTCCTCAATGGCTTTGTACAAAGCAAAGGCTTTGTGGGCTCCTGTGATAAGAATCATCACCTGGACTCCGAGACAGAGGATGGCAGTTAGGGTCTAGAAGATGCGTTCAGAGCGAGCACACCCATACCCTGCTGAACCAAGAGCGAGCTGCCCTGTCCCTAACAGGGGGATCTCTCTGTCATCCTCTGCAGAGGCACGTCACTCTATCACAATTCTGTTTGCTCTGGCTGCATTTTATTTTGTCAATTCAATCACAGCCTGGTGCGTCATTGTAATGATTCGCATCCTTTGAGCTCCCGTTAGGCACCTATACGCTGAGACTTAACAAGTATAAATCAAGGTATAGACTCAATTAAAAGCTATCCCATGCAGTTTCCATGATCTGCTGGTGTAACATCAAGTCAACCAGTGATTCTTGTAGTTATTTCCCCAGATAAGACTCTTAACCAAAGACATCCTCCCAAACCGTTCTAGCTCCCTGTGGATCACAACTGTACTGCGGGGTTACCCAAACCTAAGTGTTAGTAGAGCAAAAACGGAAGGCAGAGCAAGAGCCTTTCCATAGTGTTGCAGGATGCAAGAGAACAGGAGGGTCAGGTATTCAGTGGGCCGTGGCAGGGAGAGCATAAGCTGGCCGACGCCAGCAGGGTGCATTGCTGCTCCGGGACTGGATAATCTTTAGCTGCTCCAGGAAGCCCTGCTCAAGAGCTACTCCGTGAAGTCACTGCTTTTCTCCTAACCTGTCTGGCATCCATGACAGTGCCCACTCCGACCGTCAAAGCCATTGTGGGGACTTTGGAGAGGTCACCATCAAAGAACCTGGCATTAGCCAATATAGTGTCCCTAGCCAACGTCTTCACTCGCGTCCTGGATACCAAACTCGACCCAGGCTCGTTGAAGGCAATGTGACCGTCTGGGCCAATACCTGTGACAGAGACAGTTTGAGAAGCAGGTCAGTGGCTGTAATGGCTACTGTAGAGCCAGCAGCACTCCTATTACAAGGACATTCAATGATTCAGGAATAGATACAGCTCTGAGAAAACCCCTTCCAGTTTTTCTGCTCAAGCTCAAACTCGCTTCTGGTAGGAATGATAGCAAAAGCCCCCTCGGAAGCCAACAGAGACTCTTCCCTAATTGTGCTGGGACAAGATGACAACAAGTAGATGGCAGAATCTTAAGGCAAATGGATGGGAAAAGCTTGTGTTGAGCTCCTGTTGGCTCAGAGGACTCTGACTACTCCTAGCAGTTTCCTGTTAGCACTGGCAATTGTAATACATTTTGTCTTTGGTACAATTCTAGCCCTGCCTGTTTCTCCTGCTAATCATTTCCTGAACAATTCACTTACTGGATTGAAATACTTAAAACTGGGGGAGCAGTACATTGGAAGACAAGGCTGCCAGCACACGTGAGTGCCCAGGGCGATGGAGTGTGGGGTGGCTTTCACTGCAAATCCACTGAACTGCAAGGAAAATGAACTCTCCTGACAATAAGTGAGATAGCTGGTGGAGGAAAGGCAGTGCTTCCTGCCAGTGTTTAGAGACCTCTAGTCCTTCGGTTTTTCACCTCCAACAAAGAGTTCAATTCCTCCAGCCGCTTTGATTTTATCCTCAAAGGCGTCACACTCTGCCTGTAGATCAGGTGCATTTCCATCCAAAATGTGAACGTTTTCTGCCGAGATGTCAATATGCTTAAAGAAGTTATTCCACATGAAGGAATGGTAACTTTCCGGGTGATCCCTCGGGAGACCTGGTAACAGAGCAAGTGCAGGACTAAGACCAACTGAAAGAATATCACCCCTAACACAAATCACCTATACGCCCTTGCAGTGGCTTCGCTAACAGAGCACTGCTTTGTCTGTCTGTCATTTGTGACTCCCTCAACTTCCACAAGTTGCTTTTACTTCCCCAAACTGCAAAATTAAAATCAATCACAATAGCTCCTGTAAGACATGTGCTCATATTAACACGCAATGGATGTTCCAGAAAAGCAGGCATGCACTGTGCCTCATCTGTTACTACCTTTTCAGCCTTCCTCCCAGTTTGTATTAGCAAAGACAATTAAAAAACTGTGCAGAAGCCTGGGAAATAACTTACTGCATACTTTTTTTCCTCTTGAATGCTATAAACCCACACTGCACTGCCTATTCCCCAATGCTGCTTCATTACGATTGTTCACAGAAAACTTCCTGACCAGAGTGAAATTAGCATTAGCAAATATTTAGCCTGTATGTTTTTCACCTTTGGAGCTTTAGGCTTGCCCACTAATCTCTTTGTACTCTTTCTTCTGAGGAGGCTATTTCATCACAGCTTCATAAACGGAACAGTCCTCTGCTATCTTAACAGGAGTGCACGTGAGTTACGGAAGGGCACTTGGACGGGTATCACATCATTCCTTGCAAGAGACCTGGAACTAAAGTGACCTTTATAATCCCAGAGCAAAGGTGGTAGTTAATATTGCACACTATCTCGGCTTGCAATGATAAGAGGGATCCTTAGCTGGTCAATACCTGAGTTCAGGTAAAACACAGCAGCGTCCAGTGCGTGTAATACCAGGCGACAGCCGATACCCTTTAATATTTCTTACACAGGTTTTAAAGTTGTTCCTGTTAACTCCTTTGGCTAATGCAGATTTTATCCTTCCTACCGTAAATCTTTTGCAGCGGGATTTGCTGCACCCCCCGTGCAGTAACAAGACTGTCCGCCCGCGGTGCCGAGCGCTGCCGGCCCTGCCTCGGCGACCGGGCAGTCGCGCTCTCCAGACAGAGGGAGAGAGAAGATACGGCAAATCCGATAGCGAAAGCCAAACGCTTCTTGTGCGCGGGCACTCACCCACGTACTCGTCCATGTTGAAGGTTTTCACGTACTTGAAGGAGAGGTCCCCGTTGCGGCAGTACTCCACCAGCTTCCTGTAGCAGCCCAGCGGCGTGCTGCCTGCGGGGAAGCCGCCGCCTCAGCCCCGGGGAAGGGCCCGGGCCCGGCCCCGCCCCGGCCCCGGCCCCGGCACCCACCTGTGGGCAGCCCCAGCGTGAAGAAGCGCCCGGGGCCGGGCCCGAAGCGGACGATGCGGTTGCGGATGTACTTGGCGGCCCACTCGCTGGCCTGCGCGTACGTCTCCAGGATGACGAGCTTCATGGCGGGGCCGGGCGCCGCCTGGCAGGGCGGGAGCGAGCTGACCAGGACCGCTACGCCGCCATCTTGCCGCCGCCGCCCCGCTCACCTACCTGCCTGCCCGCCCTCGCCTCGCGCCCGCCGCCGCCGCCGCCGCCGCCGCCGCCCGGGGATCCCCTCAGCGGGCGGGGCCGAGGCGGCAGCAGCACCGCCCGGGCCGCCCTCCGCGCCCGCCCCGCCGGTGGGCGGTGAGCGCCGGGCCCGGCCCCTCACGGCGGCCGCGCCCCGCGGGCGGCTCCGAGCGCGGCCCGAGGCCCTGCGGCCCCGCGCGGCGGGAGGGGGGACCCCGCTGCAGCCGCCCTCCGCGGCCGGGGAGCCGGGGGGATGGCAGGGTCGGGATTTAGGGTTAGAATTCAACGAAGCGGTTAAATAACACCCAGTAATGAAGCGCTTGGGCTGCTGTCTGTCCAAATCAATCCAAGTTACGCTGGAAGTGTGCTTTGTCGCCCGAACGAAGCTTTTGGGAGCCAACGTTTTCCCCAAATACGCTATGAAGGCAACAGATCTTTACATGTCCTGACTGCTTCATGCTTCTGCTGGGGTGTCCCCATCACTGCAGGGATGGGTGCGGCTCGGCCCTTCAGCCGCGCTGGCTGTCCGGCAGTGACCCGCGATCCCTAAAGCGAAGCCACGGGCCGTGTCCCGGGCAGGAGCGAGCAGCTCTCGCACTTGAAGCATTTTGTAGGACCCGCTTCGGGGCACGTTGGGGTCGTTCTGGGGCTTCAGCTGCAGGGACAATGAAGAGACCGCGACCTGAGGATGTTTGTGCGGCTCCTGACAGCAGTGGTATCCCAAAAAGACCTTTCTGCTCTTGCTCCGGCTGCCTTCAAGATGTGATCAAAACGTGCCCGACCTCTCCTTGCAAAGTCTTGGTTCGGTGTTGAGATGCAAAGCTCTTACTGCAAAGTTAGACAGCTTTTCACTTTCATTAGAAGAAAGAATAACCTACAAATTGCTTTGCTAGGATCCAGACCATGCAGCTTCTTCTTATTTTAATAATTTAAACGACCTGGCTAGACTGAGTGCTCCTGATACTGTCTCATCGTGGATGCTGAGAAATCCTGGCTTTGTTTCCATTTGGATGGGGAATGATGGGTGTGACCGGCCGTAGCCAGACATCTGTGGTCGGACACGGGAGGAGTTTTAGGCCACAGAGACTAAATAAACTGAAAGCACCATGTGTTTCCATCAGCGGTGGTTAGCCAGCAGGCAGGAAAGTATTTCGGTGGCTGTAGTGCTGGGGGAAGAGCTGACAGCAGCGGCATCCTCGGCTCTCCTGCAGTGCAGGGCAGCCTGCGCTTTGGCTCTGTGTGAAACAGCTTTTCCACTTTTCCCGTTGGGGTCATACCGGTATGATAGACCCAGCGGTCCCGTGGACGCTGGCAGGAATTATGGCGTCGGTGGGTTCATAGGGACGGGACCGAGGCGCTGGCTAAACTGGGGGCTGTGCCTGCCCTGGGATGGGGGGGCAGCAGGGACCTGGCTGAGGTCTGAACACTTCCCACCCTGGGGCTGCTTCGGGTACTGCCGGTACACCGGGAATCTGGTGAGCGTACCTCCTGACCGGCACGCCGACGCCGTGGGAGTCGCGGTGAAGAGCACATCACCGTTACTGTAGCACACCTGCAGCTGCTGGTGTGCAAAGGCAAAACTGCTGCAGCGCTCAGAATGCAAGAGTGCACCAGCACCTCGTTTCTGCAAATAACCCACATCGGCTGGCTCAGCGTTACCACGGAAACGCGGTGAGGGCTCGGGGATTTCGGAAAACCGAATACTGGAGGCACAGACCGCATTGGAACTGATTGCAAGAGGCATCGTGGACTTCCCACAGTGGTGAGCTGTAGGGCAACAGCCATGTCATCCCGCCTGGGGTGACTCACGGGTTGTCGGGTTTGTCTGCCATCAGAGCGGCCTGTGGACAGCCGTCACCCGTCCCCTGCCGCCTGCCTTGCCTTCTTTGCTGCACTTGGCACCCTCGGAGGTACGGAGCGCTGCTGCATTTGAGGATCAGCCTTACAGCATCCTACCCCGCTGCTCACACAGCCCCAGTGTCAGGATGGATTTGGTTTAAATGCAAATCCTGTGGGTCTCTGTCGATTGCAAAGGGTCTGGCTCTCACTTTAATCTCCTGTGCAAGTGGATTTGGCAGATACAGTGCACAAAGATGTAGAAGGCAGCCAGCAGCTCCCAGTAAAAGCAAAACATGTTTTGATGAGAGGAAAAAACTACAACGGTGCAAGAGAGCCAGGCACGTGCATCTGCCGCCACAGCTGCCCTGTTCTGCCCACATCCCGTGTATCTGCATACTTTATGCAGTCTTACATTACTTAGGAATTGCTCCAGGGCTGGGTTAATATGTGTGACTAGCATGCAGGGTATTTTTAGGTATGATAATTTATGCATGTTATTGTTTCTGCGTTTACAGCTAGCTGTTCAAATGTTGAAGAACTTCCTGGTATCTGAACAGGCTGATTTTCCTTCTTGCAAAGGCAGCAGATGGAAGGAAACAAACACTTCTCCTCTGCAGAAGAAGTTGAAGTTTAACCAAGGGGTTCTAAGAAGCACAGCATTTTCTTTTTCTCTGCCTTGAAGTGATTAGAGTCAACAGCGCTCAAAGACCAGGGCTTTCGCTACTGGGAACTGCTTGGGAGCGCTGGGATTTTTTTCCTAAAAAAAGCAACAATTAAAAAATTATCTCCATAAAGGACCCTCTCTCCAAGTGCTGTAATTAAAGAGTCTTTTTAATACGCACCATCTGTCACCTCTTCCTGCTCCAGCATGTTCCACTTACCTTCTCACCCCTATTTATAAGAAAAGGAGAAACAGGATTCCACATCGGATAGATCTGGAGGGGAGCTGCTCTTTTCTGCAAGCCTCACTCACTGCTTAGCTCCCCCAGCAGCACCCAAATCCCATTTAGGAGTTTGTTGGGGGGCCACAGCAAGGCGACGCGCTAGGGCAGTGCACGAGCAGGCAGCTCCGGAGCGCACACGTGCCAGTCCCTTCCCGTTTTTGCAGATGAGGCTCCCATGGGAGAGCTGGCAGAGCTTCACTCCTCACCAGGTTAAAAACTGCTAGTCTATGCAGTAAGGGATTTAGTCTGGATAGCAAGATTAAATTAACCATTGGTTAATTGTGATTTCTCCAGTAGGCTGAAGAAATAATGGAGCGACAAAGATCAGTGGTGAAATCTGAGTTCAGGCTCCAAAAATCGGGCTCGGCCAGAGTTGGCTATGCTAGATAAAGGCAATTCAGAGCTCAGCTGTCTGCCTTGCCCTGTTCACATTCAGCACAAACTCATCTTCATCACTTGATAGTCTGAGCCTCAGTTCTGCTGTTGAATTTTGGAAGAGAAGTCCCATTGGGAAAGTCTTCCATTTCAGTGCTGCTGCTATCTTCATTCCCCTTCCTTACAATAGTCGTGGCTTATTGGGGTGTAATTTGCGCACCAGTAAACAAGGCACTGCTTACGAGTAGTTCTGCCTGGTCTGTAAGAGCGTGTGCGGTTGTGCTCGCTGTGTAGGTACTCCTCGTTACAGCAGGCCCGACGTGACCGAGCAGCTTTTGTTGGTACAACAAACAGTCACGGAAAATTGCAGCTGCGTGCGTGTTCAAAGCTGCGTACAGAGACCCACACCTGCATCTGCCGTGCCGGGGAACCTGACCTCTGCCGAGGCTGGAGGAGGTGTGGTGCAGCTTGCTGGGCCAGGGGCTGGCACGGGCGTCGGGCCAGGGGCCCCCACGTGCATTTAGAGGCCGTGGCAGAGCTCGTTTGACCGGGCAGCATAAAGGCGGGCACATCCAGAGGTGTGAAGCCATGCTGCCTGTGAAACGGTGGGGGTTTGTGCTGGCACAGCACTGTGGTCATCGCCGATTCTGTTTTCTCTGAGGGGGCAGCAAAAAGAGAAAGACCCAGTGAGGCCCTGACCTACTGTAGATACATCACTACCATGGTTTTAAACCAACTTGAGGTGAGAATAATATTGCACTCTGTCAACAAAGCTTTGAACTGGCAAAAGCGAAAAGAAGATTCAAATACAAAATGGTACTGAGTAAAAAATATTAAGAAACTGAAGAGCATCAAGGTCTATAGTGGTGTTGCAAAGTAAAACTAATTTTGTATCAGTAGATTGCTAGAAACAATTGACAGCTATGTTGAAGTTAACTACATATGAGACACCTGTCTCCTGCTGCTTCTCCTTACTTTACATTTTCGCAGTTGCAGAAGTCTTTCATCATGTTTTAGGGAGGAACATCTGTCAGACAGCATTTATTAATCCTAAGAAATCTCTTCAGCCTAATTATACAGCTATAATTCAGGACGTTATTCCACAGTGTGAAAACAAGGCACGATGTATATGTATATCCAAACCCTATAATTCCACTTCTTGCGTATTAAGTATATATGCCTCTGGGGGCACAGGACTACTACTCACTTTATTATTTGTGGTTGATGACAAAAAAGCTTTTTCAATAAGTGTAAATGTAGGGACAAGCAGTGAACACTACAAACAGCTACTGGGACGGAAGGAACCCAGCGGGCAGCAGCAGCTCAGCCCCCAGCCAGGCTCCCAGCACTCCGTCGAGGTTTTGTGGGCAGCACAGTGAAGTTTCTGCTGATACCAGCGGTCTTTGAATCAGACTCCTAATAAAGTTTCCATCTTCCTTGTGCACAGCATCGTGAATGGGTGGATGATCCGGCCTTTTAATGAGTAACACTTCACCATCACTTTTGCTTTTTCTTAACCTGCCAGTTGCAGCCTGCTGGCATATGATTAAGCTATTAAACCGGAGAGCTTCACAGGTACAATTTGACCCATTAGCTTATGTGAACATTTTGTCTTTGCTTTTTTCTTAATTGGGTCATTTATCACTAAAAGATGAGAAGAAAGATCTAGTTTAAATGTCCTGCTTATTTCTTGTTAGTCTAGCTTTAAAATACCCTGCCTTTGGGGTTTATTATTTAGCTTTTAGAGTTCAATATTTATTACAAAGTGTAGATTAAAAGTGTTCCCTTCCTTGCTCAGTCATACACAATACTTAAAGGAACACTTGTACAGTGCGAGGATATCAGAAGACTCACTGTACTGCAATTCTGTAATACTTTCGATTATTTTCAAATACTTTCACAGCACATCCCGTGCGGAAGTCACTAAAAAGCAATGACTTCAAACTTCAGAACATCTCCTGGGAGAAAAGACATTTTGCACTGGAGGAAAAGTCAAAAAACACAGAGGCATGAAGTCATTTGCCTAAAATCTTGTGGGAAATGAAAGCAGAACCAGTCACGCATTGTACCACACCATCATCTTTCTACAGAGCTTCCCCACCTAAGAAAATAAAATAAGTACACAGAAAGAAATTGCCATTACCCCTCCTGAATTGGTCTTGCTCAGACTAGATGGCCTAATTAGGCAACAGTTTGCCTCCAGCTGGCCCCAAAACGGTTGCGACACAAACTGTTTCATCATTTCTTCAGGATACATTCCAGCATCTTTTCTGAGGATATGTACAGGTTGCTTCTTATTTTAGTCTCTCTGATGTCCAAGTCAATCAGCGTACAGCTAATTACCACTGTGGCTACAGCCTTACTTAGGGATGTAATCCGCCCTCAATGGCAAGTAAATCCACGCAAGTCATCAGGACAGCTTCTTACTGCAGGAGAGATTCTTTGTGCAAATTGTGAATCTTGTGGAGAGGTGAAACCAGAGAGTCTGTCAGTGCCTGCAGCTCTCATTCCAGCTCCTTCAAAGGTATCTGTGTTGCAAGAAACCTGCATTCTCCTCCTGTCTCCAGCATTTCTCGGGAGTCACTCTTTGAGGTTATTCCTGGCTAAAATGCTTTACGATCCCCGCCTCTCCTTCAACATGAGAACTGTGATGCTCGTTCATCTCACTAACACACTGGTGAACTATCTACTGCAAAGAGAGCATACAGAAGAAAAAAATCCAACCCGATTATGGTACCGAATAATGAGCATTAAAGCATGTATTTATGACTGAGTGTGCAGTTCAAAACCATGTCCTCAGGTTTAAATGCTTGCAACTCTCTGAATTTGCAGCTTGGAATCCCAGCGGGGCTGATTCAGCCTTCCTCATCCTAAAGCTGATATATTTCAGTCTCATCAACCTTAGGGATTGATGTGGGTAGTTTTGTACAAGCCTGACTATAGCTGAACAGCGCACGTAGAAAATAAAGGTTACACAAGCTGGAAAGTCTCTTAACCAATGTAACATTCAAGGCAAGAAATCTCTGAATAAACAAACTTCTATCTCTGCGTGGTTTCCTACGTGTGCTTCTTTTGGAAGGAGATTTGGAATCTGCGACGCCATCTGCTTTGTGTGGATATTAAAGATCTGACGGCGCTTTCGGAGGAGTTGGCCAACATCTCGTTGTTTGCTTCAGCTGCAGCGCAGCACGTCGCAGGCCTCTTCTCCGCCCGCCCGGGTACGCTGCTGGCAACGGCGGTGCGGGCACGTGCTGGCGCGACGACGCGGTGTTGGTGACGGGGCGGAGATGGGTGTACGTGGCCAGGGCCGGGTGAGGTGGCTCAGGACGGCCTCGGTTTCTGCGCGTGCTGTCCCCGGCGGGTCCTCGCTGAGGCGGCCTTGGTTTTCAGCATGGGTTTACATCAATTTTCTGGCTCCCTGGGTCTCTTTAACACTTTCTGTGGAAGCTTTCACTCTGAATAATTACAGATGAAGTTTCCTAACATGTATGTAGCGCAGAGCCTGCGGGGTTACTTCTGCAGCCCCCTCAAAACGCCGGGAACCTGCCGCCGGCCGCTGCCTGCCCTCGGGCAGAGGTGCACCGCGGGCCCCCACGCCCCGACCCGCGCCCTGCTCCGCCTCTCGCCCCGGAGCGGGCACACACGCCCGGCGCCGGGCGGCCTCGGGGGCTGGCTCTGGCCGCCCTGCGGGCACCAGCGGGGCCGGCCCGGGACGACCCCGCCGTCGAGCGCTGCCCTCAGCCCCGGGGCGGCTCTGGCTGCCGCAAAGGACGCGGCCCCCGGCCCGTCCCCGCGGGGCGGGCGGGCGGGGCGGGAGGCGGGCGCGGCCGAGCGTGACGGGCGGAGGGCGGGAGCGGAGCCCGCAGCGAGGAGCGACCCGGCTGCTGCCGCCTCCGCCTCCGCAGCGCCCGTCGGGAGGCGGCCGGGCAAGCGCCGCCGCCGAGGTCGTCCCCCCCCTCCCCGCCCCGCCGCCCGCTCGCCCTCGCCCCGCCGAGCGCCATGGCGGCCGCGGCCGCCGAGCCCAGCAGCGGCCGGTACCAGCAGGTGAGGGGGGCGGCGGGCACGCGAGCGCCGCGGCTCCGCAGGCCGCGCCGGGGAGGACGGAGCCCGGGGCCGGGCGGGGACCCGCCGCCCCCGCGCTGTGGAGCGGAGGGCGCCGCCGCCGCCGCCTCCCCCCCGCCCGCGGCCGTGCCCCGGGGCCCGGGGAGCCGGGCGGCGCCTCAGCCCTGGCCCGAGGCCGGGCGTCTCCCGGGGCGGCGGGCGGGCCCGGGCCTGGGCCTGGGCTGGGCCTGCGGGCGCCGCTGTCCCGCCGCGGGGAAAGGGGGAGAGCGGGGCGGTGGCCGGGCCCGCGGCCTCCGGCGGCGGCAGCGCCCGGGCGGAGGCCTCGGCTGCCCGCTGCGGCGCGGCGGGCCCCGCCGGCGGCCGGACCGGGCTCGGGCTGCGGAGCGGTTCCCCGTCGGGTGCGGGGCCGCGCTGCCCCAAGCCTCTCCCCGGGGCTGGGCGTCTGCCCGCTCCCGGGCCGGCCTCGGCGCGGAGCGCCCGGCAGAGCGCGGCGGAGGGGCCGGAGCGACCTTGTGCGCAGGGCGCTGTCCCCGCCGGTCATCTTCCTCTCTGGCCCCCCGCGATGCCGCAGAGACGCTCCGTGGCCTCCCGGTCCCAGCCCGCGGGTCAGCGAACTTTGCCTGGACTCTTCTGAGGAGCCGAACTTGGTCTGCGTTGTCTCGAAATTAGCGTCAGTTTTATTTCATCTTTTATATGCGGTCCCCTCTGGCTCAGATTGAAACCCCCATCGGCCAGAGACCGTCCTTACAGACCTCCCTTGTAAATCTGGCGTTGTTCTTCCTTCCCTGCCTCCTGGAGGAGAGGACGTGTTTTGTCAGGAGTATCAGCCTCACAGCAAGGGTTCGGGGTCGAATGGGCCCTGCTGTGCGACCCGGCTCCTGCTCTGACATGCAGACGTGGAGAATCCGTTACTTAAAGTAAGGGAGAGAAACCCCTCGAGACGGTACGCAATACTCCCCTGTTTAACCGAGGTTCTTAGAAGAAATCACTGTGTTGTGACTTTGCCTCGGTAGCGTTTTCAGCGTGGGTAGGCTCGCTCTCTTCAGAATACGAGATGCGCCTTCCCATTGGGATGGGATATTAGTCTCATCATGACAGCTGGAGATCTCTGTTTTTTCCATACTAGAAATGTAAAAGGTGAGTAAAACTTAGGCTTTTTTTTTTTTGTTCTATGCAAAACAGATGTGTTCACTTACGAAGACAAATCTCTTTACTGTTGTTCTCAGAAATGGTAGGTACAGATAACCAGCTCTCTTCACTAATCGCCTTTCCCGTCAGTCCTGCCATTGGTTTTGACCCCGACAAACATCTTCACAAATGTCTTTTACAAAGGGGTCTAGCTTTGTGTCCCATCGCCTTGAGCCCGTGGAGATAGGTGACAAAATGTGCTGAAGGACACTATCGCCTTGCTCTTCAGTGACTCTGTACCTGACCGATAAGCGCAATCCTGGTTTCCTTAAAGAGAAATGTGTAAAGCTGTCGTTTCGCCAGATCCTGCTAACACGTCCGACAGACACATAGCAGACACCCCTGTTGCTGTAGAGCGTAACTGGCTGGTACTGCAGAGATTAGGGAGGCAGGCTGTGCCCCAAAGGATTTGTACTGCTAAAGACAAACAGATAATGGAGGCCCCGTGAAACGACTGGTGTGACTGGAGTGCAGAATCAGAAACTCGCGTATAAATTTATCTACTTTTGTGTAGCTGCTTAAAAATTACTTTTTTTCCCTCGCCCTCTGCCAGAACCCTGGTATTTGCATTGTTGTGAAGTGTGTTATTGCTGAACTGGCTCCTAATGCTTGTGTTGCTCCAACAAACCCTGCACGCTGTGGAACTAAAGGTGCAGAGTTGGTATTTAGATGAAGAGGAGATGAGAGGGTGGGAGAGTCTTTCTAGCATTGAATGTGTCAATTTTTTTTCCATACATTGAAACTTACTGTGTGTACGAATGTACAATTAAGGAACGTGCCATGTGCCAATGAAGAGAGACTTGCAGTGAGTTGATAACCATAAGGGCTGGAGCTCAATACAGGATCCAGTAAGTAGAGGTAGCCTGTAGAAATTCAGGACAAGCTCATTTAATCCTTAAGTTACTGGATCACGAGGCAGTGGAGGAGAACTGAGAATTGTAAACTTGGTAATTTTTTTTGTTTGAGAGGAGAGGGGTAATGCATTAGAGGAGTTTGTCACATAACTGAGCGGTTCCTGTACAGCTAAATGTGATACACCGCCCAAGCGTGCCAGGGGTGTGTAGTGTTACTGGTGTATCGACCTGCGTGCAGGAGCAGCGCTGTTGAGGTGTGGGCACTATTTGAACGTGTAAAAGAGTTGTAGGATTCCCTGAATGTGTGTATTTTCAGATAGGATAATGTGAGGATAATCTGAGGACAACAGCAATTGTGTTGTGTTTCTGCTTCTGTCCTGTTCCTCAGCCCGTGCTGCCCTGCAGATGGGGGGGTGTACACCCCCACGAGCCTCCTCCACTGCAAACTCCCAGCCTGTGCCCGTTCACTGGTACGTGTGGTGTTGAAGGGATGTACAATGGCGTATGATTTATTTTCTAAAGCTAACTTTCTAGCCCCTGTGCTTTGTTCAAGCATTAGATAATCTGATAAAAAATAGCCTGCGATGACGCCTTTGGATGATGTGGCAGTCTGATCTAATACACTGAGGAAGTGCAGCTCGATGAAGGATAAAGCTAAAGCTCCAGAGAAAGGATCTCTGCTTCCCCCGGCCCCTTTCTGTCGGCAGCATGGGCTGGGGCAGCGTGCGGCAGCCGGGCAGGGTGACCGGGGCAGGGCGCTGGTTTCGGTTCCTCCTCGGCCCGCTGGGTGACCAGGCTGTGCTTGTTGGAAGTGGGAATGGGAGATGTTTGGGAGGAAGGAATCGTTATTCTGGGCGTCGCTGCGTCCCAAAAAGGGATGCTGGGAGGCTGTTGTCATTTTGACCTGCTTTTGGGAAAGTTATACAGGGATGTTGTTAGGATTAGGTGGCTTAAGGCCTTTTGAGTATGACCCCTGGATTGTGAGTTCAGTGGCAGAACTGTATTTTGTCCTTGGAGTAGAAACTAGCCTCCATTCTGGAAAAAAATAGCCAGGCTTTTAATAGGTTTATTTACACTGTATGTTAACTGAGGCATGCTTTTTACTTGAGGCATTTGAAAATATATGTGATATATATGAGTAATGTAAACCCACCTAGAAAATGGTGGGTGTGTTAAATAATGAAGACGTATTGCTTTTTAAGGGATATTTCTTCCTGTTCCACTTGCTGAAGGCTCACGTGGATCATGAATCATTTTGTAAGGGGAGGTGTCTATGGGAAACATAAGGAAGAAAGATTTTTTTCCATTTGTGTGGTTTTCTTTCAGTGAAATTGTAGAAGAAATATATTGCTGAAGGTATAATGTGAATACAGCTTAAATCCACGAAGGACCACAGTGCTTACTTCATATCTGGGAAGGCTGGAGTGAAATAGGGCGGCAGATGTCAGTTGTTACCTTGTGCTTACCTTAAGCTTGAATTTCATTTTTCAGTTGAAATGAGCGTGTAGGTTGAAACTAAAAGATGAGAATATACTGTATTTTTTAATGTCAGCAGTTGGAATTAGTGACGTCAGTGGCTACTCGTTTCCTTTGTAAGGTACTGGTAGTGTGCAGAAGATGTGTTTGCTAAAGACATGTGCAACTGATAAGAATGGTAAGGAAATTTCCAGGGTAGGTTTTGTTTTCACATTTTTTTCTTTTTCCTTTTTTGTATAAGTAGAATAGGAGGTGTCCATTGACATAACAGTAAAGATTTAAAAAAAAAGTTGTGGAGTAAAGCCACATCTCTCGCGCAGCCGCCGCTCTTACGTTCTGCGGCGGCTGATGGGGGCCACACGCTTTGTTTGAAGCTGCCCGACGTCCAGCCCAGTCTGTTCAGGTGACTGAAGTCTCACCGGTTTGTTCTGAAACCCCCACTTCTGTAGGCAACAGTACCTGTCGGGTGAGTTTGCAAGGTTTTAGTGATTTTGTGAGAAAAAGTAATTACAGAATGAAAATAGATTCCACCTCTAAAACTCAAAGGACTTGGGAGATGCTGTGAAACTGTAGTAGTCCAGTATCATCACGTAGATTGTGTAACAGCACAAACCAGCCTTTAAAAAAAAAAAAAAAACCTATCTCGGGCATCAGGATTGTGTTGGGACTCTTACTTGGGCTTCTTTGGTGACTTTTCTCTCGTCACCGAAATTCCGTGGGGCTCGGCAGCCCCAGCTGGGAAGCAGGTGTAGGAACAGTCCCTCAGGCCTTCGGGTTGTGAAGTGGCTCGCGGGAGGTGTGGCACCTCTTTGTGTGGGCTTGGCATCGCCTTTTAAAAGGAGCCATACCAAAAGCAAGTAGCAAGTTTTGTGTGTTTGTGAATTCTGATTCTTCGTCATTGGGACTAATAAGAAAAATTCAATATTAAGATGCATCCATTCATTCTGTGTCTGCCTCTTCTTGTGAGGTATCCAAATTTGATATATGGTGGCACAATGGGATTTTTTTTTCATTGAAGATAGTTAACATTCTTCGTATGACAATTAAAAAAATGTGGTATTTTAAAATGTTTAAATGATCTGGAATTCCTTCTGTCATGTCTTAATGTCCAGAAAAAAGGTTAATGTGATCCTGAATATTACAGTAAGGCCTTAAGGCTTTGTTAAGTATTTGAAATTTAATTACAGCTATCTAAGATTAAGACCGACTTCTTCTGTATTAAGACCTCGAACACTCAAACTTACGGACAGTCTGTAGGCACAGGTTTGTGCTGGCCCAAGTGCTTGTTTACAGTCTAGCCAGACCAGTATAATTCCCTGTTTGAACAGAGGCGAGGGGGAATTGGATCAGTGTGTTTCCCAGGACCGAGGTGTATTTCCACATTGTCAGGCCATTACCTGCAGTGAGTCGGTGAAGAACAACATCCTCGTGAGCACAGGTTGTGTTTTGATGGACATAAAAGATGCTCTGATTTGTGTTTTTCACCTCGGTAGCTGGGAGGGCGGTTGCAAACGTACCCTTCAGTCCTTGCATCCTGCTGCGTGGCTGCGGCTCTGCACTCGCTGCATGGCAGGGAGCTGGTCTGGCTGGAACAGGAAAAGAATTTTCGGGAGGGGGAGTGGAGGCACGGTTTTCAGTCCTCTATTAAAATGAAGGAGTAGCTTGGGTTGGCAGAGACCTCGGGAGGTCGCTCCCGAGAGCTGGGCTCAGGGCCCTGGGGAGAATCAGTTCCCCAGTGTGAGGCTTGGGCAGGAGCGTCAGCATCTCCCGGTGCAGGGAGAAGCCGGACGGAGGGTTTGCCTAGACAGCGCGACTGCCGAGCGCATCGCCAAAGAGCCGCACAGCGTACAGCGTGCCGTGCCTGAGCACAGGTAGCTGGGGTAGATGCGCTGGTCAGGGCTGTCGCTCTCCTTCAGTTAAACTGGAAGTGCCTACGGGAGAAAGCAGTTATTTGCTCGTCAAGAGAGGGCTGATGCATGTGAGTTGACTTCTCTAATAGCTTATCGTTATTCCTGCTGATTAATAAGCTGATACTAAATTACAGGAATCTGCAACAGCATTGGGCAAAAGTCAGGATTTCAAATCAGGGTGTGTTTAAAGTGAAGCATAAGTCAATAAAAATAATTCTCTTCTCCTTCAGAGTTGGCAAAAACTTTCATTTGCTTCCAAAAGGCCAAAGATACGTAAGGAGAAAAGTAAGGGGTGTTGCAGTGGGAGTGAAGAGTAACTTTTTTGTGGGCAGGCTGTTGCCTTGCCGGAGTACTCTCAAATTTAGTAGTGATGCACAGTTGTTTTGTTTTGTTTTTTTAACATTTGGCTTGCAAAGGTTATGATTTCATTGGTCTGAAAAAATCAATCCTGTCACCTTTTTAAAAAATACTGATTCTCTTTCTGGCATTAGCCTAAATATCTGCCTTCCTGAAATCTCACAGAAACCGTAGTAACAACAAAAATGAGATCTGATTAGGGTTATCTTTATTCTAGGATTCCTCTGGGATTTCTGTGCAGTTCTACCTTGCGTGCCAGAACATAAGAACTGAAATGCAGTAAACATTCATGATATACTGCTGAGTTAATATATTACTGATGATGTATTGCTAAGGTGAGGCTTGTAGTAATCCTGATGGTAGTTATAAAGAATATTTGCCTGTAGCCTAAGGACTTGGGGCAAGGGGGGGGGGTTTAAAAAAAAAAGATCCAAGATGGTGTTTTTTGGAAAATGCATGTCCCTGGGTCTTGGTCACGCAACTTTGTGTTGTTCTAGCGACCCGGTGAAAAAATCACAGCCAAACTTTTGATTTAATAACTGTACGCATTGCTGTAAAGACTGTCTATTTTTTAATGCCACAAATACAAGAGTCACGCTTTAAAAGCTAAAATCCGCCAGTGGCTCAAAGAAAGAATACCCCACAGCCTCAGCAGAGTAGACTTCAGCCAAACACTGCTTTAATCGGGTTCTCCGGGTTCCGAAGACCCTCAGCAGTGGCCCAAGGGGGAGCTGCCCGCGACGCGAGTAGCGCAGCGCAGCCTTCCTCCTTGTGCGTAGCCGGTGCGGCGCTGCGCGAGGCCTGATGACTCATTCTTCCTGTCACATGAACCCTCGCTGCTCTGCTAATAAGCACTTAGTTGAATTTTATATGCCTGGAATCATTAAAAAGGCTGGAAGGCGTTTGTGTACCTTGTCCATTAGAAGAAAAATCTGCTTTCTATAACTGTATACCTCCTACAGCCTCTAGCTCAACTTTAAAAAGTAACTACATTTCTTGTGTCATTACCTGGACTGTAATGGTTTGAGGCTAGCAGTAAGTTCAGCTTGCTTTCTCCCACACAAGGTAGTTGTAAGAATATGTATTTCTTTTCGCTGTTGAAAGAAGAACATGGTAAGAATTCCAGTGGTTGGAATTAATGTTACAGTGAACTATCTGTGTCCACTTTTATTTCACCTCTTGCAGTGTTGTGACATCCAGTGCTCTCCTTTCCCCCTCCTTGGTGATTGTACTTTTGGCTACTATATGTCTCCTTTCTTACAAACATCAGGGGTTTAATTTCTGCCCCCCCCTCGCTAGGAGGGCAGGTAATGCAGGGCATGCGCTATCCAGAGCGTCCCTAGTGTGTCCGAGCCTTTCTTCCTTTGCTAATAGACTGGGTCTTGTATAGGCAGAAGACAAAAAAGGGGAGAGGTATTGCATTTTCATGGATAGACTGAAAATAAGCATGATGGAGCATTTTCTGAAAATTCATAGATTACAGAGCTGGGAGAGAATGAATCAACTCGTTTGACTCTGCATATTACTGGATTACCCCTTAGGTTGCCCCTCTCGTGCTGTGTGCAGGCTGCTCCTGAATTTCTGCAGCAGTGCTCTTTTTTTTTTTTAAGCTTATTTTAATAGGCAATTACTTCACAAGTTAGTTTGCATTTTCTTCTAATGACTGAACTCCATGGGGTTTATAAAATAAGGCATTTTTGGTTTTTGGTAAGGGCTCATGCTGAGTTAGCTGGTTTGAAAAAGATGAAGATGCATTGCTGTTGTAGGAGCTGCTGCAGCTTATCGAGTTAATTGCTTGGCGCCCTGAGGCTAATTAAAGCTGCAGCCATCGAGGCAGGTACCCGCCACCTCCGCCCTGTGTGCCCCGCGGCCTCGCTCCTGGGGCGCAGGGAGGGATTGGTTTGGTGTGGGCTCCCATCTGGCCGAGGGCCAGCATTTTGGATGTCTCCTGCTGCCAGCCACGGCGTCTGTGCTAGGAGGTGCTCTTGGTGTAATACAGATTCAATTTTCATCCGGATCGCTTAATTAATTTCTCCTTCTTCAAGGAAGTGGTTCACCTTTGTGCTGTGTGGCGAGTTCTTACCTGGAAAGCTTGGGGCTGGCCAGCTCCCTCTTTTTTCCACCTCTCCTGTCTGGAAACAATGGGGAGAGGATGGAGACTCGCTGTTAGAGTAGCAAGGTGATCTTCATCTGATGGTGAAAGAGAGTCCTGTTTCTGTCACAGTCTGTTGCTTTGGCAGAGCTGAAGTGGGTGACAGTGCTGCTGAAGATTTCCAGTGCTTCCCAGTGTCATTTCTTTCCCTCCCCCTCCCTCGGCTGACCCCTCGGACCTGCCAGCAGAACTGCTCGTGTCGTTGCCTGCTAACCCAAGTCATTTAAACCTTGCTAGGTTAAACTCCTTTAACAGCAGGTGTGTTTAAAATCCTTCTGGCCTAACTGGCGTAGGGAGCTATGACACATCAGCTGTGCTGGCGGGGTGGGGAGGACGGCAGCCTCCACCCGGAGGAGGTGGAAGGCCAGTGGGGACGTTGGGTCCGGCCGCAGGGCTGTGAGCCACTGACTGGCGGTTACGCGTTGCGTGCATGCTCACGGTTGTGCAGCCGATGGAGGTGCGCGGCTGTCCAGTTAACGGCAGAGAAAATCAAACAATCCACGCTCTTCTCGGCAAGCTTGTAGGACTCGTGTGTCTCACAGTTCAGCCATGCAGCTGTGGTTTGGATTGCACATTGGACGTTGCAAACGTCCAGTGAATTGCACTTAAAACAGCTGAAAAAGTTTGGGCTTTGACCTTCACAGAGGACATGGTTGATCTTAGGCAGCAAAAGGAATAAAAACCCAAGACGCAGAATAGTTATATATAAACCAACACACTTCATTTAGAAGTGTGAGCTCATTTGTATTTTTTTTTTTCCTGGTAAGACATACGAGTAAAATAAGAATGTATCCCCACACCCTCACCCTCCCCTATTAAATCCTTGGGAAGCACTTGAACGGCAACATGCCTCTCCAAAGAAAAGAAAGCAAAATACTACGGATGGCTTCAAGAGTATTAGCATGGGTGTGCAGGAGGGATAGCTCAAGAAGATGTTAAGGAATAAGTTGCAGGGTTGCTGCTGTTTTGTGGAGATTACAAAAGGGGGTAGTACCTCTGTGTTCAGGCAGGTGGTTCAGTCCCAAGGTGGTGTTTTGAAATGAGTTGTCTTTCTGCATAAAACCTCAGCTGCGTCGTTGATGAGATGATGAGAAATGGAAAGAAGAACAAAAAATTAGATGGCAGCTGATTTGTAAATTCCTTTCTGGTGCGTTCTGCTTTGAACCCTTCTGGCCTGCTATTGTCAGCTTCTCTGCTGAGAGCCTGCGTTTGCATACCTGCTTCATGCAAGTGACGCTGTATATTTGATAAGCTGTATGGTTATTTATACAGAGCCTGTGGGAAGCACAGTGCACAAAATAAACTGTCTCCTTTTCAGTCATACACTGTGAAAGGTTGAAGGGAAATGGCAAGATTCATACTTACATGTATCATTATATAATGTATCTGTGAAAAACCCCTGCCTTAGCACAGCCACAGGCAGCAATGGAGTCTTTTGTTGGGTATCGTGGTATTTCTTTGACTAAAACAGGTGCAACTGCAGCTCCTAAGCAGTGAGAGCTGAGGAATCTGAGGAAGTGCCAGGGAAATGGAAAGGTACTGAAAAGATGTATGCTGTGCTTTGTCGAAGTTCAGGTGTGTGAGGATATGATTTAAAAACACGTTACAACTGAGACGGTGTATTGATCATTTCAAGTGGGAGTGCTTTGGAGGGAAGCTGAGCAGCTGCTCGAATGTCCCATGGCGCCGTAGAACAGTCATCTTCCAGAAGAGTCTGTTGTGTGCAATTAAGACTACAGGGGTAACTTCACAGAACTTGAGAAACCTCGTTAACCTTTCTTGTGTGTGGCTCTGTTCAGCTGCAGAACGAAGAGGAGCCAGGCGAGACTGCACCAGTGGTGAACGATGCCCCTCCGCCTTACAGCAGCATTTCTGCGGAGAATGCAGGTAAATGTGACTGAAAGGAAATAGCTAGGTTTCCTCTCTTGTTCGTTCTTACCTCCTTAGTTGTTCTCCGTATTGACAGATGGCATTGCAGCATGCTTACTAAGGCTGCAAAGGATCAGAATTGGTCCAAAGAGACTATTGTTACTTGTGGTTTAGAAGATGCGTTTTGGCTACATTCGTCTGATGTCATCCCATCAAGTGGTGTTCAAGTTACATTTCACAGTGTTCTTAGTAGATTAAAGACAGTTAAAATCAAAGTGCTGTGAGGATTTGTGGTTCCCCTCTCATTATTTGGCATTTGGATGATGCTGTGCTACTTCCAAAAAGGACTTGTTACTTAAAAGGGATTAAAGAATTCACTCTTTCCACAGTTTTCAGTAACTAAGGACTTGGTCATAAGGATTATACTTCTTCTGAATCATCATATTGTCATGCCACTAATAGCTTTTAGGAAAACAGCTATTTTGGCTTAGGTAAATCTTTTCATTTTTTCCCTCCAGAACTTTCACAGTCAGTTTTTCGGATAAGATTTGTGAATCCAGTGCAGCATACTGTCAGTCTCTCAAACAGCCAGCCAGCTCTGGATAGAAGTTTGAATATTGTGTTTCTCAAGCTACCTATTGAGTGTCCTGCCTTGACACACTAACCGTAAAGATGTCCCATTAGGTCTGGTTCCTTAGTGCCTCTCAGTGACTGGGGCTCAGAAAGGCTATGTTTGATTTTTGTTCCAATCCCTTTCCCCTCCATCAGGAAACAGTTTGGAGTCTCTGTGGAAAAACTGGTCGCCAGTGGCCTGAGGCTTGCAGTGATCCTTCTTTGACTCACTCAAGCCACTTGGATTTGAACATGGGACTGCTTCTGTTTATTGAAGTCAGGAGAGACACGGCCTGTGTCATTGTTTCAAAAATAAGTACAGCCAGGCATGTTAAAGTAGTGCTCTGCGAATTACTTTATATTAGATAAGGTGCTCCCGTGTTTTTCACTTTCTGTTTTGGGATGGCAAGAGGCTGGAAGGGTGGGGAGGGGACAGGAGGGGCCGGCTTCATCAGCCTGGGACACTGGGGTCTTTTGAAGTCGTCTGAAACACCTCTCGTTCCCACCACGGTGTTCTTAAGGAACTGACAAGTTACCTTCTATATAACTTTTCTTTTGCAGCTTATTTTGACTACAAGGATGAGTCAGGATTTCCTAAGCCTCCATCTTACAACGTGGCCACAACACTGCCTAGTTATGATGAGGCAGAGAGAACCAAGGCTGAAGCCACAATTCCCTTGGTTCCTGGAAGGGTGAGTATGCTGGGCTGGCTGTATGTCCTTCGCGTTTCTTCTGTAGAATTTCTGGTTTAGCTCCTGCCGATCAAGTGTTGTGACCTTTTTTTTTTTTAAGCTTTCTTGGGCTATTTTCTTTTTTTTTTTTTTTTTTTTTTATTTTCCTCTGGGCAGCTATAATGATGTAAGTCATCTCAGTAATGCCAGCATGTGCTATCCAGATTAGTTTGGCAAGCTGACAGAGGAACTGTACTGTATCTGTGTGCACTGTCACTGTTGTTTTGGTTTTTTTTTTTTTTTAAAGATTCAGGATTAATTTTCAGCCATCTAGCATATCTACCCGCGATACTCCTGCTGCTTACTTAGTTGACTTTTCCAGAGGTCAGTGTAGCTGATACAAGGATGATAAAACCATTCTGTCAGAATAATTATTTTTTAATTTTTTATTTATTTTTAGCTTTTTCAACATTATCTCTTGTTCAGCCTCTTCCTCCACCCCTGCTTGTATTAGATGTCTGCTGCTCGTTATACTTCGTCATAGAAGCCAAATTCCTTGCTGAGATGATAAGTTTAATTTTTTTGATGAGCAGGGGAATTCTTTACAGTGAGAACAAGAACATGCCCAATCTTGACTATTGTAAAAAAATAAAATACTGCTAATGACTTAATATTTCATGCCCTGCATCATCTCAGGATGAGAAGCAGGAATTTTTCCTGCTTGCATTTGGAGCCTTTTGAGATTTAGGATTCCCCCTTGCCCGCATGGGGGGCTTTCCTTAAATGTAAACGAAGCATTTTCTATCCCTCTGTCGTCCACTGCTTTTTGAGGACTGTACGGTTTACTGGCCCTTTCTTGAAGAGCCACGTGCGGAACTGGGTTTGCTGTATGGACTGGAATGACTTAAATCCACCCACGTCTTGTCTCCTTCTGATTTGCAGGATGATGACTTTGTGACACGGGATGACTTTGATGACGCCGACCAGCTGAGGATAGGAAATGACGGCATTTTCATGCTAACTTTCTTCAGTAAGTACATGATGGAACTTGCTTTTTTTAAGACAGCGACCCAAAATAGCTAGAGTTATTTTCACACTTACATTTATGTAGCACCAGGAAAAACCTGTGTGCAAGGGTTTTATGGTTTGTTTTTTTTTTTTTTCTTGGAATATAAAGAGGATTTGACCTGCTGCTTTTCTCCTGCTTTCTCAGTGGCATTCCTCTTCAACTGGATCGGATTTTTCCTGTCTTTCTGTCTGACTACTTCAGCTGCAGGACGATATGGGGCCATTTCTGGGTTTGGTCTGTCTCTTATTAAGTGGATCCTTATTGTCAGGGTAAGTTGTCTAGTGCAAAAACACATATGTAGACACTGGTACTCTTTTCCCCTAGCTCATTTTTATCTCGCCTATACTGAAGTTAGTTATAAATTGAGCTTCTTACAATGAAATGGATTTTGAGTCCCTTATTCACTGAGAACAGAGCTTTTTCATCATTCTGTCCTGTTTATATGCTGGAATTATTACTGTAATAAAAGAGAATAAAGATTGCACACCCAAGTGTGGCACTTTCTGACAGGGCCACTGTATTGGATCAAAATGTCTTTGTGTGTTGAGCAGGAACAACGATCTGACCTTTGTACAACATTTAACCAGATAAAGCAAGCCCCGCTGCCAGCACAGGGATGTTTCTCTCCAGTATGATGTTTCTTAGGTGCTCCTCTGGAAAAAAAAACCTCTAAAATGTGGGATAACGGTGAGCACGACTGATGAAGAGAGGGAAATAGGGACTTGAAGGTTAGGAGGTGTGAGGTTTGCTTTTCGCTGGAGGAAGAAGAGGCAGCCACCGCTTTGTCCCATGGATGGGAGAAGCCCGCTGGTGCCCTCTGGTGTGATGTTGCCTGCGGCACAAGCAGCAGGGGATCAGGAGGAAGCACGCTTCTCTGCTTTGTTTTAGTTCCCTATAAACCCTGGGCGTATCCAGGCTGTTAAAACCTCCACTGGGCTCCCTTCCACCAGATCACACAGGGAGAGGAAAGAGGAAGGGGGTGACTGATCGGAGCTGGCTGGCGTTAGGGGAGCCTGGATGCCAAGATAGGGCCCTGCTGGGCACAGACCTCTGCCCACGGAAACAAGCAAGGCTGACGTATTATTTTTAAAACTTAGAGGGGGAGAAGGAGAAACCTTTCTGGAAAAAGGAAAAAAGGATGTAGATGTGCTGATGCTGGAAGAAATGGGGGGAAAAAAAAAAAGTCAAACTACTTTTTGGAGGGACTTTGAGAAAATATTGGAAAAGCTTTATTTGAAGCTCGTGAAAAGGTGTCTGTGAAAGTGGCGCACAGACATCCCAGGCCAAATCTTGAATTTCAAGCAAAAGAATGTCATTAGCTGTGCGTAAGCAGAAGTAGAGAGCATTAGTGTTAGGGCTGTCACTTCATACCTAATCTGTTTGGGCTAGGAATTGTAATTTGTAAATACAGCATCTGTTAACTTTTTTCTGTAGAAAGTTAAGATTTTTGGGGTAATCTTGTAGCAGTGGTGTTAAGAACTGTTTGCTGGATTAAGAGGTGTGACAGAAATAGGTGACCTTAACTGTGGATTTGATTTAAACTTTGATAACAAGCTTAACTTCTGTTAGGTTTTTAACCTTGAATAGAATGAAAACAAAAAAATTATACTGTATTTATGACTGACATAGTGAACTTCAGTGCTGTAATAGTATCGGTGCCTTTCATTCAATAGGCAGTAATTTTCCCAATAGAAAATCTTGTCAGAGGGTTCCACAGGTCTGGGATTTCTTTGTCAACTGTACTTTTGTTTGCTATACTATCCAACCTTACAGTGTAATTAGTGTGATGCACTGCTGCAAACCTGGTCTTCCCTTTCAGAAACTGCAACTGTGGTTTATTAGCATCAAAGACATCAGGGAAGATAGGAGTATTTGCTCAGCAGTGTCTTTCTGCTCCACTGATTGCAAGAGTTTATGGCTGGGTATTGATTCTGTTCCATTCCCCTTCGTTAGAGTTGGTCTGAGGTGTGTAGAAAAACCTTAAATGAAAGTCCGTGGAGGTAGCTTGTTCCCTGCAGTCTGTGCAGGTGATGAAATGTAGCGTTCTGTAAGCTGTCTTGTATGCAGTGGGCTTGATCTGGTTACTGCTGAAATTGGTGAGAATAGATTTGGGGTCAGAAACTGCCATGTTCTCTAACTTGTATCTTTTTTTTTTTTCAGTTCTCCACCTATTTTCCTGGTTACTTTGATGGCCAGTATTGGCTTTGGTGGGTCTTCCTTGTACTAGGTGAGTGTTTGTTTGGGGGAGAAGAGGGAGTGCGTGCTTAAAACTCTGTAAAGTGCAATTAAGGCTTTTGTGAGCATAGCTTTACTGGCTATTAAAATATGCGCGTATAGATGTAAAACTGAAATGTACTCCTCAGAGTTCTCCTCCTCTTACTGAATGCCTTCTACGTTTTAAAGGTACACACAACCACTGTCCTTTTGTTGTCATTTCTTGGTGACAGCATCCTATTTATCATCCGGAAGGAGTAAAGAAGAGAACAACGCTTGTCTTCATAGTAACTGATGTTGTATCTCTTTATATATCTTAAATAGAAGAGTGGGTCGTGGTCTTTCTTTTTTTTTGTTTGGTTTTTTTTTTCCCCTCCTTTGGAAGTGACTGGATCTCCTTTGGAGTTAGAAGTTTTGTGACTCGCTAAGGAAAGTTTGGTTTTGAGATTGCCTGAAATGGAAAGATTAGATGTCATTGATACAAAAAAAATTCCTGTATTAAATCGGCTGTTGTGCATCCCAGCAACTTAGGTCCCTCCGTACTAGTAACAGTGAGTTGAACTGCTCCCTCTCTAATTGAAGAAGCAACACCTGTGTTAACTGGACAAATGTGTTTCTTCCATCTAGGTTTTCTGCTGTTTCTCAGAGGATTTATTAATTATGCAAAGGTTAGGAAGATGCCAGATACTTTTTCCACTCTCCCCAGAACCAGAGTTCTCTTTATTTACTAAAGGTAAATGTCCTGCTTTTCTGAATTTGTTCTGTTTTAACTCTATTTAGTGACTCTTTTAGGCTAGACTTTGAGTATTTTTAGAAGACAAGGCAGCAGAAAACAGTTGTTTCTTGGTATCCCATACACAGCTCCTGTTTCTACAGAGTCCAGACTGACTTGGTGGGGAGCAGAGGAATACTTGACATTTCTTCCTGAGTTTTTGCTTTGAGGAATTGTATATTCATTAGATTGCATAACTTGAATTGTAAGAACAAAATCTTTGCCCCTTGGTATTGCACTGTATTTGGCAGGTGTGTCTTTCAGAATAAATAGCATGCCTGAAACATGTGGTATGTCCTAAACATGAGGAAAGGTCACAAAATGTTGTTAGAAGATCGTGCCAGTGTCTTTGGCTCATGTCCCAGACAGAACAATTTGTCTGAAATTTGCGTACTGTTTGAATTTTCTGCCAAGTTCCTGAAGAAATTAAACTCTTGCACACCTTTGCTCCTTGAAAACGCCTCCCGCATACTTGAACATACTGTCCTGCCTGAACATCTTTCTAAAACCTTAATGCCTAAAAGCCTTTTGCTTTAAGGCTGAACTTAACGTTTCTGCCTTCATAATGGGACTTTAAAGGAGGAGGCTTAAGTAGTTGAACCCTTCTAGCATAATTTCCTGCTTACAGCAGATAATGGCCTTGCATTAACTGTCCCTCCCTGAGGGGAAGGAAATCCTGTAATAGGTTGCTTCCCAGATGGTGAGTGCAACATGATGCTCCTTTAGAAATATCATCATAACACTAGATTTCCCCACGACAGGGTTGAAGCAGTCGCAGCTGGGACAGTGGTATAAAGAAACCAAACAAACCCCAGCTTTAAACTGGGGGTCATTAAATTGTTCAGATTTTAAAACCGAGGCTTCATTTTTCCAAATGCCCTTTCCTTTTATTAGAAACTGCAAATTGCGTAAGATTCTGCTTCATTTCTAGTCTGTAATGAGAACATGCTACACAAAACGGCCATTGTGCAGTGTTTTCCAGCTTGAGTTTTCCACCGGTGATAGTGTGTAAAAATAGTTCAGTCAATTTATTTAAGTGTTGCGGCTCTGTTTAACAAAGTTATGGTTTATGACCTCCTCAGGATTTGTAATATCCTCTCAAATTCCTGCTGAGTCACCAGAGGGTTTATTTCCCCCAGTTGTATGGTCACGTAGTGTGAGTGTTTAAGCATCAGCTTTATCATCTGTAGTTTGTTCTCACTCAACAATTTTTGTTATTTTGCTTCTTTACTGAAGCTTAGTTTTTCATTTATTAAAGGAGCTGTGTGGTTTCTTGTTGCACAGGTTTTGCCTGTGTTTGGAATTTGAAATTACAATTTTAGAGACCTTGCTTGACTCCATGCGTGTGAGGACGGAGGTGTAGAACTTTTTAAAAATTCTTATTTATTTGTGTGTTTATTTTTTTTGTCATTTAGAGCTTTCAGAAAGCACTCTCTCTTTTAGACATATTGAGATAAATGTCCAGAATAATTTCTAAATACTACAACTTTGATGCTGCCCCTGAAAATAAATCCTTAATCTTAAATTCTGAGCAGGGAAACCATAAAAGACTTGGGGTTTCAGTGTATTACTGTTCTTAAGATTAGATTTCCTCTGCAGGCCATAACGATAAGGGCATGGTGAATGATCATTTTCATTTTAGAGCAGGGATAATTTTTAGAAAATTAGGAGGGGAGGAGGAGAGGAATAATTAGTGCAAACCAGAAAATAACAACTGGTGAAGATGAATCTGATGGAAAGGCTGGTGTTTACCATGCAATCTGCGTGTGCTCGTAACGGACAGAGCGGTTTGTGTGGGATCTCAGGTTTAAGCGGTTCTGGCCAGCGCGGCTGGAACAGGCAGTTTATGAGAGCCGCTGTCTCGCTCTCTCCAGAACTCGTGATAGAAAGACACAAAAGTCGTCACCGTCCTGGGTGGATGCAGCAACTAAAGGCCGAGCCAAATTTTGTCTCATAGTGCAAATGCAGTGTAATTTCATACACCTCTATGTTTTCATGCCAGTGTTTCTAAGAGCACCCTCTGGTTTAGCCTCTGTCTTCCCCTCAGGAATTTCAGCTCTTCAGAACTGTGAAATACACACAAAACTAGAGAGCGTTTTGCTAGAGTCGTGTCATTGTGTACCGAGGTGCTTTATAAGCCTTTAGACATCCTGCGCTCTTTGTGAACGACATCCTTCTGTTATCCGAAATAACAATCTAACTATAGTTTCAATATTCAATATCCTTCTCAGACAGATGTTTTCTGGCAAAATGTCTTCCTGCGTTAGTGAATTCTCCCTCCAGAAGCAACAGGACACCTGCAGGAAGTGAATCAAGACTCTGGAGCAGAAGAAAAAATAATCACCTACTTTAAAATAAATAAATAAAAGTACTGTTGGAAAGAAAAATGGAAAAGGTGAAGTATTTCTTTCTGTTTGTTTCTAGGTGTAAAATTTTAATAATTAATGCAGAATTCTGTAGTCATTGAATCATTAGTGGCTATTGTTTGATAAAGCTATTGCAGTCGAGTCTGTGACGTGCTGATAAAGCCTTCTGTAGCTCATTTCTGTAGTCGCTGGCGAGAGCCCTGCCCCGGAGCCGGCAGGGGACAGGCGTGCTTTAGTTCCTCCTCCAGCCCGGGAGCGGGTTTGGGCTCTGCTCTGTCCCTACAGCCTGCGGGACGTTGGCGCCCGAAGGGGTGATCTCAAAAGTTGAAGTGATGGCATTGCCGTGGTGATGCACCACTCAGCAGCGCCCGTGCTGGCCCTGGCCGAAAGGAAAAATGGGTGAGAAAGTATTGTTTTGAAGGTGGCTCAAGTATTAATTTTTTTAATAGTCTATATTCTCAATGTTGTAGTATACTTTACTTTCATACTGCCTACTTTTTGGCCTACGTAGGGGTTTTCACGGTACACGTTGGTAGTGTAAAAATGAAAGATCACGTTGCAACTTTGTATAAAAAATTACCTTGCAAAACAAAGGCTTTTTTTGGTTTTTCCCCCCTTGGCTTGGGACTTTTGAGACAATTCCTAACATACCTGTAATTCTTGCTTTTATAATTTGTGTTAGCAGAGACTATGATGCATTATAAATGTAGATTTAATGTGCACTTCCGTGCTTTCTGCCAAGTGGTAATTCACTTTGGAGTTTTACTATGTTAAAACTGTAAATATAGCAGAACATTAATAAATGTCACTTATCTAGCAATTTTTGCTGTAGAACAGTGTTTATTTAGTTTCTATGCTTTATTGCACCTGGTTATTGATTACAAATGCCGATTATCTGTGGGAATTCCACTACTTTGCCACAGAAGGTGTAACACAAATCTCCACTTCAAGGTGTCGGTCTGCCATTTAGTAGCCAGGTTTTCAAACCCTGAGACAGTCCTCAGTGCCGGCCCGGCAGGTCAGGAAACGGCCATTCCATACGTTCTTGGGGGTGTTTTTCTTAGTCTCACGTATATAACTTACCTGCCTCGTGAAACGGTTTGTTCGTGGTTTTGGTTCGTGGCTGAACTTCTCAAATGTATAGTCCTCACAAACAAGCCATTGGGGCTGACAAAGACAGATGGAGGTTACACAGAGACTTCCTTTTTAAACATGAATAAGTGTAAACAGAGAGAATTACTAAGTTTATCCTGCAAGGCAAAATCTGTAGCATTAGGGAACTCTGAATCCCATTTGCCCAAACTTGGTAGATCAGCCTTGTGTTTATTCTCTTGGCATCTGGGCCTTATTTGGTCTTGTATATTCAGACAACTGGAATATTTGGCATTCCTGTTTCTCTTCATTCGGTGGCCTGAAGCTGCAGACACCTAGGGCTCAATCATTCCTCCGCAGACAGCGGTTCTGGGAGCGCAGGGGAGGGATGTGCTGCTGAAAGCGGATGGGTGACCGGGTCTGAAGAAACCCGTGCTTGTACATGGCGTGGCTTACGACTGACTCCAAGCTCAAATAATTACTTTGGGTCTGTGACAGCTCAGCCACTTCATACTGTATAAGTGGCAGGTCTGTGGTCATCTGCAGTGACCAAATAAACACCTTTGGCCTTCCTGCCTGCGTTTTGTCAGCCAGGTGGTTTTCTCCTTCCAGCATGGTAAACCTCTGAGCAGGTTCAGACAGGACGCAGACTTAATCTCCCAGAAACGTGTTTTATCTTTTGGTTGTGGGAAACGGCGTGCTCCATCCTTCCCTGGAGAGGGGAGACGGCCGTGTTGGCTCGGCCCTTACGATGGGCGATACTTGTGATTTCCAGGGAGGTCTTAAAATGTGCTGCCCCACGCGGTGACCTTTGCAGAAGACCCAGCAATGTGATTTTCCTGGAGCTTGCTTGGGTGGGAGGGTTTGCATCGCGCCTTTGGTACTGCGTGCGCATGAGATGGCACCTCTGAAACGTCAGTGTCACATCACTGCTCCCCCTCGCTCCCCCATTTTAGATTTGCTTACATTTTGATAACCCCAGGATTTCTTGGACTGTGACCATCCATCTGAGTCTTACTCAGGCCAGGCTGTGCTTAGTGCGTTGAAACGCTGGGATGCAGCCTCTGAGTGAGGGAGTGATCCCAGCAAACACAGGACCTCTCCTTTGGCTGTTGGCCTTGGAGGGAATGGCAAGAAATGCTAACGGAGACTGAGATCCTGTAGCAAATCACCCTAAATTTAATAATCTCACCATTTCTATGCAAGAAGCATCAAGCTTTCCAGCATCCCTTTTAGCTCGCTGTGCCTGGAAGAGGGATGGAGGCTTCGCGTGCTGCTGAGGGCACAGATGGGCTGCGGAGGGGCTGCCGAGCGGCTGTGCCTTCGTGGGAAGAGAGCTCCGACAAATACAGGCGCTGCTCCCTGCCACCTGCCCTGGGGCTGGCGCTCGGCTCAGCCCAGCACTCGCTGCCGCTTTCCGAACCCGGGGCTGAGGTGCTTTGGGGGCTTCTGGGTCTCTCCTGCCGCGGTGGGGTCTCTGCAGCCATCCTTGCGCCGGACACCGGGGTGAGCGGAATCCTCTGCAAACATGCCAGTTGCTCCTGATGAAGGCAGAGGTTGGCGTGTGCGAGGAGGGGAGCTGCCGGCCGGGATGTCGTGGCTGCTGGCGCAGGTTATTCCACAGTAAGTCTCAAAATGGTTAAACTGTTTTGCATCAGTAACAGTCTTATGCAGAAAAGCTCAGCTGTGTTACAAAGGAGTTGCATTTTTTGGTCCAAATACCAGAATTGTTCGTACGATTGATTTTTTAAACGACTTTGCAATCATTTGGAAGTTGCTCTGAGGTTATTTTTCCAGGTATTGTAGGAAGCGCATCTTGAGATCTTATTTCCAGTTCCCATGAAAGAAGGAAAAGCAACCTGAGGGGAGAAGGATCAGATAAAGGGAGAAAAGCACGTGCTGGAGGAAATCAAATCTGCCTACGGAGAAGGTAGGACCACCGCGGAGGAAATGAATGGGATCTGTCCATTGTCCCGGCTCTTCCGCCCGCTCCAGTGGGAGCTCGGCCTCCAGTGAAAAGATTGGTGCTAATTGTCCGTGGCATCCATGTGAAATAGAGGATTAAGCTGAGGAATAAACGCACTAATCGGGAGACCTCCCACTTACGTAAAAAAGACTTTTTTCCCCATGCCTCTTGCTCTAGCTGATGCGCAATTATGTTTCCCAGAAGTTGATAAATATTGCTAGATTTAGGAATGATTTCTATAAACCTTCCGGCTCTGCTGCAAAAGTCCTTTCTCACAAGAAACGCACTGCAGTGAGTTCATCGCTTTGTGTTTTGGCCACACAAAGCCAAGGACTGACTCATTTTCGGTGGCTTCGTTAGTGGAAATGATTCACGGGCTGGATGGCCATGACCTCTCTGGGCTGGTGCACTCGCCTCTTTTCAGACACGCGTGATGGCAGAGGGGATGGCCCGGAGATCCTGAAGCAGAGGGTGGTAGGAAGCATCTGAAAGGGCCAGAAAATGTAATTCAGCCAAAAGCTCCGGCCCAGCCCAGGCCGGCACGAGGTCGGAGTGCCTCCGTGTACCCAGCCCCTTTCTGGAGGGGCTGCGGGACTTGCTGCTGTCTTTTTATGTGATGAAGTAAGTTTTCATAGTACCTGCTGTTGTTTTCATTGCCTCGTGTTTAAAAGATGGCATAGCTTTAATTGGAAGGAAAGAGAAACAAACGTGTTGCAAAAATACAGACGATAAGCCCAACCTGGCAGCAGTTGGATTAATGAACCTTTTTAAAAGCTCCTTGAACGCAGAATGTTTACGAGTGGCGATACTACTCATCGCATAAAACACCTCGCAGTGCGGCTACCGGCAGGGTCGTTACGCTCACCCAGCCCGGTCCTGTTAACGCCTGAGTCCATTCACTGCTCCAGCTAGTAAGTTTACATCAATTCAGCATCTGTTTCTCAACAGCAGGTCAGTGAAGCTGCATGTATTTTCATTTTAAGTACCTCCTTCGTCCAAAGGGTTGCATTAGGAGTCATCCTTATCACGTGTGTTGCTGAGAAAATATTATGCTGAGAGTTACTGTGACCTTGGACGATGAGGAGTTTTTCTGTCTGGCAAATAGTTCTTAGCTGGTTTCCTGGCAAAATAATCATATATCACTTTGTGGATAATCTCTTGCATGTAAACACCAATGAACTTTTTGGGGTGGTGGTTTTTTTTTAAATTCAAACCAACAAAAGTCATGCTCAAAGCATCAGCTGAGTGTGTTGTTTTTGCAGTTTATCCAGTCGGGAATGTTTGCTGTAGAGCAGTGGAGCTCCTCCGGAGCAAGGAGAGTACATCAGCTTTGTCCCTGCGGCAGAGCGTGCCGACTGCGTGCAAGTGTCCCAGCCCCATGCCTGAGTGTCCTCTGGTCTGTGTGCTCTACGAAGAAGCTTTAATTAACATCCAAGGCTTGCTTTCCCTTCGTGAGTCTCATAAACGTATGAAAATGCAGGAGAAATTAACAGGAAAGTCCGTGGTTTTCTCTTTTTTTCATTAAATGTTGGATCTCTGCACCAAGTTCCCATTCACACGAGGTCCTGGGCTTCCTGAGACGCGTCGAGCTCCGGCACGGACATGTCTGTCGGTGTTCCCGTGGGGAAGGCAGAGTGACTTCAGTCGATCCCCGCGTCCCCAGGAGAAGGAGCTCAGGGCTGGTATGGCTTCCTCCATCATCTCTCATGAACTCTAATGGGCCCCTGAACCGTAACCTTGGGTGTTTGTGGCCTGGAGCCATCTGGGCACCCGGAGGTGCTCCTCGGAGCATCCTTCGGGCACCGGTGGGTGCCGTGCCGGGGCGGCGGTGTGCCTCCAGACCATGGGCATCACCCTGGAGCAGTGTCACCTGCGGCAGCCGATGGATCCACAGGCAGGACGAGGGGCTTCGTGGGCCAAAATGTCCCGCGCCCGCAGTCCTGCAGCACGTGGGCAAAGTGGGCGGCAGATCAGAGGGCTGATGAGAAGAAAAGCCCATCTTCGACAGATTTTGTGTTTGTTTTTGTTGTTGCTTTAGCCGTAGTGGCTGGAGCACGGTAATTAAAGGCTCGGTGGCTCTAATTGGAATAGGTTTAAACTGGAGGTCAAAATCCCTTCTGGCACTTCCTCTGCCTAATAACCATCAACAGAAATCAAACAACTCCAACTGGCTCCAGCCACTAATCTGCAACCAGCAAAGGTCGCGGGGGCGATAAGGGAGCACAGCCGCTGCAAACGGCCCTGTGTGGAAACACCCGCTCCGGCGGGTCCCACAGCCGAGGGGCGCAGCGCCCGGACCCCGCTTGGCGTGAACGGGGGGGTTCATCAGTCACACACCAGTGCCGGGGGACGAGTGACGGCGGGGCAGTCCCTGACCACGGGCAATGGGTTGGACCCGGTGCTGCTGGGCAGGGCGCTGGAGAGAGGATGGGGCACCTCGAGCCTGAGCGAGCGGTGCCAATGCAGCGCGTGGGATGGCGCATGGGATGCTCAGCATCCCTCAGTGCAGCCCTTTCGCCAAAATGCCTGTTTTCTTTGAACAGATGAAGAAACTGAGGCTGTGACGGGGGTTGGTGAGGGCCGTTTTGCAAGCGAGTGCTAATTCCCCGGGCGCCCGGCGGGCGTTGTGCGCAGAGCGGGTGGGGGCTGCACCCCCAGCCCACCCACTGCTGCCGCTTCCTGCCACCGCCGAAGGTCACTGCCCTCGCCAGGTCGCCACTTTAACTGCTTTTCTAATTATGCCCTAATCTGGACTTTTAAAGTGATCTGGGAGGGGAAAGAAAAAAAGAAAAGAAAAGGGGTTGCAGATGTGCGGGGCGGCCGGGGCCACCCCGGCACCCTCCCTCCCTGGGGCGGGGGGTCGAGCACCGCAGGGCCGGGATGCAGCCGGGTGTGTGTGTGAGGTCTGCCCGTCCTCGCTGGGAAGCCTCCAGTAAGTTTTGCCTACAGATCGCATCCTTTTAATGTTTTTGGGCTCTGTCGCTGCTCCCCTCTCTGCCAGCCCGCTCACACGCGTTGTACTGGCTCAGTGAAAGGGGGGTGAGTTACTGCAGCGTGCCTTGGGTTTAATTTGGAGGGGTTACTTTCCACGCAAAGACTGAAAGCTGGGGCTGCCCCGAGCTTGCCGCAGTGGCCATTTACCAAATGCACTCCTGCATGGGATGGAAACACAAGGTGCTGTGCCGGGAGCAAGGCGGTGGCTGCGCCGGCTGCTCCGTCGGGGTTGCGGCACGTGGCTCCCCTGTGCACCGTCGTCCTGCCCCAAAACCAGCGTTCCTGCTGCGGGTGCTGGGGGAAGGAGAAGCTGAGGCCGCCGTCGTGCTGCCATCCGGAGAGAGGCTCCGGTCCCAAAGAGAGCGTGACGTGGTGCTGGGGCTGGCGGGCAGCGCTGTGACCGCAGACGCGGCTCCTGCTGCTGGCTTTACCACTTCTGACGGGTGCATGGAGCAGCCAAAAAATGGAAAGAGTGCGAGCATGGTGCTGCCGTATGAGGCCACGCTGCGCCATGGGAGACTCGGCAGTGCTGTCCGACGCTGTGCTGGGCCATGCCGTGCTGCAGGATGCCGGATGAGGCCGTGCAGTGCCATGGCTGGAAGGCAGTGGCTGTGGCCGCCCCGGCTGAGCCCCATAGTGCTCCCTGGGCAGCAGCTCTGGCCGGAGCCACCCGGGCCCATGGGAGGCTGCGACGCAGCTGCAATCGCTGCCGACTCCCTCCCACAGCTGCGACCGGGGCGGGAGCCCAAAAGCCCTGGCTGTGCCTGGGCGTTACTTGCTCGGGGGCTTCTGTGCCTGCAGCAGGTGATGGGGAGCCCTGCCTGGGGAAAGGCCAGCTCCCCTGTGCCCCAGCCCGGCTCTGGGGCCCCCAAATAGACTATAACCTGCAGCAGCACCATCCTTTGCTGTGGGGTGTGCTGCTTTTTTGGACACGCTTGAGTTACTGCTTTATTTCTCCAAGTTGCATAGAGGTAAGTGGGACCAGCACAAAATCTTACTGCTAACGTGGAGCACTGTTAGAATTGGCCCCTCTGCGCGGGAGCTGGGTTGGGTGGTGAAGCTGTTGATGGGGCTGGGTCAGTGCTGCGGGGAGGGAGCAGTACGGCAGCACCCTGCGGCTCGGGAGCGGGGCAGCAGGAACACATTGACTGTAACCAAAGCCCTAACCCTGACTTTGCAAACAACCCTGAAACCCCTAAAAACCCAACCCACTGATGCCCAGCAAATCTAAAGATTGGTTGAAGTCTGCAGGTGCAATCGGTCACGCAAAGAATAACACAGAGCTTGGCTTTGACAAGATGTTTTAAAACTCCCCCCAAAAGTAAATTCAAACCACTGAAACAGCTGTAGGTTAAAATACAAAGTAGAGGACAGTGACTGCAGCGCTGGTGATAGAGCTGGGGTTCCCTTTGGAATCATGAGCCGATGCGGACGTGAGCTGGTTCTCCTGAGTTGGGCTGGGAGCTCTTCATGCCAACACTCCGGGTTGTAGCCGGGACTGGTCTCCCCTCTGACCAGCCCTTGGTTTCAGGGTCAGGCCAGGGGCTGGCGCAGGGGGACCGAGGAGCCTGGAAGGGTAAATCCTCCTCCAGTTGCCAGAGGAGAGAGATGAGGGGTGGGATCTCGCACTGACTGGTGCTTGGTTCGGGCTACCCTGACAGCCTCCTCTCGCTCTTCCCAGCGAGGTCGCTGAAGGGTGCTACCAGCCGTTTCCCTAATTCTTCGTTTTCAGCTGTCTGCGTGTCCCCATGCGGCGTGACGGCCGGTGCTGGCGGTGGAGGCTGCAGACCTGCCTGGCTTTGCCAAATCCTGCTGAGCTGGTGGAGGTGAGCACAGCACCGATGCGGAGGGACCGAAATGTCTTGTTCATACCTCGGGGCAGCCGTCTGCTAACGCTGACATCGAGGCAAATTAGGCCCAGCTTTAGGGCCGGGGTTTGAGAAAAGCGGAGCTGCAGACGCTGCAGTGCTTTGCGAGTGCCCGGGGTGAGTGGGAACCAGTTACTTAGGTGCAATGATGGATCCGTGGTTTCTAGTCGGGTGCGGGACCGGTGTCTGCAGCTCTGCGCTGCCCTTTGGGTCCTTTGTGCAAATCCACGGCTCTGCTCCGTCGTGGCTGGGTAGCGCAAGTTCAGCCCTAAATACTCCTGATTAGGGAAAGTGATTTTGCCTGTTACAACAGAGCACTTTTATCAGGGAACTGAGAAACAGGTGAAATACATCGTCGCCGTTCCCCAGGACGAGAAGCCGAGGCACAAGCAGAGGTGCTGGCGCAGCGAGGCAGGGACGGTCGCCGTCGCCTTGTCCGGCTGCTGCTTCCTTCCCCCAGGACCTGCAGGGCATCGGGCTCGAAAAGCAAAGGTCTCAGCGCTCTTCCCGGTGCCGGGGTGGTTCGGCGGGTGGGCAGCGAGCGCTCGGGCAGGGGCTGCCCCGCTGCCCTGTCCCAAAGGGGCTGCTGCTCGGCACGGGCGGGAGTTTCCATTTTAAACGATTCCCAGGGAATGGTTTTCCTGTGGCGTGGGATGCGCAGCCCCGTACCCGGGCTCGTGCTTAATTCCTACAGTTTGCGTGGGTGTTCGTGCCAGTGTCCTCGTCTCTTGCTGGTTTTAGTTTGTTTGGAGCAAAAGCTCCTAAATTCTTGGAGGACTTTTACTGCCCTCTCAACCTGCAGCTCGGAGGACATGACACGGCTCCAAAGCACGCGGGACAGAGCCGGTGCCGGGGTCTGGCGCGGGGCGATGACATGGAGAGCGGGATGCGTGGGGTACCAGCAGCCCCTTGTCCTTCGGTCCTACCTCACTGTCGGTTTTATAGAAAGGCTTTTATCGGACAAGCCGGATCTATCACCCCAAACTCTCAGCTGGAATCAGGGAGGAAGCAGCACTTTACGGGCCCAAACTTCCCGACGGGGCTGGAATGACCTCATCCGTACGTTAAGCAGAGCCTGAGCCAGCTGAAGCAGGCGAGAGGGGCGCAGGCAGGGCTCTGCCGGGAGGAGGAGGAGGAGGCAGAGGAAGGCTCTGCCTGCTGCCTTTCCCCTCGGTGATCTCCTCTTTGGCCCGACACGGCTTAAACCTCCCAACAGGAACGTGCCCGTGTTGCTCTGCTGAAGGTGCGCTTGCGCAGCAGGCAGGACTGACTGACAACCAAAGGGTTATTTCAACCCCCCCCTCGTAAAAGAGGCTTTGAAAGTTCGGCACCGCCAAGAGGAGAGATGCAATTAAGGGAGCTTGCTTTTCTGGAGATGCAGTACTGCAAGCGCTCTGTTTGTGTCCCTGCTAATTGAAGTAAATTGCTTTCTGCAATCAAATTGGGAAGTTCCCCTTCCGATCATGATGCAAGTTGTGCTTTAGTACACGGTTTCCAGTATTTAGTCTGCTTTTAGTGTTCTCCCTTTAATTAATTTCCTGTATTCAGTCCATTTCTGCGAGCGTGCAGTGGTGGTGTTTGAAGGGCTCTGGTGCTTTTCATTACAGAAGGGAGACAGGAGGGGTTTCTTTGTCTTGCATTTCTTTTTCTCGTGCCCAGCCTGTGTTCCCTGGTGCAGCGCTGAGGTAGAGCTCGGACAGTTTTGAGTCTGGCTTCGTTCAGCCGTTAAACCCAAGCAGTGGCCGGTGCTCCGAGTGTGGGCTGCTGGATCCCAACAGGCTATGGGCTCAGCAGGAGGGGAAATATTTTTAATCTGGTCCAGCAGAAAATTACTATTCCAGATTAGAAATTAAGACCATCAAGTAGGCATGAGTCATTCTATTTGCTGTGGTCACAGTTTTTCCTCTCGTTAGTCTTACGGCCTCTTTTCACTGCCGCACTCTGAATGGGAGAGAAGACTGCTAACCATAATGTAAATGCCGTCTCCCCTGTCCAGCAGCTCTCGTCTGCTGGTCGGGCCGTGCACAATTGCCCATATCCCTTTTTTATTTTAATTCTTTCTGTTCTGTACAGTATCTTGATGTTGTCCCAAGTGTTTTGCAACAGCTGTGTTGGAAAACAAGGCCTTATCTACAAGCAAACGTATACCATTTTAATTTAACTAGTGCAGAGACCCATTTCAGATTAATACTGTTGTATTTTATATACTGTTATACTCTCTCTACAACTACCTGAAAGGGGGTTGTGGGGAGGTGGGTGTTGGTCTCTTCTCCCAAGTGACAAGCGACAGGACAAGAGGAAATGGCCTCAAGTTGTGCCAGGGGAGGTTCAGGCTGGATATGAGGAAAAATGTCTTTCCTGAGGGAGTGGTGAAGCACTGGCAGAGGCTGCCCAGGGAGGTGGTGGAGTCACCATCCCTGGAGGGGTTCAAGGACCGTGTGGACGTGGCACTGCGGGACATGGTTTAGTGGGCATGGTGGGGTTGGGGTGGTGGTTGGACTTGATGTTACAGGTCTTTTCCAACCTTAATGATTCTGTGATTCTATGATTTTGGTGAAGTTTATATTGATTTCGAATTGGCATAATACTTAAAGGAAAAAAGCACTCTTGAACTGAAAGAAGAAAACGCACAAAAGACTTCACACCTACGCAACTAAACCAGCTGCTTTCACTTCTGAAGATAAAGCGGTGTCAGTCTCTGAGGATGCAAATCCCTGACGCAGATGGACTTGGTTGGGTGAACCGTCTCCGGGGGAGCAGCGAGACAAAGCCGGGGAGGGGACGGTGCCCCAGCCCGCAGTTCAACAGCCCGGGCGGTGGGACACCGAGAGCGTGGTTACAGGGGTTTGCACTAGCAGCAAATAAACCAACAATAAAGTGTGTTTAAAACACAGTAAACATCAGCGGGGTGGCTCGGGTTGTGCCTGTGCCCTGGGCAGGGCTCAGCCTGCCCAAACGTCGAGGAGCCTGTCCGAGCGCTCAGCGCCCCGGTGGCACGGCTCCCTGGGTCGGCACGGGGCGGGGGGGGGACACCTCGCCCCCGAGGCAGGAGCTGCATCTCTTGGCGGCATCAGTTCAATTAATAGTGCTGGGGGGCTGAAGGGTGCACAACAGCGTCACCAACACCGCAGGGGATGCAGCTACGGCTGCCTGCGGAGGGATGTGGCCACGCGCCGATCCGGTAACTGGCAGGCAGTCAGCCCTCTGTCCCCCAAGCAACTCTTCCTGGAGCGTTTGTACTCTTCAGTGGGTGGGAGAATTTAGAAAAGGGTCAGGGGGGTTTGCTGGGCTGGGATCAGTTCTGCGGCCAGTGCTGGCTTTGTGGCTCTCCTCTGGCTCTTGGCTCGGCACGGCGCTTGTGGAGCTACGCAAGCTCTTGGTCCACCTTATGGGCAGGTTGTGGGAATTAAGGAGTTCGGTTTTCTCCTTCAGTTTCAAGGTCTAGAGCCAAATCCATCCCTGGGACAATCCCGCTGTAGGCATTGATGCCGAATAGGCACGTCCCAGGTTTTTGCTTTTGCTGGCGGTAAGAGCAGATCTGGGTTGCTCGTGGAGACTTGAGTTACTGTCTCTGTGGCCAGTAGTCAGAAGAGAGGAGCCAGTTGTACTCTGGATTGCAGCAGCTCCGTACTGTGATGACATGATCAAAACATTAAGGATCCTGCTTCTTGGGGAAATGCAGGAATCCAAAACATCTGGTAAGTTTGTTTGTGCTTGTGTTGCCTTCCTTCGTGCCTTTGTTCAGCCCTTCCAATTACTGCTTCTAAGTATAAACTTAAAACAGAGACTAGGCTGAGTTTGTGGGGAACATATGGACAAATGGAAAATAAACAGCATGTGGGATTCCTGGCTAATGAGCTCTTGGATGATAAGATACCACCAAAAAAAAAAGAGAAAAAGACCGAGGTCTGAGCTTCAGCTCTGTCGTATCATGAGAAGAAAATGTCGCTAATGATACCGGCCAACACTTTGATGCTGCGCTGCAGCAGACCTCTCTTGCAGCCTAGCCGGGCTCCAGCCTGCTGAGGACGCGACTGCTTGCTGTCTGCACTGGACCCGTACTTGGAGGCTCGTTCCAGCCGTGGGGGGCCCACAGATGGATTCAGGCCGTGGCGATGGTCTCCAGCCACCGGCTCTGCTGCGCCGGGGCCCCCCGAGCCCCGTGGCAGAGCTGCGGCTGAGGTGATGGCGGAGTCGCATCTTCCCCGAGGCCGTCCCGCCAGCGCCGGCCGGTGGCACTGGCTCCGTGCTGGCTTTCCATGAGCAGCACGTGTTTCCCCTTTTGGCCTCTCTCGATACATATGCAATTAATTACTCCAGCTGAACAACAGGAACCCGGTCCTTCCTCCTCAAGTTCAAGGTTTGCGTCTCTCTTTCTTCCTGGCAGAAGAATAGATGCTTCCTTACGCTTGAGGCAAGAGTCACCCTACTAGCTTTGCTATCTCTTTGTGGTTAGGCGGCTGCTTGGATTATTTTTGGTCGTAGGCTTTCTGATTAGCAGTTACACTCGCTGCAAGTCAAGGTGTTCATCTCTGCTCAGCTTAGGCACCCAGACCTGATCCTCAGTGCTTCTAAAACTCCCTTGGCTTTCTCTAATGACGGTTAAAAACTCCTGGAGCAAACCGAAGGCTAGCGCTTCACACCTGAGTGTGTATCTCTTGTTTTTCAGCGCAGTGATTTATACTGACGGAGTCTTTGTAAGTTCAAGGAAATGACGTTTTCCCATCCAAACGCCAGCGGGGATGGTGGAGGGAACAAACACTGGGGCCACGCGGGAGCTGACGAGCGCATCGCTTGGGAGCTCCCATGTCCCCGTGGGGCGAGCAGGGACGCTGCCTTGCTGGGTGTCGCTGCTTTCGTTCCCAGCTCCTTCTGCTGGTGCCCAGAGCTTCCACGGCAGGCAGTCACAGACACCAGTGGAGGAGGCTGTCCCTGCGGCTGGATGTCTGGCCGCGGGGCAGGGAACGGCCGGGACACTGCCCACAGGCAGCGGGGAGAGGAGGTGTCGGACAGCGGGGACGGGGATTGTGCTGGGAGACGAAGGGGCAGAGAACGTGCCCGAGGATGTGGGGGATCAGAGCGGGCGGCACAGCAGGTGGCAAGGGGAGGCAAAAGGATGAAACCCCCCAGAATAAAAGCAAAGAATAGGAACCTTTCCCAGGAGTGTGTGCAAGCGTCGAGGAGTTTCTGCCTCGGCAGCCGGTGCAGGACCACAGGACTGCGCTGGGCACTGGCTGGGGCTGGCCGTGGTTTTGGGGGGGAATATCTTCCAAGCTGTTTCTGTGATCCAAAATAGCCGCTGTGCAATAAATGCAGCACTAGACTGTTTCTTTCCAGAGGGCAGGAATGCAGTTATAATTGCCTCTATCACTCTCTTGTCTCTGGCCAAAACACTATTTAAGCATTAAACCACGCCAACCAGAATGAGGTAGCAGGTTTTGATCCAACTCGAAAACAATTAGTTAAAAATCAAAGACGTAAGCGCCTTGTTTGTTACTGGTTTATGCTTTTTTCCAGGGGAAATTGGGATTCTTTAATTGGCTCAGCTGGAGAAAAAACCCCAGATCAAACAGCGAGTGAGCTGGAACAACAAAGGAATGTCCTGGTATTTCTTTTTCCAAGTTTAGAAATGGAAGTCAGGGCAGCCTTGGGATTTGTGGAAATTCCTCTGTGCATTGTTAGGAGGTAGAGGAAGTGGTTTAAACTTTAGCTACTGGTTTCTGCATTGCAAAGCGGGGGCCGCTTTCCACTCGCCCAACTCAGGTTGCCCCTGGCTCGGCTGGCACTTTGCAGCAAGGTGCCGTAAACGTTTACCTCCTGAGCAAGGCAATCGTGCAAACAGCGGGGGGGCTCGCCGTGCCCCCCGCCCCGCTCCCGGGCTCTCTGATGGCAGGCGGCCTAGGAAAATAAGTGGAAACATTTTTCCATTCCTGCTGGTATTTCTTTCTTGCAGCTGCTTGGCACAATCAGAGTCGGAAAAGGCTGTTTTCAATGCGCTATCAGCTTCTCGAAGAACTTTTCCCCTTTCTATATGAAGCTGTTCATGTAGATATAGATCACACTTTTAAATTTTTAGTGCCTGTTTCCCAAAGCCATTAGGGTCATTAGATAACAAAAAAGCCTACAAGACCCCCAGGTAGATTATAAATATATTGGGAGGGGCGGGAGGGGCGGGAATATATTGGGAGGGGCAGAGATGCTGGTTTAAAGCACGCGTGCTGTTTGTTTTCCCGGTAACGGTATAGATGTTTTGTTGGTGGTTTTTGGTAGGTTTTAGGGTTTTTTTTTAATTTTCTTTGGTTTTTTGGACAGCACGCCCGTGCTGCTGGAGGGTAGAGCCTGTTCGCCGCCGGCTGGGCTGGAGTCGAGCGAGGCTGGGAGGCAGGACACGAAATGGGATGTGCCGTCCCCCGGCCTGGAGGTCCCCTTGGGGGGTATGTCCCCCCCCGGGCAGGAAGCGAGAGCCCCATCGGCTCCTGCCAAGAACAACCTCTCCAGAACGTCCTCTCCTCTCTGCTGAGACCGGATGATTTTCACTCTGCCATGGCCCCCTCTCCCCCGTGGGGTGGCCCGTGAGGGCTGTCCCCGGGACAGGGACAGCTCCTGCCCCCCAGGGCCACGCTGCTGCTCTGTGTTGGGGGGGTTATAGCTGTTGCCTTTTGCTGCTGGCAATGAGTGGGGTGATGCCCCGGGGAGCAGCTCCCCAAAAGTGATCTCCCTAGATGGGGCACAGCGACCGGCTGTGGGGCAGGAGGGGGTGATGGTCCCGGCTATGGGGCAGGAGGGTGGTGATGGCCTTGGCTGTGGGGCAGGAGGGGGTGATGGTCCCGGCTGTGGGGCAGGAGGGGGGTGATGGCCTCGGCTGTGGGGCAGGAGGGGATGCGCCACAGAGGGTGGCAATGGGATGTGCAGGGCTGTGGGGCTGTGGTGGAAGGGCCCATCTCAGCATTGCTGCCCTTGCTGCCGAGTACCTCGTGGGCACCCCGGGATGGGGAGGGACGGCCCCTGGCCCCATCGTGGGGACCCGGTGCCTTTCCAGCAGCGGCTTCCAAGGCAGGGGCAGATTTCGGATCTGCTGAGCCATATGGGGCCGAAGCTGTGGCATCCGGCAACTGCCCGCGCAGAGCAGCCCTGGCCGGCACCACGTTATCCTTCCCCGCACGCAGACGCTGTGTCCTGCGTCGGGGCTGAACGTGTTTCCCACCTCACCCCTGCACAGGCTCTGGGGGAGCCTTTCCCCAGACCAGGCAGGGTGTCAGCGTGGCCGTACCGCTGTGCCAAGACCCACGAGGCCTCCTCCCTCCCCGCGTGCTCCCCAGAGCATCCCCGTCCCCGGGACCTGCCCCAGCTCCATCCCGACCTTCCAGCTGCCGCCCGCAGCCGAGCGAAGCAGAAGTGGCCCAAGAGCACGAACCCTCTGTCCAAATAAGGGCCCTGGGCGCAGCAGAGCTCTTGATGGATGAGCAAGTGGGATTTTGTCTTTTTTTTTTCTTTTCCCGAGTATCTTGCGCCGTGGGCTCTGCTGGAGGGCGGCAGCGTTGCAGCTGCCCCAGTCTGTGTTTCCAGATGGAAGCCAGCCCTGCACAAAGGTGCCCCACGAGCGGCTCTGCCCACCACCACACGTTTGCTCGTTGACAATTCCCCAACCATGGATGATTTTTAAGTGGGCACTTTTAGGTATATATTTTTTCCATACATGGTTGATTTTTTGTTCTGATGTTTTAATACAGCTTCTTCCTACAGCCAGTGAAGTGCTTTGGAAGTTAATATGAAACAGTATTACATTTTTGTGTGTTTTGGGTTATTTGTCTAGGCTTTTATTAGGCTTGTCATGCAAGTCATCAGGCAAAAATGTAAAAGAAAAAATTGTGTGTGTGTGTGTGTGTGTTCGTACGGGCGACCAAACCCAAGACCCATCAATACATGATGCGGGGAATTGTTCTTTGTTTTTCAGGGAAATTAAGTCCTGGTATGGGGAAGCCCTCGGGGCGATGAGTGGTACCTATTGTTGTATTCATGCTCTGTCAGCCCTGCCTTTCCCAGCGCCAGCCACATGCTCTGCCTTATGGAGGTACTGAAACTGGGATGCGTCTGATGCCGCCTGTGAGAGGGGCTTTGAGACACCAGCAGATCCCAGGGGACCCACACCAGGATTTTTTTCCACTGGGTTATATATAAATCTGGGACTCAGGAGCCAGTTTGGCAGGGCCGGCGTGGGCACAGCCAGCACAGCCTGCGGGCACGGCCCTGGCTTTGATTTCAGGCTGGACCAGGGATGGGGCAAGCCGCACAAGGTCAGCACCGTGGGTGAGGGTCTGTGGCAGTGCCACCCTCATCTCTGCGTCACGTGGGTGATGCCATCCTCTCGCTCACCGAGGAAGCAGGAGATGCGTTTTCGGGTGGGCGAGTTTCCCAGCGCTGTTGCTGTGGGACTAACGCATGATCAGCTTTGTGGGAAATAGGAAAAAAGCAAATAAAAACTGTAAGAGGAGGAGGAGGGTTGTTTTGTGTGCGAATAGTGCTTCAGCTCCCCCGCCTCTGGCTGAGACGGAGAGGCAGAAAAGGGAATTGTGTTCCCGCAGCTTAAAAGCAGGTGGAGGTGGCAGGGGCTGCCGGCGAGGCTGAGGCCCGGTGCCAGGCGGGAGAGCCCCAGTGCTGCACCTACGTCTGCTGCTCGTGGCCAGAGACGGGGCTCGTGAGCGTGGCGGCTCCCCGCAGACAAGGGTTGCGCTGAACGCTTCGGTGGCAGTCTGGGTTGTGGGGTGGGTTACGGGATCGGGCTGCCTGGTTCTGTTCTCAGCTGTCACACAAGTGATCGTATATTGAAAGAACCTGATATTGAACATGATATAGGTGGCCAAGAAGGCCAACGGCATCCTGGCCTGTACCAGAAATGGTGTGGCCAGCGGGAGCAGGGAGGGGATCGTGCCCCTGTACTCGGCGCTGGTGAGGCCGCACCTCGAATGCTGTGTTCAGTTTTGGGCCCCTCACTCCAAGAAGGACATTGAGGTGCTCGAGCGTGTCCAGAGAAGAGCGACGGAGCTGGTGAGGGGTCTGGAGCACAAGTCTGATGAGGAGCGGCTGAGGGAGCTGGGGTTGTTCCGTCTGGAGAAGAGGAGGTGAGGGGAGACCTCATCGCTCTCTGCAACTACCTGAGAGGGGGTTGTGGGGAGGTGGGTGTTGGTCTCTTCTCCCAAGTGACAAGTGACAGGACAAGAGGAAATGGCCTCAAGTTGCACCAGGGGAGGTTCAGGCTGGATATGAGGAAAAATGTCTTTCCTGAGAGAGTGGTGAAGCAGTGGCAGAGGCTGTCCAGGGAGGTGGTGGAGTCACCATCCCTGGAGGGGTTCAAGGACCGTGTGGCCGTGGCACTGCGGGACATGGTTTAGTGGACATGGTGGGGTTGGGGTGGTGGTTGGACTTGGTGATCTTACAGGTCTTTTCCAACCTCAGTGAAAGAACGTGCCTGTTACAACACCCCAGAAATTGCAACTCCTGTGGATGCTGAACAAATTTACATTATTCTGATTTCATTTTAGGCATCTCTTTAATATTCCTGAGGGAATGGAAAGATTTCTGTAACTTTTCCCAATAACTGACAGTCTATAGGAAGCTGAAAGTTTTGAGTGGCGCTGGTGACTCTTTGCTGAATGTGCGCCTGCAGCTCCATCGCTTTGTTGGGGCTGGACGCTAAGGCTGTTGCTGCAGTAAACTGTACCCCCCTTGGAGCTCTCACACTGTGGTACAGATTGTTACAGTGCACATATGAGTGAAAGAGACTTTCTTGACGTAAAGGGTACAACTTTCTGAATGATTCAGTCGGAAAGAAAAATTCGGCTCCAGGCACCCGTCTCACGGAGGCACTGTCCTCGCTTTGGGTACGGCGGGTTCGGTGCCCTTGAGACGCTCTGCTCCTTCTGCAGCCATTTGCACTGGTACAAAATAGCTGTAAAATCCTGTTTTGGTTCCACTCCGTATCTCACACTGTTAGGACTGGAATCTTTTTTTGTCGGTGCTTTTAGCCTCGTCGGCAGCGGGGTCCCTGCCTCTCCCCCCGCCGCTGTCCCGGGCACGGGGCTCCTCCGGCAGGGAGGCAAGGGAGACGTTATTGGTGATGAAAGGGGCTGCTGAAGCATGTCCTCCAGTTAGCGCAAACATAGAATTATAACACTTATGGTTGACATTTCAGGGTTTTTAACTCCCTTGTTTCTTCCAAAGTATGTAATTTTGGGGGTAGCCTTTTTGTTGTAGCATAATCATTATTATAATAATTTTATTTCCAGTGCTTGTGGCGTGGAAACCAAGAAATCCAGAGGGAGCAGGAAAACTGTTTTGTGAGCTGATAGAAGGAATTATGTGAACTGAACAGAAATCTCAGTGGAGGTGTGCTGCTGACAGCTCCCGACTCATGGGACCTGCTCCAGGCTGAGGAAGCAGCACAGCTCCTGCTCTGGTCTGTCCTTCCGTTAAAGCTCTAGAAACTACGTAACTGGTCAGTGGCCAGCAGTGTTGCCCCAGGAAAAAGGCAGGGAGAGAATTTTGACAGTAAAAATACAAGATTTAGTCTCCCTTTCAGCTTTTGGCAGTGCTCGACACCGTCGTGTCGAGGTGCTGCATAGGGTTACATACCATTCCCCCAAAGGCTGGGTATTGCCTTCGGCTATCAGATGCCGGTTTAGAACCTCTTACAATCCTTATTTGTATTTTTATCTCTACACACAAAGTTGGTACTGAAAGTCCCTAAATATGTAAATGTGTTTAGCCAGTGTTTTACTTGCAGCTTGGATGAGCTGTTCGAGGCTGGCCCTGGCTGGAGTGAGTCTGGGTGGCTTCTCTTGAAGCCATCCGAGAGCCTCTGTCGTGTGAGGCTTTCACAGAAAAATCCAAAAAAACTTGCTGTCCCCGGTTCTACTTTGTGTATTCCAGCTTTAGGCAGGAAGCACGGGCTGAGCATCCTTCCCGTGGGTCAGGGGAAGCGTTTGCACAGGCTCTGCCTGCCCGTGGGGCGATGGTCTTTGCTTCTGGGAGTTACTGGGTGCTTGAGTGGCGTCTGTCCTGCCGGAGGGCAGCGACTGCACCGCCCTGCGAACGCCACGTGGAGCAGAAACCTTGGCCCTGAAGTCAGAGCACAGCTCGCGGTGATGGTGGTGGTGCGTGGAGGTGTGATGCAGCGTTGGCATCCCAACATCCCGGCACGGCGGGTGGAGCAGAACGGGCATGCTGGGAGAGGTTAAAAACGCTGAGATTAAAAAAAAATACATTTAAGAAAGAAAATCCTTGTTTGCTGAAGGGAGAAAGGAAGGAGGATGGGGAGAAGTTGTTTGTGAATGTTAAAGAATGAGCTTTTACAAAGACCTCGTGTCCAAAGCTCTTTAACTTTTCCTGGCATTTCCCATCCATTCCATTGTTAAGCCCTCCGCCGTCGGAAAACAGCGCTGGGCCAAGGCGCTCAGTGATCTCATCCCGAAGGCTTCTGCCGTCGCCTCTGTTTACATGCCTTGCAGCATTTGCTCCTCAGATTTGGTTTCCTACTTTGAAGAAAAAAAAAAGAAAAAGCAAAAAAAAAAATCTTTCGTTTGTGCAGCGGGCTCCCCCCGCCCCGGGCGCTGGGGCTGTGAGGAAAATAGCACCTCGGTGGTTTTCAAGGAGAGGATGGACCACAGCGGATTCCCACAATTTATAAGAGGAGACAGGAAGGCCTTAGTGACTCATAAACACTAACAGATTCTGTGTATGAGTTTCTCTTTGTTGTTTGTTATCCTTAATTTCATGGTTTTCCTTCTTTTGAGCATGTTTGTGTATTTTAGACGATGCCATCATTTTGTCAGGACACTTTGTGTGTGGTTCCCACACAGGAGCAATGTTGTCTGCCTGACGGCTGTGCTCAGAAAAATAAAAAAAGCAGCCAGTGGAAACCCTTGAGGGCTCCGTTTGGTGCCACATCCTGACATGCGGATCGTGGGACAGTGAGAAGGAGCGGGAGGGATGTTTCCCTGGCGTGTGTCAGCCGCTGCTTTGCAGCGAGGGGGTCAGGACCTCGCGAACGGGAGCCGCTCAGAGGCTTGCACTCAAAGCTCCCCAGTTGAACAACCCTAAATCCATCGCTCCTTGGTCATTCTCATGGCGCTGGGAGGGTGAGGGCGTCGCGGCCAACGCGACCTGGGCATTTAACCGTCCCTCCTAGGATGGCTGTGCCCTGCCGCGGCTCTCGGCGCTGCGCCGTGGGCTGTCAGCCCCCGTTTCTCTGAAAGCACCTGAAGGTTCGGTGCATCTCCGTGTGCTGCCAAAGGCTGGACGGGGAGGTGGTTGTCCCAGCAAAGGCGGCAGGTTTCCTAATTTATTTAAAAACAGTTATTTGTCGGAGGGATGGGATGAGTTTCCCTTGAGCAAGAGGTCTTTATTGCTTTGTATGGATGTTTGTGTTGTCGGGTGCGTCCTGCCTTACAGGGGTGCCCGTTTCCTTTTCCCCTTGCCCTCCCACCAAAATCTCCCCCTCTTGGGCTACTGCCATCTGCATGAGTTGATACCCACACTTTGTCTCGGAGCCGAAGATAGATAGTTTAATCCTGCTGGGAAGCCAGAGTGTTACAAGGCGTGCAGAAGCCCCTTCGCAGGTGAGGCATTTCGTTGCTATAAGATAGTACTTAATGAAGCAACGTATAGCTGTCAGCTGTTGGGATCGCGGAGCTGCAGCGGTCAAATCCCTGTGTGTTAGGAGCAGCTCTCGGCTGTTGGTGCGTCCCTGCATACGCAGCGGACTGAAAGACCTTTTCATGCTCTCCTCTGGATTCGGGGACAATAACAGCGCAGCTGTTTAAATACGCTCGAAATTTCAGAAACGCACAAGCAAGCACTAAACTTTCCCAAGGTGGCTGAGTAATCTTGTTTTCTTTAGCATTTTAGTCCCCCAATTACCCAAGTGAAGGATATTGCCTCTTTAAACAGAGTTCAAAAAGCCCAAGAATTTTTTATAAATAGCTCACATCCTCTTGATAACAACCAGGCTGCTATTTATTGCCCACTTCCCCTCAGACAGACAGGTCGGAGTATTTAAAATCGCACTTCCCATGAAATCCAGAGGAACTTGGTTTTTCAGGTTCCTACAATTGTTTGTCATTCTGGGTTTCCTTTGCAGTTTACAGCATTTAGCCAGGCTAACCCGTTTAGCCGGCCGAGGGATCGTTAAGATATATTGCTGCCTCGCTGGATCGTAACCTGCATTTTCCACTCACTTCTTGGGGACCGGCAGAAAAGCCCATCGCTTCCCAGCAGCGTGGCATCTTTCCAATTCATTTTTTTTTAATCTCCGGACCTCAGCGAGCACTCTCTGGCCTTATTTTACATCCCCACCTCCTATTCACTCAGAAACTCTGCGGCCAAATCTCTCTCTCCTGGCTGAAAGCAGGCGGGTGCTGCTCCCCCGGCTCCGGCGAGGAGGGGTGCCCTGGGTGGCAGGGACCTCGCCGGGGGCACCGCGGCTGCAGAGGTGCTGTCGCTTTTGTCAGAGTTTTAGGCAGATCTGTGCTGGTGAGCTGGGATTTGTCCTGTCCGTAATTCACAGTCACTGAATCCCGCTCAGCTAGGCACGAGTCCTTTGCTGCGCCTCAGTCGCTCTGAAATACGGCTGGGCGTTTCTTAGCAGTGGATACAGACACCCCTGTAAAGGAAAAAATAAATTTGGTAGTTGTCTTTGTAAGGATTATTTCCAGGAATACCAGGAGAGCTGGTTCTGGCCAGCCTTGAAGCTATTTGCAGTAGTGCAGCAGCGTGTTGAGGCTGCTGCAGAGGGAAGGGGCAGCTGATGAAAACAGAGTTGTAACTCCTCATCCTCAAACACGAGAGATGGTAAAAATTTGGTTTTGGTGGGTCCCTAGGCGCCTTAGACCATAGACCCCTGTTTAGACCCCTGGAGGGTCTAAAGTGGAGGATCTGTGCTAATAGCTCACCCTCTTCATGAGAAGCAATTAAATACTGTGTCAACAACAATGGATTTTTTATTCATATATTTGTGCTTTACCGTGTCTTTGGGCAAGACGGCTCCACTGGAGAGGCAACGTGAACTGTTTCCTTCCCAGCTCAGAGCAGGACATTTCTCAGGGGAGGATTTTCCTGCTCCGCACATGGTTGGATGCTCCAGTGCGGTATTTGGAGCGAAGGGACACGGTGCAGAACGTCCCAGTTTCATGCTCCGAGAATATCATGTTTCTGATTAGGAAAACCCAGTTACATAACTGCATCTCATAATCACAAACATACCTGGCGTCGAGCGGAACTTGGTTTTATGATTTATTCATAAGAATTTCTTCATGCATAAACTTCTATTTATTCCCTGTTGTAGGGGGAGAAAAATGTCAATGACAGCTGCAGTGCTATGGAGCGAACGGGTAGCACACAGTTCAATCTTCCCTCTATTCAGGAGTACTGAAAAGTAAATTTTTTCTGGCTTTTTATTGAGAAATTCCTGGACCTTTGTGCTTGGGAGCACAAACCCCGCTTGGGTTTGCAGACCCCAGCCGGGCTGGGCAGGGAGCGGGAGATGCTGGGGGGACGCCCGCCCTGCCCGGTCCCTCGCTGGGGTGCGGCCCCAGGCTGGTGGGGCGACGGTCTGGCGGAAGCTGGCAGAAGCCTTAGAGACTTGAAATCCTGGCTGGTTCGTTCAGAAACTCTGCACTGTCTCCTTTGCTGTTTTCTGGGTTTGACAGGCGGTGGGGATTGCTGGGCGGGGGTGAGCTCCGAGTCCTGAGCCGTTGTTCCGCTCAAGCTGCTGTTGGGTGACTCTTGAGCCCGCGTGAAATAGATGCAGCTGCCTTGGCACCAGGGAGACCCAAAGGGTTCTGGTTTGGTTTTTTTATTTAAAAATAAATCTTATGACAAATATCTCCTCCAGTCGTGCTCTTGACTGCTGTTTCTCAGCTTGCTGGTTATTATTTTACCTGTGATAACAACCCCCCGGGAAGCGGCAGAAGCCTCGGTGTGCCCGGGTTGGGTGCCCAGGGCTGCTTTCCCCGGAGCCACGATGGGCTCCGGTGGCCCAGGCATGACCAGCAGCTCCTGTGAACCCCCTTCACCCCTCTTCTGCCTCAAAATCCAGCACCCGGCATCCAACTCAGGCTCCCGGGGTCTGTTCAGGGCGCGGGTGGCTCTGAGCCCCTCCGCCCCGAGGCTGAGCCCCGACTAGCGTGGGGTGCAGGAGGAGGGGTGAGACCTGCGTCTCCCAGCTGAAAGGCTTTGCCCTGACCTTTATAACCATCTCGTTATTTCCTCTGTGTGGGAGCGCAGGTGCCCTCTCAAGGGTGGTGGATGTTCTCGGCTCTTTGAGGAGATCCCTAAAGTTTTACAGCGCTCGGCGGGGGTCGGAGCAGGCAGCCCCGTGATTCACTGTCTCACACAGGAGGTTATTGTCATTAGGAAGTAAAACAAAATGCAAAGGCAATTTATCTCTATTCCGGCCATTTGTCTGCTTCTCACAAAAGGCCAAACTTCATCGGTGGGTGACGTGTGCCGGTCTGTGGATCCCCCGCGAGGAGCCAGCTCCTCGTCCGGCCAGGGCAGAGGGCTCTCACAGCCGCTGTCATGCCCTTTCACACACCACTGGTGTCTAATCCCAGCGACAGAAATTATTTATTACTGGGAAAGAAGCGCCGTGGGAGGTGGTACCTGCGTGGTACCCTCCCGTGCCACAGCCGGGCTCCTGCTTGCCACGCTTGCCCCAGCATCACACCTGGAAATTCAAGAAATGAAAGCAAAGCTCCTGTATCAGCAGCATGATCATGGATGTGGATCTGCTGACTTTTAATAACTTTTTTTTTTTTAAAGGCAGACCAGACCTTGAATCCCTTATCTAGTTTCCATGTAAACAGGGCAGAGGTGCTCACTAAGGGGAATGGCACCAAATAATCCCACTCCGGTTCCACGTGTGTGTGCGTGCGTGTCTGTGCACCTGCGGGTGTGTGTACGCACAGTGGGAAAACAATTGTATAATTGCAAAGAATTAAAAAAAATCCCTTACTGGAGAAGCTTGGGCAGGTGGGTGTTACGGCCCGCGATGAGCCGCACATGGGGGACGGGCTCTGCCTCGGTCCCGGGGCTGAGAGCGAGCGGTGCACATGGCCTGGGAGGGCCGGATCCTGCCGGGTCCACCATGGCAGGGTGCTGAGCAAGCCCTGCACCGCCTGAGCCCCGGCTTTCGAACTGGGCATCCGCTGCCCGCTGCAGTTACTGCCTTTTCCTGGATCATGTCGTGTCTATTGTTCCCCTCGCTCTTGCAGAAGCGTCTCACCATGGAAGAATGCGCCCTGCTCCCCAGCCAAAAAAACCCACCTCAGAGCTGCCAGGGAATACAAAGCCCCATCTTCAGGGCTTTGTTTAGGTTTTGGTGTCAAGCCATATTATCGCCGTGTTTGTCTTCGAGGATGGATGCAAGTTTTGCCCGATGTCGCTTGTTTGCTCTCCCCGTCCCCTCCTCCCACTGCTGGCAACACTGACAAATCTCAAAAGGGTGGGTTTGAACCCTCGGAAAAATCTCAACATGTTTACTATGTACATATTTTAGCAAACTGGTTTTAAAGGAAATTTCAGAATTAGCTTTTTATTTCATTTCTATAAGTTTCAGCCCATTCACTCAGAATTGCTTAATGGGTATTTTGGATGCTTTGCTTCACTAGAAATTCCCTTTCTGGTCTGACCTCCAAGAGCTGTGGTTGCTTTGGAGCTGATAGGGAACTGGGAAGCCTGTTATTCGTTTAGCTCTGTGTCTTTCTCTGCCACCTTATAACCTGTGCTCATGGTGCTGGAATTGGTTTCCTTCAATGGTCAATTATTGAAAATGGTGTAAAAAATGATTTTAAAAAAGGTGATAATTCTGATTGAAAAAATATTACTTTAACATCTACTAGTCAAATCAAGAGTGCTCTGGTTCACTTCCAGCAGAGAGACATGAACGCCAAGTTGATATTTATAATGCTTTACGTGCAAGACATCAGTCAGTGTTGCCAAACTCTGATTTAAATTTATACATCCTGGCTCAGTCTGTTTGTTTTAAAAAAACCCCACCACCGGCATAAAAAATTCACCATCTTTTCCTTATTGCAAATTTTTTGGCATCAGATGTCATGATCTGTACAGTGTAGTTATTGTCTCTTTATCTGATCCAGTGACTAACTCAGCGCTATTGTTTCAGTAATATTATTTCAGGCCAGGTAAAGCACTCGGTTACCTTTGCGGATGACACAAAACATGGCATGTCTTTTAATGAGTCATAGCTCCATAGAGCGTGCAAATAAATAACAGGAATGGTGAAAAATAACCCGGATAATTTATTTTCAGCAGTCTAATGTGATGCTGGTGACACACGAGGCGGCAGCTGAAGCCGGGGGGGAGGCAGGGTGGCGTGTGCCGGTGGATGGGAGCCGTGGGTGCTCGGAGCCAGGGCCCCGGCGGTGCCCGTTGCCGGTGTCGGCAGCACAGCCCTGCCTGGGTAAATCACGCCGTAGGAGCAGCTCCGACTTTTTGTCTCTAAAAATAAATAACTGTGAAGGAAACAACGCCCCGCTCTTTGGCAAGGCGGCTGCAAGTGAGTGGCCGCTCGCATTTGCACATGAGCGACTCGGTGGTGTCCTCGGCGCGCTGTGTGCTCGGTGCCGGCTGCTGCTTCCCACCCGGCACGCCGCCGGTAAACGGGGCTGGGGTTCGCATCCTGCCCTGCGTAGCCCTTCCCCGGGAGGAGTTTGGGTCACGGCTGTAGCTGCGGGGAGCTAACGTCAATGCGGGAAGAGTTTTCTGACGACTCGGGGAAATGAGGGAGTGGGTTTCAGTCCCCTCCTGCTCCCTGCGTGCGGAGGTGCCCCTCATCGTGGGTGCCCGGGCGCGGCAGGCGCGGGTGGGCGATGGGGGGATGCGCCGCTGCGGGATGCAGAGCTCCACAGAGCACCGTGCGGGCAGCCGAAGTGTGTGCAAATATGATAAAGCCTGGAGCTCCCTTCCTGTCCCAAAGACTCATGAATTATGGAAATTACACCTGCCTGAGGCCACGTACTTATTGTTTTATTAAGGTTTGGCTGAGGGCAAGAGGCAGCGGGAGGGGAGAGCCCTCCTGGCCTTTTCCTCTGACCTCCATCCCTGTCCCGCGTGGTCCGTCCGTGCTCACCCCATAGGTGTGGCTGTGGCGTTTGAGCAGACCCCGTCTCTAACTGCCCGGTGTACAAAAAGCACGGGCTCTGCTCCTGGAAAGGAGAAGCACAGCAGGGAGCGGGTCTGAAATGTCAAGGGAGGCTCTGTGGGACGTGCCCGTCAGCAAAACCCCTCTATGCGGTGGGTACGACTGACTTTGGGTTTGTTTTTTTTTAATCTCTATCCAAATTTTCACACTAAGGCTTGAGCTTTAGCCCTGTGGAAGGAGCAGCCTAACTTCGGTGCAAATCTCCCCGGCGTATTTTAGAGGCGGAGGGAAGGAGGGAATTGCTCCTACGAGTGGACAGAGCAGGGTATTCTCCTCACCGAGGAGCCAGCTCTGCCCCGCTGCAGGTGAACTGCGGGGTAGTTAACCGACGTGCACCCCGATGGGCCAGCCGTAGGGCAGAACAACCCCGGCACCGCCCTGACTTCCTCAGCCGGAATAAAATGGGGCTGGAGAGCATCCCGGCGAGGGGCTGCGTGCCTTTGGGGCTCCCGGCGACAGCGGGGCTCCCCTCGCTCCGGCTCTGGCTGTCGGTGCAGCCGTGCTGGGGGCTCGGGGGTGCCCCTTTCCCCGGGAAGGGCTGCCCCGGCCACGGCTTTCCCGCATGGAGCCGGTGGATGAGGTGGCAGACACCTGGTGCATCTCACAACCATCAACGGGGTGTATCGGGGTCTGCGATTGCCGTTCGGGTGAGGGGTGTCTGCACCCATGCGCCGGTGACGCCAGGGCCAGCGAGCCGTCTGTGTTAGGAGATATCCCACCCGGGCTCTCGACTCCCTCAACTGCTCCTGGTGTGCATAGTATCAAATAACTGATTTTGGGCTACTCTCTGCTTGTATTTTTAGAATAATTGCTATAAACATTCTTTGGGATTTTTTTTTTAAAAACCACAACAGCCATTTATATATTTAACAATATATATTTATATATATATAATTTCTAGATCAGTACATTCATCAGTACTTGTTTTTCTTCACAAACAGAAGAACTCTTACAATAGTAGACTTTCTAAAATAAATACTATTAAAATAGAGCTTCAAAATAAATATTCTATACAAAGAAAACCTTCTGTGGTAACTTTTCAGGGTGTATATGTGGTGGTAACAGGAGAAGGGGGAAACCTTTATCAGCGTGTCCGAGCGTGGGAGGGGAGGAGGAATACCCAGTGCTGCGAAAGGGCGAGGGCTCGTCCGGGTGAGCAAGCCGGTGCCCAGGGAGCAATGGTGTGAATTTAGTAGCTGCTCCTTGTGCCCGGCGGGCACTGGGACAGAGGGTGCAGTGACGGTTTATTCGGCTGTTGAACCCACCCTGCTGCCGGGGACGCGGCGCGGCATTGCCAGCGCGCCGTAAAGTCACCCCTTCTCGCTCTCTGGGCCTTCGCTCCTGCGTGTGGGCAGAGGACAAAACCCGGCAATGAACCTGCTACAGCAATTAGCAGTTCAGGGCAGTAAAGCTGAAGCGCCCTGCCATCCTCCTCCTCCTCCGGAGCCGCTCTGCGGTGGCACAGCGCCTGGCCTGTCCCGCGGGAACCTGACCTCACCTCCCCTCTTGCCTTCCTGGTCCCACCCCACTGCGCCGACGCCGCGGCCGGAGAGCAAAGTCGCGCCCGAGGTTTGTGCTAATTAGCAGCTGCTCGTTGGGTTGCAAGGGGCGACCCGACCTGCAGGGAGGATGGCCAGAGCTGCCGTCTCCGTGCCCTGGCCGGGGCTGTGGTTACGTGCCCGCGGTACGTCTAAGGGGTGGCAGGAGACCTAAGTACCTTAAAAGGGGATGGGGGAAACGGAGGCGTTGGGATGGGGGAAGAGAGGGGAATAAAGACATTATTGACCGGCGACGTCCCCTCCGCCGGCCCCGCGGCGCAATGCCGCCGGCAGAGCCCCCGCTTCGGCTGACCCCGAGCCTTTCCCAGCGCGCTGCAAAGAGCTCAGCGACTTTCTTGCCGTGCCTTGGGCCAGGAGCTGATGGAGCAGGGTCCGACCGCTGTGCCGGGGGGCCGAGGAGTAGAGGGAGGGTCGCTCTGCTACATTTACCACTGCTCTAACACATCCACTAACGCTTTACAGTCTTCCAGCATGGGACTGGCTTACACCATAGCAGGATTTATATATTAAAAGAAACCAACAGAGAAATAGTTTACAACTATGTACAATGAAAGGAAATCCATATGGGATTGCTGGGTGTATATACATGAGTGTAGATTGGCACAGTGGCGACCACTCCAGCGTTGTATTTGCTTGCAAGGACCATGCATCTAAACCACGGGCTTTGCTATTGCAGATTTTCAGCACAGATCCCCCAGGAACAGCCAGGGACAGAGGGTCAAAAAGGCAAAACAACCACAGGTGGAGGCCACTGGGATACGTGTGGCCCCAACGGAGGAGGGCAGCGGGTAAATACCTCTCCTGCTGCGTTTTCTAGCGGGTTTGTATCTTAGGAAAATGATTTATCTTATTAAATACAATACCTTATACATTCAACCAACAGTTCAGCTAGTTTGGGGTTGGTTTTCCTTTTACCCTTTCGCCTCTTGTTTGTGCAAGACAATATATACAGGTCTGGATCCCCACCTGCTTCCTTCCTTCTGGTGTCCCCATATGGTCAACACGAGGATAAACTATAGGAATAGGTATCTGGTGACAGACGTAGTATCCCTTTTCCTATGATTTATCATATACAAGCTAGCAAGTGTTATAAATATAGAAAGGTTTTTTTTTTTAAATTCCCCATTCAATAAATATCTACAATTAAGCTTAACCAAACCCCAAGTCATCCAGCTTAAATGAATTCTTAAAACAAAAGACACCAGAGCTCCCATCAGTACGCTCCTGCCAACCCCTACGCAGCAACTGTATTGCAACCAAGCAAATGGGATTCCTGGAAAGGCTACACGAGCTCTGCCTATTGCTTATCTAATTAGAGATGACATTTCACTGTCACTGCTGTGCATTTACTGAGGAAATTTCCTCTAATTAAAAAAAAAAAAAAGAGACTAGATCAGTTTTCTGCATGCAACAAGTACCTACCTACTTATTACAGTGTTGCATGTTTGGACAAAGATTTTCATTTAGCACCTTGTAGTTGTCAAGAGAAAGGGATTACTGCATCTTAAGGGAATGCAGAACCGGCCCTAGGATGAGTGCACGGACAAGGCCGATGATATTCACTTACTGAAAACCATAGGCAGATTTCTTAAATACACTCTCTTCCCTCCCCTGGCTTCCCCTAGCATTTGTTAACACTAAAATAAACATTAAAAGCATTCTCTACATTTAAAAGGACACACTTTTGTACAGAGGAGGCAAAAGTCGAACAGCAGCAATAGAGATGGGGGAATGGGCTGTACTTCAAGCAAATGCCATTCTTCCCCAAGACAAAAAAAATTAAAAAATCTTAATATTTAATGAGCAAAGAAGAGCTTGTTCCAGGAGAGGAGGTACTGGATTGATATCCCTATAAAAATACACCTATGTGTATCCTACACGTAGGTTTTTGTGACTTCTTAACAGAGCTTGAGAGGTTTAGAGAAACAAACACCGAACGTCTTCACTTTGTGGCATGAGTGAAGATCCCCTTTGCTCCAGCACTGGGGGAGCAAGCACCGTGTTGGGGAACGGGATTCGGCCAACATCCTTCTGGAGCGGGTTTGTACTGTTGATGTAAAATTAATATTCCATTGAGTGAAACCTGATGCTACGGATCAGCTTACAGCCAGAACGACACGATGGCGGCACAACTGCCTGAACGCATCCTGCCGCTATTCTTCCCGGGGAGGGAGCAACCCTGCTACCATCTTGCTTTAAAAAATAGGGTCCAAATCAGTGTGGCCAGGTGGGTTCAAAGAAAGCGATATGTCTAAATGTTGAGACCCTTATACAAACGAACTGTATCTTTACTCTGGCTCAAAATCTCTGAGGGACACAGAAAGCTTTTGGGAAACACGTACTTTGTGTGCAACTGGCCCTTCTACTGGTGTGCAGGTGGGGAAGGAGGGAGTTAACCCGTCACCTTCAACAGGCTGCTGGTAGCAAATCGGAATTTGGAAGGAAAGCGAAAACAAGAAGCCCACCCTGAATACGGTGACTCCAATGCAGCTTTCTGCAGCCGGGAATGGATATTGCTTGTGCGGCCGTGCCTGCCAAGCGAGCAGTTAATGGTTCTTGTGGTATGCAGGCATGGTGAGCAGCCGTCCGTCCGAACCAGGAGTTTTTAAGCAGCTGTACTTCATGATATTCATGATATACATAGGTTTTCAGCCTTCACTCTACGTTATTAAGATTCCTCCCTTGGCCCCATCTATTTAAATTCTGACCAGTTCCAAAACCCTGAATAACCCAAAGTGCTTCAGTTTGTGGAAATAGTCGCTTCCGCTTTCTCCGAAGGCAAAAGGCTAACGTTATCCTCAGAACACAGGTTATCAAAAAGAGCCAACGGCACCCCCCTCCGTGGAGCATCCTCCCACTCCCCGTCCTCCCAAACTATCAAAAGGGCTTTTCTGGCCTGCTGCCTTTGCTCTCCGGCAACGCCTTGCAGATGACACTGTTTGTGTTTTTGCATCTGCATCCGGGCCGGCTCACTTGGTCGTAGCACCTCTGGGACAGCTTGACGCAGCCGGTGGCTGGCAGGTAGCAGAGCAAGCAAGGGAGCACCAGGGAGAGGGCGCTCATGAAGGACCAGCGGGCACAGCAGTTTGAGTGGGAGCAGGAGCAGGGGTGGTCGGCGCACGTGCCCTCGTCATCCTCGTTGGTGCAGTGGTAGAAGACGCCCTTGACGAGACACATGCAGGTGGAGTAGTTGACCAGGTTCTGTGCCGAGCAGAGGCACTCTTGGTTGCACACCCAGCACGAAGGCAGAGTCCGGGGCAGCGCGCACTCCTTACACTTGCATTTCCCACAGGCTTCGCACAGTAGAAAGTGCTTGTCCAGTTCCTGAGACACAGGCCCCTTCAGGTCCAGGGGCTTGCAGTTAATCACCTTGGGCTGAATGCGAACCGCTCTGGGGGAGGACTGCTCCGCCACAGGCGCCGGAGCCATGTGGTCCAAGAGCCTTTGGTCTGAAGACGTGCTGCTGCTGCTGCTGATGGAGCTGGGGCGCCCGCTGAACGAAATCCAGGGGTGGGTGACATCCTGCTCACAGCGCTGCAGGTGCTGGTTGGTCAAGACCAGTTCATGGGGGCCTCGGGGACGCTTCTGGGCTGCCAGCTGGGAAGCGGTGGGGTTGTCGGTGTAATCGTTCTCTATGTGAGTTGTCTTCATTTGGTCAATCGGCAGGATGGTGAGCGGATGCTGTAGCCGCCCGTAGGGGATCCGACTGTCCAGCAAGGGCTGGACCATCACAGAGTTGGGGACAACGGTGATGTTGTGAGGAATCCGGGGCTCCATTGAGAAAGCAGTCTGATTAACGGTGAAAAATCTGCTCTTAAGTATCCTGGGGGAAGGAAAGGAGAAAGAAAAGGGGCGGGGGGGGAGAGAAAGAGCGCATCGTTATTGAGTTACCCTGCAACCCCAGCCCAAACAGGGCTCTTCGCTGAGGCTGGTTATTATGCAGAAGGTCTTACAAGCTAAACTTGTGTCCAAGGGAGTCAGAGCACTTGCCCTGGTATGACATGCATCACTCTTCCTTTGCTGCTGTGTTCCTCTCCCTAACCTTGGCCGTATGTAGCTCCTCCGGTCCTGGGAGGGCTACCGTTACCGCAAGCTCCTGAAGTACCCATTCATCATTTTTACTGAGGGAAAGCACATCTTAGGGTTACCGGTGCATATCCACATGTATTTTTGTCAGCAAACTGCCTGAAATGACTTATCTAAGGTTTGGGGATTTTTCCCCAGCTGACCCTGACCCCTAAAGAACCTGATGCAAAACTGTGGCTCGCAGGAGCGTTGGCCTGCTACCAAGATGCTTCGGAGCGCGGGGCTGAGCACTCGTCCTTGCTAACCCAGAATCTGCCTGTGGGAGGGTGGCTTGGCATCGGCGAGGAAGTGTCCCGCATCCATCGGGAGCTGCTGGTTTCAAGGGCTGCTTTCAGCCCTCCTGCGGGAGCTGGAAGTTCTTGCTCAGCAGCTCGTCTGGCCGCAAACCAGCGTGAGAGCGGACGGGTGCAGCTCACGGGGAGAGCACACACACGGGTCGGGCTTGATATGTCACCTGGCGCAGGTAATTAGGCACTCGTCTTCAAAACACTAAGTGGACTAATATTTAGTTTAAGTGCTGTTTACCAGCTAAACTAGCTAAGCCGCCTACCGCCGCAGTTTCTAATTTCATTGAAAGAGTGCAATTTATCCTGGAGTTGATCCAAAGATTCAGCAGCGGCGTAGGACAAGAAACCACAGGAAGTAACTAAACTTAAATCAAAGAACGGAAACGACTTGGTTCAAATTTAGAAAGTGCACATTGTTTTCTAGTAGATGTGCCATTTCCTCACGGGGTGACCTTTATTCTCAAATAATATAGTGTTGGAGATCAGTTTAAAGAAGCGGTGAGTAAAGCTTCAGAGCAAGTTGCAGGGGGGAAAAGCTTCTGGTATCAGGGAAATAGCGAACAGCTTAAGGCGTTGCCAGTTGTTTGTGTTCAGACAAACAAATTAACCTTTTCCAACAGCATGAAAGATTTTAATATTACAGCAGTCTGAAAAAAAGTCAGGAAAAAACCGCATGCAACTACAACCAAGTCACACAGGAGAAGTATGTGTGAGGAAATGTATGCACTTCTGCAAGAGCGTACCCCCCCAAACTTAACACAATGCTACGTGTTGGAGCATGAACTAATTATGCATTTTTGGAAGGAGAAAGGGAAGTGCATTATTACCCACTGAAAAATGTTACTAGAGCCCACGATTATATTTGCAAATCGTTGCTTTGATAGATGACTTGGCATCTGAGGGGTGGAAAATCTGCCAGTTCTCCCGAGATCAATAGCAGAGAGGGCTGACGCCGGGGAGCGGAGGCCAGAGCAGCAACGCGTGGGCAGCACGGCACATGCCGCCTCGGTACGCTGGCACCGCGTCCTGCCTGCCGGGCTCTTTTTGTCTGCTGCACAAGACGAGCAGGAAGAAGTGCTTTATCTAGCAGTAATGACGGTTATTGTAATGCAGTCCTTATGCTGTTACTCTTCACTAGTTAAAATTCTCTGCTGGGTCTTAGCCATTCATGCAAAACTTTTTTTTCATTATTCAGAGCTCATTGACATCCTGACTCGAGAAACAAGAGAGTTTTTAAAGCCTCTATTCCTATTTACTGTGTGTAAAAAAGAAGCAATGGTTCTGACAACTATGGGGCATGCTGAGGGAAAAAAAATTCAATATTCTTTTGTACGTCAGAATCCAGTGTCATGATATAAAAAGTACTTGCTGCAAGCCAGAGTTTAGCAAAATGGTCAGTTCTGTATCGGCTCGCTGTGGTATTTGCAGGAAGACTTTGCTTTCACAGTTTTTTGGGGTGTTTTGGTTTTTTAAGGAGAGAGAGATACAGCTGTTTCGGCTGGCAAGAGCAAGCGCAGCAGAGCTGACACTAGCTGGAAGGTAGCTGGAGGAAATGGTGGCACGCTGAACGACGTTACAAGCCTATCTGTCTGGTCTTCATGTCACCGGCAGCGCTGCCTTTGTTGCCTCGCCATCATTTTTAAATAAGCTCTAGCACGGGGCTCCGTTCTGGCCTGAACTCAGTCCCACTTGCTATCAGGTCTCTGGAGTTTGGTCCGTTGGCAATAGGTTCAGGCTGGGTCTGTGGATCGTTATTTATTTGAAGGTGCGCTGTGTGCCAGCACGTGTGTTGAGGAGAGCTGTTTAGCCCTCAGGCAGCATCCGCCGCCTCTGCCAATGCAGCGAGGCGGATCTGATGCTGATTTTCCCCGATACGGCAGCTCTGAGCCAGGGTGGCACACTGAGGGGCTCTGCGCTGCTGCGCAGGGAGCCCCTCGCCCCGGCACGGGAGAGCAGCAAGCGGGAGGGCGGCACCCCAGGGGAGCGGAGCTGGCATTTAGGCTTTACATTAACTCTGCAGTTGCACAGTCTGCAAGGGTTGAGAACTAACGATGACATCACACGGAAGTTATGTCATCAGATTAATTTGGAGAAGGATTATAGCCACAGGCACTCTTAAAACACCCAAGCCCCTGGTACGCAGACATGGCCATATGCAGGCAGACATTAAAAGATGGCTTAACTGAGATAATGCTAATCAGGATTTCAGAGTTAATTATCACAGGAAGGAGATGAACCCTGGACTAAACACCACACTTTGGGATAGTTAATGTTGAGAATTATTCATCATCTATTTTCATAAGACAAGAGTAAATGGCCTCAAGTTGTGCCAGGGGAGGTTCAGGCTGGATATGAGGAAAAATGTCTTTGCTGAGAGAGTGGTGAAGCACTGGCAGAGGCTGCCCAGGGAGGTGGTGGAGTCACCATCCCTGGAGGGGTTCAAGGACCGTGTGGCCGTGGCACTGCGGGACATGGTTTAGTGGACATGGTGGGGTTGGGGTGGTGGTTGGACTTGGTGATCTTACAGGTCTTTTCCAACCGTAGTGATTCTGTGATTCATTATAATACTGTTTCCAATTGTCTAACAGGAGAACTACTGCAGAGCAAGGGGAGTGGAAGCCCTGGCATGGCGAATGCATAGACCCTGCAGATATTTGGGCACAAGATCTACTTGGATAAAACCTCTGAAGTGAAGGCAGCCCAATAAGACCCAGCTCTCCTAATTCCCAGGCCCCTGCTCTGGACACAACGTCGCTCTTGCTGAAGATCACCTTGAAAACACCATAGATACACACCCCAGCAGTTTTTGGTGCTAGTGCTACACATGGTCCTTCAACTTCTGCCCTGCCTTCTCACTCCTGAGCAGAGGGTTTCCACAGTTAACTGCTCTCACCTTTTGAGCTATACTTAAGCAACAGATTGCTGAAATTTATGGAATTTTCCAAGGACCGTGACTACATTGCTGCCGATGGTCTTGTCTCCAGAAGTTTCAGCAGTGAAGTAAGATCGGTGGTGACAGATCCAGGTCAAACATCTCGAGTGCTAAACTAGAGAGTGAGCTGGGTGGCGTGCGTTCTGCAAGGAGGTTCTTCTCCATTGGGATTTGCCCAGATGACAACTATGACAATATTTTATGGTGTGGTTGCTTTGGTTTTTGTGTCTGTGTGCTTCCACTGGTGTGTGCCTTGAGCACATCTTTCCCTGAGCTGTTTCTGCTTTAAGCTTTATGTCTGCACCCCATGAAAAGAAAGACTTCAGCAAAAGGTACTAGGTAGCTGTGCAGGTACACAGCACTCCATCTGTCATGGTAGAGAAGAGGAATCCAGGGAAGTTCTCAGGTTAAGGACTCGTGCTGGATCCGAAGCAAGTCAAGAAGCCAGACTGCTCCCGTGAAGTCACAGAATCACTAAGGTTGGAAAAGACCTGTAAGATCATCAAGTCCAACCATCAACTAACTTGCAGGCTGAGGTGTGCCTGCCTGGGTCCATGGATGGATCCTGGTGACTTCCCTGCAAGACCCCCAAAGGCATCAGAACTTGACCTTTTTTTGTTTGGTGTGTTCCCCAGGGGGAGATATGCAGCTGCAACCAGCCTGAAACTGTTCCAGGATGACGGGAACAATACAAGCAAGTCATCCTTTGAAACGCAGTCGGTTTGCAGGCAGATATATGGATACCAGATACTCCTGTAAACGATCACGAGGTAAGATGTCCGCTCAGCAGCGGGAAAGCTCACTCCCACTGCAGAAGCAGGACACCATGCCCTTCTTCAGCTCCCCTTCCGCCTTCCCACCAGGAACCCGTCATGCACGCGGGGTGCTTGTCAGCAAGGACGACATTGCCGTGAGCAGCAACGTTGGTATCTTAGAAACTGTGGCTTCTGTTCCAGCCACATCTCCCATCAAAATTAGTCTTTGGGGTGACCTGGCAGAACTTAAGACCTTGGAAAAAGAACAAGAGCTGAAGGGGTGTAACCTTGGGGCTCTTGCATTGGCTCCGGAGGCCCGTGCAGGTGAGCAAGGTGGGGTTCAGAGTGGTCACCTGTGTCTTGTAGCTGCTGGTGTTGGCTCAGATGTTGAAGTGACCTAAATCAGCATAGGGCACATGGAACTGGCCACTGCGTCTGAAGCAGCCCTGGGTAGAAGTGGTGACAAACGTGAGCCACTGTGGTCGGGAGGGAAGGCAAGAAGGCATAGGCTGAGCTGTCCCTCTCCCCTTTCCCTGCTGCCTTTAACGAGAGTGCCTGTAGCTGCCTGTGGCAGACACCCTGGCTAACCAAGACGGGGACGGTTACTAGAGATGAGCTGCAAATGTCAAACCCCCTAAGAAAGAACATTTCGGCTCACAGGGCTCATCTGCCGTGATAAGAAAGGACGGTGTTGTGAACAGGTCTTCTCTTTCTGGCAATGGCAGTTGGGTACGGCTTGCAGATACTGAATTAATTGCTCAGATTGAACAGATTTAATGTAACAAGATATGTCATTTAAAGAAAATTGTAGATTAAAAGAAAAATAGAAGAAGAGATAATAATAAACTAGGAGATTTAAGATACTTAAGCACCATAACTCTGCAAAAGCTATGAAACTTCATGTAGCACCTTTGTCATCCACTGCACTAATCCAGTCTGACTGTAAATTGCATTTTAATTGAGGAAAAAAAATGCCATACAGAATTCTTGTAAACAAAATTAGTTAATCTTTGATCATCAGTAATTACAGACTTATAGTGTTAACGTAGGCACAAATTGCACTGGTTGCAATTGTACAGGCAATTTTCTGAAAGTAGACAACAGGAAGAAAAATTCATGAGTATGTTCTTAGATCGGGATTTTTTCATTCTTTAGAGGTAGGTGAAACAATGAAGTTCATTTCAAAGCAGAAACGTCAACAAACTCCCATGTAGAGAAAATTTCTTCCCCCATGCCATCCAGGGGCTGTATGGTTGCTCACCACATACAATTTTCAAGTCAAAATACACTCCCTTCCAAGGGAGTAAAATTGGATTCAAAAGTCAAGTTCACAAATGTGCTGCAGTTCTTGTTGCCTCTCTTGAGCAAGATAGTGCCAATTTAAAATTACTATTGTACTAGATAATTACAAGTCCTAAAGTTGTAGGAAACCAACTGTTATTTTAAAGTGTTTAGGTATGATTTCAGACTCAAAAGTTTTGTAAGGTTCTTTAGTCATACGAAATTAAAACAAAAGTGATCTTATGTTTTAATAGGATTTTGGACTAGCCTACATAATTTTATAGCAAGCTACATCCTTGCAGGCAATTCTGTGAGAAAGTCATATAAACCCCTAGGAAAGCTCATTCTCATTAACGTCTTCAGAAAATTTTTGGAGCAATGAGGTTCTAGTATCTTTATTTTCAAAGTGGAGTTGGATAACTTGTCTTCCAGTTATTGAAAACCAAAATGGATCTTGACTTAAATATTTAATGAGTGCAGACATATATATATGTTTATAACTGTCTCAGTTACCCATTAGTTAATGATTTCACTAAGTTCTTTCTCACATGTTTAACAACATTCTAGATGTGTGCGGTAACAAAAGAATAATGAGAATATGGGACTTAGAGTCCAGAATCAGGTCCTGCGTGGAAGCAAGTCTGCAAATCCTGGCCCTGGGAAGCGTTGGTGTGACTCTGACACATCCCCAGCGCCCACAGTCCTGGTGAAGTCAGCAGGAAAATGGGAAAACGTGCTCCCACGACCCGCTTCCTCTCCACCCAGCACCAGGTACGAGGCACCGCAGTTTTGCCCAACCCATTCCTGAAAGATGTAGAAAATTTCAACATGCAGCTGCTGATGTGCAAACATCTGAACTCAGTCTTGAATGTCGTAGGAAAGAAAAGCCCCAAACGCGGTGCCTGGAGTGCGTTTGCTAATAGAGAGACCACCAGTATGATCAGAGAAGTAATGTTGCCACCATCAACTCTTTCTAGCCTTTGTAAGCTGCAAGTACCAGATCAGGGGTCACTTTACCTTCTTCTAATGAATTATGTCTTAATTACACCTCCTGAGCAGCCCGTGCCTTCTGTTGTGTCCGAACAGCACCAGTGTCAGGGAAGAGCTGTTTGCCTCGGCAAACCAAGCCTTCTCTTGGGACTGCTGGCACTGCATTGTCCTGTGCACGTTCTGCAATGTCGCCGGTGCCCTCTCTCTTGAGCCTGGACCTGCGCCCTGTAACGCCGGGGAGCTGCTGAACACGCAGTCGGTGCCGTGCTGCCCATTGCTGGCCGGCTCCGAGACATCTGTAATGGTTATAGTGGTACTAGGTGGGATGGAGAGTAATGGTGTGGGAAGAGCCGCCTTCTGCCTTCTTACCGTAAGCTGGAGAAGCATTTCTAGCAGAGTAAAACAAGCTTGAGTTTTCGGTAACAATTTTCAATCACAGGTTTCCAAGAATTTTCCAAGTATTGAAGCATCACAAGTGTTTGTGAAGAAGGGACAGAAAAATTACCACAGAGAGCTGAAAGGCCGAGCGCTGAGTGATGCCCGTGGGAGCTGTGCGCTGGGGCTGTGGTAAGGCCTGAACCACTCGCCTGGAGCTTTGCTGTGGGTCAGTGATGGGGAGGGGACGGACCAGAGACCTCTGACTCTTGCCACCTAACAGCTGGATCACCCCTCCTCTTGGTTACTACGATACTAGAGCTGTTACTATCCATGCAAAAGCGGAATTACAGTCTCTGAAAGAGATGTGATGGTCACCTCGTTAAGGTTAACACACGGGTAGTAAGAGTTGCAGTAAATGCTCTGCAGAGGTTTGCCCATGTTCTTTGCTATATGGGATGCATGAACTTCTGAAACAATAGGGCAACAAGAAGAAAACAAAAAAGCAATAGAATCTTTATAGATAAGTCTGAATACAAAGAAATTACCATAATTGAAAACAACATACTTTGAAGTAGTATACTGTCAAGGGCGGGCGTATATTTCAAGGCCTGTGCAAGTCAACCCCATTCAGAACCGACGGTAACCGGTGCAGAATCCCTCTGATTTATCACTGCTTTTAGAACGATCATGTCTATGCTCTCTCCTATGGTGGTTTGGGTACCCCGTCTAGAAAACCTTGTCTAGGAAGCGTTGATGACAGCTGCATCCCGTGCTTCGGGGACGAGCACAAACGCTGCCTCGCTGGCTCCGGCACGGCGCTGGAGGCCAGGACTCGCCAGCGATTCGCAGCTCCTCCCTGCCGCCATTTGCAAAAGAGGGAAATACCCAGGACGGGCATTGAAAACCAAGCCAGGGTATCCGGTACAAGAGCTGTCCTCGCTATCAAAAAGTACTTGCAAGGGGAAGATCTACAGGGCATCACAGAGTATGTGCACCAAGCCGGGCAGCCGGGGCAGGCACGGCGGAGCGGGGACCTGGGGAGGAACCCGGGACCGGGCAGGGTGCTGCTGGCCGGGGCTCGCTCCCACCCAGCGAACGCGAGGGATCAGAAAAGGCCTCGCTTCCCCGAGTCCCAGCGGAGGAGGAGCTGGTGACAAGGCAACAAATTCTGCTGTTGCCTTTGTTTGGCATTAAGGACATCCTCTTGTCCAGAGCTGCCAGCAGTGACGAGGGACACGCTGCTGCTGACGGCAGTCAAAAGGGTCAATAAAAGCTTTTAATGAGGAAAGACGACACTTGAAGTTAAAGGAGACCTTTCAGTAAGCACATGTTTTTAATGTGTGATTAAGAATAATATATAATGTTGGAGTTCATTAAAACTGAGTTAGGCTGTCTGAATTTTGAGTCAAGCTGTAAATGCTTTAAAAAAGAAAAAAAAAGCTCTTTTCCATACAGTGTGCATTAATATTAACAAAATATTGATATGAATTCTTTTTGTTCCCCTCCTTAGCAGCCTTATCTATCTAAGGACAGCTAGAATTTTCTCTACGGGTAATAAGGAAAAAAAATTAGAAAGCTCATTAGGGAAACCTGCCATTTTTTAAAACGAGACACTAAATTCTTGCCAGAGCGTGGAAATTCAGAAGCTGGGAAATGAGACCTGTAGACTTCCAAGAAGCTGTCTCTGTCCAGCTAAAGTCTGTTCCTATGGTGTGAGTGAATAAAGCACATTTTGGCCCGCTAACGTTCAGATCTCTAGGGACTTGAATTTCCTAGTCGAGGCTTTTTATTGGATAAGAACATTTCTTTTAAGGCCAGAAAACTAAGCTCAGATACGATCTATTAAGCTGATGGTACTAAATGATAACCGTATTAGAAGGATTTTATGTTTTCTTAAGGAAATACATTATATGGCATTCAAAAAGAATAAAACTCAAACAATACTTGTGCAACTGTTTGCCTATAAAAAGGCAGTTTTAAGTACTGGGCTGAATTTGGAAAATTGTATAGCAATATTATTAATGATTTTTTTGCTTTTATGGTTAGTATTTAGAAAACCAGCAGAACTGTGAATTAATTATTGCTGTAGTGCTGCAAGGGCTGTGAATTCCATTTCACCAAAGTCTAATAACAGGATCTTTTTTTTGGGGGGGTTGGTTTTTGAGATGTTGCATTTCCCAGTGTGATTTGGGAATTAGTCATGATTCCATGAAAACAGCTTTTGTTTTGCTGTTTCAAGAGGAGAACAAATAATTTCTCCCCTGCACATACCTCATGGAGAATTTCAAAAGGACTGCAGTATTCAGAAATAGTCCTTTTAATTGTATAATACCAATATAGAGTCCCTTCCAGCAACAGAAAACACAGTAGCCCATGGAAAATGGCACATTTATCAATGAGACATCCCCAGTGGGGTTCCAATAACTGAGAACAACCCCTCCTCCTGCTATCATTCATTTTTATATGGAGAAGGGGGAAGCTAGTCGTCGGGATCATTGTGATTCCGTGCACAAATTGGAGCTTTATTCTTTAACCCAAAATAAAGAGAGAGGGGGCGAGCCTTAATATTGGGGAAGCTGGGGTCCTCTTTACCTAATTAAACAGCAATTCCTGAGCTGATTTTTGGCACGCTGTACCCTTAGCATGGCATGGAAGAAAGGCAGCAGCTGAAGAAGTTTTAAAGAATCTAGAACGTGCCTTTTCTACTCTGGATAATTCAGGGATGCTTCTCCTTTTCTCTTTCTCTCTCTCCTTCACCCTTTAAAGAAAAACTTGGGGCCATAAAAGATTTAAGTCAAGAAATCAGACCCTTGGTTACTTGAAGAAAAAGAGTGAAGCCTTTTCCTCCTGTGATTAATGCTGATATTCATTGCACTGCCATTTCCAAGGTCTGCATTTCCAGTCCTGCTTTCCTCTAAGACCTTTGTGCCTTTTATATGCCCCTTTCTGTTTTTTCCATTCCCCTTCTGATAATGAATTTTCAGAACATGTCGTCTCTAGGCTTGTCTTTCTCCTGTGACGCCAGGACTGGTACCAGAAAATAAAATCCTGGCTTATCTTTGCTACGCAGTTGGGAGAGAAGAGCAGCCAAGACAGGTTTTTCCTCCATATATAATGTATTTCATATACCTTTGTGAAATGATTCTAGTTACACATTTTTATTACTTATCTAGCTTTTAAAATATATAATCCATCCAGATTTAAAACTGAAGCAACCAAGTATACAGCAAGACAGGGAACAGAACAGTGCTGGAATAAGGCACCGAGGCCAAAAAAAAACAAGGAAAAAAGACGGGTGGATGAAATAAAACGCTGAAGAGCAAAGGTCATGCAGGAAAGATCTGACACACCAGTGGCTGATCTCTGAAGCGTCCTATTATGGAGACAGCGCAGAACTACTTGACACTTACAAGACGTAGGGCTTTGGAAATGAGAGGAAATGCGTATCATCGCTTTTCACATTCCAAAGCAAGAAATGGCCAATTCTTATTTGGCAGCCCAGGTGACTGTACATTTATGCCTCTTTTTTGGGGCAGGAAGAAGGGATGAAGGAGAGGACATCCCATCAACAGACAGAGAAGCCTCATTCTGCTGTAAAAGCCCTGCAAACAAACCCGACGCAAGTATGGTGAAACCTGCCTGCCATATACGTACACCAAATGCAGCTGTTGATGAAAGAACACAGAAAAGAGGTATAGATAAGAACCGCAGGAACACAAATGGGGATTCTGCAAGAGACAGGCTATTTCTTCCGAATGCAAAGGCTCCTTTAGGTTGTGAAGCACCAGGCAGCTATCCACTACATATGATTATGGACAACTGCTGTTAGAAAAGTCGTAGTCAGAGACATGCTTATGATCAGTGATCTCTAAGGGACTAGACAAATACATCTAGACAGAGCGCAAGATTTTGCCCTCCGGAGCAGGCTTTATTTTTCCTACTTAAAAACACTTCACATTTGCTGGCAAACACAGATCTCGTACTTACTTTGAATAATTCAGCTACGACCATCTCTCCGTAGGCGACTTAATCCTAAATCCGAGGCGGAGGAGGGGGCCGGACCTGGGAAAATCCTGGCAGGAGCCGCCGGAGCTGCGGGCAGGGACCTGCGCGCGCGGCGCTGTCAGCGGCGGCCGCGGTGCTGCAACCGCCGCTGCCTGGGAAAATGGCTATTTTATGAATGGGAGGGCAGCCGCTCCTTCTGCGCACGCGCGGCCTCCCGACTCTATGAATGGGTGGGCACCGGGGCGCCACCGCGCATGCTCGGCTGCCTTTTATGAATGGGGGGCTGGAGCGGGACGTACTGGGAGTTGCGGAGGACGGATACTGCTCGCGCTTTTTTTTTTTTCCTCTCCCCCTCTTTTTTTTTGTGAATGGAGGGCAGGCGGCAGCTGCGCATGCACCGCGCCCCCCGCCCGGGGCTGGAGGTAACGGCGGCCGCCGCCGCGGGGGGAGCGGGGGGCACCGCCGAGCCCCGGCCCAGCCCCCGCCCCCCCTGCGCCCCCCCCGAACCCCCCCCCGGCGCGGCCGTTAGCGGAGCGCAGCCGTGAGGGAGCCGGCCCGTGTCCCCCGGCCGCCGGAGCCGCCCCCCCGCTCCGCGGTGGCATCGCGCTGCGGGGCGCGGGGCCTGGGCCGGGGCCGGCTCGCAGCCCGGTGCGGGCAGGGCCGTGGGGGAGCGGGGCGCGTCAGGCTGGCGGCTGTGGCCGTCCCCGTTTTTGGGGTGTGCGGGCGTGACGGGAGGAGGCGTCCACGATTTGCCGTTAGCGTCCGGCTTCGCGTCCCCGGCTCTGGAGCCGCGGCTCCGGGCCCGGCCGTGCTGCCGGCGGCCCCCGCAGGCAGAGGCGGGGGGAGCCGGGGCGCCGGCGCGCCCGGGTTGGTCTTGGGGGGCCCCGGCTCTCGCGGGGGGGGGAGGGGCAGGAGGGAGCCGCGCCCGTTCCCCGAAGCCGGCAGCAGCGAGGAGGAGGAGGCCCGGCTTCGGGGGCGCGGGGGGTCGCTGCGCCGGTCTCAGCTCCGCCGTTTCCCCCCCCGGTCAGCTGCTCGCAAGCCCCGGGGCCTCACCCCCTGCCCGCTGCTCCGCTACCCCGCCAGCCTTGCCCGAGCTGCGGCCGAGGGCCCGGGGCTCTCCCGGCCTTCAGCCCCCGCCCGGGCTCGGGGGAGCGGCTGCTGCGCCCCGCGAACGCGTTAGGAATGGCGGTGCGGTTTTGGTACGCGCGAAGAGCATCTTCGGAGTGCAGAGCGAACCCCCTCTCATTTCCTGCCGCATTTTCGGCACGGCTGTCTAAAAGCTTGCACAGCACTGAAGAAATGTCTGTGTTACTTATTGAGTGCCAATGGGAACCTCGTACGTTACTGCAGATCGCGCCCCGAAAGGGTTTCACGCCCCGAAAAGGTTTCTCTCCCCGAGAGCGCGTGCTCTAAGACGGGTTGTTCGTTCACAGCGGTGTTGGTCTCTGAGGGCAGAGACCTCTCCGAGGGGGAGCAGTGCTCGCGGGGTGGGGGCAAAGGCGGCTTAGCGAGGAAAGGGCAGGAGAAGGAGACTCTGAAGAACAGCTTACCTGAGTGGTACATAAAATATTACTAGACTTCAACCGTACAGGACTGATGCTTGCTTTTGAGAATAAAGAGAATACGGTTGTTGAAGGTGTTGCTTTGTTATTGGTCGTGTTCTTTACAGTATAATACGGCTTGAAGGACAGGCAAGCATAGAAATTCTATGTCTATGACTTCGAAAATTGGCAGATAAATGGATAATGGAAGAGAATGCAATTTAAAAAAGCTTATATAGAAGAAAAAAAACCCCAACAACATCTCACTGTATTTAGGGCTGGAAACCAGCTCAAAGCTGAGAGACTCAAATGCCTGGGCAAAAAAACCTGCTCTGATCCTGTCATTTTTCAACACTGGCGTGTGTGTAAATTCTGAACCTTGATTTGGGTTTTGCAAACGTGCTGTAGCGTTGCGGTAGCATGAGAGTCAAGCATCTCAGAATTAAAGGCTTTTATATGCGAATGCTGAGTTCTGTATTTTGGGGCCACAAGCCCAATACGCACAGGGGAAGTCCTTTGTTGCAGTACAGTCAGCAGCTCCCCACGAGACCCCGGCCGCCTGTGTGGCAACGGCAAACTGCTATGCAGTAGCAAAGAAGGCCGACACTATAATTATGCAGCAGTTACAGGCAAAGCCCAGCTAGACCGTACGCTCTGACAAAAGCCCCAGCAATAAAACTGGAAAGAGGAAATAAAAATTACTATTCATGTGGGTGTGGAGGGGCGAGGAGGAAATGGGGTCTGGCCATATGGCTCTAGGGAGAGAAAACTTGGAGTGAGAACACTCAGAATGTTGCTAGTGTCACTGCAAATTGTACAAAACCTCCTTAAGCATAGAATTCTGAAATGGTAAATCTTTGAGTTAATCCACCTCTTCTTCCTTCTGCCTCTATCCCTAACTGGGATTTAAAGCATATTGACTAGTTCTTCCTTATGGACAGAGGTGTTTCTTGCTAGAGCTTATCACGCTTGCCACGCTCGGGCATGTAAGGCTGCTTTGGCCTGGAACTGTGCGTGGATTTCTCCAAGCTGCCGTTCCCGTTTGTACCGGCGGGCCCTGGCTGGGGTCGGGATTCAGAAGCTGAGCTGTGGGTCACTGAGCAAAACCCAGCATGAGGGCGGTACGTTGACGATCTGCGCTCTGGAACCTCCTGCCTCTTTCGGCTCCTCTTTGCAAACAGGAGGAGCTGAAGATGCACAGCGCACGCTGCGGTGCTGGGGCGGGATGTGTGCCCGAGGGCTGGCGTCTCTCCCCACCTCTGCCGTGCGCCTGGTGCTCTACTCTGCTGCTCGAATCTCCTTCTGCTTCTGTAAAAAGAAGACTGTGCCCCTGCCTGCGAGCATGAGACTGTCCTTGTAGCGAGGGCTCTGTGGGTTTGATAAAGAGTGGCAGGGAGGAGCTCACGTTATCATCGTGGGATTGTGGAAGCTGAGGCTTTAAGAGAAATACCACTTACTCTGAGACCTGTAACGTGTTTATGTGTGTTGGCAGTACCAGTGATACGGAACTCTACATTGCTTTCTTGTGCAGGAAATTAATTGCTTATTCATTTCATGCACATTTAAACCCTGAAATGGCTGTAGATTTTTGAATGCGATTTCTTCACTGGGATGAACTGTGGCACCGCCACAATTGCATTGCCTGTAAAGTTTGTTCTTTGATTTTGTTCTTGCATATCCCTGGAAAAGCTGAAAAGTTTCCTGTGCTTTGTGATAGAGGCTACATCCTTACCTTCTGTAGGGCTTTGTGTTACTTTGACTGTCAGGTTCAGGTCATATCATTTGCTTTACTGAAACTGTATGGAGCAGCACAATATTTGTCCAGCTAATATAGTACTGCCTGTTCCTGGAACTTCCAATATCTGCCTGTCTTGTTTTTTTTCCTTCCCAATGAGGACAGAAAATACTCATCATCATCTAGCTAAACACTTTGCAGTCAGCTTTTATATGTCCTGCAATTAGCAGAGGACCTGTGACTCTGTGAACAGACTACAGTAAGATGACATCTGGAATGGACGTTTTGTGCCCCGCTCTGCTAACCACTGGTGATTCCATGGGGTTTATGTTGTTAGTTACTGTCTGTAAAGCCCCCAGAGTCTTGGGTATTTACTAGCTACCACACTGCTGAAATAATGGTGCAGAATAAAGGCGCTTCTTCTGACAGCCCGTCTCGGCGTTGCCCGGGCAGCGCTGAGCAAGCACGTTTGCTTCTGCTCGTCACCCGTGCCAGTGGTACAAGTGTGTTCAGACGTCAGATGCCCGCCTGGTCGCGTCCCTTAAGCGTGTTGTGCCTCGCAAGGCTGTAATCCACCCAGCAAACTGTGCGCAGCGCAGGTCAATATCCAAGCGGTATGTGCGTGCCTGGAAGAGGGGAAGGGGGTCGCGTTGGAGGACGGGGCTCGTCAGCATCTCGCACCTGGGGACAGCTGGAGCGCGGTTTTCTTCCCAGCTATCTGCAGGAGGAGATGACGTTGCATGAAGAAGCCATGAGTGGAAGGGAGCACTGAACAGATAGCCATAGACTTGGAATGTTTCAGGGGCTTTCGCAGTAAGGCTGTGTAGCCTGCTCTGTGCAGCACACACGTAACCTGCCTCTGAAAGCACACAGGGGTTTCAAGGCTCAGAAGTTGAGTCTGCCTTAGAGGAATATGTGTTATTACCAGGTTTTTTCCTTTTTCTCTACCTTTAAAAGAAAAAAGTTCCCCTTACAGTCAGGCATGTTAAGTGGCACATGCGCTTCTTCCTCTGGGCTTTCAAATTTGCACTTTTCACAGTCACAAAATTATTGTATGCAGATTTAACAAAACGCCGTAGCCTGAACCCTGGGCCTTGTTCAGAGGGGTCAGGCTGCTCAGCCAAGCCGTCGTCTTTAACTGCGCTCCCGCCTGCTTGGCCCGAGAGGGCTGGGGCTATGGTGAGCGCCTGGCAGTCACCGGCAGCCGGCTCCTGGGCTCGCCTTGGAACGTGGTTCTCCAGCTCTGCCTCTCCTGCGAGTGTGGGCTGGCAGGTCTCCAGGAAGGGCGTGTGTGTCTTGGCCAAAAGCTGGCGGTTTAAGGAAATGCATGGTTCCTAATCTACCATCAGAAAAAAGCAAATATGCAGGCAATTTAGCAAAGTGAAAGTGCAACCCCCTGGGGAAGGTGTAACTTGTGCTTCTGAGATGTTTTGAATGTGTAGCAGTGTTCTGTCTTAAATCTTTGGTCGCTTGGCATTTTACTGTCTTTAAGCTGGATCAAGAGCATATGTGTAGACTTTATCTGCTGAGGTTTTCCTGTACCTCCAAATCCTTTCTGGCTGGTGTTTGTAGGCTTACGGTAAGTCAGCGTGCAAGCAGCACTCCTGCGTGAAGAAGTAGCTAATTCCCTGTCTAAACTGATACTGCATGTGGAATTTTCTAATTTGCTGGCAGTGGGCTCAAGTTATTACGGAAGAGGTGGTTTTTCAACTTGGCCTCGCCTCTTGAAACCAAAGGATGCCCTTATGGGTGGTTTTGCCATCTATTGGTGATACAAGGAGGAAAACTTTTTCCTTCTCATTATTTACTTAACCATTTCTGTGTATGCTATAAGGACGGGAACTGTAGAATAAAATTTCCTATTAAAAATGAGAAAAGAGAATTTCAGGTTTCTGATCACCTAACTCTTAGAAATAGTTCATAAAACCTGGATAACTGGATCTTAGTCTTTTAATCCACTGAGATGATATACCCCTTGCATGGAAATGCACTGCTGCAAAATCCATCTAGGGCAGCATCATACGCTTCTGATGTGTTTGATGTTTGTGATGCTTCTAGCCATAGGCAGAGTAGGAAAAATTGGATCTGCTGGTAAATTTACTGGTGTATTGTGCTAAATATTTGTCATACATCTGTCAGATGAATCGTTTGGATGTTGCTATAGTTCTCCTCCCCTTGTGCATTGCCGACAGCAGTTACTGTGCTGGTCTATCATGCCTGGAAATAAATAAGAGGGCGTAGGTGTGGATTGGCAAAAATATTGGCAAAATGGTGACTGCTATGTTGGCAGTGGTATCGTGGGCTGTCAGTCACAGCCTGAACCAGGTCTGTGTCGAGATGCCAAATGGACATCAGGTGCTACAAAACAGATGCCAGACAGAAAACAGAAGTGCCTGCTTAGATGCAGAGGTATTAGGCTTGGGTGCAGGTCTTGCAGGGCTGTGTTCACCAGCTTTTAAGAATCTGGGAGGATTGGAAATGATTGAGCCTGTTGCTCCCGTGGGAGACACCACTTCTCAGGAGCTCCCTCTTGGATCGCAACCCCCCAGCCTCCGAGGGAAGCGAGAGAGAAGCCCACCGTTGTAACCCAGAAAGGGATGGATGGGTGTCGAAGCAGACGCTGTATTTCTGGTGGGTAAAGGGGGTGCCAGTGGTAGATCGTGATGCAGCGATATATCATAAAAGTGTTCCTGAGCTTTATCTTGCTGCCTTGAAATGCCACGGCACGGAGCGGGGGCCTCTCCCCGGCAGCCAGGCTCCCTGACACGGGGGCAGCGCGTCCCCTCTTCTTGTTGTGAAATTACTTCATAAGCTTTGTAATCCACCCTGGAGGTGACTAAGTATTGTTATCTCTGTTATAAATGAAGCTATCGCAGTTGTCCGCTTCTGTGGCGCAGATGAAAGGTCTGGGTTTCCTCCTCTTATCAGGCACCTGTTGCTTGTAGCCAGACATTACTCACATCCTTTAAGTCACAGCTTGTTTTGCATAATTAACACCAACTGTGCTTCATTTCCTTCCTTCCCTCGCAGTTTTGCTCCGTGGCCTTACCTGGCTATGGAAACATCCAGTGTTATTTTTGAGTTTTAACACAAGGAATGGAAATCAGCTTTGGCTGCAGGGGCATCGGCTGATGAAAGATGAGAATATCCTGGTCTGGTACAAGGGATGCTCTTTCGTCTTGAACTGGTGCCGTGACCACATCTGTGGCAGGGAATTCTGTACCGGTTCCTTATGAGAGGTTTAAAACAAATGAAGCAAACCTAAACAAAAGTCTGTGCAGCAATCGCTTGCCGCGGTTGGAAAGTTATGCTCAGAAAATGGCAACTCCTCCGTCTCCCTCAGCTTGTGCCTCAGAGGACGGAGCTGGTGCGCCCCAGGGTGATGGAGAGCTGTGCCGCACGCTCCGAGACGGGTCGGGGTGGTACCGAAGGGAACCGTTTTCCAAAGCGTGCGTCACTGTCGGTTGTTTTTGGGTAATTTCTAGCACTGGCTCCCAGCAGCAGCCTGTACCTGCAGGGTTTGAGGAGGGAACCGTAACGCCAGCACTTTTGCTTGCTGCAGTAATTCATGATTCACTTTTGTTTGGTAATTCACTTCAGCTTTTAATAGCTATTGACCTGATTTTACATGAATAATGATTTGATGTTTATGAACTGTAGTAACCGAACCTACACCATTAACTAAACTCTGAGCTCAGCGAGGTAGGATAAAAGCGCATAAAGTGTAAAGAAAGGTAATGAGGAGTTTAGAAAGATGGTCTGTGTGAGGAAGATGGAAAAATGGGATTCTTCAATGGCAGGGGAGGAGATCCTGAGTGAGTGAAGAGCATCCAGGGCAAAAACTGTGCCTGTCCTTCCACGTCCCATCCGATCACTTGTGATCTGCCCTCTCTCCTGAGAAGGCAACAGGAGCTCTCTTTCCTTTGCCTCTTGCTGGCCTGTTTCCCTCTTCGCTTTCACTCAGATTTGGTAAAAGCAAGAAATAAAATGTAGTTCTCATCGCTATCAAGTCAAAAATCAACATCAGAACTGCCCTTCCTTCCTCACTCAGGTGTGTTGCTGGACAGAGTAACAAGCTCTGGCTGAACAGCTTCCCTCGGAAAGGAACTTTCATTAGTTGTGGTTAAGTTTGACTGGTGTCACCACTCAGTTGCAAAGATTATTTTCCTATTTTCTCTTACATACTTAAATCTGTAGATATAGTATTCACCTTATGCTTCAGCATGATAGGCGTCTACCATAAAACTGAGCAGAACCACATTGTTTTACCTGTGATCCCAAAGAATATCTAGCTGCTCAGTAGTAAAGTGAAAGGATGATGCTGGCACATTTAAATCTCTGGGCACTGCAGTTAACTGGCACTGATGCAGTAAAATTCCCAGCTGGGAATTATTTGGATTATTGGGTTGTAGGTTTGTATACAAGTTGTTTTTTTTAAGGATCAGGTATTATACTACTTTATTTTTTTGTAATTATATCTGACTTGTCTGGCAACTTTAATTCCAGCTGAGTGCACCATCTTTTGCACTTGCTTTTCAAAATTTTGCCAGTTTGAAGATGTTTTCTGATGTGTTTCCTTTCTTTAAAGGCTACCAAGCTGATGAAGGTTTGCTGTGTGCTGGCTGTCTCTTAGTCTCAAAATCTGAACTTGGTAAATCAGAGCAATTTGCCATTCACTGGTATAAAAAAATTCCCTTGAGGTAAATGCGAATTCTGAGGTTGGTACCCTACCAGAATAAAGATTGTAGGCTGGCTGTTCTGCATAACTGCTGTTTGCACGGGTAGAAATCCTCAGGGTAGAGAGCAGATATGGCCTGGCTGGACTGAATAAACCCGATTCTGAAGCTGCTGTGATCGTTCCTGCTGTCCAACTGGCAGAGTAACAGCGCTTGTTATCAGGCAGAGACTCTGTAAATCTGAGATATGGATTTTCCCGTCATAGGCTCCAGGCCTGAAACGGGATCCACTCAGCCTCTGCGGAAGGGCAGTGGGTTATTTTCCGATCTACAGGACTCGGCCACTTGATAGATCTGTGAGGGCCCTATGGGAAATATTTCCAGCTGTTTCTGATTGAATAGATCATCTCAAGGACCATAAATTGTGAATCTTTCTATTTTTTCCTGCATATTTATTTACGGTTCAGGTCAATAATCTCCAGAAACACAATTCTGCTTACAAACGAAATTCCTGGGCTGCATTCCCAGGCGTTCCCATGTGACTCGAGCATTTTTAGCAGCTAAGTGAACAAATGCAAACATATTTTCAGGGCAGCGGAAGTGTTGCTCTTCGCATTCTCTGCGAGTGCCTGGCTGCGCTGGCGCCGGGTCTCCTGAAGCGCGACCAGGCGGAGGTCCCTTCTGCAGAGCATCCCCCGTCTGGGGGGGTTGCAGTCGACGGCTGGTCTGCGCAGGGCCGGCGCCTATCCGGCAACTTCAGAATGCCAACATAAGGCTTCCTCTGTCCCATGTCACCGCTGGACACGTGGAGCTTTATGTGCCCGCTGCTCCATGGGGACGCAGGAGCACGGCGGGCGGGGGGCCGTGGGGGCTCCCCAGCTCCGCTCTCCCAGCAGCCCAGGCTGTGATGGTGGCATTCAGCCCAGAAAGTTTTAAGGAATCTTCTCCTGAAGCACCTCAAATCATGTAAACCCTCCCTGGGCCTTCCTGGGGCTTTGCTCTTGTCCCTTTTGTCACTGCTCCTTTGGGTGAATCTGCCCAGCTGCCGCCAGATGTGGCCGATGCCACTGGCGGAGGAAGGTGGTCCCCCGGCACGGCACAGCCGCTTGTCTCCGTCGGGTCTGGAACAGCTGGGGATTGCCTTTCCTAATGGATTTATAGGCTTACGATAGTTGGTATATATATTTTTTAAACGCAAAGGCAGGACTGATGCTACCAAGCGGTTACCTGCTGGCACACCTTTCTTGAAGCCCTGTCACTTTAGTTGTGACTAAAAAAATGAATTTTTGTATGGAGAAAATCGTGTTCCCTGGCAAACAAAGCACCATTGTGGAAAAGTACTGACATTAAAAGTCATGGTGGCTATAAAGCAGTGCTTTACGGGCCTTTTGGTGTTTGTATTGCTATAGCAGGCCAGTCTGATCCTGAAAAATCTAAGTATTGGGATTGTTCTCGCCTCTCCGGCACCAGTCCATAAAGAAAGCTACAAATTATTGACAGCAGCCTGAAAAAATGCTGCATCCTTCCTTGAAACCCTCGCTAATAGTTATATTTGGAATTAAAAAAAAAAGCTATAATCTTTCCTAAAAAGCCACTTAATTTTTCACTACAAGGCTTTACTTAGAAATGATGTAATTAATGAACAGCAAAGTAAACACTTAAACATCAACTTTTTTTGACATATATTACAATGAACTGATCCAAAGCAGACAGCAAATCCACCTTTTTTTTGGCAGGAATAAGATCTATACCTTCCACCCCATAGACAGGGATACTGATTGCTAATAGCCATACCAAGTTAATTGTATCACCATAAAAACTCAAATATGCTACAGTTATGTTCTTTTTATTTTCCCTTCTGTAGAATTGACTACAGCAAAACGATCTCTGAGGTCTCTTCAGTTAAATAACCTGTTTTCAGCTTTAAAATATTTTTTGTGGGCAATTAGTTTTGATTTGTTGGGTAAGATGTTGGGGCTGTTTCTTTAAAAAGAGCCGAAGTCCTACAATGCAAATGTATAAATCACTGGAGCTTACAACTGTTTGATTGCCAAGGCACCGCCGATGTTTCTTTCCTGTTGCGTTTCTGGACTTAAGTTTATGAAACTGGTATCGAAAAGGAACATACTGAGTTCCAGCTTAGCTACTGCAGTAGTTAACGGTATTTCTGTTCACTAATTTCTGTTATTTCTGAGGTTAAGGCTTAAAACGCAAAAGCTCTGCTGGAGGTGGTGTCCGTACGCTGCGGCTAGCTAGGTGGCTGTGCCGACGGAAAACAGTTGGGGTTTTTTGTATGCTCTAAACCCATTCTGTGTTGTAGCTCTTTGCTGTTTGCCCAGGATTGGTGATGATTAACTGCGTATTTTAACCGTAGCTCCTTTGTGCCCTGTAACACTCGTCTGGTTTGATGTAGCTCCTATTTCCATCCCATGCAGTAATTTTTAACTGGTTTCGATTTTGGTGGGATGTGTATATATAACACATATTACAATAGAAAAGGATGAAGTATAACGTTTCATCACCGATTTATGACTTCTGAAATAAGCTGCAAGCTAAAATATTCCTCCAAGTTAAAGCTCCTTCAGGAAAGTTAACGTTGCTCAAGCAACTGGTGCGAGTTTGTTCCCAATTAACATTTAGTGGGAACTTCCAAGCAGGTTGATGGCTGTAGGTTCCCCTCCGGCTCGCCCTGGCTGGGTGACGGGCAGCTTTGCTGTTGCACCTTGCTGAAGGAAAACCTCAGACAACGCATAAATCAAAATACCTCCTTACAAAGGGGTGCCAAGCGAACGTCCCGCTCCTCCCTCCCCGTCCTGTGTGAATGGCCGGAGCGGGATGCCTGCACCCGTCCGGCTTCTCGCTCGCCCGCTGAAGGCACTGCCTCCCCCAAAGCTTTTTCCAGCTGTATCTGTCTGTCTAATAACTTATCTCCCCTCTCCCAGCCAAGCTGGCTTTAGCATATGTACCTTTATAAAATGACGCCCTGCAGCTCGCTGCTGTCCTTAGGAGAGTTTTCCTAGCTCAGCATCCGACCTTCGAGGGCGGGGGGAGCTGAGTCGGTGTAGGTCCTCCTTTATCTCACCAAGTGAATTTGCAAACAAAGAAATCAAAATAAAGCAACCAAGGCATTTTGGTTTCACCTGGTGGTTCTGCTCCCGAGGGGCCGGTGCCGTGGGGAGCCCCGGCCTGGCGGGGTTGGGGGGCTTGCACCTCGTCCCCAGACCCAGGTAGGCGGCGGGGGGCCTGTCTCTCCCTGCAGGATCTGCTCCGATCCCCCTATTTTTCCATCCCACGTGCGTTTACTCTTCCATAGGGTAAGGCAGTAGAATAAAATTAACTCAGTCCTTCCCGCTTTGAAGTATTGCTGGGTATTACAGTCACATACTTGTATAGAATTACCATATTCTAACACTTAAATATTTTCCCAACTAATTTCCTCCTGTCCCTGCTTTGAAAATACCCAGATTATATCCATTAAGAGGTTATAGACTGGAAAATACATGATTTCAAAGGATTTTTTTTTTAACACTTAAAAACCACTTTTCTTTGTGGCCTTAACCTGTTACCTTTCACAGAATTACTGGGGTTTAGTGTTCTTTATTTTTCTTTTTTTCTTTAAAAAACCCAACCACAATCCCACAGCACCCCTAATGTTGTATATCAGAATGTTATGACAGTTCTGCTGGGCCAAGTCCAGCAGTCTACGCTCTGTCAAAATACCCATCAGTTCCTGTAGTTTTGCCTAATTAATGGCACGCTAATGTGGAAACCTAAAACAGCAGCAGAAAGAAAAGTAAATGTTAAATGATTTGCCTTTAATGGATCTCAAAAAGCTTTTTTTTTTTCTTGCTTTATTACTCCTGAGATCTTTTTTTGGGCACCTTTGTGGTGTTCTCTGCTATTGCTGTCTCTCTTCAGAGTTTCTTTCTTCCTACGAGTTGGTGACCTTATTGATGTCGGAGACTCGCAGCCTAAAGACTAACAGTCTGGGCAGCAAATTTCAGGCAACGTATTTTCCTAGCACAGCAATTAGCCCTGGCTACTGATGAACAAAAGCGGATAATATTTGAAATTAATAAGAATTTGCTTTTGCAAGACCTGTTTTTCTAACCTTGTGGAGGGGAGGCGGGGAAGCACTGCATCGGTTCTGGGCGGACGGCAGGAGGATTACGGCTTGGGACCCTGCTGTGTTCGGAGAAACCCGAATACAACAGAGGGGGATGTATGTGAAGCCATTCTGTGAGTTGGTACGCTTTTGGGGTAGGAAGTGGTCAGCTTTGTACCGCTTTGCCAAAGCAAACGGTTAAATTAGTGTTCAAAAACCATGTAGCTGTGGCACTGCAAGACATGGTTTAGTGGGCATGGTGGTGTTGGGTTGATGGTTGGACTGGATGATCCTACAGGTCTGTTCCAACCTTAATGATTTGGTGATTCTGTGAAATATTTGAATGCAATATTGACTTTAAGGTTCGGAGGAGGATGTGCAGAAGGGCGAAAACACGGGACTGGGGTGATGGGTGGGGGGTGCCGGCAGCTTGGGGCTTGCTGGGCTTTGGAGCTGCCGGCCCCACGTCACCTCTCCGCAGGCTGCAGTTACTTCTCAGCCCTTCCCAGAGCTGCATTTCCCGGCCAGCCGTGGGCCGGCCTGCCTTCTCCCTGGTCGCATTGTCAGACCGTTCCTAGTTATCAGGATTTTCCTGCACCTCGAAATCTGTGTCCTCTGCTGCAGCTTAACGCTGTTACATCTTGTTCAGTTCCCGTTTGCTAATTAATGTAATTAATTCACGTTCAGTTGATAGCATGCTTTTGTTTCTGCCCCACCTTAGCTTTCTATTCTTTGGGTAGAATATGGGTAGTTTGTGTAAAGCGTCCTCCCGAGCCTCGTTTTCCTGCTGGGATGGAGAGTTGAAGTGAGGCTGTGGAGTCTGGAGCAGGAGGAAAGGTGGGCTTCTCTTGTTTCTTTCAAAATGGGAAGTTAAATTAAATAGTAGACAATGAACGGGATCTAATTGATTAAGAAAAGGCCCATACGGACCCGGATTCAAAGAGGGTTTCTCGCCCAGGACACCCTGCAGAGCCGCGTTGGCATCAGTGGGATGATGCCCCCACCCTCCACCAGCCCCAGGCCGAGGGCACCGGCTCCGCAGCTCCAGCCCGGGGTGGTGAGGTCGGTGCCGTCGTGCGCTGAGACTCGGGAGGACGTGGGGACGAGCGAGTGGAGTTTGCTGATCCTGTTTTACCGTGTTTTGGTTAGCTTAAAAATATTTTGTTGTGAGAAACTCCAGATGGATGTGAATGTTCTCAGGGGTGGAGGGAACAAGTGAAGGGAGAAAGTTAGTCATCATCCTGGCAGGCGAGAGCCGATGAGGACAAGCGCTGAATGATGCACATGAGCAAAAATAGCCTGAATTTCAAATATAATGGGATGTGACGGTCAAGTTCCTCTGAGGGTAAACACTCTGAAGTCCTTGTGCACGTCTTCACAAACGTTTCGGTGCGCAGAACGATGTAGGAACTTTTCTTATCTGTGGGACAAATGGAAAATGTTTGGGAAATGGAAAACAGGAGAAGAGAAACTGATGTAAAAATATGTAACAGCTTATTGGCTCAGGGTTATAGGAATGATGAGATTTATATTTCAGTCCAATCTAAAACGCCAGTTTTTCAGTTTAAAAGAGAAGTCTCCTGTCCATCTAATGTATGCTAGTGCTTTCCAAGACTATTGGGTTATGTCCGATATTCTTTGAAAGGATTAATGTTAGAAGGGAAATGTTACTTGTAGAGATTTTTGACCTGCTTATTCATTGGTTTTGTGAATTCCTTTTCATTAAAGTATGTGTTGAAAGAGACTTGAGATTTCACCTCAAAACTTGTCTTAATTATCAAAGCCATTAGAAATGGAGTGGTTACAGTCTGGAAATGACCCTGAACTTTCATAATCGAATCAAATTTTGGCCCCCAGAATTGTCAGGAATGTTAAATTCTGGTAGTTGATCTGCTAATTGATATCCCTGACAGGAGCTTGGCAGCCGAAGGGGCAGGGAGCCCTCATAATTTTTTGTCATATCTAGACAAATTCAGTGATATGATTAATGAAATTAGGTGGATTCGTCCTGCTGATAAGATCCCTGGGGTATTTCAGACAGGAAGCCCTTGTCCAGCTGCTGTGGACTCGGCTGAAGGGCTCTGAGGTCGGAAGCTCCAAAGGGCGCAGGGAAGGTTTTGCTGTTGCTCTTCAGCAATTTGAGGTGACGCTTGTAGAGTACTGAAGCCAGAGCTTGAATGGAAACCACCTCCTTGTTCCACTTCTCCGTTTTTCTGCATCCCAAGCAGGACCTTACCACTCAGCCACATTTTTTTCTAAAAAAAATGTACTTTAGGGGGTGTCACGTCTCCCTTTTTTGTCCCAGCCTCTCTTACTGCACCTGAAATGACTTGGCAAAGACGCTAAAGTTACTTTTGCTTTGTCCAGCAGGAACCTAGTCAGGTTGTTTAAGGAGAACCTAACCAGGGCCTGTCTTGCACTTGCAGGCTCTGCTAAGTCCTACGGTGTCTCGGCGTTAGCGATGGAGTTTCTTTTATTCCTCTGTATTTGATGACCTTAGCGCTTACAAACGGGAATTATTTAATGTGAATGCCGTGGTATCCCAAAAAGTGCTTAATGTTTTGTCAGTAGGATATTTGTGATAGGCGTGTTCTGGACGTGGTTTATCCCCGCTTCAGGCCATCGTGCCTTAGGGATTGGCTTGACCTTTTTAACGGAACAGCGTGTATCTCCAGTGGAAGTGTTTTTGTTTTCAAAGTCAAACAGCACATTGTGGACACATGGAAGTGTGTGGCTTTCAAAAAACAAACCACTATTTATGGATGCTTAAACAGCTAGCGTAGGACAGTTTGGTGTATTTTTAGCGGTAAAGTAGAGAGCTCACCATTTGATACGGGGGGAATTAGGATTTGATGAACTGAAGGCCGGAGATTGCAGTTTCAGGTTTTGTCATTTGTTGCTTGGAGATGGAGAAGCCCTGGACTATTACACTACTGTCTCTCTGGCCCTGGAATAGCAAGTTAAAATCTCCCAGGAGAAATTAGGATCTCATGCCACTCAACAGACAGGCTCAAGCTATTGCATAGTAAGCTGATCCTAAGCTTGATTTTGGCCCAAAACAAGGTCAAGTCCTAGTCTTTGGCCCTGTTAGTCACTTGTAGGCTATGGAAGAGGATGGTTGTGATTGAAAATCTGTCTAATAGAAACTACTGTTATTATTAAAATAAAGTAGTATTATTACTTTGAAGAGAATGCATGCCAACATGGTCTCTTCATCTGTTTCTTTTTGGAGGACATGCTGACACTCCTAATTAAAATGTGGCTGTTCACAGGCATACGTGTAGTCGGCGCATGACAATGGCCTGGGATTTAACGTTCGCACAGGTTAAATTAACCTGTAATTTTCAGGAGAGCAGTGCATCAGTATCACAAGATGAGGAGACTATTTCCTGCCTGCCGTTGCACTTCGGTTGTAGGACGAATTGTTGGTTCTGTAGCTGTGTGAACTGCCAGTCGCCGTAAGCACAACGCTCTGTGTGACAATGGAATTACTGTACAAACAGTGCTGGTTTCTTAACATAAAAAAAATGCAGCAAGGAATTTTTAGCACGTTGTCATGCAGCACTCTCTGTTTCCTGGCTTGTACATTCAAGCTGTGTAATAATATTTATATACAAATGCTGACTGTGATTTTCCACCCCGGAAAAAGGAGATGTCATTTAAAAGTGCTGTGCGTGATGTAAAGCAGAGATTTTTGACTTGCGTCCTTGCATATGGTGTGGGTGTGTATTTTAATTGTTTGAAAAGAGATCATTTAAAAAAATATAACATTCTTGCTACATAAGCACATTCTCCTGAAGTAAAGGTCATTTTGCTCTTTAAAAGTTGCTCTTGGAAGGGAGGGGAGGTTCCTCATGTTGTCTTTCCCCTGTTCCTACCTTCTGAAATTTTCTGAAAAACATGAAGTAATTAATTGTTGGGCTGAAGCAGCTCTTAAACCGTGTTCAAGCTGGGATCCAGTAACACGAGAGCTGCGGTCATGACTAAATGTGCATTGGCACATGCAAGAGCATTTTTTCTCCCGAAGAACCATGCTGTTCGATCTCCCCGGAACCGACACCTGCGTCCTGCAGATGCACGGACTCGGCTTACTGTGTGAATGATCACATTGAGTCTCTTAAGCTTTTCTGGAGCTGGGATTTATAAACAGTTCCAAGGCAAAATCACTGCTTTTCGGCTCCAGCCAAGGAAACTGTTCTGATACCTTGCCAGTTACCAGCACATTTCTGATCCTGGTGTCCCGGGGTCTGAGTTTTCATGTTGAAATCTCTTCTCCTAACAACCTCTTAGTGGACTGTACATATAGAAAATAGTGACATGCCAAGCTGAGATGTGTATGTTCGTCTTCTGATCCAGGCTTGACCAAAGAAGGTTGGATCACAGCTTTGTTTTATCCTGCTACAATGACAGAATCCAGATGTGAGGATCCTAAATCTTCAATGTTCCTGTTTTTCTCCTTCATAAACTCTTTGAAGCCAGAACTCTTGTCGTTCTGGCTGTGCAGCTCCTGGGGCAGCAGGGTCCTACACCTCTGTGGCTCTGTAATAATGGAGTCATTGGGCTACAGGTATACCTATGCCAAGCTGCATTTCTAGATAATCTCTGTTAACAGCAAAACAGAAGGGTCCAGAGAATAATAAAGTATTAGAATAAACAAGGGGTGGCATAAAACCCCATCTGCCGACGTGCCATGAGAGACCTGCAGGTAACCCCCTCCGCACCCAGGCAGCATCGCTCTCCAGCCAGCGTTCCTGCTGCGTCTCCGTCCTCCTGGTCTTAAATACAAATGAATGTGGGCATTCTCAAGTTGGACATCTTTAATCCTGAAAGGGCTCCGCTGTCAAAATACTGCTGCGGTGCACAGCTGGGTGTGTCCGTGAATGTTCGTAGACACAGCCCAACTCTACCTGCTAATGTCGAGCAAGGCCAGTGCTTCTGGGCAGGCTATACGTGCTGTAAACCTCGTTAACTCTGCCCTGGCTGGTGAAGCTTTGTAGAAATACGTCTCTCTTGAGATAAATAATCTTTAGCCTCTCATCTCCTGGATGCCCTCCGGTCTCTCTCCGTGCAGTTGGATGTGGAGGTGGCAGAGGGTGCTCCATCCTGGTGCTGCATCTGTGTGGGGTCGGTGGCAAGTGTCGGCTCCGGATGCTGGTGGCTTTTGGCTGGGCCCTTGGATGCCTGGGGGGAGGTATGGGTTATCCAGGGCCATTGGAGCCCATTTCAGACATTTTTGGGGTTTTTTTGTTGTACATTTAAATTACAGATAGTGCTTGATACTGAATAAGTGGGATCCCATTTCCTCCCTCTCCTTTCCCCAAAGAAAGGAAGCACCGTACCATTTGTGGGAATGCAGTCAAGCTTGCCCTGGCCCCAGGCGTGGCTCATTTTGACAGTACTTTTTGCTTTTCTTCTTTAAACTTGGGAATTCTGCATTCTGGTAATTTGTGTGACTACATGTGTGACTTTGTCACGTTAACAATAACAGCGTTTGTGCCCCCGTGCCACAGCAGGCACGCACTTTGTGTTTTCCTTGGCTTGCCTGTGGACATCTTACAAATTTTCCATTTTGCGAAGAATAAGGACACTTTGTGCTCTCAAAACAGCTTCACTCATTAGGCTTTGCAGCACACTCCCTGTATGTTAGAAGCCTGCCCTGAGCTCAGACCTGCAGTGAAACGAGTGTCTCTGATCGCTCCCTGCTCCTTGTACCTATGCATTTTCATAAGTTGCAAAATATCTAGCCAACAGCTTGTCTCAAAGCTGGTCAGTAAAGCCTTTTGGATGGGACTGCTGGTACCCAAGCACCTGCTGAGGATCAGGGTGGTGATCCTGGGAATGGTGGGAAGGATCAGGGAATGGTGGGAATGATCAGGGAATGGTGGAGGCCCCGCAGAGGTGCCGGGAGGACGGGTGGGTTCTGGCATCGTGTTTTCCCAAGGGCGGGTTGCCTTCCTTTGTCAACAAGGGAAAGATGTAGCAGCCGAAGTTTGGTCAGCAATATCAGTTTTCTGCAGGTTCCTTGACACTGATTCGCTTTGAAATAGTATTTTTAAAAGGAAAAGGTAGAAATAGTTTTATGTGCTAACTTCAACCTATGTTAAGAAAAATACTCATCCAGGTCCACATCCCAGAAATGCTCTTTGCCAGAGCCGGTGCAAGAGCTGCTCGTTGCTGTGGGATGGCTGTAAGCCGGGTCGTGTTGTCAGCAGGGTTTGTTGCAGCAAAGCCAGACCTGCCCAGGCGAGGTCCAGGGCTTTGCCCAGGTTACTTGGGTCTCATCTGTGTTGGGATTCGTATTCCGTGACCCGAGATGCGTGTTCGTGCACCGGGTGTCCGTGCGGTGCGCAGGCTTCCTGCTGTGTCAGTGGAATAACCACGTGTTAAGCATCTATCCAAGGGGCATTATTTTCCAAGTGTTTCCTAGTGACTGCCAGCACTGAGCAGGCTTCTTGCTCTTGCTTAAGCTGTGTTCCCCTGCTTTATGCAGTTGAGAGCTTAGTTACTGGGGAGCTGCAGGGAGCTCCAGCAACTCATTAATTAGCAATCACTGGAAATTGGCTGTTTCTGTCGTATTGCCAACACAAGTATTCTGTTCTCTTTTGAGGAGTTGGGACTTTCTGGACTGCCCGACAGTGATTGCAATTAGCCCCGCGGCGTGGGGCTGTGCTGACACCTCTTCCACCGCCGTCTATCGCGTGTTAGACAGGAGGCGGAGGTGGCAAACGCTGTGTGTCGCAGCCCGGCAGGACACTCACAGCGATTGCCTTTCCTGCTTGACTTCGGAGACGTGGAACGCAGCAAGCGATTCGGGGGGCCGGTGAGGGGACCCCTCCTTTCACCATCACACCCCAGCGAGGTGTGCTGTTACCTCTGCTGGGAGAATGAGTCTTTCTTCAGGGAGCAAAAGGGTACCCGAATAAAGAGATGCATTAACTGTCTGTTTTCAGTAAGCTTTATCTCTGGGCAGGTGTTTCTGGCTGAAGCAACAGCTGCTCAGGAGGGGGATACGGGTTTTTCACAAGCAGAGTAACACGGCTTTAAAAACCTGGGCTGGACGTGACAGCGAGAGCCAGCACTTCCTCCCCTAACACATTCAAAAGCAGTTTTAAATCAGATTAGGATTTTAACAAACACTTCATGGTTTACTCTCTGCAGGGAGGATCAAAGCCCAAGGAGGACTCTTCAGCTGTTTGCTTTTCCTTTATGCAGCAACTTCACTGTGGCTGCCCTGAAAAAATACTAAATACAATAAAAAAATTCCCTTCTCAGAAAAGCAAATTACTTGACCACAGTCTAAAATAAGGTGTTCATTATCTGCTGACTTTTTTTCCTCTATGTGCTGCTTTGCTGAGCTCCCATTCAGAGGTGGTGCAGGGAGCAGCTCTGCATTCCCAGCTCCAGCAGAACTGATCCTGGGAGATCCCAAAACTGGACCATGTATTTGCCTTAACGTGCTCTGTCATCACAGCTCCTGGGCAAAAAACGAGGTTCAGCATTTACTCCATTGAAAAATAGAGTAGTGTGGCATCTCAGCAGAGAAAAGGACTGCTGCAGTACTGCACAGATTTGTGTACGGACTTCCTTTTTGCTATTTGGTGGAAATGATTTTGAAATAATAGTAATTTGTGTGCGTATCCCTGTTCAAGATGACCAGGGGCTTATCCTGCCGGGAGGAAGCTCATAGACCTAAGCAACAAGGTTTAAAAAAATGGTAATAATGGTGAGAGAGCAAAAATAGTTTTGTGGTTAAAATAGACCACCATGTCTGGCCCTCTGGCTTCTTCCTGTTATCGTGCTGCAGACTTCTCTGAAAGAAATCAGTCAGGACTGGTCAGCCTGGAAATTTGCTGCGGGGATGTGTGCTGGGGGTCCCGGGGCTGGGGGCTGTGCGGCCGCGGCTCCTCCGTGGGCAGAGGGTGAGCTCCTCCCGTCACGCCTCATCGTAGACGGAGTTTGCCGTGAAGCCCATTTCTTGCTGTTTGCAGGGGGAATGTGGTATTGACTGAGGAAGGGTCTGCTCATGCTGGTGGATCCCCAGGGCTTTGAGTTGAGCGAGCAGCTGGAAACAAAGCCCTGCATCTGATCCCCTCCCAAATGCACGTGTTGGGTGTGAGGCCAAACGTTCTCGCTCTCTTGGCTTCTTGCAGACGGCACCTCGCAGAGCCGCAGCCCGGGCTGGTGAGCCACTTCAGGCTTTGGTCCGAGCTCTGCGGGCCATTGCCAGCCCAGCCGAGGACCTGGCCAGCCTTCCCCGGCTTCCTGGGAGGGTGCCTCAACCAAAGCCTTGGTTGATAAGAGCATGATCCCGGAGGTCTGAGCCGGGCCAGTGTACCGAGGAATGTTTGCAAGGTCGATGGGCTACAATGCCCACGATTTATTGGTAGGCTAATGCCTGTTTTCTCCTCCCCATGTAATGTGGTTGAGTTCAGAAAGTGAACTAAATGCAGAATGAGGATTAAACTGGGTAAGCACTGATGGATGCTTTGTAGGTGATGCTTTGCAGAAAATCATTACTTTGAAATGTTGGAATAGAAAAGAACATTTTTCAGGCTTTTCAGACATAACATGTTGTGGAAAAGAGGCTTGGAACAGATGTACTCATAGTTTATTCCATTTATCATATTAAAAATAAAGAAAAGACAGTTTCAGCTCATTTACTGCTTTATTAGTTCAAATAAACAGCTTTTCCAATCAATGTCTATGGCAAACACAATGCTTTCATAATTGGCAGTAGTGGTTCCAAAATTAATGAGACTGTCCTTGTTTATTGTCTGCTAACAAGTCAGACAGTTAATACATCGGTCTAATCCTACCCTTCTCTTATATTTATTTTAGTATAGGAAAAATTATAGTCTTCCTTTAAAATTTTAAAGTGTTTGAGGGTTGGTTTTTTCCCCCTATCCGTCTGAGAAAACACAGCTAGAAACGAGAAGGGCTGTACAGGAAATGTTGATGAAGGCAGGCATCTAAACTACATCTAAGGGAGTCTTTTGCTCTTATTTATCTAGAGGTATTTATTGATTTTTCCTTCCTTTCCAAAAATACTGATTTAATTTATGAGGTGATAGAAGAGGCTGGGAGAATAATTTTACCTATAAGAGTGCAGCATTGTCCAACTAATTGCCCAGGAAAAAGAGAAAAGATCTGCTGATCTACCCCTGCAGATGTTTCTCATCTGGAATACAGACCGATTCTAGCCTTTTTTTTTTTTTTTATTACTGTTTATTTTGATGCTTTATTACACTGCCATTACCAGGAAGGAAACAGTGCACAGAAATCCAGCAAGATGCTATTTGTACTTTGGTAGCATTCATTCAGTAATGATTTGGGGTTTAACCCCTTTCTCCCCCTTTTCCTTCTATAATTGTGAACCCTCGCTTCCATTCTTTCCTTGGGAACAATAAAGCATGCTGATGGGTATATGGGCAGATACCCACCATGGTTGTTATTAAATTACCTGGAATCTTGTCGATACCTTAATGCCCATTTCCAGAGTGTAACTAATGAGGACCTGTTGGCTGGTTTTGCCACCTAGTGCTTTGTCCCTGCATTACTGTGGCAGGTTGGTATGTGCGAGGGGTGAGGAACCATATGCTGCAGCTTTCTCAGCCAAACACGCGTTCGATTTGTCGGAGAAGTTTCCTTGCGCGAGTGGAATAAACTTAAACCTTCTCTGTTTTGCTAGAGAGCTACCACGGCAGACCTTTCATATACTGAACGGGAAGAAGCAGGCTTATATAGGACCTCTTGGAGTAATTGTGTTCTGGATTTTAAACCTGGCAAGTCCTTCTTTATGAAAGATGCTAAACTTGCTGATATTTTATGTTTCCTAGGGTGATACATGTTCCCACTGTGGACAGAGCTTCAGATCTTTTTAGCTGTGCACACAGAGCATCTTTGTCTTCTGGGTCGGTAGCCAGTGACGCTGTGACACACCTAAGCTATCATTCCATGTGATTAAAAATGTCTGGAAAATAACATATGGGCAGAGCCAACAATCCCATGCCACTTTATTTCTCCAGATTTCTGCTGTAGACGTTAATGTGTAAGGTGAGCGTGCCTACATCTATTGCACGCACTTACATTTACGCCCACAGACACACATATAATTTAAGGCGATGCTGTGCTTCATAGCTGAAAATGGCCAGAATCACGTCTGTGTCGAAACCGGGTGGTTGCAAAGAAACCTGGTCCGAAGAGAGTTGTGTGCGTGTGTTCATATTGAGGGACGGTGGAAGCCCTCCTTTCCCCGCGCGGGTTCTGGCTTGAGCAAACCCTGCGGTATAATGGAGCTGTTCTGCTCCAAAGGGGAGCAGGAAGGTGGGTGGATTAGGAAAAATTTTGTATTAGTAATTTTTTTCCACCGGGCCATGTCACATTCAAGTCCCACCATTGCTTTACGGCTTACCAGGCTACCCGCCGTCTCTCCCGCGAGCAGCAGACCTGCTGCTGTCCGTCCGGCTGCGGCTGCGAGGCAGTGCTCGGGGGCTGCGTGGGTCAGTGCTCTGCAAAGCTTCATAGGACGATGGCTGCAGGTTAGAGCAGCACCGACAGACTCCTGCAGTGGGTAATATATTGCTTTTTGGTACCTGGCTATGGCATCCAGACCTCCCAAAATTTCATAATCCACGAATGGAAAAGTGGCACTTAAAATGAATTTATTCAGGTGGGAGTACTGTAAAACACAAAAATAAGGCTTTTGACTTGCTGCATTTATGTTTGAGTGTCAATGAAAAGCTTTTTATTTGGTTTTAGAGCCAATGTGCCTTGTGATCTGGAACCAAACGTTACGGGTAGCAGATGGGAACGGGGCACTGCACAGCGAGAAAGGGATCGGTAGCGAAGCTGCACGGCGGCAAGGCAAGAAAACCTTTGGGCATCGCATAGGAGAGATGGGAGAGGCAGAACCCAAACCAAAATTCCTTTGGGATTAATAAGCAAGTCTGAATTCGCAGGCTGTCATTTTTTTCACTTTTCTTCCCGACGCGCGGTGCACGCCTGCCAGCCCGCTCGGTGCGGCCGTTGGTGTGTGCCACACAGCCCGGCGGCATCGCCCAGCGCGCCCAGGCTGCTGCCTGCCGGGCAGCGCGCGGGCGTCTGCTTCAGGAGCTTCTCAGCTCGACCAAGAAGCTGCCTGGAACCTGAAGACAAAGCAGAAGAGAACCCTAAAACAACGGTGAACATGCAGGGAGAGCGAGCAGGCATGTTTTTGCTTTGACTGCTTATTTTACTTGACACTGTCCTTAAACGTAAGGTCATTTTATAGCCTGCCTGAGGGCTGCCAGGCGGAGGAAGTTACCTTGCGAAGGAAGGAACTAGCCCATACTGTCTAAATATTGTCGATTGTGTACTGAGTGGAGGCCATGGCTTGAGGAATCTCAATAGTAGCTCTTTGTGCCCCTGGCTGCCTCCTGCCAAAGTACTTTCCATAATTAGGCGTAAAACATATTTACATTCCTGTTGTCTTTGGTCCCAGACACACACCTGTAAGTGTGCGTATGTGCGTGTATGAGGTGCAAGCATATATATTCCTATGCATATAGAATATGCGTTTCTGGCCAGCGCCCGTGAGAACGGCTGCAGCAACTGATGGAGGTAACGGGGATGTGTGCTTTGAGACAGTCAGGGGTCGTAACAGTGAGAGGCAGAAGAAATCCATTGGATTCATCCCTCTGCCAAGCAAGAGTATAATCCCCGTATAGAGAGATACTGTATTTTGTCTGAATCGGAAGGTCCAGACTGAATGCTCCCTTTTAAAATTCATTGACGTTTGCATGGAAACCAGAAAAATGGGCTTAAGTCAAGAATGCAATAACCTCACTTAAAACTGCTCTCCATGGCAGACACTCATCTGCTTACAGCCCTTCTGCTTGCGTGAAGATAAATGGTGGAGTAAAATACTGTGTATAGCTGTCTCGCTAGCATATTTATAATACGGCGGTTGATGTACAACAGCTTTTCCGTGCACGTTTCTCCCCCTCCCTCCGTCCTCCATGATAACTAGCAGCCAGACATTGATTAGTTCAGTTTGGGGGGAAAAAAAAGTTGTGCAGGACAACTGGATACTTCAGCAAAGAGATTCCTGAAATGTGTCCAAGGGAGCACTGAGCGGTCACGTGGCGCTGGCTCCATGCCTTCTTCCAGCTGCCGAGTTTCATTAGAAGACAGCCAAAATACATTAATTAGTCTTCTAACATAACTTTCCTGTGCAGGCAATGACATAGCTTTCACAGCCATGCTGTCGAGACAGAGAAGAGATGGTCTGCATGAATGATGGTCGTGATGCAACCTCCATGTCAAGATGTGTCCCCTTTGTGAGGCTCCCGGGAGCCCACCTTGGTGGTGGGATCATGCTGGGAAGACAGGGGCAGGGGAGGCAGCCTGGTCCGGATTTGGGCTTTCCCAAAGTTCAGTGTGGCTCCACATCTAGGGCTGTTTCCAACCTACCTCTGGACCAACTCTCCTCTGACAGATCTTCCCAACAATAATTTGAGACAAATATTTGCAGATGGCTAAATGTGTATTCCTGTCTGTATGGCAGTCAGAAGAGACACTCAAATTTACAGGGTAATCCCCGCTCCTATTGCAAAACTACTTGTAATAATTCTGCAGAAATTCAAGCAAAAAGTCATGCTTGGTCTAATCATGAGTTTACTTTTTCTCCGGATGCTTACTGAGCTTTCAGGCGCTTAATGGAAACACCAGTGCTCACACTTGGAGGGCGGGCCGGAAAGTTTGCGTGGGCTTGCGTGTGTGCCAGGGAGTCACTTTTTTGTCTGTCGGAAGCCTATTTCCATTATGCTTTTGTCAGACTTTGCCTCCGTAAAGGGGAATTTGGACTTTCTGTGTCAAAGTGCTCTGCAAATGTTATCCAAGACCTTTACCTCTAGTCAATGCTGTAGTTCGTACCAGGAACACCTACAAGCCATTGATGAGGAGCGGGGAAGGCAGGGCTAGCGCTCTTGCCCTTTGAGGGAAATGTCCGATGACTTGTTTTTTTAATTCTTCCCCCCCTCCCTGCATTCACCATTCTAGATGCACGCTCATGCACATGCTCTCTTTAACAGCCTGTTTTTCCTCTAACCACTTCCAGCTCCAAAACCTCTCCGCATCTTCTCAATGTAAATACATTTTAGCTTGCCCAGCGCGGGCTGGGGAGACAGTAGTGAACTTCAGCTGAGAGCAAAGCATTTGAATTTGCCCTAGTTTGCTGAAGAGTGGGTTTGGTGGTGGCAGGGCGGCCGCCGAGCTCTCTCCTCCCCTGCCCTCCTCTTGGGAAAGGTTCTCAGTCAGCCCTGGGGGCAACGAGACAACACGGGGGAGATGCCCCATGTGAGCGGGAGAGCAGGGCTTAAGGAGAATGAAAATATCATCCAAAACTCAAGCCCTGAGGTTTGGGTAGGTAAGGTGCAGGCAGGCTGGGCACTGGGTTTCTCGGTAGTGCCAGCTTATATATTTGCAGCTTTTGATGTTTGAACACGTCTTAAAAAAATCTTCTGCAGGTTCGTAACACAAAATGCCCTTCACAAAATACTTGTTTTTCATTTACTACCTAGAATTTTTCTCTTCGGTTGCTTTCCTCAAGCCTGCTTGTGTGAAGGTAGCCGCTGCAGGAGGAACAGGCTGCCGTGGCGCTTCCCAACACCACTTGGTTGCACCAAGAAAAGCCATGGTTGCTTTGCCAGATCTCGCTCGTCTTCTGTAAGTTCTTCTGGGCAGGACAGCTATTGCTTTTCTTGGGCGTTGATGATGCATGGCACCACAAAGGGCCTGGCCTCTCTTTTGAACACCTTAAGAGGATAATCCTAAGCATAGAGGGGCTGTCACCGCCCAAATCTCATTCTCCTTTGAGTGCGCGCGCGCGTGTGTGTGTATATATATATACACACAGACACTTAAATTGAAGCCTAACCGTGTTGCTGAGTCGCAGTTACAATTCCTTTATCCACGACTTCTGAGACCTGTAGACTTGTGTGTCTGCGTGGCTTTGGGCAAGTTATTTCTCTCTGTGGATTGAAAGTTTGGTCCCACTAATGTTGGTCGGGACAGTAACTTCTAAAAGGCTGTGTGGGGAGTCACCAGAACTCGCCTGTCAATGGCTGGAGTTAATGCAATATAATGCAATAGTTCAGTTCTTATCAACATAAAAAGTCTGCCAGTTATTGATACGAATGCAAGCAATTTTGCTGTGGTTTACGCGGGGTTTAAGTAAGCTGGCTTAAAACATGTCTTTGAGCAGTGCAAGCTGGCCTGTAGTGAAATTAATTGCTGCACTTGAAGCATTTTGAAAAACTTAAATGCAAGGTTTCATCTGGGTGCAAGTGTGTCCGTGTCTGCTTACACACAGTTAATGAAGAAGCAATGGCCAGATTTTACCTCCAGAGACCTGCTTTGGCTTAAATCGCAGAGCAGAGAGTTTCAGCTCCGACCATAACCAACAGATGCCTGACAAGTCAGACAAAATCAAGACAAATAATTTTAATATGGGTATTTCAATTTTTTTTTCCTAAAGAGCAAGCAGGGAGGAGTGTATTAAATGAGGATAATTCAATAAATGCACACTAGAATCGTAATAGTTCTTTAGATTTTGCTATTTTCTGCAGTACTGGTTTCTCGGGAGCGCTGTGGGGTGGCCCCTCTGGAAATATTTGTCTCTTGTTAGAGGACACGTGTCTTTAAAACGAAGTTCTCTCCTTATCTCAAGTTTAAAGTGCAAAATTCCCAGGTTGGAAGCAAGTTAAGATTTCCTGTTCCAGCTGCATCTGCATTCAGTCTCAGAAGCAGATACGTGGCTGTAATTTAACAAAAAAATAAAAAAGAAAGAAAGAAAGAAATCAGTATTGCAGGTAAGAAGGAGCAACTGAGGAAAAACAGTCTTTCAAAAGCCCCTCAAGCAGTTTTCAGGATAATTTTCACTTATTTCCAAACAACTCCTACCATTGGTCAGCCCTTAAAAATAACAAAGCCAAATCCAACCCCACATCCCTGCTGATAAACACCGCCGACTTGCTTGTAGCTTATCTAATGCCTGAACATCTGTTTCTCCCTTGCCGAGAGGTTCTCTTGCGATGAGTTAATGCAATTCCCTACACAAAGGTTAAATAAAGTTGAGAGGCTCCGACCGGTGGCGTCGTGCCACGGAGGCCTGCGTTGCAAAAACAGCTTTGCCGCGGAAATGTCCAATTCAGAAAGAAACTCAGGCGGGGGGAAAAAAGTCACCTAACCTAAGCCGGGGCTGCAGCTCTGAGCTTTCTGCTTTGAGGGGAAGGTGGTTCAGTGTGGAAAGGGTGCTTTGAACCACGCGCTTCTCCTGGGTCTGAAGAGCTGGTGCTGGTGCTGAGCTCTGCATCCGCTCCCTTCTGCTGCCGGCAGCTTCATCGTCTTCCTGCGGGGTGGACTTGGAAGCCGAATAGCCGTTTTTGGTGAATGTGTAGTACATGTGCATAGCATTATTTCATACTGTTTTCATTATTTAATGCTGCTTTGCGTGTTTGACAGCAGGGCCTTTTAGGACTGGAGCAGCCGGAGGTGGGAAGGGAGCGGGGTGAACCCAGCACCGCTGAGTCCTGGAGCTGATGGGCTGGTCTGGGGGTGTTGGGGGGCAGAGATGCGCAGTGCGGCACGGACACGGCCGTTCCCTGGGGGTATCTCATACATGCGTGTGGGGGAACGTCGTACGTCTGTAACCTTGCGGGGATGCAGGACCGCCGTACGTGGGGAGCAGCTCCTTTGGAGGCTTCGGTGGCTGTGCGGAGCACAGCATCTTTGCAGGCGGCGGGGCTCACGGAGCGCAGCACAGCACGACTTCATCGCTTCCTGACTTTCTGAGGAAGGGAAGGAAAGTAAGGGATAGCTGCTACCTTGGCATTTGGTTTTCCAAGTCTTGTCCCAATTTTCCACCTATAAATAGTTGTTAGCTTACATGTAGTGTTAGATTTTTGTGGGATCGGCACCTGACAATTGCCCATACGACCGTTTGTGGTACAGAACCACAACACATTTTCTTCTGCTGGTACCGAACCAAACGAATTTGGGTCTTGAGTGGAGGCCCTTTCCTTAAGATTAGTTCTGCTCAGAAACTTACAGTTCTACGAAATGTTGCGTAAATTAAGGTGATACATGTCTTTTTCAACTCCACCTTGTTTTCTTATTCCTTGTTTTCCCTATCCCATTTCTCGCTCTCCATGTCACAGGGCAACGCTGCTGTGATGCACTTCGACACAAGAGCGTGGTAACCTGTAGCGTGGGATCATCTCCCATAAAGGTGAAGAGTCCCGTTATGGACAAAGAAAACCCTATACTGCTTCGCGATCCTGCGATGGCATGTGCCTGTAGCGCCTGATCTAGTCCAGCAAGCAGGGGAGCTCTGGCAAGTCATTTTTCGGCTAGAAAGCTGGACGTGTTTGGTGTCGTAACTCCCCAGAGTTTGTGATGCTATTGCCATGACGCTGGCTGAAGTCGCTCCGGGTGCTACCAGATAACTGCTGTGTTGGGAGCAGGGTCGGGGCAGCCCGGCGGCAGGGACGCAGGGCCCGGGCTGGCTCTGCTCGGATGTGTTCTGTGGCACGGGACGTGCAGAGTCGTGGTGCAGAAACCTTCGTGCATCCAACGGCATTTGGAGTTGACAGGGTCTTCCCTGTCCTTGAGGAAACAGCAAGGCAGGAGGGTACCTGTGACAACATCGTCCTCCCTTTCCCTGTCTTTGGGGGAGTCACACACCAGCTTTTAACCTCTCCTGCTTTTGTGGCGTTCCTCCCGTTTATCAAGCCAGTGCCCTGTTTCCACTCCCCTGCGCCTGCCAGGTCTAGGCGAGAGGCAGGCAGGGTTGTTAGCGCAGGCAGCTCCCAGCTCCGCTGCTTTCGGCCTCAGTGGCGAGTGCCGTGATCTCCTATTTAAATTTTGCTTTCCACTGGAGTGTGCATTAGCCCTGTGAGAGGAGCTGCTGCTGCTGGGAGCCAGGCAGGGATGTGTTAGCGGGCGATGCAGCTGGGGTTACTCTGCTTCCCCACTCACGCTCAGGGTCTGAACCTGCGCGTCCCATGTGCTGCACAGAAACAGATGGGATGCTTCGGATGGGCGCAGTGAGAGTTGATAGCAATGGTGGTCCAGCAACGGTGGGTAGAGAGACCATGACTTTGCCTTCTAAGTCGTGAAGGGAGACTGCTTGACGCTGGGAGAAAATAAGCGGGTGTGATTTGGAGAAATGAAGCCTGCTTGCTGGCAGAGTTATTTTGAAGGTGGCGTTTGGTTTTTTTTTTCCCTTTTTTTAAAGAAAAAAACCTCCTTGTAACTTTGATCACGAGGAATTACACAGTCTGCTTGATCCAGGAAATATCAAATGTATATAATCCTGTAGCACTGATTCAACATTTAAGTAGCTGTAAATGCAGAATTATACGGTTGCACGTAATCCGTTCTTTGGTCTTTCTGTGACAGGCAGATCCAATAACATCCAGTGACAATCCCAAGGCACGTGGCACAGATGCTATCTATCATGGCAAATAGTTAGCATCATATCTGAACTGTCCCTCTTTGGAAGAAAAAGTCTCTTCCTCGCACGTTGGAGTGGGGGTTTCACGGGAAGACCCTGCCCGTCCCCATCCTGCCTGGCTGCTCAGGACTCGGTTTTCTGAAAGAGAACCCCCCCGCAGGGACCCTCGGGGCTCAGCTCAGTGCCTCGGGAGTGGGGAGGGACTGACGGGTGGCAAGGACTTCCAGCGCAGCTTGCGGTGGCATTTCAGTATCAAAATGCTCAAATGCTGTGAGTTGGGAGATATCTCCATATCAGAGGGTTGGGTTAGAATTCAAGGGTTAGAGTTCATAATACTTAAATCTGCAATATGTTTCCATTTACTTGCATTAAGTAATTATTATTATTTTTTTAATTGTTTTTTGGTTTTTTAGGCTTGTTTATTTCCAGTTGTTCTGCCCTAACCATTGGGGCTAGAAACCTTTTTAAAACTTAAATTAAGATTTTGCGCAGAACATAGGATTCCAGCTGTCGGTACTTTAAGAACATCTCCATCTCCTGAGATTCAAAACAAAATGAAAGAGGGCACCAGGATTTATTTAAATGCAAGTGATGTAGATTTGAAATAGAAGAACCCGTGAATGGAGTTAATAGAGTAAATCTTGCATCTAGCAATTTCTTCAAAATAGCCGCCTGTCCTCTCTCTAGAATGATTGTGTTATCTGCCAAAGACCAGTTCTTACAGGAGGAGTGATTTAGGCTGGGCAGTCGCCTTTGACCAACCCCAACAAATTGGACGTGTTGTGGTTTTGGATGCAGAGAGGCCAAATTAAAGCCCCCAGGTCGGAGGCAGATAGTCAGGAGCAGGGACAGGACTTGAGCGTGGGCTGCCCATCCCTTCTTCTTCCCTGGGGTAGGCTGCCTCTTCCAGCATTTTATTCCTAGATTTGAGGTCTTGGAGTCCGCAGGAGATGGGGATGGCCTTTAGGATGAAGGACTTCCCAGCCAGCTGCTCCTCTCCTTCATCCCCATCGCTTCCCCGCTCGGGCTCTGCCAGCCGCGGTGCCCTCGGCGGAGCAGGCTGGGTGTAATTACACCAGGTCCGTAGCGCCCAGAAGTCAACGCATTCGTCAAGAGCAAGGGCTGCTGCCTGCGTCCGCCTGGGTGTCCCCAGCGAGTTATTGACAAACACTGCGTCCACACTTTTACTTTTCCAACCTTTCCTTTCCGTCTCTGCTTTTGGCTCCTCCGGCTCCCGCATCCTGCGAGGCTGCACTTCGCACACAGCAGCAGGAGCATCAAAGAGGAGGTCATGAATAAAAATGCTGCTTTATGACGTGTCTTCAAAGTGCCTTTTTACAAGTTCAAAGGACACGAGGAAAGGAGGGTATCGAAATCAAAGGAAGATTGGGGGGGAGGGAAATTAAGGCCTCAGAGGAACGTTATGGCGTGTTTTCTGTAACACTTTCAATGCCAAAATCACAAGGGTTCCCAGCACCGTCTCTTCTCTTTCCGTCAGACTCCTCGTTACTTCCAGTAGCTTCTGCCTCGCACGCAGGGACGGGGCACCCGCAGTGTGGCTTTCTGTGACGAATTTCATGTAAGACCAAACCTTCTCGTTCTGCTGCCTCCAGACCAAGGGGGAGATACTGGTTCTGCACCGGCTGGGAAGTCCCGGGGCTGACGGAAGAGCTGTTCCGCTCCTGGGGAAGGGCAGCAATGAGACATGATGGCCATACGCGTGTCTGCTGATCTTTCAACAGGTTTGAGAGGATTTCTTCTTTTGCCAGCACTCCCAGTGCCTGCCTCTGACAAACTGCAGCTCCCGGACGGGGAGTTGAATTGCCGTCTTTGGCAGCCTACGAGGGAACTGGGCTCACCTTTAATGAAAAGCTTTTTTTTTTTTCTTTTCCTTCCAGAAATGCATCTCTTACTGTCTTCTACTGCAGGGCCAAGTTATTTAGTCCATGTTTGGGAGATTTGTATTATTGGAAAGGGACGTTTCCTCCTGAGCGAAGGCTGACTGTAAGCAAGAAAAGAGAGGCAAAGCGCACGCCTCTGCATGAACGCCTCAGGTATCACCTAGGGACTCTGCTTTACCTATAAAGACAGGGAAGAAACCCAAAGAAATGACATATATCCTTCTTAATATCCAGTTAGCTCTCCCAGTTTGATCGTTTTCTCTGTGTCTGTTTTTAAACAGTATTGAAAAAGTGATGTACGAGGCAAGGGAAAGAAATGAGGCTGGTTTTGACCCAGGAGCAAACCCTCTTTATCGATGGGCATGTGCCCACTGAGGTGACCTGGAACCGCTTCGCTGCTGCGGGGAGCAGTGTGGCCCGGGGCTGAAGCTAAGAAGGGCAGGGATATACGTTGCTTACGGCTTTGCCAGGCTGTGCTATGATTTTGGGAGCTTTCAGGCTTGCGTGTTTAAATGGAAGTGGGAAGACTGAGAAGCCAAATGAATTATCTGAGAAAAGAAAGTGGATATCAGTGGAGGGGTGAAAGGCTCATGCTCAAAGGAGCCGTGGAGAGTTTCCTCGGGGTTCCCTGAGCTGCAGAAGAGCAGCCTGTACATCCTTTTTATTGCTAACCACATTTAAACCACCAGCCAACAAATGCATTTCCTGCGTCGGGGTGATGGTGTTTCCTCATCCAACTACTTTTCCGATGTTTATAGAGTCGACACGTGTGTTGTTCCTGCAGCAACGCTGAATCCTCGTCCCGCCCAGGTAAGCTCACCTAAACGAAGCACTTTTCCCACAGCTGCTTTCCAGAACTGCTGCTCACAGTAAGTTGCTGAACACCCTTCTTATGAATTCATTCCCCCATTTTTTTAATATACTGAACTATGCACCTTGCGCTGCGCTCTCTGGTTCAGGCACTCATCCAAATATAGTCAATGGTGGTGCATATGTGGGGGATAAAATTCAGTGCGTGCTGTACCATTCTGGAGGTCTCCAACTGTGGCGCGTGGGGGGTGGTCTGGGGAGCAACTAGTGCAAAGAAACAAATTAAAGGGCTTGTCTTTCACCCAGAGAGGTGCCAGCTTCACTAAGTATCACTGAAAAGGGCACCTCAAGGTGAAATCCAGTAAGCGTTTAATGTATCTCGGCAAAAAGACAGAATTTGCAGCTTTATTCTTTGGTAGCTATAGGGGGGAATTTAAGGCATGTGGAGTAACTAATCAGATTGGAACTTGCCTTAGAGATGGGGGCTAAGACCTCTAAGGTTTGTTTACAAGACGGGATTTGCATCTAAGCGAGATCCTTTAGTATAAGCTCTTTATATAAATTGGTATGAAGCAGGCATGTCTCAATGAACCGTTGGCTTTATTTCCCTCGCAGTCGTCGAGGCCACGTGGGAGGATTTCCTTTCCAAATACGCTGTCAGCAGTGGGGACAGGCGCACAAAGTCACGTCTTGTGCCATGCCAGGGCTGGGGCACAGCGGGACCGTCCCGGCAGTGCCTGGTGGGCAGCGCGGGGGAAGGAGCCCCACGTGCTTACCAACCCAATGGCTTCTCTCTCAGCATCCTATAATAGCACACACGTTAAAGGATGTGACAGTGTTTAGGAGGTTATTAATGGCTTCCCACGGGAACCGGGAGCCTTGTGATTTCCATCCACCTCACCCAGGGTCCAGAAATAGAAAGGGGCTCTTCTGTATTCCCCACGTCTTACTCAGCCATGGGTCTACCAACAGTAATGTGGGCTGCTGTGGGAAAAGCTCACGGTGCTCAGATGTGTTTTCTCTGCTGGGGGGAAAAGCAGTGAGTCAGCAGAGCTAAAGACGTCTATCGATGATGTCAGTGCTTCCTCCTGACTCTCTGAGACGCAGGTCCTCTCCGTTGTCGCAGCCGGTGAAACCTTACGCTGGGCGTTTGGGTCGTAGGACAGAGCCGTTTGCTCTCGGGGCAGTAATGAAGAGTTGGTGCTCGATGGCAGCACAGTGGGGCTTTCAGAAATTAGAAGGTAGATGAGATGTTAGTTGGATAGACTTAAAGTGGTTGGGTAATGCTCTATAGTGTCCCTCAGAGCAAAGGGGAGAGACTCACCAGCAGCCTACAAACAGAGGTTCAGACCCTTCAGAGTCATTTGAACCCCTCTTTGAAGAGGCAAGGGCACAACATGCGGAACACGTTGTGCGTCCCCTCTGTGGGAAAGGACACAATCATTTCAAGTAAGGGGATTTCTTGGCTCTGAGGTGTGGAGTTTTCACTTCTCTGAGCTTAAAAGGCTGGAGCAACGCAGGTCGGGCTGTGCACATCACGCAGCCGTGCTGTGGTCAGCTCTGGGGTCCTCGTCCCCTCAGCCCGGAGCAGGCTCGTACCCCTCAGCAGGGCTTGCTGTGCAAGTCACAGGCTGCGAGGGGAAAATAAAGCTTCCGTATAAGCAAACAAAACAAGACTTTGTCCTTAGAGCCCAGCAGGGACAAACTGTCTCCAAATGCCAACCTTGGTACCTCTTAAATCATTCGGACTTGTTCCAGTTTTGGGCGTGTCGAGCCTAACGGGTATGGCACACTTAATAGTGTTTGGGTCGAGTGGCAGAGGAGAAAGACTCAGCCGTGGGGAGGAGGCTTTGATGTTCGGGGCTGCTCTTGGGCTGGGGCCGCGTGCCCGGGCGGCAGCGTGGGCTCTGCAGCTGCATGGGCTGATGTCCCTGCCGGCACTTGCCTGCGCCCCCGAGGACAAATTCTCATGTGTGGTAGAAAACCGCATGGCTGCACCCTGCACCATGGCATGGCACGGTGTAGGGGGGCACGGCCGTGCCACGTGGTGCCTTAACCACCGCTTGCCCCAATGTTGCTGCAGCAATGCTTTCACCAAAACCCGCTTTTCTGCACCTGCTTCCCAAATCCCGCCGCACTGCCCTCAGCATTACCTGGAGCAGCCGGTGCAGCGGCACGCTGGCGCGGGAGAGGCAGCTGGGACGTGCACGTGTGCCTCCGAAGTGTTTGTATCGTTTGAGCTCCCAGGCATAAAGCCTGGCATCGTGTCAGCGTTCCAGCCTTTGCTCACCGTGACGCTAGCCAAGCAGCGGCTCGCGCTGGCTGGAGTGGCGGAGGGTGGGAATCCCGGGTGGGCCAGCAAGGTGCTGCAGGGTGCAGGCAGGGAGTGGTGAGCTTTATTAGGTGTAAGTTCTTCCAGGGGTAACCTGCACTCCCTGGGCCATCAGGAGCAGCCTGGCTTGCACAGCTGGATGCATCGTGCCTACTGGCACGGTTCGCCACCGAGCCGCTGGGTTTCCACCCATGGGCTTTGCTCTTCATTTGGAAACTCCTCCCAGCGCCGCTTCCCAAAGCTGTGGTGAGCATGGCACGTGCCAGCCCCCCCCGGGTAGGTGCTGCTGTGGGGCCACGCGCCGGCTTGGGGATGACACCGGGGGAAATGCATCCGAGCGGGCAGCACCTCTCCCAGCCCTGCGTTTCCCCGGGGTCTCCTCACCCTGCTCCTTGGGGTGACAGGGTCACAGCCGAGGGGGACGGTGGTGGGCCCAGAAGCAGCACTGAGGTTGCTGGCGTTTCCTTGCAGTTTGCTGGTAGAGCGTATATAAGTCCGTTAAGTAGATTTTAGGTGTTTTGGGTCTTTTTTCCTTTTCCCTGTCTGAAAATCCGTGGCTCTCGGTGTAAATTCCCCTGTGCCAGCCCTCGCCTGTTGCAGGTGGGCTGCAGCGTGGCCTCTGCCTCAGGTCTGTGTGGCGTTTTTATTTAATTTCATGTTATTTTTGTGAGGGTTGCTAAGAGGTGATTCCCTATGGAAGCTGCTAGACCTCCACAGATGCAAAACTGGTGTAAAAGGGAGGGGAGACTCCCTGAAACCCAAACAGCAAGCATCGCAAATGAAAATCTGTTTGGGAATCCCCATCCAGTTACACACAGGCACTTGCAAGGAAAACAGTGCTGCGCACAGGGTATTGCCATTTCCCAGTGAAGATCGCGGTGTGCAGCACCTCCCGGCACGGCTGTCTGTTTGAAATGTCCTTTCGTAATGAAACTGTTTTTCTGTGCTGTTCTTTGGCTGCAAATGCTTATGCAAACTCCTAAATATTTTCCTACTTCCTTTTTCAGTTGTCTAACATTATGTATTATTTTCTGGTACTTACCTAACCCGGGAAATCTGTTTTCAATCTCATTTCAGCCAAGGTTTTCTTTTTAACTAGTCCTTCCCAGTGTTTTCCTTTAACACTTTTGGTTTGCTGCGTGAACTTCGCAATGTGAAGATAAATGAAAGTGAAAATGTATTGCTTGTCACATACTTGCTGTTTAGAGAGGTTTCCCCCCGACCCTCTGGATTTGAAGAGAGAGATATAAATCATTGATTTAAAACCAGGGTAATTCAGCAAGATTATAGGAGAGAGAAAATCCACTTCCTACCCAAAGTAGCAGTCTCTTAGCTTTCTCCACCTACACAAGCCATACGCATCCTCCGAGCTGCCCGAGATCCTCTTTTGTGTTTGTATGGCAAGACTGTGGTATAATAATTAAAGTCCATATGCAGAGCTTTCTCTGTGGAGCCCAGGGTGGGTCTTTTAATTACGTTGTAATTGGTCAGAGAGTTACCATCGCTCAGCCCCCAGCCCGCTCTGCTGTGTTTGTAAAGTCCCAGGCCTGAAGGGATATTAAAAGCTCAAAATCCCAGGTCGGAGGGATGTGTTCAGAGGTTGCCTTTTGTTGCCACCTCCCTTTTTAACAAATATGAGCAAACTGTGCTTTTCTTTGCCGGGAGCGAAGCTCTGGGATGGGTAGAGCAGCGGGATGCTGCATCCGAAGAGCTCCACACCGGCGCAGAGGGATGGCGAAGGGAGCGCCAATCCCTGGCTGGAATTGCTGGTTTCCAGTTGCGGGGAGCCTGTGCGCTCACCCTGGGGAGAGCGCAGGATAACCCAGCTCCTTGCCTGGAGCACTGGAACGCCTAAAACTCAGGCATCGTTTGGGCTTGGTCCCATCATCCACATTTACCTTGTCCTTGCAGTGACAGTCCCCCTTCTCCCAAGGGGTGACGCGGTGATAACGCCCAGGTGTCACACAGCGCAGCATGCGGAGGCGGTGTCGGTGCAGACTGATGTTTCTGGTGGCCAAATACTAAGAGTCCCAGAAACACGGACAGTAACAGTTGTCAGCAGTACAGATGCCACATCTGAGCAGATACTGCATGAGACACTGTCAAACTAATAGATATCCAGTTCTTGTTCCCATTCTTGCTGGGAGTCGGGACTCTCACCAGGCGCGGGGGCTAGAATCACTAATTTTTAATAGATGTAGCAAACCTTACATAATCATTTGATTCTGGGAGCTGGAACTCAAAAAAAAGTTCTTCTAAAACGAACAGGCATCACTTTGGTTGTCAGTTTAGCAGTAACATGTCACAGAAAAAAAGTGTCTTGGAGCCTGCCTAACTCCGACTTGCGGAACAGGGTTCCAGTAATGAATTTTCAATGAATCATTTTTCTAATTATGGCAAATTATTTTTACAAACATTTTCCTGGGAAGAGAGTCTGAAACTAGAGCCAAAATGGTGGAAGGCTGAGATTTAGACAGTGCCTGAAAAAAAAAAAAAAAAAGGACTGCAAGCTAATTTTTTTTAATTATCTGGCCAAAGAGTTCTTCAAAATGCAGCACAGTGTGCTGCCGAGCTCGTTCAACAACCGTAGCGCATGCTGGGGTAATGCTGCAACTGGCCGTGTACGCGTGTCTAACCTGTAGACTTCAAATTAATGAGTTCTAATGAACTCCGTTCAAATATGGCCAGTTTGTGGCATTGAAAAATTGGAATCGCTTAGAATGGCGGCACCAAAACCAGCTCTTCCCTTTCTGCTCCCTGCACGGCCCCCAGGGCCACCCCAGCCGCGCTGCTGGAGCGGTGGGCGGCAGAGGGGCGAAGGGGCAGAGATGCGCAGCCAGCAGCAGGTGATCAGAAACACTTGCATGACCTGAGCAGGATCTCATGTTCAACGGCCCCAGACGTGAATGATTTCATATTTGTTTTCCTCTCTAAATGTTGCAACTAACTTCTATTTTTTTTTTTTCAGAGCAGAGCTACCTTCCCAGTTGCAGAAACTCTTGGTGTTGGGGGAAAAGACTGACTAATTATTAGTTATCATTAAGAGAAGTGTAAACACCCATCTCTGGATGTCCCATGCCGTACAAACGTGAAGGCAGCGTGCGTTTGTGCCGATGGAGACGGTTCGGCTGCGGGCAGGCTCGGTGCCGCCGCTTTCCAGGAGAGATTTCCACCGCCTGCTGCACTGGAAGCGCAGGGGCTTGCGGTGAGATGCTGTTTGTGTGCATGCCTTTCTTCTCATGGCTCTTATGCTCAGCTGGGGAATTTAATTAGAAGTTAACCATGGAAAAATCCATAATACTTACGTATAGGTGGTGTGGGTTGTGTGTAACTGAGGAATAATCTTAATAATAAACCTTAATAATTCAGGTTTTCAACCTGAATGTAGATTATTGTTCATCAGAAAGGAGTTAGTTGATTGTTTCTAAAACAAAAAAGAAAAAACGCCCACCCCCCCCAACCAAACCAGACCACCAACAAACCCCAGGGAGGGTTTTGCAGCGTTAACGCCGGGCAGTGCAGCAGTGGCGCTGGAAAACGCGGTGGGGTGGATGGTTTTGGCTAAGGGCCGTGCTGGGGTTTGAAGCATGGCTTATCGGCACCCGGTGCAGGGCGCAGAGCAGAGGTGGGCTCAGGGAGCCTTGGAGTAATGCAGGTAACGGATATTTTGTGGCATGCGCTTATTTGCTCAATGAGGAATTTGAGATAGAATTGTCTCAGGTGGCAGAAACTCATCTGGAAGCCCATCGTGACCACGGTCTCTTGGCAAACCCTGCGGTATCTCGCTGCGATTGCTCTTCTTAAAGCACCTAAGGGTTAAAGATGGATGGTTTCCCTCCCCCCCAGTCAGCAAAGGTAATTACACCACCATCTATTTAGCAGCGAAAGAATTTGCCATTGAGTAGATAGGGCCCGGCTTCACCAGAGCCCTTCAGCCGCCCAACAATATCGCATTACCCAGATTGCATAAAGAGCGCGAGCGATTTCCGCTGGCGGGTCCATAATGGAGGTATCTCTTTACAAAGCCCCCACTTCAGGCCAGCTGA